>NC_134697.1:30729184-31329184 GCF_050947455.1 Rhinoderma darwinii | reverse complement strand
AACGCTACAATGACAGGTCTCCAACGCTTCAATGACAGGTCTCCAACGCTTCAATGACAGGTCTCCAACGCTACAATGACATGTGTCCAATGCTACAATGACAGGTGTCCAACGCTACAATGACAGGTCTCCAACGCTACCCTATCTGGTATCAGCATAGAATAGAAGTGAAGACGCTGAGCTCGGGGATGTAAAATTTTTCATGATTTGATTCAGTATTTACTGACGGGACTTTTAGAGAAAGCCTCTTTGTCTTACATACAGTATGTATCAGTTTTTTCATCATTTATAAGATCATGGCTTGCTGTCAATGAATGATGTTTTTTAAAATTTACATCCAAAGGTGTCAAATCTATCCTGAGTGGATCAGAGCTTTCTCTTGTATTGAGTTGAGTGAGCAGAACTAGGTCAGGAGGGCTTTTAGCCTCTGGATGTTTCCATTCACTGACAACAAGTAGAGATATTGAAGAAATGAAACACAAAGTTGCAGACATTTTTTGTTATACAATGAATACCCTTAATTTACAGAAAACCACAAATCTTCTTTAATATATTCCAGAATATCCTTGACAGTTATATAGTTGGGTAAATAAATGTATAGATTTACATTATTTACTGCGGTTTATTTGATATATTTTCTTATAAATATTATAAAAGGGTGTAATACCTTTGGAATAACTCACCGATCGAATCTAAAGGCCAATATGCATGTTTAGTGGACACAGTAAATGACAATTTTACAGCTGGAAGCTACTTACCGACATAGCTCCATGGTCATTGCTGTTATTCTGAAGGGAAAGCAGCAGAGCAATGAAAACACAAAAAGGAAGAAAAGTAAATAGCAAAGAAGTGTTAGAAGCAGAGAGCAGAAATAGAAAAGCAACTGAGCAGGTTATACATCAACATTAGTCTAAGCCAGAGACACCATGGAGTTTACAGATATAGCAGACTTGGTTTGGTCGCTGTAGTAGTGCTGAGTTTGTCATTTGGTTCATTTCTATGTAATATGATGTGAAAACAGTGGTTTTACATAGGACTGCAGATAAACCTACTGCAGTATCTCGAAGGTACTATTACATCTTAGTAAGCTATCATGGTGCAAAAAAAAAGCACTAACAAGAAGTTCAGCTCCACTATATCTGTATTTACCAAGTTCCTGTTAGTGTTATGAAGGAATTATCTAGTTTACTATCATTTGTGGGTGTCATAAGAAAAAAAAGAAAAAATAATAATAATAAAAATTAATTGTATATAACAAGAAAGCAGCAATATAGAGTAGGGTGCAGTTCCTCGCCAGACATAACAGATACCGGTTAGTAAGTTGAGAGGTGCAAAATGAGGGGGTACATTCATCACTGTCTGTAGTTCAGGAAATTCACAGCTGCTGATGTCATACACACTATGTATAAATATGGCTGGCAGGATGGTAGTCCCACCATAACAACTTATAACCTATTCACAGGATATATGTGTTTTACCGCTGGGGGTTCCATAATTAGTAACCCCACCTATTATGAGAATGGTGGTCCTGAGTCCCGTATTCTCTATGGGACTGATGGATATAGCCAAGCATTTTACTCGGCTATCTCTGTGAGTCCCATGGAGAATGAATGGAGCGGTAGCACTTATGAGTGACTGTCGTTACATTCAAACAGGGGACATGGGACCTCCATTCTCATGATCGGTGGGGTGAGATCCCCACCTATCAAACACTTATCACCTGTGGATAGATAATAAGTTGTGGTGGGACAACCCCTTTAATTTATCCCTCCACCTATTTCACAGAGGGCACTGTACACCTTTATTTAGTGTGCTTCACATTACATCAGTGGGTTTCTCTAGTGTGAGAAGTTCATGCCAAACACTATTTGAAATGTACCTTAAACAGGAAACTGGAGTAATTGCTTTAATAAATCTCCCCTATGTGGAAATAGGCAAAATCATCAGATCTAGGACTTTGCTGCATATTGTGTTATTATTAAAGGGGTTATCTCATGACAGACATTTATGGCATATCCACAAGATATGCCATAAATGTCTGGTAGATGTGGGTTCCACTTAGGGACCTGCACTGATTTCAAGAACAGGGGTCCCCTGACCCCGTTCCTACCTGGTGAGGCACAGTGAGCAAAGATGTTTCAGTTTCTACCAAACTACCAAAACAGCTTAGCTGACTGTTTCCAGAAACCCAACCACCTTCACCGCCAGGATGCAGTGGCCACCTCACCAGGCAGGAACGGTTTGGAGGACCCCGTTCTAGAGATAGGTGCGTGTCCCAGAGGTAGGACCCACATCTATCAGACATTTATGGCATATCCTGTGGATATGCCATAAATGTCTGTAGTGAGATAAGCCCTTTGCGGTTAATGTATAAACCGTATGCAGTAAACTCCTTAACTCCCCCGAGTGGTGGCTGTAGACAGCTAGAATTATGTTTAACTCCATTGGGGGAATTTACCAACTTCTCTATGCCTGTTTTCTGGCGTAGAACAGTCAAATGAAAAGTCGCAAATTGCGGGACAAAAAGTTGGTGAAAGTTAGTAAAAGGGGGAAGGGCCTTACTTACTCCAGCGGAACAGAAAGCTAAGACTGGTGTATGAATTGCCAGTCTTAATCAATCTGTCCCATATGTCTATATACGGTATTTGGAACTCTAGATCAGAAAAATTTTACTTCTGCCACAATAAAGATACATTAAGAAATAATCAGAACAGAATTTTGGACCTATCTAGATATAAAAAGACGTAGACTTAATAAAGAAGGAAGTCACATTGGATGTTGTTGTCTATTTTGCTATTTTTGTTCCATCCTAGCAATATGTGCAAATCCTCATCTGAGACTGAAGAGCTAATAATGAAATATCAGGATACTCATACGCACTATTTATAATATATAGTGCAATACAAACTGGCGTTAACCCCATGTTCCTGATCACAATACAGCTATCCTTTATCAAAATGAGACCACAGATGGTAAAATGATTTGTCACTCTCAGGGCTCTAGTTAGTTAAAAGGTTTTTCCCATCATAGAAATTTTACATAAATGTCTAATAGGTGGGTCTCCCACTTCTGAGAACCCCATCCACCAGGACAACGGGGACCGTCAGACTCATATCCTGTGGATATATGCCATAAATGTCAAATGGGAATACCCCTTTAAGAGGCATACATATATAGATGTGTGAAACGTATTCAAAGGGCAAATTTTTTCCACAATTGCAAATATAATTCTTGTAGATTTTTGAACTTGAGATGAGAGAATTTGTAAAACATTGCATTGCTGGCATTTTGTTGGAAAGCGAATTGCCGTGTTTTGAGCATAAAGAAAATGAAGGCTCAAATGATGAAATACAGATCCATCTTTCACCCTCTATTGCCCTAAATGGGGAACCACGACGAAATAATAGGAAATTTGTCCATCAAATTTTCACCGATTTGTTCCTCACTACTGAACTTTTACTACACTAACCAACTTTTTACATTTTACTTTGAGTTCGATTTTAGAGATGTCTCCCGATGTAAAGACCGATTGGGACCAGTGGATTGATATTCATTGAGGATGCAGCCAATCAGTTTACTAGGGACTTATGACATCACTTCTGCAAGACATTCAGCCCATAAAACTGGTAAATAAATTCTGGAAGTGCCCATTCTTTACACATTCATGTAGATATAGAGGTTAATTAATCAAAGTAGTGTACATTTTTGTGCCTGCTAGTACAGTACCTGGAGAGATTACTGAAAACTAAACTAATGAGCTATAATCTTTAGCTCAATGTACCAAATATGTTTTATACCAAGGCATATGCCGTCACTCTGAGGATTACTATGCAGAATTAGAAATAGTCAAAGAGGATAAGTGTTAATTATCCACAGTTTATGAAGTCGGACGATGATTGAGGCACTTGACAGAGAATACTTAAAACCACTTGGGAGAAGATAAACCAAGGAAAAACAATTGTAACATTCAGAAATAATTGTTAATTGAAAATATATCAAATACATTTATATACAGGATAGATAGATAGATAGATAGATAGATAGATAGATAGATAGATAGATAGATAGATAGATAGATAGATAGATAGATAGATAGATAGATAGATATCTACATAAATCATTCAGCCATAACACTAATACCACTGACAGGTGAAGTAAATAACTTTGATTATCTGGTTACAATGGCGGCTGTCAAGTGGTGGGATATATTAGGAAGCAAGTGAACAGTCAGTTCTTGAAAGTGACGTATTTGAAACAGGAAAAATAGGCAAGTGTAAGGATCTGAGCGACTTTGACAAGGGCCAAATTGTGATTGCTAAACGACTGGGTCAGAGCATCTCCAACATGGCAGGTCATGTGGGGTGTTCCCGGTGTGCAGTGGTTAGTACTTACCAAAAGTAGTCCATTAAAGGACATCCAGTAAAAGGTCATGTGGAGTGAAGGCTAGGCTGTCTGGTCCGATCCCACAGAAGAGCTACTGTAGCACAAGTAGCTGAAAAAGTTACCGCTGGCTATGATAGAAAGGTATCAGAACACGCAGTGCATTGCTGCTTGCTATGTTGGGGGCTGCGTAGCCGCATACTGGTCAGAGTGCCCATGCTGACCGCTGAAAGCACCGACATTGGGCACGAGAGCATCAGAACTGGACCATGGAGAAATGAAAGAAGGTGGCCTGGTCTGATTAATCACATTCTTATTTTCATCAGGTGGACAGCCGGGTGCGTATCATGTGGATGTTACATTGACACGTACCACTTACCTAAACATTGTTGTACACCAAGCACAACTTTATTTCCCTAATGGTATGCGTCCTGGCACTGCAAAAATTGTTCAGAATTAGTTTGAGGAACATGATAAAAAGTTCAAGTTGATTAAGCCTCCAAATCTCAACCCGATTGAGCACCTGCAGGATGGGCTGGAAAAAATCTTCAGAATCCGCCAATTTCAGCGGGATCGGACATCAACCAAATGTGCATGGGTGCAGCCCAACAGTCCCCCAATGGCACATATGGGGTGATAAGAAGGAATGGGTATCTAATGAGGATAGAGTAGGATCGGAAAGATAAAATGCAACTTTTCTAGTCCATGTTTCTCTTCCCTTTGATGTTGTGGTACTTTCCTGCAGCCCCAATGGACAGAACATTTTCAGTGAACCGGGCCAAAATCATGATATCTGCCAATTAGAATCGAATGTCTATGACCCGGTTAAGGAGTGGCAGTGCCAGTCGTTGAAAAGCCTATTTCCTTTGTACATATAGCGTTAATATTAACATATATATTTTAGTGGATAGTATTAATTTATAATGATGTCAATCATTAGCTTGTAGCTTGATTAATAAGGTGGATGTAAATGTGGAAGCGATGTGCATGATGGATAAGTGACCAGAGGGAAAGGTTTGCAGGTTCAGTTGAGGACCCTTGACATGATTTCAGCCCTGGGCTCATTGATAATTTGCATCCCCTACTGATGACCTCAACTACAACTGCACGGGATCCTTTAGCCTATAGAATATATATTGATAGCCATGTTTAGTGACAGCAGTTATATCATTTTTTGGGTTTTGACTAAAAATGCACTTGATAATAGGATACACCAAAATGCTAAATTTTTTGGGGAAGAAAAGGAAGTCTAAAGCCTGTTTTCTATGTTACATATAAGCCAAGGTTATGAAGGGCAGCTGTTCCATTAACTTATACCTACTAACATGATAGGGCTCCTGCACTTTGCTTTATCTACCATAAGTTTTGTTTGCTCCTTTGTATCAGTATGTTTTCCTATCACAGTGTCCCAGATAGTACTCAGCTAACTGTGGGCACTTGCTCTGATCTAATAGCGCTGCCACCCACAGTCCCCAACTAAACTTCCATTCAGTCTTCCAACTAGTGACACGTTCCAGATATGTTTGTGGCGTTCATAGCTATGTTCTGGCTGAACGCGCCCACTCGCATATGTTACCATGGAATTCTGCCATGTGCACTGGCACAGTTTAAAGAGACCGCGCTGAAGTTTGTTAGGTCACATGAGCGAGTCTGGACTATAGAGAATGATGATTAACACTCCATAGCTTATCATTTTATTTTAAAAATGAGAAGACGTAAATAATGCAACAGAAAATAGTTCATTTTGATTTCAAACCTGGAAATGTATTCAATAGATGAACACAGTATGAATATAAAATGCTTTAGCCAAGAACTCCAGCTACTTACTGATAACACAGAAACCAAGTGTTTTTCAGAATTGTGAATTTAGCTGGACAAGATACACCTAGATTTTATTTTTTTGTCTGAATGAAAGTGTATCTCAAGATTTGCAAAGAAGAATTTACTCTTGTATAGTAGCGGATGATGGGGGGTGGGGGGCGATCTGAGCAGAGCAGCAGTGGGGACAATCAAATTTACTGCTGTTGCCCTGCAAGTCTGTCAGCAGAATACAGGCTGCTGTCATAAGACAACCGTTGTCTAATGACAGGCTGCTCTGTTCTGTGATCAGATTGCTCCCACTCATAGGAAGCAATGCTGATAATATAACTATATTAGGGAATTTATGTTTAATCAGATTCCTAATATGAAAGTAGGGGTTCAGCCAAGTACAGATAGTTTCATCAAAGATAAACCTACACTTTATATGAACGTCGCAGTGAGGTTTCCGTCCTAAAAACATCAATGACTTAAAGGCTATGGAAACCTTTGGTGCCTTTTTTATGTATTTTGTTTTATAATCTTATAAAAGATTTTGCTTTGTTTCGTTCTGTAGCTTCTATGTATTACTGTACATAGAAGCTGCAGAATGACATAGTCAGACTAATCCGTCAGTGAGCTGGTCTGACGGCTCGGCTGACAGCCACTCCTGTGTGCCTCTGACACTTAATCTAATCCTAATATTGATAAAATCTAATTCAGCACACTGACAGATTCGGCTGACAACATCGTTCTGCAGCTTCTATGTACAGTGGATACATAGAAGCTGCAGAATAGAAAGAAAGCAACATTTTAAATCAAAATATATGACAAAAGTGTATTCCAAAATACATACATTACATTAAATATGGCACCAAAGTTTTTTATACACCCGATATAGGGACCCTGACCAATATGGTAACCCTGCTGAAACAACTAACTGTATTATTTCAGGTTGACAACATGGCATACAACAGGATTTAATTTGACTAGAATAGGAATGAAATGTCCTCTTCCCATTCTAGAAAATGTTTCTGCATGTTTAAGCAGAGCGCAAAATGTTGTCTATATAGGGTAGTCCAGGACCCTATAGGAATAACATTATCAGATCCCTGTATCCTCTGACCAAAGGCTAAAGAGGACTGTCAGCCACATGATCGTTTGTATGACACTTATCACTCTCAAGTCTCCCAATGCTAATAAGTGGCTGGCGGACACCACAGGTGCTGCTTCGGTGGCAGAGGAATAAAAGGATCAGTCGTTTTTCAGTCAAGGGTCTGCCATTCTTTACAGACATAAGATTGTCAGTGGATCCCATTAAAATGTGAAAAGTCTAATGTCTAATGTGCTCGGAAAATATCTATCAATGCTATACTATACCAGTGAGTGGAGTGAGAATCATCATCACTATTTCTTAGTATATAAACCATTATCTGATAATAGGGTGTCAGGTGTATTCTGATGTGGGATTTGGATGCTATATTCAGAAGTAGAGAAGATGTCACAGTTATGTATACAGCCATACAACAGTGGTAGAAAAGCGTAGTAATATCTATAAACTTACAGGCAAGTTGGTAAAAACTTGAAATGTGCTTCGTAAAAAATTAATCAGGTCCATTAGGTACCCGCTGGCTCTCCCATCTGGCTCTGACATTGTCCAGTCGTAGTCCGCCAGCTGGACAAATTCATCAATTTTTTGGTTGAGTTTGGTGTAGATTTCTTCCTCGGCTGCATGCCTGGCATCCTAAACAGAATAGTACACAGGTTAGACTCTTGTCCATTACAATAAATCAAATTGGATATTTTGTTATACTCCAGAGCAAGATGACAAATAGAAATTTGCTTTTAAATTTAGATCTACAATCTCGTAACTCATTAGTGATGCCTTGAGGATAATTAATCAAAGTGTCAACGTTCCAGCAGTAACTCACTTACAGCCAAGTCTCCCGTCCATCCTTTACTGGTGAGCAAAACGCCCAAATTAGCGAGTGCGTTATAGATCATTTTTAAAAGCTTGTTAATCAGTAAAGAAATGTCCTGGAGAAGAAACCGGTGAGGGCGTAGAAAATACATTTTCTGTATGGAGGTGAAATTTACTTGAGGTCAGATGAAAGTTTCATGAGACTACGTGGACGTTTGTGTTTATTAGGAACGTGTCTTCCTTCATTACCAAACACAGAATACAAAAGCATGTCAACTTTGGTCCAATTTCATGGCATAAATCTAATTTACATACTTTCAAAAAGTTAGAATCAGTTTAAGACTTGTTGCAATCATTGACCTTGAGATACAACAACTCCCAGCATGCCCTGACCGTGTAATGACGGGCAAGGCATACAGTTATTTTTAAATACAAGTACTGCTTTACAGGGGTTCAGTGGCCACATATTGTCTACCTCTGCCCTGAAAATGCTGTGAAGGCAATGGGATAATCCTCTACTACATCAAGGTGTGGCACCTATGACATTAGGGGTAGAGCACCTACGATGCATTCCCTGTGGATGTTGAAGTGACAATGATGCAATTCTTTTATTAAAAAGGTTTTCATTTAACCCATAAAAATAGGTTTCAACAGGTGAAAAAAATATTCAAATATACTTACCGTTAAGTCCCTCGCTGCTTCTCGCTGTCATTGCAGCGCAATTACTGACTGCTGTAAATATGTTGCACTGGAGACATCATTGTGCTGCAATGACACCAGGAATTTGCAGGACACCTGAGCTACAGGGAAGTGTATTACAATTTTAATTTAAGGTAGGTGTATTACGATTCTGAATTTACAATACCTATTTTTAAGGGTTGGAAAACCATACCAACCCCTCATCTCAGACTACAGACACAGATGATTTTATGGCAGTCTGTAGTCTGTATGGCGTTAGACTGCTGTTAGATCTGTAGTTGGGGGAGGAAAGATGAACCAGAAACGTTGAAATCCTTTAGCAGCCCAGCTCACTATAATTGACAGGTCTCTTCCTATAAACCGGCGGTGGAAGCTGGAGGGGAGCCACCCAGTAGTCACTTCTCCCCGAGGCGGGCACCTAACAGTGTTAAAGTTATGTCTTCTCTAAGACACGGACAGCATGACTAAGTGACAGGTCCCTTTTAAGGACGCACAATAAAATGGCATATTTTACATATCCTAATACTACTCTCACTGACGTGCCAAGACCTGCCGCCACACAGTAAATGGCAGATTGAGTCTATGTACACACGGTACGCTGCTTCCTTCTTAAGGTGTCTACAGGTCGAGCTTTAGAGCTCAGTCACATTCTATTTTGTATACAAACAAAACTATTTACTGCACTGTGCCATCTCCTCCTGGCACCCGATAATGCACAGGAAACAAAACAAAGCCTAAAGTGCTACTGTCACACCATTATTCATCTACTTTGCCTAGGACTGCAACAAATAAGACAGATGTGAGACGAACTGGCAGGCAATTGTTCAAGGATAAAAGGAGCATATATATATATATATATATATATATAACAATTATTATTACAAAGAACAATTTCCACTGCCCAGTGACATTTTTGTTTGGTGACAATTGATCTTCCATACAATTATAATTGAATTTAAACCAATAGGTGTCCATGTAATACGTGGCTTGGCCGAGTCCTCCAGCGCTATAGCCGATGTTTGCCGCTCCATGCCCAATATTTTACTTTACACTTTGTTCACTAGGCTGTGTATTACAATAGACCTTACCTTGAAAGTGGACAGGCCATAAAGTCTTGTGGTGTGCACAGTCTCAGGTGAAATATTTGTAATATTTGTAATGAAATCCTCCAGGTATTTACAGGCTTGTTCCAGGTGCGTGGTGTTTATGATGATTTGCACAAGCTACAAAGCAGAAAAGTAACAGGTTTGTAGCACTCAGTCCCACCTTATTGTTAAGGAGCCATTGTTCTTTCAGACGGTACAGAAATACATGGCAATTACTGCATTACAGGAAACTGCACCGTTATATATAGCTGGGAGCAATGCTTGCTTCCTTACCTTGAGGGAAAACCCCAATACTTTAACAGGTTAAAAATAAGATTAAGGTCTTGTTCAGACAGGTGCTATGGCAGAAATTATTCATGACCCACATTAAACATAGTGCAACCGCCCAAAAGATACTGGAAACTTTGGAGTCATAAAGACACATTAGAAGTGTTTATTGATGGCGGTCTGTAAGCTGGGACCTCCACTAATCACTATAATGAAGGGGCCCATAGACACATCACAGGCTCATTAAAGTCTATGGGCACTGCATCAACATTAGCTCCAAGATTTTAAGGAAAGTGGAAATCTCCAAATTAAAAACCAAAGAGGCAAAGCGCTTGTAAAAGTACCAGAACGTTCACTCAATGGGGGTAGATATGGAGACTGGTGGTCAGTTAAGACATCTTCACATCCCTGACCAGTCACTACAATTATTTCCTTTTCTTATAGAAAAGTGAAGGAGTGTGTTCATTGCACAGAAATTTTCCAATATGACGAGAAATTTTATCAGTTACCCCCTGTAGGGTCAGATTCTTAGCCTTATTACTGAATTGGGCAGCAAAATGGGCTGAAAACTGGACGACCACCCACCTTTATAGATACATTTCAGATTATATATTGCGAGTGTATATATATATATATATATATATATATATATATATATATATATATATATATATATATACATATATATACATAAGCATTAAAGGGGTAGTGTCATCATAGACAACCCCTGATATAAGAGCCGATATGATGAGCCCCTCAGCAAACAACTGATTTGTCATTGGCTGCTCACTTTCCCTATAGCGGCCGCTACAGGGGAAATGTAGTATTACACGCAACCATTTAAATATAAATGGACAGACTGGGTATAACATAGTCAGACATGCTGCTTGTTAAAGGCTTTTAATTCTGGTTCATAGGGAGGGGTCCTGAGCAGGGTATATAGGGCATATGGACAGGGGTTGCCGAGAGTAAACAAACCCTTTAAAAAGAAAGGTTATTAAAAATGCCCAAGCATTTACAATGTATGTAAAATAATGCCAATACCGAGTCAGAATAAGAACAGATCAGGGAAGTCTTGTAGTATCTATGTATATGTGATAGTAGAATTTAAAGCATTTTTGTTGTCCAAAGAGACCTAAAAGCCAACTTGCTAATTCCTGCCATCGATGTTAATACTTACTTCAGTCAGACCTATGTGAGGCTTTTTGATGAGGTTTTGCAAACCGCTGCTTAAGGTTCTTGTGAGAAGTAAGTTGGTCGATTTCCGGAGCAGATCATCAATCTCTGTTGAGCTGAAATCAATCATAAATTGTGTTTCTTTAAAAAAAGAAACCAGTAAAAGTGAACTAAGGTGAAGTGTGAATTAAGAGAATGTCGTATATGTTCCTACAACATGTTCTCTGTCTGCAGCCACAAGTGTCAATCAGGACATTTACAGATTTCCTTCCACCTCAGGCGCCACTGAGAACAAACCTTTGACACTTACACTCGGATTGAGTCTCATATGGGAATTATTACAAGGACAGAATATGCAGAAATCCCAGAATACGAATGAAAGTGTTTCTTTGTATAATGACTTATCTGTGACTCTATCAACAGCGGAAGGAAATAACATTTGCTATTTACTTCACTAGAAAAATTAATAGAGGCCTATACAGACAATCGAGATACAATAAGTATATCTGCCACCTTTAATCAAAATTAGAATACAATATGACATTATTGCATGAAATCAGTACACTATTGTAATATATGTACACAGCTTATGGGGAGTATTGTAAAATGTATGCAACATCCAGATCAACCTTTAAAAATGAAAAAAAAAAAAAAACATTTGAAGAGTTTCATGTGCAGGGTTACATAATACGGTGTCAAAAAAATGCATAAATAGCAAATCCTTATTACATTTTCCATGCAAATCTGTCACAAGTTACTGTTAATGGCACTGTTTTACTTCTCTATCATGCACCCTAAAATTGTATGTGCTTTTGCAGCTGCTGCTTGGCATTCAGTGCTGCTACTTAGCTTACTTTGTTATCCCAAAATGTATTCCATTTAATAAATACGCAACCATAATATTGTTACGACCTAGGTGCATTACTTTACATTAAATTTGATCTGCCATTTACCAGTCCAGGCTACAAGTTTGATAAGGTCTTTCTGTAATATTTCAAGTCAAGTTTTGAATATTCCGCAAAGTTTTATATTCTCTGCAAAAACTACCTTTCTACTTCTTTCCATTCCATCTGGAAGGTAATTAACGAAAACACTAACTTTCTTAACAGAATCATCAGAAACGAAATAACGTAAAGCTGTCCAGACAAGGAATAAACAATCTGCCCCAGAGAGGCTGCAGGTAAGTGCTGCCATCAGGTGTATATACGCAGTACTGCAGCATGGGGCTTGTTAGGAGGTTATTGGCAGTAAACTGTGGCATTAATATGTAAGAAAGATGTTATTATTCTATAAAGTAGGGTAGTGATATTCTACTTGTCACCATTGCTCAGCCGGGGGGGGGTTATGCACATGGCAAGGCCACATTGTACAGCAGCACAAGGTTCCTATGGTTCAGTATGATGGACCCATATACACTCAAAGTCGAGTATTCTCCCCAAGAAGCCCTGCATAATGCAGAATATTTTGAATACTTATAAAAAAAAAACTACTGTGTGCCTCCACATGATATATACAGTTTGGGTTAATAGGAGTCTAGAATACGATTGTGTGCAGGGGTCCTAATTCGTCAGAACCAGTAGCGTGGCGTCCATTTACAAACCAGTTTGTCATAAACACAGATAATTTCTCGTGTACGTTTTTCAGTAGTTAATGATTCTTCACAGTTTTCATCTGCACTATTGACATTGAATGGAGCGGCAGGGCGTATTCTTGACCGCCGCTCCATTCAAGCTCCTCCTCCGGCAAGCAGACATTTATCACCTTCCCTATGGTTAGATAAATGTCTATCTTGGCACAACTACTTTAAGAACATATTCATTTTTGTTCTTCCTTTCTTCAAGGGATATTTTTACTTTTATTTTGGTTAGTTTTATTTGTTATTTATTGTTGTTTTCTTCTCCTCTTTCTCATACTTAGATATATATTATCGATTGTATTTGTATAAAACATTTTTTAATAAAGAATAATTTAAAGTGACAAAAGAATCTAAGCAAAGGTCAGGGACAATGTCCACTATACAGCCGCAACAAAGTTTGGCTGCAATATACTACTGTATGAAATTTCCTCCAAGGTTTGCTAAAGCTCTTAAAGGGACTCTGTCACCAGTTTATTAATTCCCTATCTCCTAACTAATCTAACAGGCGGTTTGAAGCTGATAACTACAGTGTAAATTGTTTTAAAAAAATGTTTATTATTTGCAAAGTTATGAGCATTTTTCAAAATATGTAAATGAGCCTTTATTTTCCTGAGGTGGAGCCTCCTCACAGCCTCTGACGCTGTCCAATCAGCATGAAGCTGCTTCACACAGTGTGAAACTAAAGCTGGAGGGAAGGGGGATCACTTCAAACGACTATATCTTGGGCTGTGGACCACCTAGAACAGTTCCGGTGGCATATGAAAGAGGAGATTCTAATCGTTTATATGACACCAGGATCGCAGTTCTAGCTGTGATACAACTGGAGATATCACCAGTTGAATACACAGTCGGGAATGGAAGCTGTATACTATATGATCATGCTGTGTTGCTGGGAAGGGAAGAGGGATAAGCTGTATGCTGATTGGACAGCCTCATACAGAAAACATTACACCGCCCAGAGTGAAAAGAAAGAGTCCCCTCCTATTCGGCTATTAGAGCC
The DNA here is from genome assembly GCF_050947455.1 of Rhinoderma darwinii. Lineage (NCBI taxonomy): Eukaryota > Metazoa > Chordata > Amphibia > Anura > Rhinodermatidae > Rhinoderma > Rhinoderma darwinii. The sequence continues at coordinate 31,315,202 of NC_134697.1, read as the reverse complement.
ACATTAGAATATCTAGAAAAATGCTCATAACTTTGCAAGTCAAAACTACGGAACCCGACGGAACCCTTGCACAACTGAGGCAAACGGAAACCATTGGCACCGGATCCATCACCGTTGAAATCACTGGTGATGGAAACGGAAACCTCTTGTTTCCGTTTGTGTCAGTCAGGGGCTCCGATCCGACGGAAAGCTCAGATGGAACGTCGGAACGGAGCCCTGACGCAGATGTAAACAAAGCCTAATAAACGTTTTTTTAAAAACAAACCATACTGAAGTTATCAGCTGCAACGTGCCTATTACATTAGTTACCAATTTGTGTATCTATTTATGTGATTTTTGGATGAAATTTAATTGTTCTCCCCTTTCAGTATCTACTGCACTGTAGCATGGTAACATTTCCATACTTTGTTTAAAATATGGGTGGTTCTGGGAAACTAAAAATTTACTTAAAATAAGAAGAAAGCAAAACATAAAAAATAAAACATTATGAAAAAAAATACATACAATAAAAAACGACGTAAAACTATAACAAAGAAAAAAACAAAACTTACCCCATGACAATTTTGCCCACGTTAGGGCGTGTCCAGTTTACACACTAGTTACATAGCCCCATGACCATATCAAACTTGAATTATTGCAATTAGGGCACACAGAAATTGGATTTTTTTTCCCCATAGCAACCAGTCAGATCCCTACTATGCTCTAACCTGTCCTAGAAGAATGACAGCTGGAATGTGATTGGTCGCTCTGGACAGCACCTCTACTTCTTCACTTAAGCGCCATCGTTACAGTGTGATGTCTAGTTGTTGTGGGCACGCGTCACATAATTAGGGTGGTAACGCTTCATAATGACTGCGGCGTGGTTTTTTTCACTTGAATTCAAAACACCCATGAGCTCTCGTCTGGATTCGACAACATGTTGGTCAGTGTATTTCTCTACATGTGTTTTGTGAGTAAATATTTACCGGTTAGGTCAAAAGGTTACTCGTTACTATGTGTAAATTGTACTCGGGATCAATTAAGGATGTGTGAAACTACTCTCATTTACATTCATTAACAGATAAGAAATAAGAGATAAGCTGGAAGGTGGCTTCTGGCTGCTGTGTTTTCATGCTGGGCTCTCAAATGTTATTCTAACTGATTTAAACCCAAATCAGGTATAGAAAGACAATTAAATAAAATGCGTATCACAATGGAACAGGTTAATCTGCTCAGACTAAACAAACACCTTATATTAGCAGCCATCCCATAGAGTCCAAGTGATACAGACTGGGTTTAAATGCTACGATCTTGTATGATTTATTTCATATAGCATCCGGCAATAATGACCTTGTGCATATCTGTCATCTCCGACCGAAGATAATCGTTGCAATCATAACTAAAAATGACTGAAAAATTGCGTTGAAGTGAGATCTTCGAAATAATTTAGCATGTGCACCTAAGCTGTACAAGACATCTTCATTCAAGTAGAACCCTTTCCCTGGCAGGATCCATATATAATAAACATTGCTTACTCATTTCGCAAGATTACTAATGCAGTTACATAAAAATGTGAATGCTCATATTGTGGGTACTATGTCGCTGGGACATTTTTTAACTTTCAATTTTTTTGCCATTTTTTTTAACTTTATAACAGTTTTGAGGAATGACGATATTTTACAAAATGTCTCTGAACTTGTGAGAAATGTCTCTATCATTAAACATGGTTTTAAACTCTGTGTCAGGTTTGACATGTTGCACATGTGCTTAAAAGTCTGTTATCAGATGTTCTTAAATGCGTCCCACCAGTGGCCATAATGCCCCTGGCACACCTCTTTTGAGAAAACTCAAGTAAGGAGGCCCCAACACACAAAAATGTCTATGAAAGTTAAGGATGGCCATATTCCCAATCGTGGCACTTACCTTCGATGGAGTGATTCCGAAAATTTAAGGCTTGCATAAATAAATTCTTTGACCTGCATATAAATCTGTGGGACAGACTGAGACATTGGGAGTTTCTTTGGAAAAGATACCTTGAAAAAGAAAAGAATACTCAAAAAAGCATGAACACTCTAAAAAGAACATATATGGTTGCGCTGGTAGTGCTCATGGACTTTTACCCAAGACGGTGCTAAGACGAGCAAAATTAACTCAACGTCTTGTTGACCCTCTCAATATCATTGAAGTCAACTGTTAAATTGAGGTCACATGTATCTTTCTCATTCTACAGTCAGTCTGAGGACTACCATTTCATAAGAGTCAGAGAACTCGGCCAACGCAATCACTCATACTAATGATCATCACTTTAATGCAGTACCTACTGCAACCCCTGACAAAGCCAGGTGCGAAACGCGTGTTGGGGTGTTCTGACAGTGTTGTGGCAGTGGAATGGCTCATGGTGGGTTAAGTAGTGTGTGTCATGAGGTTTTCATGGTTTATTTATAACTATTACCATTTATGATATTGCGGCTCTACTAGTTAGAGGTTGCGTAATGTTGGCATATATATATAGTAATACGCATGGAACATGGTTTATATACATTGATATTGCATGCATAGCACCACCATTGTTTGCCCTGCCCTATGTTCAACACTGTCTATCTCTTTTACTGACTGTGCATTGTATTTATGGGTGTAAATTTTTAAAGAGTCTTGACTAACTGTGTTTGTCTTCAATAAAGATTTTTTGTATTTTTCTATAATACGATTGATTTGGTCTTATTGTAGCATTTAGGGATATTTTTTGGGGTGTTCCTACTGCACTATAGCATGGTGACCTTTCCATACTTTGATTAAAACAATATATTGTTGTTTCTGGGCGAGTAAAAAATTGATTTAAAAAAAAAAAATATAAAAATGAAACATTATGTAAAAAAAAAAAAAAGACACAATAAAACACTATGTCAAATTATAAAATATAAAAAAATACTCAAAAAGCACAAACACTCTGTCGAATATTTAAAAAAAAAACACATCAAGATATATATGGTTTCACTGGTAGTGCTAATATCTCATCACTTCTCATGGGCTTTTACTCAAGAAGGTGCTAAGACAATACAAAATGAACTCAACTTCTTGTTGACCCTCTCAATATCATTGAAGTCAACTGTTAAATTGAGGTCACATGTATCTTGGCCATTCTACAGTAAGGGCCTGTTCACATCAGCATTGCCCTTCCGTTTGGGGGGGTTCCGTCAGAGATTTCCATCGGGTTAACCCCTCAACGGAAACGCAAACTGAAACCTTAGCTTCTGTTTCCCTCACCATTGATATTGACTGCGCTATTGGTTCCATCAAGAACAACGGAACCCTGTCACAATGGTGACAAATGGAAACCTTTAGCAACGTTTGCGTCACCATTGAGTTCAATGGTGAAGAAAATGGAAGTTAAGCTTTCAATTTGCCTTTCCGTTGAGGGGTTAACCCAACGGAAACCTCAGACGGAACCCCTCAACGGAAGGGCAACGCTGATGTGAACACATACTACTACCACCACCACCACCACCACCACCACCACCACCACTACCACTACTACTACTACTACTACTACTACTACTACTACTACTACTACTACTACTACTACAAAAGCAATATTCATTGAGTCTTAAGAAAATGGTGCAGTTGCCTGATTGTCAAAAAACAATACATAGTGCTTGATGAAAAACATTGCAGTGCTTCCAAAATGTTTGCATCAACTCACACATTTTAGTCTTGTATGCTAGAAATGTACAATTTGGTAAAAAGGTGTCAATGATTAAATATGAGGTTAATTTCTTCCCATTCACTTCATCAAACATCATCTTCACACATTCCTTTCCTCGAGAAGGACACTAGACATCTAATTGAATGACAAATACGCTAGATTTCCATAAATGCTAGATAAGGACCCCTGGCAGATTGATACAATCTCGCCAACTCTTTACATTAAAGTGATTTTTACTGTATAGTACCAGGCATGTCATACAAACACCTACAAAGCTTACTTACCTTGTCTCCTTCTGGATCTTGGAAAGGAAATTTGCTAATTACAGCCATGTACTCCTCCTCGTTTGCTACAGGGATTGGGCTGTAGTTATCCGCTTCAAAAATATCCCTAAAGTCACAAAGTCAGTTGATTAAAGATCTAGGTAAATGTATATCCTCTGCATTATCACAGTGGATGGAACTATTCTTGTAAACTGAGCAAATACTACTCCCTTTGAAGGGATTGTCTGGTTTAGAAAACCCATTATAAAATCCCCTATTAGGAAACTCTGAATTAATAGAAGAGAGGCTCCCAGTCAAGAACTTCACCTATTGGCCAGAGAAGAAAAGTTTCTCACTCTGGAGGATCCAACACTTTAATGCATTACATGCAGCCCATTGATTTAAATGGGAACCATGTAATTTCCCATGTGGTTGCACTGCAGGGAAGTCGAATACTTGCTGTTGATCACTAAGGGTATCAGCAGCAGGATGAGCTTATTGTTGGGGACCCTTCTAACAAAAAGGGATTGTGCAAAGGAAAATTACACAAAGAAGTGCATATGCATATCAAAGGCATATACCATACCCATAATGCATGCAGGAGAAGCAACACAGCGAACGTCCGCCCCAACGCGCGTTTCGGCACTAAAGCCTTCGTCTGGGGGTGGCATTGAATGGTAAACCCACCATATTTAAATGGAGACTGGCCAATTACAAGAGCATATGTCCAGGTGAAAATGCACCAAAAAAATTAGATTGTCTCACTGTTTGCCTACTGGTCAATGACCGATGCTTCCGGAGGACGGCCACTTTACTCACCGAGATGACGCGACCAGTAGGTAAGCAGTGAGACAATCTAATTTTCTTGGTGCATTTTCCCCTGGACATATGCTCTTGTAATTGGCCAGTCTCCATTTAAATATGGAGGGTTTACTGTTCAACGCCACCCCCAGACGACGGCATTAGCTGCCGAAACGTGCGTTGGGGCAGACATTCGCTGTGTTACTTCTTCTGAATCCATTATGGGTATGGTATATCCCTTTGATATGCAAGATGCACTTTTTTGTGTAATTTTCCTCCTCCATGTCTATATTGACCTGTTATATGTTTTACTATTGCATACCTTATGTGCATATACAGCACTTTTTTGGATTTATACATGGTCACTATTATATAGCTCTTTTTGGGGGGCGTTTCATTGGCTCACTTTGTACTTTCTGTCTATCTTTGGAGATGCACAGCGCATCGTCCTTTTTATATCTGTTGGTCTATGGATTTTTTCATTTTATCTACTGTGTTTTTATTATGTAATTCAATAAAGATTTTTCTATTTTTTCGTATACTATTTGTCTTCATGGCATCTGTTTCTTGTAGGTTTATATATATTTTGTGATGCTTTTTGGGATCACACCCTAGAATCAGCCCGTATATATCACATATATTGATTGTTTAATTATATAATTGGGCATTGGATCCATGCTGAGTTTTTGGTTAGGTTACTTTCTCTTTGTGTCTTTAAGTAAATTATGCCGACACTAAATGTACTGCCTCCCTGTCTCTTTCTTCAAATGATATAGGCACAGATAGTGCTGCCTCCCTCTCTCTGCCTGCAAATGATACAGGCACAGATAGTACTGCCGACCTTTCTCTCCCAGCAAATGATACAGGCACAGATAGTACTGCCGACCTTTGCTATCATGCTGGAATGCTGTGATTCCCTCCATTGTTTATCCAGGCACAGCGACATCAAAATGAGTGTCACTACGCCTGGTACTGCAGATCAGCCCAATTAAGTGAACGGGGCTGAGCTACCAGGCACTGCCACACTCATTTGGATGTTGTGTGTCTGGATAAACAATAAATAAGGCCCTTCGTAGCGCTGGCCGTGGGGGCCAAACCCCACTAATCATACATTGAGCGCCTATCCCAAGGATAGGCAATAAATTGAATATTGTGGAAAAACCATTTCAATTCACCAGCATCCACTTTCCCAATACCTATATAATTTGATCAAAGAAATGTTTATTTTTTTTCATTTTTCAACAAGGCATTCCAAAAGCCATAACTTTTTATTTTTCCATTGACAAAGCAGTATGTGGCTTGCTTTTTGCGGAATGAGTTGTAGTTTTTATTTGTACCATTTTGGGGTACAAATAATTTATTGATTAAAGTTTAATATTTTGGGGGGTTCGGGAATGGAAAAATAAAAGGCAATTTTAGCATAGCTTTTTTTTATTTCTTTTTTTATGCCGTGCAGTATAAATAACCTGTTAACTTTAGTCTATGGGTCAGTACGATCATGGCGTTACAAGATTTGCTAAATAATAGCATGTTTTATGGTTTTAGATAATGTGTTCTTTTTTTTTCTGTGTTGTTATAATTACAATGGTATCATATATCTATTAAAACTTTTTTTTACGATTTTTAAAAAAGCAACGATTGATTAAAAATCAATATGGACACAATTGTGGCTCCCAAAATATGTGTCAGATAGTTAGGCTACAACCCTTTTACCAGCTCTCATAGCAAATATGACAGCCAACTTTCTCATAGATAGAGCTAATAAATGGGTGAGCAGAATTTTTTATAACTTGACAGAAGAGGGCAACTAAATGACTTTTCCTTACAAAACAATTTTTGACTTTAGTGATCTAGTCCAGAAAATATGGATACAAATCCAGGAGCAGATTTAAGTGATCTTACTTCCTGTGGTAATAATAGATCATGTAATAATGTTCAACATATTCCATGCTTTAAACCGTCCACAATATTACTGAGTTCTCCCCCATAACCCTCTTTAGCAAAGAATTTTAATTGCCACTGCTTAGGTTTTTAGGGTATAAGATCTACAGTATCGAACATACTGTAGAACCTAGGGCAGTGAGCCTTACAGGTGAGGCACCCCCCAGTTCTTGATGAGGTGCTGCGCCTCCCAAGCACCCCGATTCTGCAGAACAGTCCCAGGTTATGAAGCAGAGGTGCTCTATCACAGAACACTTCCTCCGGGAAGACATTCTCACGCACAGATCAGCACCAAGATAAGAAGGTATAGTGTGCAGGGAGGTGGAAAGGAAAGAAATACGCTCACTCGTGACACAGTGGCTAGAGTTGGGGCACTTTGGCTAACACTCTCACGATGGTTAACTCTGGGGCCACATGGCACTGTGGGATCTAAGGATTTTGCCACAGCAAAGTATCAACATCACATCTACAAGTCCCTCTTGAAGTATTAATGATGATCACTGACAAGGCCCAAATGTCACATATTCCTTAAATTTTACATTTACATCTGTGTAACATCCGTGTTTCTAGTCCGCATTCTGGTTTCACTACTTTTGTCTCTATTTCCTTAGCAGCTGGCTGTGAAACCGGTCAGAACACGGATGTCTTCTGTGTGCTGTCCGTTATTTTCACCCAACTATTGACTTCAATGGGCGACGTGGTTTGCAAAAACGGACCAGAACAGGATATGCAGAGAGTTTCTCGGAAACATGCTCCATGAAAAAACACGTATGTGTGAATAGCCCCATTGAATTGCATTGGTCAGTGTGCTGTCCGTAATAAACGCAGCACACGGATGTGAAATATATTTGCGTGAATAAGGCCTAAGAGATAGATGACATAATGTTCCTCAAAATGCCAATTGTGGAGGGCAGAATGAAGTGTGACACCTATGCTAATAAACATACAGAACCTGACAGTTCCCATCTCCAGACCACCCACAACCAATCACACCATGTCATGACATGGCATGATATTTGGGCACCCTGATTTCAGATGGCCATTTAGCGGCTGTTGTTGTACCCACTAGTATAGTGTTGTTAAAGAAGGCTGTAATTATTTTTCATGTTTAATTTAAAGAGTGTGGTAGGGAATTTTATTTGCAAATACAAAGGGAAAATCATTTAAATGTGTATAATACCTGAACAGTCCAGCCCATTTTTTAAGCAGGCTTTCATTATATTTGTCCCTAACTTCATACAAAAGATCAAATAGCCTGTTCACCGGAAATCCGTATCCCTAAAAAAGGAAAAGAAAAACCTGTAAGTGTACAATGTTAGTGATAATCATTTATTCTTTCTTATTGTTCCCACAATCTAGAGCTGATATAGTCTGACTGGTCGGAGAGATTCCGAAAGTCAGACGCAGAACTGACTTTTTTAAGACAAGGGAACTTTTCATAATTGACAACTTGAAGACCCCCGCCATTGTGCTGGGAGCGCTCGTCGAATATTAAATGTACCTCAGGAAGACGCAGCAAGGAGATTGGACCGTCCCATATCTTGCGCAACTGTCAGATGCCATAAGCCTTTCTGGCAAAGCTGCTATAAATTATAATGTAAGCTTTTCAGGAAAGGCTTCCGCTCTCCCTGTTGCGTCTCCGCAAGCACATCCAAGCAGGATATAACTGGAGGTGGACTTTAAATAGAATTTTACACATGTATTTAACCTGACCCATACATACCTCAAACCTTATCAAAACTTACTATCCACATATAACAAGCTGTGCTGAAAATCCCATCCAAAAGTACAACTTACTGCGGTAAAGGCGTAACCTCAAGCTCCTGGGCCCTAATGCAAAATCCGAAACAGGGCTCCCACCTACCATGTGCCACTGACGGGATATTCCCATCATATAATGTTATAGCATATCGCTAGGAAAGGCCATAACATTAAGGTCTGACCTCTGGGATGTCTGCGAATCCCAAGAACGAAGAGACCGAAGCTCCTTTGGCTTTGTTAAGTTTATGAGGCTGTGCTGCAGTTACCTGCAAAGCGGTGCTCCCCCCTCCAAAAAAAACAAACAAACTTTGAAAGAGCCGCAGCACTAGTTGCTTAATTTTGAGGATTGGTAGGAGTCCCAGCTTTATAAGAACAAACATTTTATCCATGTATTATTTTTTGCATTTCTCTCTATATATAATTCAGTTGTAAGTGCACCATGCTCTACAGCTCAGAAGCATGTCGTCTCCGTTTAGAAAAATCCAGTAGGCATTTTAAATAAATATGTTTCACAAATCTCTGCACATTTGTTTTAAAAGCATATCTGTCACGATACTATGCTGCCCTGTATAAAGAAATATTGACAAATAGCAGCTAAAAAAGAATACAGCGGACTCATAGTTATGAGTCCGTTGTATTTATGAGGGGAGCGCTTCCCCCGCCTTTCCCAGACCCTCCCACCATTGACTGATGGCTGTTATGTATACATGCAGATACATGGTAGCAGTCAGTCATTGGTGAAAGGGGCATGAGGAAATACGGGGAGAAGCGGAGGTAGAGCTCCCCTTATAGCTATGAGTCCGCTGTACTCTTGTTAGCAGCCATTAGCCGTACGGATCTACCATTGTGCCATTTGGGTTAATGGTAAAGACTTGTCCCAATACTATGCTGCCCTTCAGCGGGAGATAAATAATTAAGATAAAACATACTACCCTATGGATCGCTTTTTTACTGTTTTTTATCTTTGTCTCTGCACTATCCGGCCTCTTACTGCCCCGGTCAGACCGTGTTTTTAGTCATAGTAGAACAGCAGCTCTTAGGTACCTTAGGACTTCAATCATTATGGAATATTGCAAGAATCAACTGGTACAAAGGGAAAGACTGATAATTATATACGACTAAAAAACAACCTACTACTAACAAATCTGAAATTTCCACAAACCGAGATCTCTGATTACAATCTGTTGTATGACAACTTTCACAATCTGGAACACTTACTGAAAGACTAAATACAACATCATCTCTACTTTACAATCTTACAAATGTATCTAGGAGAAAAATAACTTTTAGACTAGATGGAGCACTAACAAGCAAAACTTTGCATTTAGAGAAAGAGACTTTAGATTAGAAAGCTACTAACCTAAACCGTGATCATATGGACCACAGCGGTAAGAATGTTACATTTTGGCAACATACCCCTGACAATAACCAAATACAAACTCAACTCCCACGTATCGTATCATATTAGACTAGACCTAACCACAATGAAAATCACCCAATTTTTCAACCCAAACATGGAGAATTTTCAACACAAACCAGAATGTAAAACCTCCTAAACAAGTACAGAATTAATACATCTAAAATTAACCTTCTAAGTAAAGATCTCTTTTTTTTTTGTCCAACAGGAGAGATCAATAAATCTGATCTTTTTGTGGACCTAAACCTTAAATTGTCCTAGGCCGTGTAAACGAGCACCAATTAACAAGATAGCTTGTTGATTGGCGCTCATTTGCTCCAGTCACAAAGACAAGCACTCGTTACTACATTATTATCATGTCGGCAGCGCGTCTCCCTGTTTACACAAAAAAAGTGCTGATCTATTAATAAAAGATCCAAAAATGCCTATCTAATACTTACCAAAAGTACACAAAAAAAGTCAAAATCTCCTGGAGAACCAACATGATTGGGACTGGGTCACATTACAAAGAAATTATACTACACAAAGATGTGGTAAATTTGAATCCCTATCTACGAGATACCTCTAGTCTAATGTCTGAACCACAAAAGATCAGCCTTATTTCTGTCACAAAGCTTTTGGAAAAAGATAGAAAAAAAAGATACAAAGACTGTATGTTATTGAAGGAATTTATTTAATTCTAACAAACTTGTTCCGTTTTTATGACAAATTATACCTACAAACAAGTAGGACTGTGATAGGAACGAGGTTCGCAAACCTATACATGGGAAATTTTGAGAATTTATACAACAACAACCACCGCAATTGGACCAGTAATATTATCACATATAAAAGGTACATAGATGACCTTATATTTATATGGAATGGAACAGAGGAAAGTCTCCACGATTTTATGATTAATAACGACTGGGGTGTCTCTTTTACTCTAAAAAGAAAACTGCACCCAACATATTGAATACTTGGATATTGAAATATTCTTCACCAATAACAAATTAACCAAGAAAAAAATTCTTCAAATCAGTGACAGTTATAGCCTTCTTAGTTTCAAAAACTGTCATTACAAAAAATAGATGCTACATGTACCATTTCGACAGTTTAGGAATGTTTGGGAGGGATTGTACAAAAGATTCGGATTCTCTATTTCAGACTTAGGTTATGAAAAAACTCTTTGAAAAGCAAAAATATCCTAAACAAGTTATAGAGGAATCCTTCAAAAAAGTAGATTATCTATCCCAAACCAAGTGTATACAGGCAAAAACGCTAGGCAAAGAAGATCTGGATACATAAAATAACTTCATTACTACATATAACCAATGACATAAAAAAGAATCTAAAATATTCTTACCAAACACTGGCATATTCGTCATAATGACCTTTTCCTGAAAACACACCTTCCACCAAACCCAAATTTAACTTACAGAAGGGTAAAAACCCTCAAAAGCCTCGCGCCCAGTAGGCTTCCTAAACTAAATAATAAAGAAAACAAAACTTCTACTACATGCAAAACCATTGAGAGCTTTCGAGGCAATCGCCCAAAATGTAAATGCTGTAGAAGATTGAAAAAAAATAAAACAAACACTTTCGAGAGCTCTAGAACAGGTCATTCGTGCCATATCAAACTTACATTGCAGATCCGGATATGTAATAAACATCTTGGTCTGTTCCTGTGGATTACATATATAGGACGACCAATAGGATCAATGAACATACTTCCACTGTCACCACAGGATCTGTATAACCCAGTGTTTCAAGACATGAAGCACTGCACTGGTCCATATGTGATTTTCAATTTTTATTACATTACTAGAACAGATCTTGATGGACGTGCCAAACAGATTTGAGTTGCTTCAAAAAATAGAGAAATGTTTTTGAACTATAAGTTGAATACCATTACCTCTTATGGACTTAATGATGAATCTGAAAATATTTTGAATTCATGAAAATCCTTAATTTATTAATTAATTTAATTATTTATGTATTTACAAATCTCAGATTGTCCAGAAACGTAATTTTGCTTGACTGTTGAGGAAAAAAATACACTTCTTTCCACTGTTACTGCACTTGGTTGTAAATAATGTGCATTGTGGGCAGGTATTTCTAATTGTCCAAAGAAAGTCCAGCATTGCCTCTAATAAAATGTTACATTTATTTCTTGATTTAAAATAGTGTCGGCATTATATCGCTTACGCGTTTTAAGACCCACTGGCTATTAGACAATTTGTTACCGCTTATACAGTATATTTACGTATATGAATGCCATTTCATTTTGATATATATCTCCAGTGGGGAAGTTTTCAATGTCCTAAATGTAAAACTATTAATATAATTTACTTTTAATATATTTTAAGAAATAGATCTTATTCTCCATAAAGTAACTACTGGTGCTAGCAGTAATCGTTACCATTGTTATGCGATTAGATATCACTCATATACATCATAAATCCAGAGAAGTTTAAGAAATAAAAGTTGAGCTGTGATTGGTTGCTATGGTTAACAAGGACAATTTTTGTGTCAGACAGTTTAAAAAAAAAATGAGGCCCAATGTTTCCACACCACGCACTTCGATACAGTGGTACCATTCCATTCATAAGCGTACCCATTGTCGCATGTGCGATCACTTATTTCGCCTTACAGCATCCCTAGTTACCACTTATTTAGATTCTACACCACGCACGTCACTTATAATGTTTTATAGTGTTCCCAGCAATCTATCATCCTACACGCATGCGCAAGTGAATCTTTATTAATAATGGCCGCCTGTTATCCAGTCCTCGTGACTCTCATAGCGTCCCTGAGGAATAACCAAATAATTTGTCACATAATCCCAGAGATCATATATATTTAATGCATTAGTCTTATATGTATCTAACTAATTTAACGATTTTGTACGAATATATTGTATTTATTTATGTGTCATTTTATTAAAACTGATGCTTTTTTTAAAATGTATATATTGTATGGTTGATAATTGTCAATGTTATATCTGCTTTGCCTAAAGAAAGGGTTTAAATTCTGAAACGATTTACAATAAGGCTGTGTTCACACAGAGTTTTTTGCAGGAGGAAAATTCGGCCTCAAAATTCCGTTTGGGATTTTGAGGCAGATTTTGACATTCCTGCACGGCGTTTGCCGCAATTTTTGCTGCGTTTTTCGCTCGCGCCCATTGAGTGCTACGGGCAAAAAACTGCGAAATACGCTTCTCTGCCTCCCATCGCTGTCAATTGGAAATCAGAGGCGTAACCGCGCGAACATAGGGCATGTCCCTTCTGAAATCAATGGGAGGCATTTTCGGCCGGTTTTCGACGAGTTTTACAGATCGGTTTCCGCTCCAAAAAGCTCGTCAAAATACTCTGTGTGAACAGGGCCTAAGAGGTTATAATAAACAAAAAAGGATTGTATTTAACATACAAAGGTTTTTCTATTATCGACGTGGAGCTCAGTTCAGAAAAAAAGGGATTTTCTTTTGTACATAATATTTACTTAAACAGGAGAGCATAGTGTGATGGCAGATCCGCTTTAAAGCACCTGTGTTGTGAAAAATGGTCTAATTTAAAGAAGAGCACCTACTAACCAAGTGCGCTGTCTTCATATCCTAAAATAGAGTTTGGGTGGGCTGTATACTTTGACTAGTATCCAGCTGGAAAGAACATTGGTGGAGGGGATTTAACTGTATGGCCTGGTTCAAGAGCATAAAATGCGCCGAAAACGTGCCTAATTCCCATAGTCAATGAGTCCTGATTACGTAGCTAAAAAAACGCACCAAAAAACACATTGAAAACAAATAAAAAGCGCCTATAGTTTAAAAAGCGATTTATAAAAACGTTTGCATTGTTCACACGTTTACAAGTTGTTGTTTTTTAACACCCTATGAACAAGGCCTACGTCAGCTGCTCTTAGCCAATTATCTCACTGCTGTAAAACTCCCAGTATTGCTGATTGGCTGAGAGCCGCTAAACGAAAAACAACCGTTCACAATACAATACTTTTCCCAAATGTTCTTTTCAGCTCGATGTCAGGCATGGTATATCCCCCCCCCAAAAAAAAAAAACTGTTCTGTATAGTGGAAAATATAAAGCCCCCTTAGTTTAACACTTTATTGGTACATGTGCTCTGGTATTAGTATAATGCTGTGAAATTAATCAACAATTAATTAGTTTCCTAGTAGTGCCCCATGAATAACATAAAAAACAGATTCATTAAGGAAACATGTTTTAGCAAACAGCATTTTTCTTGACAGTTCGCAGCTGCTAGAAAGCAGGAAAATTTACATTTGCCAAGTGAAACTGTGAAAGGATTATTGTTCATCAGTTAAAATGTATGAAGCAATATGTGTAGAGCAAAACTTTGAAAGCGTAGGCATAGCCTTTCCGCCCGGGCGCTTCTTAACTTAGTGACCGTCGCTACCGCTGTAGCAGCCATAGCGGCTGCTAGCGGTGACACCGGGAATGAGGGCGGTGGTGCCGCTAGCAGCCGCTGCAGCTGCTATAGCGGTAGCGACGGCACTATAGCAGAGCAGGGAGGTATCTCCCTGCTCTGCTATCTAATAGCGCCACTGTAGCTCCCTGAAGGAGCGGAATCCCCATGTGGCCGGGGATTCCGCTCCTGGAGCGCTGCTTGATGTCTCTGCCCATATATGGACAGTGACATCAGGGGAAACTCCTGAAGGGGGATCGCCGGTTAAAGCGTTGCAGACGCTATGACCGGGGATACCACTCCAGGAGAAGCCAATGACGTCATAGACACAGACGACAGGAGCTTCTCCTGGAGTGGAATCGACGGTCACAGCGTCAGCAACGCTGTGGACGGGGATTCCGCTTCAGGAGTTTCCCCTGATGTCACTGTCCATATATGGACAGAGACATCAAGCAGCGCTGGCGCTGGCATCCCTGGCCACATGGGGATTCCGCTCCTTCAGGGAGCTACAGTGGCGCTATCTATACTGGAAGGTGTGGGGGGGGGGGTATCTATCTACAAGGGGGCTGTGGGCTGTGTGGCACTAATCCTTTAGCTAGACTAAATAAAAGTTATATCTTAGTTTATTTCCACACATTTATTTGATAGCTGGGAAAGCTGGGTATTTTGTGTGCTCCTGCACAGTTGTCCTTTTTTGAATGTCTATTGCCCGCCAACTATCAGGGTCATTTCGTAGTCCTTGCACTACAAGGGGGCTGTGGGCAGTGTGGCACTACCAACCAGGGGGCTGTGTGGCACTACCAACCAGGGGGCTGTGTGGCACTACCAACCAGGGGGCTGTGTGGCACTACCAACCAGGGGGCTGTGTGGCACTACCAACCAGGGGGCTGTGTGGCACTACCAACCAGGGGGCTGTGTGGCACTACCAACCAGGGGGCTGTGGGGCACTACCAAACAGGGGGCTGTGGGGCACTACCAACCAGGGGGCTGTGTGGCACTACCAACCAGGGGGCTGTGGGCAGTGTGGCACTATCTACCAGGTGGCTGTGGGCTGTGTGGCACTACCAACCAGGGGGCTGTGTGGCACTACCAACCAGGTGGCTGTGGGCTGTGTGGCACTACCAACCAGGGGGCTGTGGGCTGTGTGGCACTACCAACCAGGGGGCTGTGTGGCACTACCAACCAGGGGGCTGTGGGGCACTACCAACCAGGGGGCTGTGTGGCACTACCAACCAGGGGGCTGTGGGCAGTGTGGCACTACCTACCAGGTGGCTGTGTGGCACTACCAACCAGGGGGCTGTATGGCACTACCAACCAGGGGGCTGTGTGCTGTGTGGCACTACCAACCAGGGGGCTGTGGGCAGTGTGGCACTACCTACCAGGTGGCTGTGGGCTGTGTGGCACTACCAACCAGGGGGCTGTATGGCACTACCAACCAGGGGGCTTTGGGCTGTGTGGCACTATCAACCAGGGGGCTGTGGGGCACTACCAACCAGGGGGCTGTGGGGCACTACCAACCATGGGGCTGTGGGTTGTGTGGCACTCCTTACCAGGGGTCTTTGCGGCACTCCCTACCAGAGGTCTGTGCGGCACTCCCTACCAGGAGGCTGTGTGGCACTCCATAGCAGGGGGCTGTGCGGCACTTCCTACCAGGGGGCTGTGCGGCACTTCCTACCAGGGGGCTGTGCTGCACTCATTACAGGGGGGTGTGTGGCACTCCCTACAGGGGGCTGTGCGGCACTCCCTACAGGGGGCTGTGCGGCACACCCTACAGGGGGCTGTGCGGAACACCCTACAGGGGGCTGTGCGGAACACCCTACAGGGGGCTGTGCGGCACACCCTACAGGGGTCTGTGCGGCACACCCTACAGGGGGCTGTGTGGCAGACTCTATATGGGGCTGTGTGGTGCTCTTTACAGGGGGCTGTGTGGCGCTATCTACAAGGGGGCTGTGTGGCGCTATCTACAAGCGGGCTGTGTGGCGCTACCTACAAGGGGCTGTGTGGTGCTACCCACAACGGGGCTCTGTGGAGCTACCCACAAGGGGCTGTGTGGCACTACCTACAAGGGGCTGTGTGGCACTACCTAGGGGAATCTGTGAGTGGTGGGCTGATGGTCATTTTACTGTGAGTGGTGGGCTGATGGTCATTTTACTGTGAGTGGTGGGCTGATGGTCATTATACTGTGAGTGGTGGGCTGATGGTCATTTTACTGTGAGTGGTGGGCTGATGGTCATTTTACTGTGAGTGGTGGGCTGATGGTCATTTTACTGTGAGTGGTGGGCTGATGGTCATTTTACTGTGAGTGGTGGGCTGATGGTCATTTTACTGTGAGTGGGGGGCTGATGGTCTTCAAGTGGTTTCCGCCTCTGACCTTCAATTGAAATAATAAGAGGCAGAAAATACCTGCAGCGCTCGTTTGGAGCTTTTTGTCCTGCGTCTTTTGCATTCGCTTCAACAGCTTAAGAAAAAACACAAAAAAAAGGTCAACAACGCTGACAGTTGCTGAAGGAATTTTGAGGCAGATTTTTTTTGCCTTACAAAAAACGTGTGTGAACATACCCTACGAGTGTAGTGCTTGTTCTTAGCCGTTTTCTGTCTTTCTCGAAACAATTTTTGTTAGTGGGCCCTGAGCAAATGTTATTTTTCCTGTGCTGCCACGAGTCCGAAAAGGTTGGGAAACTCTGTACTAGGCTACAGGATCCCGTCATGGAGCAGCTCGGTTCGTCATGGGAACGGGCCTAGGTCAGTACAATTTTTGTTTTGGGGCACTGTCTACAAGGGGGAGGTGGGAGACTGTATGACACTGTCTACAAGGGGGAGGTGGGGGACTGTATGGCACTGTCTACAAGGGGGAGGTGGGGGGGCTGTATGACACGATCTACAAAAAGGAGGTGGGGCATTATGGCACTGTCTATAGGGAGGCTATATGGCAAAATCTACAGGGGGGCACTCTACTGTGTGGGGGCCACTAAGCGGACATTATACTGTGTAGGGGTGCTACAGATGGCATAATACTGTGGGCACAATTAGAGGACAAAATACTGTGTCCTTGAAGGGGTTGTAATATATTATTAAATATTATTATTATACTGTATGGGGGCACTAAAGGGGCATTATAATTTTTTTATGGGGCATTTTTTTTTAATGATGGGGTGGGGCGCCGAAAGATAATTTCGCACAGGGCGCCATCTATTCTAGGGCCGGCCCTGAGCGTAGGTTATCACTGATAAAATATTGACCATATTGTATTTCATTTTGTTCTTAAAGATAAGATATTTACAGATAGAATACTATTCTATACCAGGCCATCTAAGAATACTAAAGTATACTAGAAAGATAAGAGCGCCCACTTGCTGTTACGCCCTATACCTGTAGAGAATGAGTTGCCGGAGTAATCAAACTATGTCAACGTTTGTTATTCACATATATACATATATATATGCTTGTGTATATACACAGTCGAGTCACATTATTATGACCACCAGCTAATATCCAGAGTAACCGCCGTGTGCAGCACGGAGAGCAGCTAGACGGGCTGGGAGTGACTCAATAAGGTGCTGGTCGGTTGTCTCAGATATCTGGAGCCAGGATGACTGCAGTGCATCCCACATTTGCTGGGGGGTGCATGGGGGAAGATCCATAGAGCGAACAAGACGATGGAGGTGGTCCCACAGATGCTCAATTGGGTTCAAGTCTGGCGAATTAGGGGGCCAGGGAAGTACTTGGAAATCTTGCTCATGCTCTTCCAATCACTGTCAGACATTTCTAGCCGTGTGTCATGTCGCATTGTCTTGCTGGAAGATTCCATCTGTCCAAGGGAAGACAAACAGCATGTATGGGTGGACGTGATCTGCAATGATGGATTCATACCCAAATCGGTTCAGAATGCCTTCCACATGGATGAGTGGTTCCACAGAATGCCATGAAAAAATTCCCCAGACCATAACTGTAAAGGATCTGCCAGACACAGATTCTGTGTTGACGCCCGTGCTTAATCAGTCTGCATCTGCTCCTAGATCTGATAGAGTGACTCGATCTGCTACCACTCAGGCTGGTAGGCTGAGGAGTGGGAGAACCTATCACAGCCTGGCCAGACGGTTCTAGCTCCCACCCTCTGTCTATTTATACCTTAATTTGCTTCTTGTCTTTGCCTGTGATTCTCTTGTTTCCTGGTTCTGCTGTTCCAGCTATTACTATTGACCTCTGCTTCATATTGACCCTGGCTTTACTGACTACGCTCCTGCTCTGCGTTTGGTACCTCGTACACTCCTGGTTTGACTCGGCTCGTTCACTACTCTTGTTGCTCATGGTGTTGCCGTGGGCAACTGCCCCACTTCCCTTGCTTTTGTGTTCCCTTGTCTGTTTGTCTGTCGTGCACATATTGAGCGTAGGGACCGTCGCCCAGTTGTACGCCGTCGCCTAGGTCGGGTCGTGCAAGTAGGCAGGGACTGAGTGGCGGGTAGATTAGGGCTCACCTGTCTGTCTCCCTACCCAGTCATTACAATAACGCTGCCGCCACCAGCTTATGTTCTTCCAGCAATGGTTGCAGGGTGTTTGTTCTCTGATGTTTCTCGCCTGACACGCCAACATCCATCCGTTTGATGAAGCAGAAAACGTGACTCATCGGAGAAGGCAACCCTTTTGCCAAATATCGGTGGTCCAATTCCGATACTGCCATGCAAATTGAAGCCTTTTTTTCTGATGGACCTTTGTTAGCATAGGAGCAGTGACCATCCGTCTGCTTCGGAGCCCCATACGCAGTAGGGTTCGCTGAACTGTTGTTTTAGACACACGTCTGGTAGCCCCCTGGTTGATTTTCATGGTGAGCTGCTCCACAATAGCGTGTCGTTTGGCCCTCACGCAACTTCATTGCCGGCGTTCACCTCTCACATCAATGGCACGTGGTGCTCCGCAGTTTCCATGTCGGTTTTTCCCAATGGAGCCATTTGTCCACTCACGATACACTGTCACCACAGCAGCACGTGTACGGTTCACAAACTGCGCTGTTTGAGAAATACTGCCACACTTGGCCCCAAAGCCAATAATGATCCCTTTTTGCAACTCTGATAAATCGCCCCTTTTACCCATGGCAACAACGAGTGATATGTGAGCAGACAGCGTATCCCACACCTTATATACCCACCTAGCCAGCCTACGACACATCGCCTCCATCATGGGCTGCCGACGTCGAAAGTAGGAGGTGGTCATTATAATGTGACTCGACTGTATGTATGATAGATAGATAGATAGATAGATAGATAGATAGATAGATAGATAGATAGATAGATAGATAGATAGATAGATAGATAGATAGATAGATAGATAGATAGATAGATAGGTAGATTTAGGGTTGCCATTGGATAATTAATTTCCATTCCATTTCATGTCAAATTTATTGGAGATTAGTACTGTGCCATGACAATATATTAAAACATTAAAAAATAAATATATACATTGTGTATTGTTCAGGACTAATAATGCACATGCAGCATACAAGATGTTATCCTAAGATGGGACACTTATTGCCAGGACAGGATATTCTAGCATCAAGGTAAAACATGACATGGATCTTCTGTAACTACTCTCAATAGATAACGGTTCTCCGGTTTTAGCAAATTAATGTTATTTTGGTAGAATTAAAATGTATACTATTTTCTAATATACTTTCTGAATCAATCCCTCATGGTTTTCAAGATTTCTGCAGGCTGCCACTCAATAAGAGCCTTCAGTGGATAAAAATCTGCCCTTGTCCTGTAATGGACACACAGGTGCACGGCTCGTTACAGTTACAGTACAGTTATCAGAGCTCTCTCCTGTAACGAGCCATGCACCTGTGCGTCCATCACATGACCAGTGCAGATTTTCATCCCCTGGAAGTAAACATCAAATGTTCCCATTCAACAACTGCAAGCAGGGATATTGAAAACTGTGAGGAATTGATATAGAAAGAAATAATTGTATATTGGAAGACGGTATCATTTTTGTCTATACAAAGAACAAACCTAAAAGCATAAGGGGAAGTCCAGACATGGCAGAAAAATTCTGCAGCGGATTTTGCTGCAAATCCGTAGAGAATCCACTGCAAAATCTGAATGTGCTACATGCGGATTTTGCTGTGAATTTCCCCTTTGAATTGAAGTGGAATCCGCAGTAAAAATCTGCCGCCTTTAGGTGACAGAATGGGCATGCTGCGGATTTGAAAATCTTCAGCATGCCCTGATTTCTGTGTGGATTTTTTCCGCTACATGTGGATCTGTTTTTGAAAACCCTATTCACAAATATCGTACCGTAAATTGTTCTGGATTTTTGGTGTGGAATCTGCACTGAAAATCTGCGACATCTGAATACACCCTAAAATACCCCTTTAAAATTTAATTTGAAAGATAAGTTTATATAAATGAGAAAACATATCTACAGGAGAATTCGTTGGGAAGAGAACACGTTTTCTATCATGATGTGCCTTTATTTATCTATCACCTCCCTTTGAGGTTCAGGACATGTTGTCCCCTTTCTATGCACATGTCAAGGTACAGTTTAGCTCAGATTTATTTAGGAATATTAAAAAAAAAAGTTTTCTAACACAGAAAAAATTTGGTATTTAATTATTGTTTTCAATAATGTGACACAGAAAAAGCATTGATCATATAATACATGGCAATACTTCTGTACTGCTGTGTATTATGCCTGTCAGCGTAATGCTGACAGGCATCCTAGTGTGTACTAAGATGGCAGACATAGGGGCCATTGTTAGACCCCGGCTATCAATGCAAACCCATCAGGGGTGAGTAATGGGCTGATAGAGGGGGGCCACCTCCCTCTGTCTAACCACTTAGATACCGACTGTATAATACAGCCAGCACCCGTCAATGATGGTGCAGGCACAGCTGCTGTGCCCACGCCATCACTATGATGTACATTTACGTCATTTTGAAGGAACTGAATAGTAAATGACGAAAATGTTTGTCATGGGGGAGAAAGGATTAATGAAAAAATTCTGGCTGCTTGCATCCACCACAAGGTGGAGCTGAGTGAAGAAGGATTTCTACAGCTTCAATTCAACTCAATCATAAATCTGTATGCACATAATTCTGGAGCTAAAAAATAAATGGCATTGAAAGGTGAACATTCCCTTTAAGGGCCCACTGTAGAGCAAGACACTTAGAACTGAAGGATCACACATTATTGTAAAAGTTTGGAGAGGACTTAGGGCAAGACTTCAAATAAAATCACTTCCTATATACACGACACACTCACGTAACTGTGCACATTGAAGTGGTTCTTTCATTGGCATCCAAGTCTGTTCTTCATACAGCAGCAAATCTAATTAGGATTGTGAGTAAAGGAATCACGATTACACTGACCTGCAGAGTATCAGCGAACACCACAATCAGATTCTTCAGCTCCAACACCAGATCGGGGTCAGTGCAATATGACTGCAAAGAAATTGAATTTGTTAAGAGCATTACCAATTATTGCACCTTCTGCACTACCAGACACAGCAAATAACACGGTGAAGAAAGACACCGTAATATATTGTGATCCTGTAAAAAACGACTATTAATGTTCTGACAATCATGTTCTTCGTTTAACTCCGCCATTGCTGGAAATGTATATTCTGTGCTTCCATAGTGTAATGTCAATAATGAAGAGTTTCCCATGTCAATTCTTACCTGGAATCATGACGTGCGTTCAGTGCTGTTTCTTATGCGCCATAAAGATATATGCTGGAGTCTGCTTAAAGCGGTCGGTCACTTTAGCTATACTATTTCCAAATGAGAGTCAAACATTAAAATAGGCAACTTACTAATACATTCTTTATAGCCGTTCTGCTGTGTTTGTTAGGCGAAGAGCCAAGCCCCCTGGTTCTTATATCTTTCTCCCTCAATAGCCTGCCCCTACGTCACTCCACTCATTGACGGACACATGACAAGAGACGTCAGTCTGCAATCTCCGATGAAACCCACTGCGCATGTTTGCTTGCGAAGGTTCTGGTTAGTCAGGAAACTAGTGCATGCGCAGTGGGTTTTATCGGAGATTGCAGCGTGATGTTTCTTGTCATGTATCCCTCCATCAACAGCCATATTATGGACGGAGCACCGCATTATCTGGGGACAGGGTGCGTGACTTCACACCTAATGAAGACGCAACAGAAGTGCTAAAAATAAGGTACTAGTAAGTTGCCTATTTTGCTGTTTAACTTTCATTTGGAAATCGTCCATATATGCATGGTGTGAAAACAGCAGATCTTTCACATCCACATTTGTATGAGGTCGGCTTGTCGTGGCAGAAGGGCTCCCACAATTTGATCAAAATATGTGCTACATTAACATAGAGGGAGTGGGCCATATCTCTGGAACAGGGGTCCAGGATAAAGAAAACAGCGCTGGAATCAGGGAGACAGCACTATGCAGGTCAGTTAAGCAGTTAAACTTATATGATCCATTGACAGGTCCTCTTTAAGCAATAAGATTATTAAAAAAAAAATCTAAGAGGAGTCCGACATCAATGGAAGCATTCATCTTAGTAATATTGATATAATAATTGTTAACATCTTGTTAACCAACTCTATCATTAAAAATTATCATTAGGTGTATGAACACCTTAAAAGGGGTAGTAATAAGAAAATATGCAATTTTGGGGTGAAGCCTTTTTAAATGAATGCACCCCCACAAGAACTAGCTCTGTTTGTAGACAGCGGGTACACTATATGCAATAAAATAATAACAACAAGGAAGATGAATTTCAGAGCATGAATTAGACAGCGGCAGAGGCTTATCTCTCCTATTTCAGACAATTTATTGCTTGGCTCAATTCCATCTTCTTCAAAGAGGTGTAAAATTGCACAGGCAAAAGAAACTGGCACTGGGTTAAGGCAGAACAATGCCCACTGCTGAGATCTGTAGAGTATTGAACCCTTCATGCCATACAGATGTACAGAAGGTAATAATACTGTCAAGGCTACTTGTAATTGCACAAATCTCTGCCAAGATACAATGTAGAAACAGAATCAGAGCAATGCTGAGAGCTGGAGAAACTAGAATAAAACCTTACAAGACTGACCCGTCACCACTGAAAGAAAGATCTTACAAAAACAATGATGACCACCTTAAAGAATTCATATCACGACCAACTTTGTCTCCCAAACATTGTATTCAACAAAGTTATTTATATGAAATATAGGTTAAGTAGTTATTATGCCCAAACTAACCCATTCCACCCCATTCAGTGTAATGAATCACGTCAATATTTACGGGTTATAACCCGACCCCCGTGACACAATTATTAGCACCCTATTTTTACCTCCGAGGACCTCTCGGGAGCGTACAGCAGCATGACGTCACCCTGCAAGGTTTTCATAGTTCATTCGATATTCCCTGCTCTTGACTAATGCGCATGCCCGGATCCGACCATAGATTCTCCATGGAAGCGATCTAGTGGATGGCTCATCCAGGCATTGCACATGCTCCGCGACCCAATACTGATAAAGCACTGGCATAGCAGAACGGGAATCTGAGAATTGGGCATGGCCAGCCACCTTTGCAGAGACCGCTGGCATGTATTCTAGGTTGATGGATTACTAGATGAGGAGCGGTTTTAAAAAATGTATTATATTTCTACATTTGTTTAACTTTAGCTTTACTATTGAATTAGATGCCACCTTAATCGTGAGAATACTCCTTTTAAATACATCTATAGAGAGAGGGCTTGAGAAGTTTAGATTCAAATTTTTACAGCCATAGAGTTGTGTGATACATATCTAGCTGCTTGCACTCGCCACTAGGGGCAGCTTAGCTTATGCCGAATGACAGATTTATTATGAAGTTCAATGGAAGCTATATACAGTATATCCATCTTCCGTTAGCTCCCCCTAGTGAAGGCTTGAATGTTATAATTTTACGCTATTGCTGTATCTCCAGCGATTTGTCTCTCATTAACAGGAAAACAGCTTGAACCCACATAAAGATATATAATGAAATCAATCAGCACAGCATTTTGAACCTAAATTTAAAACCGAAATAAATAAAGCTATACTTTAATATTTATGGTTGGGTTCTATGATGCATCATTTCCAATTTTCATTACTAAATCTTTCCGACCCTGTGTGTGCACCTGCAAATTGAAACCTGTGAATGGGAAGCAACAACTACTTTAAGCACATTTCAGCTACTAGGGGGCAGAAGCATTATCCCATTGTATAAATTAAAGTGTATATTTTTTGCCTAATGATACAGATATTGGGGCACCTACTAAAGAGACTTGGTCAATTGCGCTTTTAGGTGAAGTTGGACATTAAAGGGGTACTCTGAGACTGTGTGAACAATGTTTAGTTAAAAGAGTACAGGAGATGGTCAAAGTCTCATAACATAAAGTAGAGGCTAATATAATAGGATAAAGGGAACTGAAAATCCGACAGAAAAAGCTGGTCTAGATCAGAAGTGGACTTCTTGATGAGGTGGGCTTTTGGCGAGGTTTCACTGTATATGTTGGTGGGGGGTTGTCCAGTTTGGGGGCTGTTTTTTATACTGACGACCTGTCCAAAGTAAAAGGACCTTAAGTGTTAAATGTTAGTGCAGCTCCACCACAGGTCAAATGGAGTATTACACAAATAATCAATCAATGGGTTGCCTGTGTAATTCATTACAGGACAGGTCCTCCAGAGACAGAGACGCTCTAAAGAGGAGATGAGTGTCCTGTACAGAGGACCTTCCTCTATTCTCTCAGAATTCTTTAATAGGGTATATGACAATAGGTTTTTGAAACTGGACAATCCCTTTAAGATCGTGGTAATAAAAAAAACATGAACAGTTAGGGTCTACAGTAAAGGTGTCTTGGCTGGGTTGATTTTGGAGCGTGGGTATTTGGGATGATAATTAGGGACTATTTCCTGGTGATGCTCTCCGTACTGAACTATTCAGTCTGATCTAATGAAGAGGTCAGTTGAGACTAATGAGGACAGATTGCAATAATAACAGCAGATTAACTCTGCATATTCTAAAGTGCAGGATTAAAAGTGCGTTTTGGGGGCCCAATCAGTTGTAAATCAGAGAAGGATTATGCAAATAGCCCATGGCTGTGGCTCACAGCCTGAGTCTTCTGGGAAAAAACAAAAGCCTAGCAGGTCTTCTTCTCAATCTGAACAACATCTAATTACAAAAAAAAGCACAATGATGGAAGAGTAATTTCTCACTTCGACATTATCCTGCTTTTCAGTATACACTGGTCTTTTCTTTGCTAAGAGGACAGTTCCTGGGGATCTTTCTTACTTACGGAGTGTGTGCGAAGGGCTGCGATGATCTTTGACTGTGCCATGGTCCACAGCTCTGTTGTGTAAGTTCCTGTTACCAATCCTTGTGTCACATGTAAAATGTGATCTTCCACCACGAAAAACCTGAAGCAAGATGAACACCATGATCATTACACGGAGTAGTAATAAATGCTGGGTCCGGCTGCAATACGTCTTTTACCAGTACAGCCTCATATGTGGCTTATCTTCAGGGTTCAGCATGGTGGGACAAAACACCCCCTGTTGTATATCATCAAAACATGAAATAAGAAGTAGATAGAACAATGTGAGGTAGAAGATATGTGGATAGATATGACATAGATATATAGATATGAGATCGATAAATATGAGACAGATCGACCGACCGATCGTTCGTTCGTTCGTTCGATCGATAGATCGATAGATTTGGGATGGAAGAATGGAAATATATTTAGAAGGAAACTGCTGTACGAGGTACTTACAGATAAACCCAAGTGAAAACAAACTATTTGAAGTCTCAACAAAATGCATGATTACAATAAAGACGTGTCAAAATATTTCCATAATTTCCATTTTTGGCGGAGTGTGGTCTCATCTTTCACCAGATGCAGTCTTCAGCATGAAAACTTACCCTACAATCTGGCTGAAGTATTTCCTATATCCTTCCACTGTCTCGTGCTTTAACAGAAGGAAGACGGAAGAAATATTAATGTCTCCATCTGGAGGCTCATACAAACATCTTTATAATCTATCACATATATTTACCATGTTTGCCTGCGGTTGGAGGACTAATCGCGCTTGTTTTCTTCTCTGTTTTCTATAGTAGTTTTCAAAGACTTCTTTATCACCCTTAAATGAAAAAAACCATAAACATTACAATTGGTCTGTTGATTCATCATGTTTCCTGAAAAATTGGAACCAGTAACACGTGTGAACAGAGCTTGAGTGTTTCATACAATGTTGTAATGAATAGAATTCTGGAAGAACAGATAAAAAATGGATTGGGAATAATAAGACAAATATACATGCTACATATGTTATAATCAGAGTGATTACCATAACACAGAAATGCTGCACTTGGGACTATAGGGGAACCAGAAAGATCCGGATGAACAGCATTACAGACCTCCGCTATTAGATTAATCCAGTCTTTGTTATGAAAGAACTGATAAAATTTTTTATTTGAACAGTAACGTCATATACAAAGGGCAATCACATGGAGCCGCCTATACGACGGCACTTAGAAACCCTACCGTATGCAGCAATACTTACAAGGCAGAATACCTCCATAATAAAGCATGCAACAATATTTTCTTATCACAGATTCCATATCAATCCCTGTGGAAAAACTTCTGTGAGGAATACAGAGGTACAGTATAGGTCCATATATTTTAATAGCAAGGGGGAAAGGGATTCTATTACAGATGCAGGGGGCCCTAGCTGACTAGATCTGTTACAAATTGTCATTATAATCTGTAAATAATGTTGGAATCTATGGAGAACCAGGAGGATCAAGATGAAGAGCATTACAGACCCCCTAAGTGGGTGTTTGGTACTGCATTGCAGTGCATATGCAGTGAAAGAACCAATAAAAAAAATGGATATTTTTGTGGATAATTGAAATTTTAATTCTATTTGTTTTTATGAATAGGAATAACGCATCTATAAAAGCAAACTATGGGGCACCAGGAGGATCAGGATGAACAGCATTACAGACCCCCATCAAGATTGAGTGGGCATAATATTAGAATATATTTAATATAAAAAACAAACACTGTAATAACGGGCGTCACAGAGAAATACAGCTACAATTTACAAACCAAATACCATAAAAGTTTCTAAAGACCGAAGGCCTGCGAAGATAAAAAGTTATCCATAAAAATCACACGGATTAAAATAAATCAATAAATTACATATATCTGGATAAATAGATATATGACAACAATTCTATCGTTTGTTGTGCAATCCAGGTGATCTATCCATGGAAAACACAGCTTAGTCGCTTGTCTTGCTCGCTCCCACAGCACCGTCAGCTTTCATGGTGGACGTGTCCGTTCCTAATTCACTAAGTTGCGATGAGGTTTTGATGATGAAACACATTGGGTGCCCGTGATTGGTCAGTAGACAACCAAGTTATATGCTTGTCCGTGATCTACACTTGTAGGTGCACTAAGAATGAATGTGTCAATCCAGTCTAAAACAGGGAAATAGCAGGACAAGTTTGAAAACTCTACCCGATGTGGCAACATTGTGAAGATGAAGGTGGGAGTGAGCAAACAAGCTGTGTTTTCCATGGATAGATCTCCTGGAGTGCATAACAGACTATGTGATCGAGGCCTAACAGGCTGAGTGTTTATTTATTTTACTTTTTATCTTAGCGGGCCTTCGGGACTTTAAAAACTTTTATGGACTTTAGCCTATAAACTGAGACAGTATTTCTGTTAATGTTTTTTTTCCCCTCTGTTTGTTTGTCAGTTTCTGTTCTGTAATTGAGCGGCAGGTAATCAATATCATACTACAAAATGTTTAACTTTCACTGATAATTTTTTTCGATTTTTTTTATTGACCAGTATACTTACTTAATTTCAACACAATAAATGAGTGTTTGATTCTGAACTATATTGCAACCGATTGGAGCAGAGCAACGAAAATACCGAACACATCGGTTCCGTTGCACCACAGACACCACCGGCACCTGATGGAACCCGTCGGGGTGACCATAGTTTTACCGGAAACAATAGCGCAGTCATTTCGGACGGATCTGCGACGGAGGCCCCTAGCAGAGCCTCTAATGCGGATGTGAACGAGGCCTATGTTTAGCATCTGTGAAACAATCTATGGGGCATCCTGTAACAGCCCTTTGACCTAATTCACAAGCATGACTACACTTTATCTAGTGCTTCTTTATAAAGTAATCAACCAACCTGGCACTAGAAAATAACTTCTAGAACGAGATACAGTAAAGAACTGAATAAAGCAAGTTTACCAACATAGTCCATAAATAAATCCTGGCTTAAGGACTTTTCATTTCTCCCCTTAATACAGAAAACTCTCCTTTCTTTGTAAGTGACATCCTGGTGATCTCATTAAGGAGAACCATTCAGAAAGAACCATCTGTGCGTTTGAAACCAGTGCACCACGAGCGTCTCATCTACCTAGTGAATACACCGTCATTTGTATGCAAGAAGAATAAAGCAGCTTAGCATTTTGATTTTTTTAGGGGCACGAGGTTATCGCTGGGTCACAGTTACTTAACATTCCATTACTTGATACCATCACTCCCCCCTTCCGAGCCAAGAACACAATAAGAGGCACGCGGAAAAGGTAAAGTAGCTGCACACAAATAACTCACACAAAGCAAGGTAGTGGACAAACTCTACTCCAACCAAGCCTGTAACATAATACATTGGAATAGAAAAAATAAATGGAAGAATAATCTTGCTCATGTCAGTTTTTTCATTTGGCGAAATATTTATGGGAGACGCACGCTAGCACAGCCACTTCTACTTTAAAGCCGATGCAACAAGCAGCCGCAGTCTGAGGACCCCTTTTCTCCCGATAGGTAGGGGTCCTATTGGATACGTACTAATGCCATAAATTCTTCAAATGGGGACATATTTTTAAACACTATAATAATCATCATCTGCCAAGAAAAAGTGTAAGCATGTCCACCATTGGAACAACATGGGTCAGGGGCAGATGTTCTTTTTCTCTGAACCACACCAGTACAGGAGTGGCACTGGGCAGAGAATAAAACCCAAAGGCCCGGACCTATCGTGTTAATAGTGTTCCAAGGGATCAATCGCTTAAAAAGACAAAGGGGACCCTTCATCCTAATGGGCATAGGGGGTGCAGTGGTCATACCCCCACTGATCAGTTAGTGATGACATATCCTAATATGGTGGGGAAACCCATTCACGAGTGAGATTACAGAAAACCAATGAAATATAGAATATCACATAAATTATTTGTCCACATTTATCGTTCTTTCAGCGGCATCATGAAACGCATTAATGACGAAAGCGGCGTGTAAATCGCTTGTTTTACCTATGTTCCACATTCTAATGCATATAAGCTGCACACGTCACACTCCACTATAGGTTTCTAAGAAATGCTCATAAAAATAAAAACATGCCACTACTGCAATGTCTGATCTAATTCTTCATACTTTTCACGAGATGATAAAGGCATGTGTAAACAGTTGCAGCAGCAGTAGAGGAGGTGGCATGATGTATCCCCTGATGGCTATATCCTCCCCTGCATGCACACACATATCTGCTCGCCCGCTCTGTTAAAGCCATATTGTTTAATAAATTACCGCAAACTTAATTTACTACGGAGTTTTCACTCAGATCAAATATTAACATGTAATTAATATTTTGAAAAATGAAACACATGACAGTATTTTTCGGACTGTAACCCCTTCAGGACCCAGCCATTTTTGGAATTTTCCGTTTCTTTTTTTCCTCCGCTCTTTCCAAAAGCCATAACGGTTTTATTTTTCCATCAATATAGCCATGTGCGGGCTTGTATTTTGCGGGACAAGTTGCAGTTTTTCACGGTACCATATAATGTATTGGGAAGCTGGAAAAAAAAATAATTGTGGAGTGGAATAGGAAAAAAACAGCGTTGCCTCAATGTTTTGAGGGGTTTCGTTTTTACGGCTTTCACCATATGGTAAAAATGGCATGTTAACTTTATTCTACCAGTCAATACGATTACGGCTATAATAAATTTATATATATATTTTTTTGTTTTACTACTTTTACAAGGAAGAAACTAATTGTTAAAAATAAAATGTATGTTTTGTTGCCACATTCTGAGAACCATAACTTTTTATTTTTCCATTGATTGAGCGGTCAGGGGCTTATTTCTTGCGGGGCGAGCTGTAGTTTCTATTGGTACAATTTTGGGCTACATGAGACCTTCTGATCACTTTTTATTTTATTTTTTGTGGGATATGAGGTGACCAAAAAAACCTGCAATTCTGGCGTTTTATATATTTTTTCTTTTTACGGAGTTCAGCGTGCGCATTAAATAATGCTATAGTGTAATAGTTCGAGCTTTTACGGACGCAGCTATACCAATTTTGTCGTTTTTTTTATTTTTTACATTACTTCAGAGGAATAATGGGAAAAGGTTGGTATTTTGAACTTTTAATTAAATTGTTTTTACACTACAAAAAACTTTATTTAACTTTTTTTTAAACATTTCATTAGTCCCCCTAGGGGGCTTGTACCAGCGATCGTTGGATCGCTGGTACAATACACTGCAATACCAATGTATTGCATTATATTGTCATTTTTACAGGCTCCTGTTAAGTCGTGCCAGAGACACGGCTTAACAGGACATGAAGAAAGGCAGCCCTGGGGGCCTTCATTAGGCCCTTGGGCTGCCATGACAACTATTGGCGGCCCCCTGTTTGTAATGTCTTAGATGCTCCGATCGTGCTTGATCGCAGCATCTAAGGGGTTAAACAGCCAGGAACAGCGCGATCACTGTTCCTGGCCGTTAGTCCCAGGTGTCAGCTGTAAAACACAGCTGGCACCAGATGCGTACGGAGCAGGCTAATAGGGTGAGCCCGCTCCAAACATCACCCCCCTACCACCACCACCATGCAATAGTACGTTGTGGCAAAGGAAGAGGTTAATGCTGGGTTCCCACAGTGAAGATTTGCTGCGGGCACCTAGCCTTGGGGTGGTCTTACACGGCCCGACATTGGTTGTGTAAACGAGAACAGTTCAACGAGACAGCTCGTTGATCGGCTCTCGTTTGCTCCTTTCACAAGGAGCTAGTATGAGCGCTCATCCCCATACATTTCTATCATGCCAGAAGCACGTCTCCGGGGAGATGTGTTGTCGATAACAATAATATTTCAGCATTTAAAACGATACAATCAGTCGATGAATGAGCTTGAAGTTTGCTCGTTCATCGGCTGATCGTTACCCTGTTTACACAGGGCAATTATCGGGAACGGGCGTTCTGTGAACGCTCATTTGCCCGATAATTGGCCGGTGTAAAAGGGCCCTTAGAGACACCAGATTAAAGGAATCACATAGGTCTAGACAA
The DNA here is from genome assembly GCF_050947455.1 of Rhinoderma darwinii. Taxonomy (NCBI): domain Eukaryota; kingdom Metazoa; phylum Chordata; class Amphibia; order Anura; family Rhinodermatidae; genus Rhinoderma; species Rhinoderma darwinii. The sequence goes on along the minus strand of NC_134697.1, from coordinate 31,283,592 downwards.
CAGAAAAAAATACTTCATACTAAATAAAACTTCCCTTGTGGTCTAAGATAGCGGAGGGGGTCAATGTTTCTAGTTCTTGTAGTCTAGGTTAGTACCCCCTTTCTTGGTGGTCGACGGTTAAAGAGGGGTTTCATATTTTATTACCTGGTGGTCTAGGATATATAAGAAGGTTAATATTTTGTTCCCTCGTAGTCTATTGTACAAGAAGTGTTTATACCTGGTGGTCAGATGGCTTACTCATCTTCAGCAATGTGTCAGGTGACATCCTATCGGGAAGTTGAATGTATATTATGTTCAGGTTCCCCTCCTGCCCTGCACTGATAATACAGAATAGAGCCGGGCAGAGAGAAAGACAACTATGTGACTGTGAACAGCCGCATTATTCTCTCTATGATCAGGTAGAGCGCTCTAAGAGTGCTGACTGATAATTATAGAAGAAGTCAAGTGGGTCTGGCACTGTAAGGCCCCCTAATGCAAACTATAAGATACAAAAACATTTAGGCAAGATTTTTGTCTTGTTAAAACGGTTTCTTATAGCCTGAAAAATACAGTATACCCAATCTAGTGTGTATCTATCTATCTATCTATCTATCTATCTATCTATCTATATATAAATTCTAATAAGGCATTTAAAAGGAGCTCAAAATACGTCACTCATATTATTTTAGCAAAATTTCTTCTGCTCTAAAACTCTTTCTCTTGTTTGCTGTCTTCACCAAAGTAACATGACAGGTTTAAGATTTATACCTTGTACATCTTCACGGACAGACTTGATTTGTACAATTTCACTGCATAATGTTCCCTTTGCTCAGCCATGATACAGTATATCACAGCAGTCAAACTTTGCAGGTTCTGCATTAAAAATTCGCATTTCCCTCCTAAACCTGGAATTCTTTATCGTTATGACACAACTATAAAATTTTTATTACAGGAAAACAGGTCTGAGAAGATTTATTGCTCTTGGGAAGATAGAGGACTAATCACGAGAATCTCAATTGAGGAGCGCAGGGAGACTATTAAGAGGGAAGATGGCGGTTTTCATGTGGTCGAAGTACAATAAAAAGACAACTAAAGGTCAGTTTTGCTGTTTACTGCTGAACGAGGAATAAAATTGTCATCGGATTTAAATGACTTAATTCTAAAACCAACAGAAACAAACACTTGAGAGACTTATTGTAGGGCATTTTCTATAATTAATGGCGTTTATGATAGTTAAACTAGTTTGCTTAGAGGTGACAATTTAATAACAGGCTGGACTGACCTGCAATGGAGATTAACTTCTAATACCCGCCATATATGTTACAAGAAAGTGCCAAGAAACAAACAAATTTCTACATTTCTATCTTACTGTTTGAATGTATGGATGACAACCTGTCACATTTTACCGCAAAACTTGCTGAAGAAATCTTAAGGTCAGGATGGAAAATACTTGTCTTTTAAGATGAGAATATGTGCATGTCACACAGTGCCAATGTAATAGTTGCATATTGTGCCATGGTAATAGTTCACCACTATATACACAGATCAGCCATAACATTAAAACCACCTGCCTAATTTTGTGTAGGTCCCCCCTAATGCCGCCAAAACAGCTCTGACCCATCGAGGCATGGACTCCACAATACCTGTGAAGGTGTTCTGTGGTATCTGGCACCAAGACCTTAGCAGCTAACCCTTTAAGTCCTGTAAGTTGCGAGGTGACTTGTTTTTCTAGCACATCCCACAGAAGCTCGAGCAGATTGAGATCTGGAGAATTTGGAGGCCAAGTCAACCCCTTGAACTTTTTTTCATGTTCCCCTATCCATATCTGAACAATTTTTGCAGTGTGGCTGGGCGCATAACCTTGTTGAAAGAGGCCACTGCTAATAGGGGAATACCATGAAGGTGTGTACTTGGTCTGAAACAATGTTTAGGTAAATGGTACGTGTTAGAGTCACAGCCACATAAATGCCAGGACCCAAGGTTTCCCAGGAGAACATTGCCCAGAACATCACACTGCCTTCGCCGTCTTGCCTTCTTCTCATAGTACATCCTGGTGCTATCTCTTTCGGGTCAATGACGTACATGCACCTGACCGTCCACATGTAGTAAAGGAAAACATGATTCATCAGACCAGGCCACTTTCTTCTATTGCGCCATGGTCCAGGTCGGATGCTCATATGCCCATTCAACGGCAGACAGATGTCTTGGGCACTCTGACCAGTCGAGGGCTAAGTATCCCCAAACGCAGAAAGCTGTGACGCTCTGTGTATTCGGACACCTTTCTATTATAGCGAGCAGTAACTTTTTCAGCAATTTGTGCTACAGTAGCTCTTCTGTGGGATCAGACCAGATGTGTTAGCCTTCACTCCCCAAGTGCATCAATGAGACTTGGGCTCTCAATTCCAGTTCACTGGTTGTCTTCCCTGGAACACTTTTAGTAGAATCTAAGCACTGCATACCAAGAACACCCCACAAGACCGGCCGTTTTGGAGATGATCTGACCCAGTGGTCTAGCCATCATAATCTGGCCCTTGTCAAAGTCGCTCAGATCCTTACACTTGCCCATTTATTCTGTTTCAAACACATCAACTTAAAGAACTAACTGATCACTTGCTGCCTAATATATCGCATCCCTCAACAGGCGCCATTGTAATGATATGATTAATGTTATTCACTTTACCTGTCAAGTGTCTAGTTTTAATGTTATAGATGAGCAACATCAGTACCCTTATAACCTGTTATATTAGTGACCAAATAATAGCACAAGCCAAATCAGAGATATTATAATCGTTCTTCCGTAGTTTCTATATAATGGCACTTATCCACAGTGTCCATATAATAGCACTAGTCATAATGTACACATAATAGTAACCCCTATAGTATTCATTAAAACGTATAACCAATAGTGACAATATAACACCAGAAAGAGACAGATAATAAGATGTCAGCATGCGATCCAATCATGTAGTTTTAATGGGCTAAACACGTACACAAGGCAAAATTTTGGATCCAGTTAGAGCCTTGAAAGGTCACCTTGTATATATGTTTAGCCAAATAAACCTACATGATAGGATCGCATGATGACGTCTCAGTATCTATCTATATATAGTTGGTTTTAAAGGGCTTGTTTGGCAAAGGAATTTTATTATAAAATGCAGGGAATAAGTGTCTAATACAAATCTAACATGTCTGGCAATATTTTGGGGTAAATACATTATTACTCATCATAACCCCCTGCCATCAGTGCCACTGTCTGGGCCGCTGCTTTTATTTTCCTAGATGGTGGGAGTTCTTACATACCCCGTCACCGCAAGGCCGGGTCTTTGCCTAAAAATAAATAATAATGATCCAAGCAATTGGAGTAATTGTTACTGATTACATTCGAGCAGCGCTGATTCACACCCCTGCGCTTGTCCAGGCTGCCCCATTCTATTCTGTGAGATGGTGTACTGATGGCCGATGTGGGGCCGGTGCGCTGTTAAAGATAGGCAGGAGACACAGAAGATGAGAAAAGAAGGACTGTGGATGTTTAGCCTCCGCAATGGACACAGCAGGTGGACATGCCCAATAGCAACAAGAAATAACAAGGAGCCTCAACATGGTAAGGGGATAACTTTTAATAGAATCTTTTTCTAAAATTGATTGCAATTGAAGAAATGTAGAACAAATTGGGGAAATGCATTTAAATATGGACACTGTGCTTAGACTACCCCTTTAAGGCCGGTGGACTAGCCCTGATGAACAGTCTGTTGCAAATATGCAGTCAGTGAAATGACTTAAAAGTGCTGTACCCAGTTCCCTATTTTTGTCACATAATAACACCAGCCAAAGTGCTCATATAGTAACACCAGCAAAAGTGCCCATATAATAACCCAAGCCACAGAGCCCATACACTATAATCCACTTACCTGCTTTATACCCATCAGCTGTTCTCCATCTCCAAGGAGTTACATACAGGGAGCCTATCAAAGTGCGCCAAAGAAAAAGGAGCTTTCTACGCTGAAAAAGTAGTCTATGAGTGAGACGTTCTCCTTGTTCAGCTGTGTGGAGTTATTCTAGTGCCTGAGGCTGCAGAGCCAGCGGGAACACGTGCCCCAAACTAAATCCTCACAACGTGATTAATAATTTGTGTTTGACAATAATAACTTTAAAGTCTACCTAACTTTTCAGAATAAGTGTCAAATGTGTGTACGTGATGAATAACAATATTTCTGGGCATTATATTACTTCGAGTCTGCAGAGGGGAATAATGCTAGAAAATGCAGAATACATCCCTAATTCACAGTTTTCTCTGAGGTAGTGGGCAGAGTCTTACTGCTACTATGCCTTATATACACTGCAGACATAGAAGAGGAGAATCCTGTACGTCTGCGTGTGCTTTTCCTCACTCTGACCCTGCTTCCCCCCTCCATAGACTTCTATGGGCAGCGTGTCTGTGTTTGTTTCTCTTCCCCTGCTCCCTCCTTTCTCCATAGACTTGTATGGGCAGTAGCATCTGTGTGTGTGTCTCTCTGATTCTGCACCCCTCCCCTCTCCATAGACTTACATAAGCAGCTTGTCTCTATCTCTAGGTATTCTCTTGCTCCCTCCTCCTGCACCCACCTTTCCATAGACTTCTATGGGCAGTGTGTCTGTATCTTTCTGTCCCTGCTACCTCCTCCTGCTCCCCTGTTGCTAGACTTCTATGGGCAGCATCTGTGTCTTTCCTTACTCACTCCTCTCAGCATGTCGCTCTCCCTGCTCCCCCCCCCTTCCCTCTCCACAGACTTGTATGGGCAGTGTGTGTGTGTGTGTGTGTGTGTGTGTGTGTGTGTGTGTGTGTGTGTGTGTGACTCTCTATCTCTCTGCTCCCCCCTCCTGCTCCCCTCCCCTTTCCATAGACTTCTATGGGCAGCATCTGTGTCTCCTCTCTCTTTCTGCACCCTACTGCTTCTATGGGCAGGCTGTGAAGAGAACCCCTCCCCACATTTCCTGCAGTCCGTCCCCTTTGCTCTGTAACTAGAGACAGATTTTGCTTGACAACAGGAGGTGGACAGCAGATTACAGAAAGCCTGCCTAGTAGCAGACGACTACGTATAGATAATTAATTTCATTACTACAATGTATATATTTTTAAAGATATAAAAAATTCCACTTACCAAAACTGTATAGATGTGTAGGCACCGATATACAGGAGTAAAGTCTACCAAATCCTGGACACTAAGGACCTGCAGAAAATATGACATTCACACTTGTAAACATGGACTTAACAGTTGGATTTAGGTATATTGCTGTTATATATATATATATATATATATATATATATAAACACAAGGCACTTAGCCTAAAGACTTTAGTACCCTTTCAACTACTGTATCAGAGTTAGAATATTCCAGGACTAGCCACCAGTTGTCAGATGACCTAAAAAAACAGGTAAATTGTAGTTGGTGCTATACACAGACTTTTTGTGGTGTGAGAGCTTTGAATTATTCCTATGTACTGCAGATGTCGGGAGATATCTAAAAATTGAAGGTGTATTGCTGCAAAAAGTTTGTGTGTAGCCACAGCCCTATTATGCGTGCATATACAGTACATTAATGTAGTGAACATTGTGTAACACACAGTAATCACTATATGATTAGGCAGGACTACTGGTAATGTTGGCCAAACGTGGGACAATTTAATCCTTATTAGAGAAGTGTTCTGATATATTTTTTTTTATTAGCATGCTAAACAGGAAAGGATTATATGCAAAAATACATTTCCTATAATAATACCAACGGGTATAATGGGAAAAATTGTTCCTTTGAACGGCTCACATGTATTTTTCACATGCACAGGTGAAGAACTGTAAGAACATTTTGAAAGCAGATTTCCATTGGTGGTAATGGATCATTTTAGCAACATACAGCAATAATCATTAATAATGATTGCTTTTTTGATCAGATGACTAATAATTATCATTATGTATATGGCCAAGATAACACCTACTGCCCCCTTGTAAAACGATCTAACTAATAGAGGTATAAATACTTCTGCCACTGTGGAAAGATAAAGATACTTGAAGAGAATGGACTCAATAATCCACCGATAGGATGAACTTGCTATGCCTAAAATGAGAAAAAACACACGACTAGCATTAAACCCACCCCCCACCCCTGTGATTTTGGCTGTTGCTTCGCTGCCTTCTTACTCTTCCTCTGGATTTGGAATCATTCCCAGTACTGGAACCACATTACATGGCAGTGGCTGATGGTTATGCTTCCTCTTTGCCTATTTCGGCACCCAGATTCCCTATGATCACTCTGAAATCCTTCCATTCCTTTTGATTTTGGTTCCTACTTTCTGAAAATGAGGCTTTTGTGCAATGTACAAATGTTCTTTATAACACCAGTAAAACCTATGCTAGGAAATACCTCTTCCTCTGTGTCCTCATCTTCTAGCATTTGACTTTTTGGTGTAACCCCATTCTCCCTTCCCGTAGTATGACCATTTATGATGTACATGGGTTTTTTGTATCCAACGTTGGTCTGTCTGTGCAGTGCAGCGTGAAAAGTTTTCTGCTGCTGTGCCTGTTTTATTTGGGGAAATAGAAATATAACATACATTAATATTAAAGGAAGTAAAGCATACCACATTATACCACGGCGACCAAGAAAATGGCAAACATGAAGACTTTGTAGGCTTAAAAGTTATCTTTATCTAAATAGGACAAAAATGATATCCAAGTCCCTATCCATATGCCCTACTAAAGCATATGAATGTGATAGGGGGTGGATTCGGGCCATCCTCGTATAACATGGACGGCCATGTAATACTACATTTTCCTTGCAGCGGTTACTGCACGTTATAATCAGCACAGAATTTTAGGGCATAAAACGACATGGTGTTAAAAGGTGGATATTCACTTTGAAGCTACAGCAAATCTAAAATGCAACAGTGATACAACATCTAATATTTACAACATGTACAAGTCCACGAGGACCATTCTGACTACTCTGGATGCCAAATAAAAGTTAAATATATTAGAGGATATGTCATTTATTACACACGGTATCTTAACTAATTCTAAGCCACATGGGCAATCTCTTGTGGCACAATCACACCACAGAAAAAAGAAATCACCCATCATTAATCTGCTGTTTTGAAATGTTCCACTTTAGGCAAATCCTTTCCATGCCGCAGGTTCCTTTGCAACCAGCTGGTCGCGGGAGGGAGGGGGCATCTTAATGAAAAAAACTATTACTTTACTTTTCCAGGGTTAGGTAAGAGGTAATGCGCTCTTCACAAACTAGTATCTTTCTTCATAATTTTGCGGGAGCAAGAAGCGTAAAAAAAAAAATCATTTTGAAGTGTAACTCGTCTTTTGCCATTTGTAAGCAAGCTTCAAAGGGACAAAGATATAAAACTTACTTGTTTCATGGCAGTCTCTCCAATTTTGTCAGAATGCTTCCTGATACTTTCAAGAAAGTCTTTGAGACCAGACATGGAGATCTCCTTGATCTCTTCTCGTAACTTAGGAAGATTCTCAGCCATTATCTGGCAGAAACGATACTGGGACACTTTGGGGAGATAAACATGTTCAAGTTGTTCCATTGTCTTTAGAGCGGAATAATACCTGCGAATGAGAAGAGGAATATCAGGGAATGTGAAAATATTGCCACAGTACAAGGTAACGGACCTCTCTGCACAAACCCCTGTTCTCTGTTGGAGCGGTGGTGACTGTATAAATAGCAACTCCATAATATACTGCCAAATATCCTGTCAGCAGACGACAAGCTTTTGTAAGACATCCTATAATCTGCTAATAGGCTGGAGGGTAGCCACAAGGAATATAAACTCTCCCGACTGCCCTGCAGCTTTTTTCACTTGTACCATAGTAGCACAGTTCGTAAGATTGCAAAAGGACATCTAATAAACCTAATATCCTAAGAAAAAGGCAAAACAATCCTCTGATGCAAAACTATAAACAGTTATCCATGTGTGGTCTAAGTAATGATTTGTACTATATTCTTGTCTATGCCCCTTCTGATGCCTCTTATGATCTTATCCGCCTTGGCGGCAGCTGCCTGGCACTAGTTGCTACAGTTCAGTTTGTGGTACACGTCTTTGTATATGTTAGTTATATCCATTGTTTTTCCATTATGTATGTGATAAAGGGGAAACAATTCTAATAACAGGAATATAATATGGAAATGTTATTTAAGTATGCACCCACCGTCTATAATGCAGGTAGCTTAATGTGGGCTGAGCAGAATTCAACCTATCAAGTTAGAAAAACCATTATTGACATCGATGTGGCATGAGTCACTTCCTACCGATGTGTTATATGAAAACTATGGCCTTTTATGTCTTATTAAGGAGAACCAGTCATTACTGTGATGTTTTAATAGGGTATGTACAGTATTTTATTGATTTCATAATGTATTGTGCAAAGCTTTGTATCTCAGCGCTAAAAGTTAGGTATTACAGCTTTACAGGCAAGATGATGGGCTACATTGCATTTCTTTGACTGGTATAATTGAAATGTCTTAGTAAAGTGTAAAGACCATCTTCTAAATTCAACTCTGAACATGAGGCCTCATACACAAAATTAAAAATTGCGTAAACTACAATAAAAACATTTGCCGACTGTTATAGAATCACCAGTTGAGCAATTCCCAGGGTGAAAGTTTATGGAATTGCTAGGTGAGTGATTCCCCAAAGGCTGCTGGAGACTGTCAGGAATGAGCATGCAAATAAATCTGCAACCCCAAATCCGTCACAACTCTGATCAACAAAATCCAAGACTACTCTCTGTTTTTTGCAAGAGCCCACCGCACGGTAGGTTGGGCTTTGCTGCATAGAACCCAGGTTGTTTTTAACAGAGTTCGGTGTTGGATAAGAGGTGCAATGCAAGCAATACCAGAGCAGATAACAAGACAGCCTAAGGGTAAACAAAGTCCAAATCACAAAGCTAGTGGATATGATGGATTGCAGAGGTCAAAACCAGTTGGGAGCAGATAGTCCAAATCAGTAAGCAAAGGGTAATCCAGAGACAAGCCGAGGTCCGGTTCCAAAAAGTGCAAATAGTCAAAGGTACAAGGTAGTCAGTAGCTTGATCAAACACATGGAATCAAGGAAAATCACAAGCAAAGAAAACAGAACCAACCCAGGTTTTAAATATTCCACCCTTCAATCTGATAGTAAGAAAGACAGAAAAGTGGAATAAGCTCAACAACTAAAACCAGAACCGCCCAGAAGGTAGACTAGTATTCATGGTAATCTTAAAGGGACAGACGTTTCCTAACACTGACATTTCAGTTAAAAACTATACTTTTTTTAAACGCATTTGTTAACGTGATGCTCCAGGTTGGCTTAATCCAAGTTAAAGTGTTAAGTTCTCAGTCCTTTTCGATAATCAAGGAAAAAGCCCAGAGATTTTAAATTCCATTCCGGTAAAGAACTTGACAGACTAGGAGAGATTTATTATAGATGCCAGTTGCTAATGACAATAGGAGATTAGGCATGTAGAATAGTGACTGAACATAGGGACATCAGATGTGGAAGGGGCACGGAGTCAGAAAAAGGTGCTACACAATACAAAGTCATCCAAGCAGAAGGGGCATGTCTGGTCAGCAACACCAGTTGGCAATGAAGAGGTATCAACAGGTCACAATCAGAAGGTACCTCTTCTAGTAGTCAAACAGAATGGATCACAACAGGTCACTGGGTAGTAGGTCACAGGGTCTCTGGGGCGAGGTTTTAGTACAGGAGTACTGGCACTGGTTTTTTACTTTTAGAAGAATCTATGTGTACTACAATGAGAGATATGTGGAGGATGGTGTTGCACATTTTTTACAAGCCCCCTTTTGAGATGCCCCAGAACTGTGATATCAGTTAGCTACAGTCATGTCCTCTTCATATATAACCAAGCTGCTGCTCTCCACTGTCAGGGAGTATGCGAGACCCACACGAGCTAAGCCTTTCGATAAAAAATGGAAACACCTGTTGACCTAACAGCAAAATCTACTGGTGAACAATATGACGTCTACCTGTGGATCATGATCTACTATTTGGCCACTACTGGTCTAGGTTATTATGGAAACATATCAAAACGCCTAAGAACTTCACACTTTATTATAACTCATCAAAACTTGCAAAAAAAAATATGTAAGCTGTACACTCGTCCCTCTGTTACTTCAAATATAAGAAAACACAAATATTTCAATGCAAATGCTATTTTGTTGGGCACGGATCCGTGGTCGAGGTTAATAGGATCAAACTGGCAAGACGTTAAAATAAATAACGTGGTCAGTGAACGTGTAAATCTGTAGGTCGGTGTAAGCTGTAAATTAGAATGCCACAGATGAGTTTCAAGACTCTTTCATCCAATTTTCAAAAGAGCAGCTCCACATGGCGTGACCTCTTGGGAGATAATTCCATAACGGCATTAAAATCATATAAATGGTTTTATTCAAATTATACAAATCAGCTTATCACAACACTGTTGGTTCATCTGGGAGGTTTTTCAATGCGGTTACTGAAATCAGAATTAGCATAATCCAACTTAAACCCATTCTTGAGCCCCTTGCTAATTATATATATCTCCAGCTCAAGGCCTTGCCCTTTCAACATCTGCTCGGATGGGAGCTTTGAGTCTTTTTTAATTTGTAGGTCATTTGCAGGTCAAGATTTATGTTGTATTGCTTGCATTCGACATTTGATACAATTACTCATTGTCGTAATAGTGTTCATCCTTAGTGCTATTGTGTCGGATACATACAATTTTCACTGACAAATCAAGTTTCCCGATTAAAAGAATAAAGGAACAATATATATATATATATATATATATATATATATATATATACACACACAGTGGAGTCACATTATTATGACCACCAGCTAATATCCAGAGTAACCACCATGTGCAGCATGGACAGCAGCTAGATGGGCTGGGAGTGACTCCTTAAAGGAACAGTGTCATCAGAAATAATTTTTTTATATGTTAAAGATGTTAGTGCTTTATTAAAAACTTTTATATTTATTTGTGTGTTTGTGTTTTACTTTTTCTTATTTTTACACTTTTTCTTCCCTATGGGGGCTGCCATTTTTTGTTCCATTTCTGTGTGTGTCGATTAACGACACATACAGACATGGAATACGGCAGCCACAGTCCCATAGGGACTGCGAACGGCTCCCGTCCCATTGACTGCAGTGTACGGCGTCTGTGTGGGAACTGCGCATGCGCCGCTCCCACACAGTCCTATTCGAAATTGGCGCCGTCCGGCGCCATTTTCCTGTGGACCGGAAGTCGCGGCCGGACAGTAATATTACTACTTCCGGTCGCGGCTTCCGGATTTCTGCACTTGCACCAGCGGCAGCAAACGGAGCGGACGGGCCGGAGGGAGCCGCGGCGGCAGGAGCAGGTAAGAGATTTCAATGTATGTTCGTGTTTGTGTGTGTTTACTACTGTATGTAAACCTACTACACTGTGGGTTAGCTCAAAAAATGGTGACACACAGTGTAGGAGGTTACACCGTTCAAACCCCTCGTTTATCCCGGCACTAGCCAGGATAAAGGAGGGGGGGATGCTGAGAGCTCACTAGAGCGAGGGCTGTTAACCCAATGCTGCAATGCTGCAATTTTGGGAACAGCGCCATCTAGTGACCAAAAATGGGTAGTATTATAAATTAGAAATAATTTATAATATTTCCTGGACTCGTGCAAAAAAATAAAAAAAATTTGAACAATGTTTAACCACCCACACACTAAATGTTTAATTTTTTAAAAAAAAACATGTTTTTCTGGCAACACATTCCCTTTAAGGAGCTGGTCGGTTGTGTCCGGTATCTGGAGCCATGCTGACTGCAGTGCATCCCACATTTGCTGAAGGCTGCGTGGGGGAGGATCCATAGAGCCAACAAGACGATCGAGGTGGTCCCACAGATGCTCAATTGGGTTCAAGTCTGGCAAATTAGGGGGCCAGGGAAGTACTTGGAAGTCTTGGTCGTGCTCTTTCAACCACTGTCGGACACTTCTAGTCGTGTGACATGTTGCATTGTCTTGCTAGAAGATTTCATCTGCCCCAGGGAAGACAAACAGCATGTATGGGTGGACGTGATCTGCAACGATGGATTCATACCCAAGTCAGTTCAGAATGCCTTCCACATGGATGAGTGGGCCCAGAGAATGCCATGAAAAAAATTCCCCGTGCCATAACGCTGCCGCCATCATCTTGTGTTCTTTCAGCAATGGTTGCAGGGTGTTTGTTCTTTGATGTTTCTCACCTGACACGCCAATGTCCATCTGTTCAAAGAAGCAGAAAACGTGAGTCATCGGAGAAGGCAACACTAGGTGGTGTAAATCCGATACTGCCGTGGAAATCGAAGCCTTTTTTTTCCGATGCACCTTTTTTAGCATAGGAGAAGTGACCATCCGTCTGCTTCGGAGCCAGCTTTGACAGTCAGCTGCTCCACTGTAGCGTGTTGTTCGGCCCTCGCACACCTTCGTAGCTGACAACCTCTCACATCAATGGCACGTGGTTCTCCGCAGTTTCCACGTCGGTTATTCCCAATGGTGCCATTTGTCCACTCACGATACACAGTCACCACAGCAGCAGGCGAAAAGTTCACAAACTGCGCTGTTTGAGAAATACTGCCACCGTTGGCCCATAACTCAATAATTATCCCTTTTTGCAACTCTGATAACTCGCCCCTTTTACCCATGGCAAAAATGAGTGACATGTGCTCAGTCAGCCTATCGCCAGTGGCGTAGTGTCACGGCGCGGGATGTGAACCCACTGGGCCGTACAGCGTAGCAGGCTAACAGATGACCAACTATGTACAAAACAAATGTCTATAGTCCAGAACGGGTACCTGAGGCAATGTAGACAGTAGCGGAGACACAACTTAACTTTCACTGTAGATGGCTAGTAGATGCAGCGGAAGACACGACTTGACTCTCACTGCAGATACGATAGCATGTGATACAGGGTACAGGCAGCAGGAACGGGTAACACTGGGAACTGGAAAACACTGGGAGACCATTTGCAAGACAAACTTAGGTATACAACAACGCTCAAGCAAGGATCAAGTGGGCAGAGCCCTTTTTATAATCCGCCAGCCATTTTGGCTAATTATTGAGTAATGACAGGTGGACGCGTACTGGCCCTTCAAGGCCGTGCGGGCACACGCGCCCTGCGGGAAACAGTCCGAGAACCCGGAAGTGAGCGCCGGTATCTCCCTGGAGGAAGATGTCGCCGAAAACACAGATGTCCATGGCCGGGACCGTCAGAGGGTAAGTCTGAACGACGGCCCTCGGCCATAGACATTACAGTATCCCCCCTCTTACGCCCCCTCTTCTTGGGGCCAGAGCGGGAGAGAAATCTCTTCACGAGGACAGGGGCATCGATGTTCTCCTCTGGCTCCCAAGACCTCTCCCCTGGACCAAACCCCCTCCAATCCACCCTCACTTCGAAAGTCCCAGACGAACCGCCAGGAGCCACTGCGGAACTAGGAGGCCTGGAATAGCCGTTCAGGACCACAGGCTTCAGCAAGGAGACATGGAAGGAGTTAGGGATCTTGAGGGTAGGAGGCAGCCGAAGCTTGTACGACACAGGATTGATCTGTAGCAGAATCTCGAAGGGTCTGAGGAACCTGGGAGCAAACTTGCAAGACGGCACCCTCAGCCGAATATTCCTGGAAGACAGCCAGACCTTTGTACCTGGAAGAAACTGGGGGGGGGGGGGGTTCTCGTCTTCTAGTGTCTGCCTTTCTCTTCATGCGGTCCACTGCCAGCAGAATAGAAGATCGTGTCTGTTGCCATATCTGCAGAAAGTCCCTGAAGGTAGAGTCAGCTGCCGGCACCTGAGACATAGTAAAGACAGGCGGGGGTATTCAAGGATGTTGGCCGTAGACGATGAAGAACGGACTAGAGGTGGTGGACTCACTAGTATGGTTATTATAGGAGAACTCAGCTCACGGAAGCAGCTGCACCCGGTCATCATGCCGTCTGGAGACAAAGTGCCGCAGATAGTTCTCCATAATTTGGTTAACCCTTTCGACTTGTCCATTGGACTGAGCATGATAAGCCGAGGAGAAGTCCAACTTTACAGCGAGGAGGCCGCAGAGTACTCTCCAGAACTTCGAGGTGAACTGGACCCCTCGATCAGAGACAATATGCAGAGGCAAGCAGTGCAGACGGAAGATGTGTTGAACGAAGAGGTCGGCCAGTTGAGCAGCAGAAGGCAGACCAGTCAGGGGAACAAAATGAGCCTTTTTAGAAAATCGATCCACCACCACCCAGATCACACTGCATCCCGCAGAAAGAGGCAGATTTGTGACAAAGTCCATAGCAACATGCCGCCAGGGGGCATCGGGCACAGGCAGTGGTTGGAGCAGACCGGCTGGTCTGGAGTGGGCAACTTTGTTTGCTGCGCACACTGTACAGGAGGAGACAAAGTCCATGACGTCTTTGGGCAGCGTGGACCACCAGAACTGACGGGCAATTAGGTCTCGGGTCTTACGGGCACCCGCGTGACCTGCCAGCTTGGAACTGTGACCCCAGCGAAGGATTCTTCCTCTGTCTGCCAGATGTAAAAAAGTCCTTCCCAGAGGAATGTCTCTAACTTGCAGAGGGTTAACAGAAAAGATGCAGGAAGGATCGATAATATTCTGTGGGGACTCCACAGTGTCCTCTGTTTCAAATGACTTAGACAAGGCATCGGCCCTCACATTCTTGTCGGCAGGTCAGTAGTGGAGTTCGAACCGTAACCGCGCAAAGAACAACGACCACCTGGCTTGACGAGGATTCAGCCGTTGAGCCGTCTGTAGATAGGTCAGGTTCTTGTGATCCGTGAAGACCAGGATAGGATGAGCTGCGCCTTTCTCGCAGGTGTCTCCACTCCTGCAGGGCCAGCTTGATGGCCAGTAACTCCCGATCCCCAATCGAGTAGTTGCGCTCTGCGGGAGAAAACAGCTTGGAGTAGTAGCCACATACCACCGTCTTGCCTTTCGAACCTCTCTGGAACAAAAGTGCACCAGCACCAACAGAGGAGGTGTCCACCTCTAACGAAAACTGTAGGGATACATCAGGATGATGAAGAATAGAGGCTGACGTGAAGGCCTTTTTTAAGGTTTTAAATGCAACTTCAGCCCCTGGAGTCCATACCTTGGCATTCATACCCTTTTTAGTGAGGGTGGAGATGGGAGCTGTCAAAGAAGAGAAGATGGGAATGAACAGTCGGTAGAAGTTGGCGAATCCCAGGAAGCATTGTACGGCCCTTAAGTCTTGGGGGCGTGGCCACTCCTGGAAAGCTTTGACCTTCTCAGGGTCCATTTTGAGACCCTGATCAGAGATGATATAGCCCAGGAAGTGTAGAGACGTCTCTTTGAACACAGACTTCTCCAGCTTGGCGTAAAGATTGTTCTCCCTTAATCGAAGAAACACTTGGCGGACATGACCCTGATGAGTCCCAAGATCTGGGGAAAAAATCTAAATGTCATCGAGATACACCACAACACAGACATAGAGGAGATCACGAAAAATGTAATTGACAAATTCTTGAAAGACCGCGGGGGCGTTACACAGGCCGAAGGGCATGACCAGATATCCGTAGTGACCATCACGTGTATTAAATGTAGTCCTCCACTCGTCACCCTGACGAATCCGGATTAAATTGTAAGCCCCCCGCAGGTCTAGCTTGGAACAAAAATTTCGTTCGCCCCTCCGTATGCGATCAAAGAGTTCTGAAATCAAAGGCAATGGGTACCTGTTCTTCAGACAATTTGTGGGAGGGATCCTCCAGCTCACCTTGTTGCAGATTTTCACTGCGCTCTGCGCCTGGATCTCCGTGACGGCACACAGTGTAGAAGACAGGAAAAAATACCAAAAGCAGATGATCCAGCGCAGTCCAGTTTATAATAGAACGTTGTTCCAATTTTATTTAGATGATTAAAACAGAATAGTTCCCGAATGCAAGGGTACACACATGGATAAGGTGGCATAAGGATAAGGGCAGAGACCTTTTTATAGTCCAGCAGCCATCTGGGCTAATTATTGAGTAATGACAGCTGGACGCGTACTGGCCCTTGAAGGCCGTGCACGCGCGGGCGCCCGCGCACTGCAGGAAACAGTCCGAGAACCCAGAAGTGAGAGTCGGGGTCTCCCTGGAGGAAGATGTCGCCGAGAACACAGATGTCCATGGCTGGGACCGTCAGAGGGTAAGTCTGAACGACGGCCCTTGGCCATAGACGTTACACATAGCTATAGAGGTCGCAACTAAGACTAGGGGGCCCATGGGGCCCTTGTTGCCACACAGCGCTGACCGCATTGGTCCCAGTTCCAACTGCATCTGCATGGCTCCTTGCTCCAGCATTCTCTGTGCCGTGAGTGGCTCGGCGCAGACATGCGTGATGTAGTAATGTCATCACGCCTGTCTGCGCCGAGTGACTCATAGCACAGACCAAAGGAGGAGAAGGATCTCCTCCACTCATCGTGTTAACGGGGATAGGTAGGTAATTATTTTATTATTTTTCTATCACATATGGGGGCACTATACTGGGTATGGGGGGGCTGATATGGGGGCAGCTATAGGAGCATTATACTGTATGGGGGCATTATACTGTGTGTGGGAGCATTATACTGTATGTGGGGCATTCTACTGTATGGGGCAGCTATGGGGTCATTTTACTGTGGGGGCAGTTTTGGTGGGCATTATGCTGTAAGGAGGGCAGTTATGGGGTGCATTATGCTGTGTGGAGGGCAGTTATGGGGCATTATGCTGTATGGGGGATGCTATGGGGGCATTACATGGTGTTGGGCCAGCCATGTGGAGCATTATATGTATGGGGCTGCTATGGGGAGAATTATACTGTGTGGGGGAATTATACTGCAGGGGCAGCTATGTAGGACATTATACTGTGGGGGCAGCTAAGGGAGGCATTAAGCTGTGTGAGGGCATAATACTGTGGGGCAACTATGGGGGCATTATACTGTGTGGGGCAGCTATGGGGGCATTATACTGTGTGGGGGCAGCTACGGGGAGCATTATACTGTGTGGGGCAGCTATGGGGAGCATTATACTGTGTGGGGGCATTATACTGTGGAAGTAGCTATGCGGGGCATTATACTGTGGGGGCATCTATCAGGGCTTTTGGGCATTGTTTATAATGTCATCAAACGTGCATTCAGCGCTATTCCTCCTTTCAAATCTGAAGAAGCCTTCAACGCAAATGTGAATATAATGTGAATATAATATAATATATTTTATATAATAATAATGAATGTATTATAATATAGAATATTATATTATGTGTGCATTTAATCTACTTTGAAGTAACTGTTCTATGAATAAGCAATAAATAGATTAAAAGGAACCCCCTTTATAAAAATAAATTTTTCCATTCTAATTACTCATTAGTCTTTCAGTCATCCTAATAAATAATTTCTCAGTGGTCTTTCTTTTTTTTGTGTGGTTATGGAGAAGCTAGTGCCAACTGGAAGATGTCTTCAAATGGGCTTTCCTACCATATGCATTTATGGCATACCCACAAAATGTGATAAATGTCTGATAAATGGGGGTCCCACATCTGCTCCCTAAATCTATTTCTGCCAGGTGAAGTGTAGATTGAATGGAGGTTGCCACGCATGTGCAAACCTCTCTCCATCCAAGTCTATAGGAGTTACGGAAACAAGCCAAAACAGCTGATCTAATTGCCAGTAAGTAAAAAATGTAACTATAGGTGAAGTATTCACACCCAATGAATAGGAACCCCATGACATTGGATAGTTGTGGGGGCCCTGTTAAAGATATTGCATCAGGATCGAGAAGCTTCCTATTTATGCTTCTGGAGCGGAGACATGTATACTATCTGATAAATATATGTTATTTTAAAAGTCCTTTCCATCAGGTATATTCCAGCAATTTTTCCTAAATAAATTGTTTCTGAAAGTTATACCAAATTTTTAGGGCAGGCTCACATTGAAGTGCAGGCTCTCTTTTATTATTGCACTGTAGAGCGATAATAGCTGTAAACATATACATGCGTTTTAACTTGATCATCATCATCATCTGCTTCCCTAGAGATCCCTCATCACAAGGTGCCCGTACAGTTTTGGTAAAACTGATAGGTATTTGGGCACCATGATGTATTTCTTACAGACTCTGTAGTGATCTTTGCTACTTTTCACCATCATGACTTCTTCATAACTTCATGACTTCTACCTACCAGATACATTGATGCCGGATTAAAGGAATTGTATTTTATTGTACATTGAAAAAAAGGTAAAAGAAGATAATGAAATTATATAATTTGATAAACTCAATTAATGTCTTGTATAAAGAAATGACATAAACAGGACATGGAAGGTACATGGAGCCATATAAATAGGTACATGGGAGAAATATTTCTGGTCTCTGTATCTGTAAAGGACACATTCAAGGTCAATGGTCTCGCTGTTTAAACTGTAAATTCATTTCTAATGTGTTATGATAGATTAAGTAGATATTAATGAACTTGAGAGGGATCATTATTCCTCTCTTCCAACTGTGCTCCCCAAGGATGTAATTTATTATCGCTCCTTAAATTGTTTTAGATGGTATAAAATATTAAGGGATAATATTCTATCTCCTATGATTATATTTTCATTACATTTCATGCTGTTTAACTAAAAATTGTTTTTCTGAACCCTTCATCACACTTTTGACAAATTGCGCTATTTATAAGCAACATCTGTTCCCTGTCAAAATCAGATATATGAGGAGAAAGAGTAAATATATACGGCTAAAGCCCCATGCACACGAACGTGCTGTTGTGGCCGCAATTGCCCCGAAAATCCATGGGAGAATTGCGGCCCCGTTCATTCCTATGGGCCCATGCACACGACCGTGGTTTCCCAGGCCATGTGCATGACCCGCGATTTGTGGGCGGCTCGCGGGTGACACTCCGCGGCTGGCCGATCCGAAAATCACGGCTGTGCACATGGCTATGTTCGTGTGCATGAGGCCTTAGGGACAGTTTTCATCAAGGAGTAGATTACTCAGGGGTTGAGAACCGCAAACTCTGTTCCTTTACAAGGAGAACCAGTACCTTCCAAGAACTGCTTCAAAGGCACCTCACTCAGCCACTCACTCACAAGGTAGTCACCTATAGCTGGCACTAGAAAGACCGTTTTCTCTCTTCTGGAGGTGAGCTATTTTGCACACTTTTCCCAGGGAGCATTGCCCTTAAGACTCCCTACCAGCTGGATCTCCGCAAGGAAAATCAGTACCTTCCAGGAGCTGTGTCCAAGGCATCTCGCTCAGTCAACCAAAACCTTACTCTGTACTGATGAGGAGAAACAACTCAGAAACAGTGCTGTCTACAGATGTGTTAAGAGCCATAGAAGAGACACCCAAGTCGTGTTACAACGCTCTATAACGGGTCGGACATTGACTTGAAGGGTAATCACCTATAGGTGGCAGTAGAGAGAAAGTTTTCTTTCTACCCGTGGAGAGCAATTTTGCATACTTTATCCAGGGAGCATTGCCCTTAAGAGAACCAGCTGGAGAATCACTACCTTCCAAAAGTTCCTTCTCAGGGACAAGTCAGAACTCTTTCTTCTACAGTGGCCAGTTCAAATCTGTATAGAGGTGTAACTTGAAGCTCCTTGGCTCCAATGCAAAGTCTGTAACAGGGCCCCCACCTACCATGTGCTCTTTATAATACTGGTGTCTTCTTATGTAACAGAGGAGCTTTTGGGCACCCTCAGGCACCAGGGCATGGTTGCAACCGCTACCTGTGCACCCCACTATAGCTATACCTCTGGCTGTATATTCTGCATTACAGAGTATCCACAGTCAGACAGTTCAACCTCATGGGAGTCTAAAGGGGCAGGTTTAGGAGGGATGGGTGGTTTTGGCCTCCCTCTAAACAACAGTAATATATATATTTTTAATCAGCCATAATCTATTAGATTAATCTAATAGATAATCGTCACATTGAATCCTGGCAGTGTCCAGGACCCTGTATGCGGCGGTGGCTGGAGCTGAAGAGGAGTCGGGAGCAAGGAGAGGCGAGTATATACATATAGAGGGGTCTGTTCTGGTCTGATTTAATTTAGGGCTCTGGTTTTGGTCTGAATTAATTTAGGGGTCTAGTCCAGGGTCTGTAGAAATGTAGGGATCTGGTCTGAGGTCTGAATAAATGTTCTCCAAATCCCCTGTATATCCATAGAGTAAATTGATAAAATTCAGTCTGCCTACAGTCACCACTAGGTGGAACTTAGAAACTTACTGAAGAAAAATTTATTCTTGAGTTTAATGGAAGCTCTGTCTCCAGTAAGCTTCAAAGCTCTACCTAATTTTTATTTGTTGCATACATTGTTATTACACTTACCTTTTTCCGCTCATTTGCTCCTTTAATTTGCTGTACATTTCTAGGGCTAAACATAGAAAGAGACAAAAAAAAAGGAAAACTATTCAAAATAATACTACAACTTTTATAAAGTACACGTTATTGAGAAAAAATAAAAATGTATTCTCTAAAAATATTATGGTTAAAATGTAGATGACCCCATAAAGTAGTGGACCTCCCAGTAATTCATACCTTACAACACAGTATGTACCAAGCCCTGTCCAGGTGATCAGATGCCAAATCTTCACAATAACATTCACGCCACTGTAGAAAACCATGTAGTATTTACAGCCTGATGAATTTTATTTTAAAGTGAAGCATGCCCTATGCCTGCCAATTTGATGCCGTTCTTCTTCTAAGTAAAAAAAGCCCTTTTTCACCAAATTGCATCATAAACTCATGTATTAATAAATGCTTTGTGCGGCGGAGGCAAGACACCACTACCGCCTGAACAAAAGAGGACTTAAGGGTTGTGCGGCCGTACTGCCGCACAAAACCACAACAGCATTGGGTTTTACTGGCAGGAGTTTGCAGTTTTTGGCTGCGCCTTTTTTTTTTTTTTTTTACGTAATGCATATTAAAATACCTTTAAAAAAAACACACAGCAAAGCAAAAAAAAACTCCCTCATTAAGATGCCCAGTAACCTCAACTGAACGGCCCTGTAGTTCAGATGTTGCAAATTTTTCATCCCATTCACTTGCATTGTATTGTACTATGTTGCAGAAATCTGCTGCAAAACTGCCACATCTGATCATGGCCTTATAGTATTTTTGCTTTTTTACACAACAAATGAATAGCTTTATGAATCACTTGACCATCTATGTTCTAATCAAGTCCTGATATTAAACGTAGTGACAACTCCTGAGCATCTCTCAATTTGATCATTTTGTTAAATGTTGAAACTTTTTGAGCAGAAAATAACAGATAAGGTAACAGCTATGTCCTGTGGTCAAGCGTCATCTCCAGTTTTCACCTTTGGTGGTTTGAGGCAGGAAGCCTCTGGCCACACAAACCCTGAGAGGCCCGACGCTACAATTAACAAAGCTCAGATTGTTACTTTTGTTTCTTAATTAACAAATGCCCCTTTCTGGCCCCCTGAAGCACAAAGCCAGCTCTACCCAGAGAGGTACAGTGCTCATAATAAACTGCTTGGGTAGCAATTTAAATTTTTTGCTTAGAAAAAGTAATTTTAATATCCATATATTGTGCACATTAAAAAAATAAATAAATAAATATATATATATATATATATATATATCTCTTCTAAACAAAATATTATAATATTGCCCCAACTATCTATAAAGGAAATTAGAGGTCCATTCGAGAACTAAAAGAAATTAGAAGACTTTCTGGAAAAATGGCAAGGTGACATACGTCAGCCATTATGAATGCAAAACAAACTCCAGATATTTGGATCTCAGAAACGGGCCAAGACTGGATTTGTAAAACTTTAAGAGAACCTTAAGGGCAACCAGAAGGTCATTGAGGCTACAAGCAACGACATACATTCCAAAGCAAAGTTCAACATGAGCATCTTAAAACCATGTTTTTCAAAGCAGCAAAAAAGAAAGATGACTGAACCTAACATTCTCACCGCCCCCCCCCCCCATCCCTTATTTATCTGGCCTAGAGGAGGTAGGATAAGGGGCTGATAGACACCTCTTGTGACAGTAATCTCCAGGAGGAAACAAAAAGGAACAGACAGGTTGACCAGAGTAAGAATCAAAGCTGTCAGATGCAGTTGAGGGCACGTTCTAAAAGTCCACATAGTCATAAGATTGTCTACATATCTCATTGAAATCGTTGGTATCTGCAGACAAAAATCTAATGTCTAATTGCTGGCCATACACTATATCTTTAAGACGGCTGAAAAGCCCCACTTGAAGTGGCCATACACCTAATATAGCCGTTCGTCCGTGAGCTATTCCTCTTAACCCTTCAAACACACTGAAAAACACATCCACGTTGGGAAAAGCTTGTATGTGTATCATGTAGGGGGGGAGGGGAATAAGTCGCTGCCGGACACCTCGGGTAGTGACTTATCTCCCGTGGGAACAAAGGCTCTATCATGTTGAAATCCAACATGCCCGATCCTTCTCTCACCTGACAACGGCCATTTCGGAAGAGTCAGTGCCTATTTATAACACAAATAATAGTGTCAGATAACTGTGAACAGGCGATCTGCTGCGTTGTATTTTTCTTTTCAGCCCGCTGGCTGTTGGCTAGACGCCGTCTCTGCCGACTGACCCACAAACATGCAGATTGACCGAGCATGCATGTTTTATTTAAAAAGGGGAACCGATAGGCCAGAGGTGTCTCTCCAGTTCACCTGGAGAAACAAAGGGTCTGCCATATAAAAACTCAACATGCCTTATCCGCGCTCCCGCGCCCCCCCCCCCCTGTAAACTGTCGAGATTCCTCTATACACATATTAGATTTTGGACGATCCTGCAAAGATTGGCGGGTTTTAACATCATTCATCTATTGTGTATGGCCAGCATTAGGGTATCTATTGCAGATCCCTTCTGATATCTTAAAGCTACTTATAGAGATTAGATATCATTTTGGCACACCCCACTGATTTTTATAACAATTAACAATATAATGTCAGTAGGGACTGCAAGACCCTCACTGGAGTGTTTATATTGGAAGAAATATTGAACTAACTGACCAGACAGGATTGATTTTCCCTATCCACTTCTAGTGTTTCTCACAAAATAAATGGTGACAGAGGCATCTGACCATACTCAATAGAGTAAACACGCACGTTCGGCCAAGGCAAACAAGCATGTGAATGGGGGAATTGTCGTAATGGACTATAATTGTTGGTCAAAGGCTTTTTCAGACAACAATTATTTTATGTCAATAGCCAACTTAAACAGCCAACTGCGCCAAAGAGGATTGACTGAGAAGAACCATGGCATCGTCATCCACAACAAAGTAACATTTTTGTGATTGAAGCAGGTTCAAAAATGACTAAAGCAGAAAATGCCCATAAAGGTCAGCACCTACATTTTTTATCTATGCAGATCGCCCTTATATAATCCATATGTAACAGTATTTCACATACATATCTCAAATAAGAGTAAAGCTCTTACTACCGTCCGCTGATACAGAAAAAAAAATACATATTTCAGTATTTTTTAATATAACTCACCCGGAAGGCACAATTGCAATTTGTCCACTACAGTTGCAATATTTCTTTGCTGTGTCCTGCAGCGAATGGAATCTTCTGTTTTAGCAATGACCTAAGATATAAAAAGAGATTTTGATCCAATTTGGTAAAATTGTAAATTTTTACCTAATTGAATGTGTAATAAGACAATTTCTTACCTCCTTCCCCGCTTCCTGAAATCTTCTGTTGGTATCAGTAACTTGGACCTTAAAGAAATGGATTTTGCCTTTGTTATAAGAAATAAGCAAATAGTGCCCTAATGTAACTGCTCACCCTTGTAATCAGATCACGATTCATGAGAGACTTAGAACAAAAAACGGGCAAATCGAAATTAACTCTACAGTTTGAACTTGAACTTTCGATCACAAAGGGCTTTTGTTAACTTTAATTACTTATGACGGTTCGTACTAACAGATTCTGTGGCAAACTTCTCGAATTT
The DNA here is from genome assembly GCF_050947455.1 of Rhinoderma darwinii. NCBI lineage: Eukaryota > Metazoa > Chordata > Amphibia > Anura > Rhinodermatidae > Rhinoderma > Rhinoderma darwinii. The sequence continues at coordinate 31,259,641 of NC_134697.1, read as the reverse complement.
ACTTGGGATTTTTGAACTCTATTTGTTCCTGTGGGTCTGTCAAACAATTCAAATCATTGACCCAATTGGCCACTGGTCCCTTTTTGATAACCTCAATGAGGTCTATGCCCCATTCATTGTCCACATGAGATGGCAATGGCATTTTTCTTGTAATTAAACATTCATACATTGCTGAATGCAAACACTGGGTGGTTGATTCACATCAAAAGTGGAAATCTACAAACCCCAGCAAGATTTCCATGCTGCAGGTGCAGGAAGAGCGCGACCTCATATTTTCCCACATATTGAGCGGACTCATTAGGTCATCATAATAAGGAAGCACATTCGGGTTGATTGAAAATCTCATTAATTTCAGAACAAAGATGTTCAATGACCTCATTGATGCCGCGTTTTGTCCCCTGTTATCTGAATATCATTAATATAATGGTCTTCCAATCAGAGGCTTTGCTGAACTGCGCTCGACCTGTCTGGTGTGCAGATTTTTGTTTGCAGAAGTGTAAAGGGAGCTAAAAGGGTTGGTACAGTGTGACCTCTGCCTAAACTCCTGACACTTCTCTGGAAGATGAAGCGTAATCTTCCCAAAGCTCAACACTAAGCACAATTACAAGTGATATCCCACACGTAATTGAAAATTCTAGCTCCATCCCAAGGGGTACGAGGGTAATTTGGCAGTGGTTGCTGGAGAGGGATTAAAAGGGAAAGAATGTTTTTGTGTTTGGCATAAAACCCCCTAAACGACGTCTGTGCACCTGCAACACAAAACAACTGGAGAAAATACGGAAGACTATTAGCTATTGATGTGCAGGTGCCAACGCACTGTCGAGACTTCTGACGCAGGAGTCAAGTGCACGTACGTACTAGAAACACTGTATGGTTTTGGCAACGTGAATAAGATACTAAGCTAATGAGGATAATAATATTAATGGACAAAATGCATGCAAAGAAATCCTGCTTTCTTTGGCCTGCGTCAGGGCTGCTCATCGGGAGGCATGCGGGTTGGGCGAATTTACCCAACGGTTTTTTATTTTTCTTAGGTTTGAATACACTAAATGCTTTGTTTGTGTGACATTTTCAAAGAACTTCTTTCTTGAGACAGGGGAACATCAAACAAGGAGATCAATGGGTTAAATATGAGGGAGATAACCGATCCAATTATACAGCTTTCAAAAAAACATTGTTTAGGGGGACAGTAAACTTTGCCTAGCATCCAGCTAAAGAGGACAATTGGAAGAGAACCATGAGAAGAGCTCAGGTTGTCAGTCAGCTCCTCTAAGCCAATCAGCATCACTGGGAGTCTTCTCAGCAATGCTGATTGGCTGAGAGTAGCTGCAAAGTGTTCTTTTCTGCTAGATGCCAAGAATATAATGTGAGCACCTCCTAATTATGTAAAATATATGTATATAATATTAGCTACAAATTTTGAGCGTTAGACATAGTTAAAGGGAACCGGTCTCCAGCATTTCTCCTATTGAGCTCTAATCACCCCCTCGCTGGCCGCTGCTGTCATAAGTTCATTGCCAATATCCCCGCTCCTAAACTCCTCCTCCGACCGAAACAACGGTCTGCAAACATTTCACGCCTTTTATGGTAATAATCCAGCAGTCCCGTTTGTTCCTATTCTTTTGCCCACCTACCGCCGAAAACTGTCCCGCCCTGAATGCTAAACTCTTGTCTGAGATAGAACTAATGCGCCCGTCATGTATGGTCCAATACCCTTCTGCTTCGTCCAGGCCTCAAATCTAGTTACTGCGCATGCACCGCTATGGTGTCCCGTTGTGCACACGCACCAGTACAGGACATTGATGCGCAAGCGCGGGATTTCGTATGTGCTGAGGGAGGCGGGGAGCGGTCAAAGAAAAGTGAGGAGGCGGGGTTAACTCGGAAAGCCTTGAGGAATGAAGATATGACTCTTTTCGAACAAAGATATGACTCTTATGCTCATTAGTATACGGCACAGGAACACTAAAAAATGGAACACTAAAAAGGTACAGAACCTATTTACAAGATAATTATAGGTTACATAAAAATGATTAATAGGGGAAATGCTGTTGACAGGTTCCCTTTAAGGTTTTCTATTGAAGGTATTAAAGACAACCCCTTTAATCCAAAAGCAGCCACGGCGATCAGCTAATTGCGGGGGCTTCGTTCTTGAAACCCCTGCAAACAGCTGATTTTTCCGAAGGAATAATGTGGTCAGCTAATTATTTCCAAATGTATAGTAGCACTACATTGCATCCATTCATATTTCATAGGACTGGTTGTCTATGTAAGGGTATGTTCACACGGCGGGGGTCCGTAACGGCTGAAATTACGGGGATGTTTCAGCCTGAAAACATCCCCGTAAATTCAGCCGTACCGGCATGTGCAGGCGCTTGAACGCCGCGTCAATTACGGCCGTAATTAGCGCTGCTATTCATTGGAGTCAATGAATAGCGGCTCCAATTACGGCCAAAGAAGTGACAGGTCACTTCTTCTACGCGGGCGTCTATTTACGCGCCGTCATTTGACAGCGGCGCGTAAATATACGCCTCGTGTGAACAGACAAACGTCTGCCCATTGCTTTCAATGGGCAGATGTTTGTCAGCGCTATTGAGGCGCTATTTTCGGGCGTAATTCGGGGCAAAAACGCCCGATTTACGTCCGTAAATAGGCCGTGTGAACATACCCTAAGACTTTGTTCACATCTCGTTTTGAGCCTACTTCAGCTTGATTCCAGGTACTGTGCAACAATCCTTAAAGTGAATATCCACCCTTGTACAACATTTTGTTTACTTTTTCATTTAAGTAGGTCAAAAATTCTGTGTTGATTACATTTTATATATCTTTATATGTATAGACATAGATCCCCCATAGTTCTGGTCTGTATGCCTCCTTAAATCGCATTCCTTGCTGTCTGGTTTATCTTTATTATAATATTTTCTCCTTGGATGGTTTTCTATCCATATTTTACTTTATTATTTATGTACCAGTTTTAGCACGCACTTGTAAAGGATCTGCCAGACACAGCTTCTGTGTCGACGCCCGTGGTTAATCAGTCTGCACCTGCTCCTAGGTCTGATAGAGTGACTCGATCTGCTACCACTCAGGCTGGTAAGCTGAGGAGTGGGAGAACCTATCACAGCCTGGCCAGACGGTTCTAGCTCCCTCCCTCGGTCTATTTATACCTTCATTTCCTGCTGTCCTTTGCTTGTGATTCTTTACTGTTTCCTGGCTCTGCTGCTCCTGCTATTACTACTGACCTTGCTTCATTTTGACCCTGGCTTTACTGACTACGCTCCTGCTCTGCGTTTGGTACCTCGTACACTCCTGGTTTGACTTGGCTCGTTCACTACTCCTGTTGCTCACGGTGTTGCCGTGGGCAACTGCCCAATTTCCCTTAGCTTCTATGTACCCTTGTCTGTCGTGCACATATTGATCGTAGGGACCGTCGCCTAGGACGGGCCGTGCAAGTAGGCAGGGACTGAGTGGCGGGTAGATTAGGGCTCACCTGTCTGTCTCCCTACCCCGACATTACAGCACTATTTGCACTTTACTATATGAGGCTGTGGGACCCGACCTATGTGGGGATCCTTTTTTCATGGGTAATGTTACTGCCAATGTACTTGTTTTTAATTATTTTGTCTCTCGATAAAATATTGTCTATTTTTCACTAGAAATGGTTCATGTGTGATTTTTTATATAGGTGTTCATAGATTTAAAGGCATGGTGTCGCCCCAAAAACATGTTTTTTTTTTAAAATTTAAACATTTAGTGTGTGGGTGATTAAACATTGTTCAAATTTTTTTTATTTTTTTCGCGAGTCAGGAAATATTATAAATTTTTTCAAATTTTTCAAAATTTATAATACTACCCATTTTTGGTCACTAGATGGAGCTGTTTGGAGCTAGTTCCCAAAATTGCAGCATTGCAACATTGGGTTAAAAGCTATCGCTCTAGTGAGCGCTCAGCATCCCCCCCTCCTTTATCCTGGCTAGTGCCGGGATAAACGAGGGGTTTGAAAGGTTTAACCTGCTACACTGTGTGTCGCCATTTTTTGAGGTAACTCACAGTGTAGTAGGTTTACATGCAGTAGTAAACACACACAAACACTAACATACATTGAAATCGCTTACCTGCTCCTGCCGCCGCGGCCCGTCCGCTCCCTTTGCTGCCGCTGTTCCATGTGCACTTGTCCGGAAGCCGCGACCGGAAGTAGTAATATTACTGTCCGGCCGCGACTTCCGGTCCACAGGAAAATGGCGCCGGACGGCGCCAATTTCGAATAGGACTGTGTGGGAGCGGCGCATGCGCAGTTCCCACACAGACGCCGTACACGGCAGTCAATGGGACGGGAGCCGTTCGCAGTCCCTATGGGACTGTGGCTGCCGTATTCCATGTCTGTGTGTGTCGTTAATCGACACACACAGAAATGGAACAAAAAATGTCAGCCCCCATAGGGAAAAAAAAGTGTGAAAAAAAGAAACAGTAAAACACAAACACACAAATGAAAATAAACGTTTATATTAAGGCACTAACATCTTTAACATATAAATAAAACATTTGTGATGACACTGTTCCTTTAAATATTAAAATTCTGCCTGCCTGCAGTCACCACTAGGGGGAGCTTACTGCACACAGTTATACATTGAACTCAATAATAAAACAGTATGCAGTAAGCTCCCCCTAGCGGTGGCTAAATGGGGGCACAATTTTTATAATTGAAATCGGTTAAATCTGTATAAGAAAAATGAATCTCTGACTATTATAAAGATTTATTAGTAAATAATCAGCACACAATGTTGGACCTCAAAACAAGATGTTAAAAGGTGGAAATTCACTTTAAAGATATTGCTTACAGGTCATTCAGACTTAACTGGTAGCAATAGTTGTCCAAAAAGTACTTAACCTATACCAGAGATTTACTGGTGGAGCAGCTTAAGCTAAGTCATACAGGATTTTCTGGCAACAAACTGACACGCAAATGTTAAATTAAACAGTTTAATTAGTGCGATTCTGAAATATCCGAGAATATTAAACATAAAATCCCCAATGTAACAGATATATGCTTTGGCTTTAAAGCCAGCCTGACATTGAGTAATAAAGCTGGTCCAAAACACTTGTCCAGTAAGGTTACCCCTAGATTTCCAATTCTACTTATAAATTAGACCAGTGTTTCTCAAATACATAGGTCAAGTATTCCGGATTCCTTAAAGAAGTTGTCCAAGCTGAAGTCAAGCTGACAACATTTTACTTAGAAATCTGTAATAAAATATACTAAAAGAGCATAAAGTCTCAAGAAATGTAATGTTATAGCCTTTATTATACTGTCTATCATAATTAATGTAAACTATAGAGACCCACGACCTCCTTGTCTGTGTGACGTATAAGTGGTCATGTCCTGCACAAACAGAAAAGCTTATGGCAGCTGAATACATGGTAAAAAAAATAGTTCAGTGCCTGTACAGATGCAGTAATGACCCGTGGCCATGGATAAAGTGGTCCTGTGTGTATATTACGTCACCAGTGCACTGTTACGTCACACACGGGCCTCCACTGTTTACATGTAGAGCAGCACTTTTCTAGAAACAAATATAGAAATTAGGAGACGACACCATATTTACTATTTTTATTGATTTAAAGGCTATGGACACGTTTGGACTGAAATTGTACTTATTTTTTTTATTTGCTTCCTAATTGTAAAATTAAGCAACTTTATAAATAGTCATTATTAAAAATGTCCTACCATTTTGCTGCTGGTTGTGAAACTCCTTCACCTTGCTGGTTGACCTGCTGTTTCTGACATAAATCCAACAGCACACTGATCATGTTGGGGCTGAAGTCATCATCTCTCTCTGCTCTCCCCTTCAAGAGACATAGCAGCACAAAAGGGAGAGGAGGTTGTATGCGGCAGATCAGAGCGTGGAGAGGAGGGAAGCATCAAAGTCTTTAGGGAGGGCAGATGACACAAGCTGTCAGTATCAGAGTGTAGATAGGGATGAGAGCACACAGGGGCAGGGAGGTGCAATCACACAGGCCATCAGCATTGAGAGAACACAGTACATGGATGAAGTTGTGCTGAAACATGACAGCTAGTGAAGATAGCAGCATCCTGAACACACAGAATTTATATCCAGCATGTATTACTGGAGAGACACGCCCACTGAATATCAGGGTGTCTGAAAATTTATGAAGGAATGGAGATTGCAGCCTGAAACTTTGTACAACTTTTTTAAACTCCAGGTCACCACTAACATATCTAAAAATATTTTTTTTCCCACGTCCAAAATGCCCATAGCCTTTAAATCTGTTTCTTTTATGACCATAAGCATAGGTAAAAAGCCCTGAAGATAATGGAGATTAAACAATTAGTTTGACTCCTTACCTTCAGCTTTTCAGCATCAGCCCTGACTTTTAAGAGCTCATTTATTGCATCTACAAATCCTTGATGGTGAAAATTGCACATTTTTTCAATTTCACGGTCATGATTTCGAATCCGGGTATCAAGCTTTTCCATAAACCTTTGGTGAGCATTTGGCTGGTCATCGTACACTGAGCTGTGGAGAAACAAGAGGTGCGTGGATGTCAGTACTTAGTTACCAAACTAGACATTTCAAAATGCTTAGAATAAGATACATGTAATATATGGGATAATGCCCCCCTACTGTACATTATAAGAAGATTAGGAATCACTGAGGAGTTCTGTGATTATAGAATAGCACAAGGCTGCAGGCCAAATACATTTATACAAGTCCTGGAACTTCAAGATGATTACTAATATTCTTATAATGTAGAATAGGGATATATTACTCCTTATAACAAACCCCTCAGCGACCGCAGAACCTCTTTATGAAGAGTAAGGGGGGAGATTCCTATCCACTATTTAGTAACTGATTAAACCCCTTAGCTTTTTTGTAAAGAAGGTTTGCAGCACCTGTATCTTTATGTTCTGCAGCAGCTGGGGCACAGAACTGTATACTTCACACTGCTAAAGCCGTTTATTTAAGAAAAGTGGTTTGACTAAGTGTCCATCAATCAGTGGTTGGCATAGGAGAAGGAACTTCCCACAAAACTGACCTGTTTTCTACAGGAAAAGATAAGTAGTGTCTATGTGCATTTAGCAAACGGGGCTTGGACGAGGCTTAGTGAAAGGGGTCACCCAAGGCCCAACACTTACTGAAATTTCGCCAGAAACCGGCGCAAATTATAGTGGAGATCTGTGCCAGCTTGTAGCGTATGAAACGCTGGTCTTAGTAAATCTGTCCCATAGCCTTTAAAAAGGTTTTACGAGGTAACAAAAAAAATCTGGCTGGGGGGGGGGGGGTAGTGACTTAACACGATAAAAGTCCTATGACTCACCTGACAAATCCTCCGGCGTTGCTCCCGACACTCTTTTTTTTACAGTGATGCTGCGATGACGTGCCCGTATACCCACATGCTCGCTGCAGCCAATCACTAGCCTCAATCGCATAGGGTGCAAGACCGCTGAGGCAAGTTATTGTCTGCCGTGATGACATGGGTATATGGGCACATCATTGCTACAGTACAATAAACAGAGTGGTGGGGAGCACCGAAGTGGCTACACTGGAACACCAGGGAATTGGTCAGGTAAGTAATGGGTCTTTCAGAGTACGGTCCCACATAGTGGCGACCGCGTGCGACAGGAACAGACGAAATCACAGCCACATGCGGTGGTGTACTCATTCACACAGGAATATTCTTCATACATTCGTGTCTTACGATCAATCGCCCTTAAGAAAATTTGGGTGAAAAATGGTGTTTGATACTTTTACTGATCTACAGACAGAAAATCTGATAATGTTGAGAGGAAATGTACCGTGTTCCAAGCCATACGAAATCCACTTAATACCGGGAACACATAGTTATTTATGTAAGTATACAAAACCATTATTTACGTGGGTATTTCCCCTGAAATCCACAGTACAGAGCAACCTCAGTACTGCAGATGAGGAGCTACAGCTTAAAGTGCATGCATTGTGCGCCACCTAGTGGATACCCTAGGACTTTCAAAGAATGTAATGAGTTTTGTATTATAAGTTTTACTTATTTATAACTCTAATATTATGAAACAATATTAGAATGTGGTGTCTTTTAAAATAGGCAGTGCTTGGCTCAGCAAATCCTACCACATTTGATGACAAATATTTGTATCCAATTACAAACTATTAATTATCATACTTACAATAAACTTCACAGCATCTCAAATGCCGAGCGCCAGGGAGATGCCATATTACTAGATTATACAGACTGCGGATTGTCATTGTCATCACGTTTTTGCCCTACGTGTAGCATGTATGTCGGGAAAGCTCCCAACGTATGCGGTAAACATGTCCAGAGGGCTCCTTTAGTCTGACCCAGGCAAAAACTGTATACGTCGGGCTGGTAAACGTCAGTATACCTTTTTATTTGTAGGATGGAGCTACGCTATTCCATCCCGTGGGAGGCTGCAAATAAACATATATCACACGGTATACTTTTTTTCCGTATGGGAGGCCATTGGTGACGTATGCCAATGTATGGTGACGTATGCCAATGTATGGCATACATCACAGCTATACATTTAACATATACATCATGGGCTATTTCAATGGCCTTTCATGACATCTGCGTTAAGTGTACAGCATTACACTCTATGGTGATGGATGGCGCAGTTAAGGCATCCGTCCCAGTCGACATTTAACGTATACATCGGGAGCTTTACCTGCTATATGGGTTAAACGTACAGCCAAAACAGGATGTGCGCAGACCCTTACAAGAGGCTCAACTCTGGGTCTGAAGAGCTGTCATCAAAATAAAAGCCAGAACGTAATTTCTGCCATAAAATGCTTGGTACAAGGGGGTTGAACAACTTGAGACATAGTTTATTGACATTTATATAGTTAGCAGTGTGCCAATAGATCATTTTCTGTTTTCCTAGTGGCAGTCCAATAAAAGTCAATGTAAACGTTACACACCTTTGACTGCCGTCGCCACTAGGGGGAGCTCATCAATACGGGGCTCCACTGCGCTGCCCTCCAGCCACAGCATAATCAACCGTTTTGCGATGGTCGGTAATATTCCTTGCAACTTTTTTTCCAAAAGGAAACATTGTGGTTCGCTCACATTAATCCTTTCATTTTACAGCAAGCAACTCGCAGGCATCGCATTAAGAATAGGAGCCCTACCCTTATACAGCTAGTAGTGCGTTCAATGGGAGCTGTATAGAGCCAAATGCAATAAGATCTCCCTAGTGGTGGCTGCAGGGAAACAAAACTTTATATTTATGGCTGCGTAAAGGGAAGCAAAGATGCGGGGACGTTCTGGAGATAAGTGCGGGTCCCAGAGGAGGGACTTGCACCTATCAGAAATTGATATGACATAAATGTCTATGACGGGAATAACTCTTTAAATCAACACAATAGGGAAAATGTATAAACACTGGTTAAAAGGAAATATGGAGCAGTTTCCCATGGCGAAATTCCACCTCATTATAATCTGAAGGCAGAGACCCAACCAGCTGCCACGGCCCACTACTCCATTTTTGCTTTGCACCAGTTTTGACACATCTCCCCAATGTGCCTGTGATAACAATGAACCCAAATCCCAAGACAAGAAGAGTTGTCATGGTGACATGGAAGCAGGGGAGTTGCAGGTATCCGTCTGTATCTTCAAGGACTAATAGCACTAGTTAGAAGTAAGCCATGTTGTTTTTATTAAATAAATGTTATTTTATTCAGTAAGTTATTGTGTTACAAGCACAAGAGAGTGTAATGTAAAATAACATTATACACAATACCCTAAAAATCCCCCCACCGCCCACCCTCCGGATCCAAGAGGGGAAAAAAAAGAAGGGGAAAAAAGGGGAAGGCATCCATCTCTACTTCACATCAATTCCAGATACCCCAAAGCTCTTCCCATTTATATAGTTGGTGCAGCTTTTTAGCTCTTATCTTCTCATACATTTGGATTTTTAGAACAATATTTCTCCATTCCGGAAAAGAGGGGGGAGACTCTGCCATCCATTTCCTTGCAATAACTAGTTTAGCGAGTAGGAAAACTCTCGGGACGGGACGGATTTGTGTTTGTGAAAACTTTGCCATTGCCAGATCTTCGGTACAATTCAAAAGTTCCAACTGAGCAGATTTCGGGATCTCCTGATCTAACTTGGATGATACTTTTTTAAATATCAAAGACCAATATGAGTCAATATCAGGGCATTTCCATACCATACGCCAAATAGATTGGCATCTATGGCATTTTGCCTCCACAATTAAACCCAAAATAAAGGGCCATGTTGCTGAAAAGCGAACAATCAAGCGTGCAACTATCTGTACGAAAGAAGCATTATTCATTGCTATAAAACAACCTTCTTATCATATTTGTCCCGTCTAATTATATAATAGGGTAACAAGCCGACTCATTTCTGAAACCGTTTCCTGAACCTTAGCAGAATGAGAGGTAAACTTGTGGTTATATAAATGGAAAGTGAAGGCTGCACCAAGCAATAATCCATTCAATATTGTAGGAAGTTTTTATCCACTCATTGTAGACAATAAATGATACTCGTCTACAAAACACCAATAATCACACTAGAGAACGTGGCGGCTGCAGAAAGCCATAAACACACATCTCCTCCGTATGTATGTTTACCTTCTGATCCATCAATTACGCTCTATCCATGTCCTTAATGCAATAAACCCTCATAAGATTTAATTAAAAATAGTAATTTAGTGATAGGACTAGAATTCCTGATGCTGACGTGTCACAGAAAACCATGGATATCAAAAGTAAACTGAAGGGGGCGAGTTATAAAATAAAATACAAGAATTCAGAGACAAATATAAGAACCGTCAACAGGAAAGTCTACAGATAGATGAGGACATCTGTACAAACGACTGAGAATTGCACCTCTTGAAATGCCAAGTAGGGTATCAGAAGTGACCCAACCCCTGATGTCTTAGAGGTTTTCCAGTTTTAGGCGTCATGCACACGACCGCAGTTTTTGTGGCCATATACTATCCGTAATTGCGGAACCACAATTGTGCATAGTATAGAATGCATGCTTTCCTATGGGCCAATGAACATGGTTTCCACGGTCCGTGCATTGCCCGGAGCCCAGACCGCAAAAAAATATAGGACATGTCATTATACGGTCTGCATTTGCGGTCTGGGCTCATTGAAATGAATGTACATCTTGTTTGTGCACAGTCCGTGATTGCAGACGGCCCGAGGATGACACTCCGCGGCCCGTCCGTGCCGTAATCACGGACCGTGTGCATGAGGGCCTTAGATTTTTAAAAAAATGTGAAAATCCATGTATAAATGAAAATTCTTGAAAATTGCTCCAGCCTCTTAATAAATCTGACGCATCTTCCCGCTGGCCATGTGGTGCAAGAACCGTGTGCCAACCATCTCCTCCCTCCATGGGACATAAAATAAAAAATAAGCATACTCACCCCAGCGCTCCTCTTCTGCCCTCCGGCTCCTTCAGCGTGCAGCGGCTCTTACAAGGGGCTTATATGATACGTAGTATCAACGTCCTGAGTGCTGTGTCACATACAACGTGCTGATGCTGCCCGGCGTCAGTACATTGTATGAGCCGCAACAGGTTGAGGGAGCTGGAGGGGGACCAAAAGAGATGAAGACGAGCAGTGAGGTAAGCAAATATTTATATATTTTTTTTAAATGTACTTATCTGATGGAAGGACAGTCTGATGGGGGGGGCAGTCTGATAATGGGGGGGGGGGGGGCAAGATATAGTGCCTAGCACGGCTTTCTACCTTGCTACGCACCAAAGAGTGAAATCTACGCCAGTTAGGAACGGACATATATTTCCACTATAATTCATGTCGTAAATTATGATAAATTTGCCACCCCTTTTGCAAAACCACACGCCCTTTCCATAATTGTTGAGGGTGTCATAAAAAGGCCATAAGACTTTGGGTCCTTGTGCGACTTTTCTATGGAGGAAAAACCGGCATTTAAATTCATAAGGGGAGAGAAGAAAACCAGGACCGAATATCCACTTAGAAATACTTGATCTATTTCGGCTCAGCAAAATATAAAAATGTAGGAACATGAGGTTCTCCGTTTAGACTGGCATATAAAGGTCGATAAATTCCCTCCTTTGTTTTAACTCCTCATCATTTAGTTTGCTGTCAGTGAATAAGAACCCATTCACCCATCGCAAATTGGATAAAGCGGGATCCAAAGTATATTGTGAAATAAAGCAAATTGGCGAGTTCTGATCTACACTAAAGGGGTTGTCCAGTTTCAGTATATAAGTGTTATTCTTTGTATAATGAAAAGTTATACAATTTTTAATGTCATTCAATAGGAACCTTAATTTTTTTTACTCCCCGTGGATAAAAATCTGTCTATGGTCATGTGATGAACACATAGATGCCTGGAAAATCCGCCGCAAATACAGTAGCAGCAAAGTGGAGGAGATAAAACAATTCTCAACCACATGCTATGTAAATACTGAGCGGAAAAACGCTCGGAAATTGACCTGCATTTATTCCGCAGCATGTCAATTGTATTTGCGTAAACACTGCTTATTTGTTGCAGGTTTTCCCCCTTGAATTCAATGGGGACGTAAAACCCGCAACAAATAGCAGATGTCGTGTTTTTTTGCAGCGGGTTCGCAGCAATTCCGCCGCAAAAACGCAACTCTGCAAAAAAAATAATAATAATAATAATCTTATACTTACCCAGGAGTCTGTGTTTCTTCCTCCAGGCCGGCCTCCTGGGCTGACGTTTTATCCCATGTGACCGCTGCAGCCAATCACAGACTGTAGCGGCGATCACATGGGATGAAACATCATCCCGGGAGGCCAGCCTGATGATGTCAGAGGGCCGGCCTCCTGGGATGACGCTTCATTCCATGTGACCGCCCCTGCAGCCAATCACAGGCTGTAGTGGTCTCCTGGGATCAACCAGGAAGCCGGCTAAGTGCTGCAGTTTTCCGCTGCGGACATTCCGGGCCAAAAACTGCACAGGGCGGGTATGCTGCGAGAACTCAACCAAACTGTATATTCACATCCGGAAAATTTGCTTCAGAAATTTCTGCGACTGCTCTGTTCATCTGAATGGAATTTGCAGAAATCCATGCAGGAACAACCCCATTCAGATGTATGGAATGACGTTTCTAAGATGAACATGCCCTAACGTTACCGTTATCAGAGCGGTGTCTTGTAACAAGCCATACACCGGTGTGTCCATTACATGACCACGACAGATTTTTATCCACTGGAAGTAAACAATGAATGTTCCTATTGAATGGCAGCAAGCAGAGATCTTAAAAACCATCAGGGATTAATACTAGACATTTTTTCATTTTTTTTTTTTTATAGCTGTTCATTATACAAAGAATAATATTTAATTGCTGAAACCAGAATATCCTTTTATATTCCATAACTTTCTAAATCATTGTTTCCTTCTGTTAGGAGGGTAAGGTGGGTATACTGGAGTGTATATAACAAGCCATACACCTGTGTGTCCATCACATGACCAGGACAGATTTGTAGCCCTAGACTGAATGACAGCAATCAGAGTTCTTGAAAACCCGTGAAGAATAGATATAGAAAGTATATAGGAACATTGCATAACGTTTCTTTAAACAAAGAATAACATTTGCTAAAACTGGAACATCCCTTTAAATTATCAATATAACTGTGAGGTACACTTTAATGAGGTCCAGGTAGGCATAGACATAAGATATGTGTTGGCACCGTACAATATAATGACTGTGGTCGACCATAGTTAGTAGCAGATCCCAATAAAAGAATGCTGATGAAAAGTCAAGAAACGATCCAAGAAACTGTAAAAATGCTGGGAAAACATCACATCCAACCAATACATCAAATATTTCCATTTGTTTGAGGGGGTTTTTTTTCATAGAAGGGGATGAACTGTATTAAATTATATCTGACTATATATTTGCGTGCACTTGAGGAACCAACCTGTCATAGGAAGAGAAATATTATTAAATTGGCACTAGGGGGCACTGTAACACCACAGCATATTAACGAACTTCATATAAAGCTAGTCACACAGAATAACCTATAAAGTTGTGTCAGCCTGAACGTCCATAATACAGTTCCCATAACACAGCAGTGCCGACTGAGTAATTACTGCTTAGAAAAGTGCCAACCAGAGCATTGACCATATGAATGTGCCAGCTACAATGCCCCTATATCTCCATGTCGTGCTATGGTCTCTTCTTCTGTTACAGAGAGTTATATATAAACAGCCACTTACAGTGGATATAAAAAGTCTACACACCCATTCACAGATGAATAATTTCAGAACATTTTCCACATTTAATGTGACCCATAATCTGTACTATTCCATTGAAAAACAAACTGAAATAATTTACGACTCATGCACACGACCGAGTGTGCCGTCCGAGTCCCGTCAGTAATCCGAGGAAAGATAAGACATGTTCTATCTTTCCTCAGATCGGAGACTCGGACCATTTTTCATGGACCCGATTCACCCGCTGAAGTGTATGGGTCCGTGAAGACTATCGGGTGCCACTCAGATGCCGTCAAAAATTGCCCGAGTGGCACAACGGTCGTGTACAAGAGACCTTAGAGGGGAAAAATAAAAATAATGTGGTTTCATAAGCGTGAACCCCCTCTTATAATTGGAGATGTGGTTGTGTTCAGAATTAGCCAATCACATTTAAAGAGGCTCTGTCACCACATAGTGGCCTATCTTGTACATGATGTGATCGGCGCTGTAACGTAGATTACAGCAGTGTTTTTTATTTAGAAAAACGATAATTTTTGACAGCGTTATGACCTATATTAGCTTTATGCTAATGAGTTTCTTAATGGACAACTGGGCGTGTTTTACTTTTTGACCAAGTGGGCGTTGTGGAGAGGAGTGTATGACGCTGACCAATCAGTGACCAATCAGCGTCATACACTTCTCTCCATTCATTTACACAGCACATAGCGATATAGCTATATCGCTATGTGCAGCCACATAAACACACTATAACGTTAATCATGTATCATGACAATGAATATACATTACCTCCAGCCAGGACGTGATGTGTATTCAGAATCCTGACACTTCTGTAGCTTCTCTGTGATTTACTGCACAGCAGGCGTAGTCTCGCGAGATTACGCTGTAAGCTGTCATTCACAGCGAGATCTCGCTGTGCTGTTCTGTAGTCTCACACAGACGCTACAGAAGTGGTCAGGATTCTGAATAGACATCACGTCCTGGCTGGAGGTAATGTATATTCATTGTCAGGACACTGCAGTAACGTTAGTGTGTGTGTGTGTATGTGGCTGCACATAGCGATATATCTATATCGCTATGTGCTGTGTAAATGAATGGGGAGAAGTGTATGGCGCTGATTGGTCAGCGTCATACACTTCTCTCCACAACGCCCACTTGGCCAAAAAGTAAAACACGCCCAGTTGTTCATTAAGAAACTCATTACCATAAAGATAATATAGGTCATAACTGTCAAAAACGATAGTTTTTCTAAATAAAAAACACTGCTGTAATCTACATTACAGCACCGATTACATCATGTACAAGATAGGCCACTTATAATGTGGTGACAGAGCCTCTTTAAACTCATGTTAAATAGTAGTCAGTACACAGCTGCCATTATTTAAAGTGATTCTGAGTGACCCCATATAAAGTTCAGCTGTTCTATTAGGATTTTCCTGACATTTTCATTGTTACATGTGACAGCAAAAGCCATGGTCCGTAAAAAGCTTATAACACATCAATGGGATCTGATTGTTGAAAGGCATCAGTCAGGAGAAGGGTACCAAAGAATTTCCAAGACATTAGATATACCATGGAAGACGGTCATCAAGAAGTGGATTACATTTGGCACAACAGTGACATTACCAAGAACTGGACGTCCCTCAAAACTTGATGAAAAGACAAGACGAAAATTGGTCCGGGAGGCTACCAAGAGGCCTATAGCAACATTAAAGGAGCTGCAGGACTTTCTGGCAGGTACTGGTTGTGTAGTGCATGCAATCTCCCGTATTCTTCAAATGTCTGGGCTGTGGGGTAGGGTGGCAAGGCGGAAGCGTTTTCTAACGAAGAATAACATCCAAGCCCGGCTATGTTTTGCAAAGACCTACATCAAGTCTGCCAAAAGCATGTGGGAAAACGTGTTATGGTCTGAAGAGGCGAAGGTTGAACTTTTTGGCCATAATTCCAAAAGGTATGTTTGGTGCAAAGCCAACACTCCACATCACCAAAAGTACATCATACCCACAGTGAAGCACGGTGGAGGCAGCATTATGGAGCATGGTGGAGGCAGCATTATGGAGCATGGTGGAGGCAGCATTATGGAGCACGGTGGAGGCAGCATTATGGAGCATGGTGGAGGCAGCATTATGGAGCATGGTGGAGGCAGCATTATGCTTTGGGGCTGCTTTTCTGCAGCTGGAACTGGGGCTTTAGTCAAGGTGGAGGGAAATATCACATTTATGCAACCACATTATTTTTGTTTTTTATTTTCCCACCTAAAAGATTTCAGTTTGTTTTTCAATGGAATTGTACAGATTATAGGTGACATTAAAGTTGGGAAAAGTTCTGAAATTATTCATCTTGTACTGACTTTGTAACATGACAAAAACCTGCCATTTTAACAGAGGTGTGTAGACATTTTATATCCACTGTACATGTAGTTATTTATTTCTCAAACAATCTCTGCAGTCAGAAATTAGCACTGGAGAAGATGGGCGTTCCAGAATTGCCTGACTAAATCCTCGGCACTAGTCTAACGTAGTGTTGGGTAGCCAGGAGCCGCATGAAAAAGGCCTGCGACCTGGATGTGGCTCCCAAGACAATATATATATATACATATCTCATACATACATATATATATACACATACATATATCAATATATATATATATTTATACATACACACAAGAAAATGTCAACCGCACAGTCCAAGTTTCATAAAGATGAGGGTGCAAGCCTGCCAGGGACATGGCCAAGGTCTCCCAAAATATATATTTCCAAAAAACAGGCAGCACACCAGAGATTTAGCAAAAAATAGAAAAGGTGCTTTATTCCATCAATCCAAATAGCAACGTTTCAGCTCTTCAATAGAGCCTTTCTCAAGCTAGTGAACACATACTCCAACAGCATATATATAGGGGAAATACAATTAAGAGGGAGGTGCTTGCATTAGGCGGTAATTTACCATAAACAACGCAAATATAATAAATAGCAAATGAACAATCATAAAAAGTGTTACAAGCAACACATGTAATGTTATGACCTGCATATATGCAATTTTTGCGGTATGGCAAGACACATTATTCTGCAGAAGGAGGCCACTGTCATTAGGGAATACCGTTGCCATGAAGCAGTGTACTTGGTCTGCCACTATGTTTAGGTAGGTGGTACGTGTCAAAGTAACATCCACATGATGATCTTTTTAAGCAATTTGTGGTACAGTATCTCTTCAGTGGGATCGGAGCAGGCGGGCTAGCCTTCATTCGCCATACGCATCAATGAGCCTTGGTAGCCCATGTCACTGTTGGTGGTTCAGCGGTTGCCTTTCCTTGGACCACTTTTGGTAAGCACTAACCACTGCACACCGGGAACACCCCACAAGACCCGCTGTTTTGGAGTTGCTCTGACCCAGTCGTCTAGCCTTGGCGATTGTTAGTCACTCAGATCCTTACAATTATCCATTTTTTCTGCTTCCAACACATTAACTTCAAGAACTGACTGTTCACTTGCTGTCTAATATATCCCACCTCGTGATAGACGCCATTGTAACGCGATACTCAATGTTATTCACTTCACCTGTCAGTGGTTTTAATGTTTTGGCAGATCGGTGTAAAACCACACCTGCTGATTACTGAGGAAATCTTATTTATTATATTTTAGCCAGTTGCTTGATGTTTCCGCAGATGTGCTATTAAATCCAGCCCTGCTTCTCCTCCACTTTTTCACATTATGCCAGGTGCTTCCTGTGATTGAGCAGCAATTTCTCCAGCAAACACCATTGTTAATATGCAATAGCAGAGCAGATGTTACCCAACCAGTAGGAGACACTAGAACCGGCGAAGGCTTCGCTGGAAAATGAGTCACTAAAGAATAACGCTGATCATAAATTGGGGCCACGCTACTAAGAATATTACACAGAGCTGTAAAACTCTCTACAATGAAGCCATAAAATCCATCATTATGGAGTACACCATTAATTCTAGTACCTTCTGACCGGAGTTGCATGGATATGGAGGACACGACGGAGCACAGATATCAATATGCCATACATTGGCATAAGTACGCTGGAACAATTGTCACTTATAACATGTCCTACGTTTCTGGGACACCATTTTGCTTTGTCGGTGAAGGGGGGTGTCAAGTAACGTAATGCAACATATGTTTTAAAATTATAATTTTTTCTTATTTATTTTTTACACGTCATAGTCACTTTATGCAAGAGAGACAATTCCATAGCATTCATATATCCTTCTATTGAAGGGCCCAAAGAAGAAACAAATGTTTCCAACATTGGTCCAAGTTGTATCAGCATGCAGTACCTGGAATGATCTGTAAGTGGCACTGTGCGCTTTGTAAGGCAACAAAACATCTAAAAACACAGCAACTAGACGATGAATAAACAATGTAATAAACAGCTGAAGTCAAAATGAGTTATTTATATTTGTAATATCAATTAAGAATATCCTAGAGACTTTAACATGTGACAAGAACAGAAGTAAATTAATTCTCACTACGAATAATACTTGACAATCATGGATTTAACTGCTGATACACAGTGGTGCCGAGGCTGCAGTCGTACCTGGGACCTTGCACCATATAAAAGGACAGAAGTGTGTAATAGATAGATAAATCGATCGATCGCTCAATAGATAGATATGAATTCCCCTCAGCTGCCGTAAAGTGATTCAGATAATAAAATGCATATTAGGGAGTCACTTAAAGAGGCTCTGTCACCAGATTTTGCAACCCCTATCTGCTATTGCAGCAGATAGGCGCTGCAATGTAGATTACAGTAACGTTTTTATTTTTAAAAAACGAGCATTTTTGGCCAAGTTATGACCATTTTTGTAGTTATGCAAATGAGGCTTACAAAAGTCCAAGTGGGTGTGTTTAAAAGTAAAAGTCCAAGTGGGCGTGTATTATGTGCGTACATCGGGGCGTTTTTAATACTTTTACTAGCTGGGCGTTCTGATGAGAAGTATCATCCACTTCTCTTCAGAACACCCAGCTTCTGCCTGATCACGCTGTAACGTCACTCACAGGTCCTGCATCGTGTCAGACGAGCGAGGACACATCTGTAATGGCAGGAAGGAGGTGAAGGGAACAAGTGAGCCCTAATCTACCCACCGCCCTGTCCCTGCCTACTTGCAACGACCCGCCCTAGGCGATGGGGTACAACTTGGCGGCGGTCCCTACGCTGTCTAAGTGCAAGGAGTACAAACAGGGAACACGCAAGGGAATACAGTAGCCCACGGAACGCCGCGAGGAAACGGAGCGGTGAATGAGCCAGTCAGGATCAGGAAGTAGTGGAGTATACAAACGGGAGCACGGAGCAGAAGCAAGCCAGGGGCAGAGCAACGCAGGATAAATGGAACTGAAGCAAGGCAGAAGCACGGCAGAAGCAGGCTGGAGCAAGGCAGCAGTGGGGCCAGGAATTCAAGAAGAACAACAAGCAAGGAGGAAGAGAAAACGGCAGGTATAAATGGACAGGGGGCGGAGCCAACTCTGACTGACCAGGCCGCGATAGGCTCTCCCACTCCTGAGCCTGCCACCCTGATTGGTGGGAGCAGGTGTCAGTCTCAGAGGTCTGGCCTCAGGTGTCGACTGATTAATCCTGGGAGTATACCCAGACGTAGTGCCTGGCAGATCCTTTACAGTACTCCCCCTTTTATGAGGGGCCACCGGACCCTTACTAAGAGGACCCGGTTTAGTGGGGAAGAGAAGGTGGAACCTCCTGATCAATACCCCAGCGTGAACATCTCGAGCAGGTACCCAAGTCCTCTCCTCCGGCCCGTATCCTCTCCAATGGACCAGGTACTGGAGGGAGCCCTGGATCATCCTACTGTCCACAATCTTGGCCACCTCGAATTCCACCCCCTCAGGGGTGAGAACGGGAACAGGAGGTTTCCTCGAGGGGGACCAGGACGGGGAGCAGCGTTTCAGGAGGGAGGCATGGAAGACGTCGTGTATGCGAAAGGATGGGGGCAGCTCCAGACGGAAGGATACAGGGTTGAGGACTTCAATGACCTTATAAGGCCCAATAAATCGGGGAGCAAACTTCCTGGACGGGACCTTAAGGCGCAAGTTCCTCAACGACAACCACACCAGATCCCCGACGACAAAAGGGGGTTAGCAGAACGTCTACAATCAGCCTGAATCTTTTGTACGCTCTGGGACGCCTCTAGGTTCTTCTGAACCTGGGCCCAGACTGTGCACAGTTCCCGATGAACGTCCTCTACCTCGGGATTATTGGAACAACCAGGGGAAACGGAGGAGAACCTAGGATTAAACCCGAAATTACAGAAAAACGGGGAGACCCCTGACGTGTTACTGACCCGGTTATTCAGGGAAAATTCGGCGAGGGGAAAGAATGAGACCCAATCAAATTGACAGTCAGAAATGAAACACCTTAAATATTGTTCCAGGGATTGGTTAGTCCTTTCCGTTTGGCCATTAGTTTCGGGATGGAAGGCGGAGGAGAAGGATAGATCAATCTCCAACTTTTTACAAAAAGCTCTCCAAAATAAGGAAACAAATTGTACCCCTCTGTCCGAAACGATATTGACTGGGGCCCCATGGAGACGCAGAATGTGTTTCACAAACAAAGAAGCTAACGTCTTGGCGTTAGGTAGTTTCTTAAGGGGCACAAAGTGGCACATCTTGCTGAAGCGGTCTACTACCACCCACACCACCGACTTGCCCTGAGATGGAGGCAAATCGGTGATAAAATCCATGGAGATATGGGTCCAAGGTCTCTGGGGAATGGGCAAGGAACGTAGTAAGCCCGCAGGTCGGGACCTAGGGGTCTTGGACCTAGCACAGACCTCACAAGCGGCGACGTAAGCCCTAACGTCTTTAGGCAACACAGGCCACCAATAGTTTCTGGTAATGAGGAGTTTGGTACCCAAGATGCCAGGATGACCAGATAGAGCGGAGTCATGGTTTTCCCTGAGTACCCTTAGCCGGTATTGCAGGGGGACAAACAGTTTGTCCCCAGGGAGGTTCCCGGGAGCTGAACCTTGATCAGCCGCGATGTCAGAGGCTAAGTCAGAATCAGTGGCAGAAACAATTATACCAGGGGGTAAAATACAAGCAGGATCCTTCTCAGAAGGAGGATTAGCCATGAAACTACGTGACAGTGCATCAGCCTTAATATTTTTGGACCCAGCCCTATAGGTAACCAAGAAATTAAATCTGGTAAAGAATAGTGCCCAACGAGCTTGTCTAGGATTAAGCCTCCGGGCAGATTCTAGGAAAACCAGATTCTTGTGGTCAGTAAGGACCGTTACCTGGTGTCTGGCCCCCTCCAAGAAGTGACGCCACTCTTCAAAAGCCCATTTAATGGCTAAAAGTTCGCGGTTGCCAATATCATGGTTACACTCCGTGGGCGAAAACTTCCTAGAGAAGTAAGCACAGGGGCGGAGATGGGTGAGGGAGCTGGTACCCTGGGACAAGACGGCCCCCACTCCCACCTCGGACGCGTCAACCTCCACAATAAATGGCTCCCTTTGGTTGGGCTGAACCAGCACGGGGGCCGAGATAAAGCACTTCTTGAGGGTCTCAAAAGCCTGGATGGCCTCAGGGGGCCAATGGAGGACATCAGCACCCTTGCGAGTGAGGTCCGTAAGAGGCTTAGCGACGACCGAGAAGTTGGCAATAAATCTCCTGTAATAGTTAGCGAACCCCAAAAAACACTGTAGCGCCTTCAGGGAGGCAGGTTGGACCCATTCCGCCACAGCCTGAACCTTGGCAGGGTCCATGCGGAATTCATGAGGAGTTGACCTAAAAATGGTATCTCCTGTACCCCAAACACACATTTTTCGGTCTTCGCAAACAGATTATTTTCCCGAAGGACCTGGAGGACCTTCCTGACATGCTCCACGTGCGAGGACCAGTCCTTGGAAAACACCAGTATGTCATCAAGGTACACTACAAGAAAATTACCCAGGTAATCTCTCAGAATTTCATTAATAAAATTCTGGAAGACGGCAGGGGCATTACACAACCCAAAGGGCATGACTAGGTATTCGAAATGACCTTCGGGCGTGTTGAACGCAGTTTTCCACTCATCCCCCTCTTTGATGCGGATAAGGTTATATGCCCCCCGTAGATCGAACGTAGAGAACCATTGGGCGCCCTGAACCTGATTAAAAAGATCCGGAATCAAAGGAAGGGGATACTGGTTCCTTACTGTGACCTTATTCAAGTTCCGATAATCAATGCACGGCCTAAGACCACCATCCTTCTTCCCCACGAAGAAGAAGCCAGCACCTACAGGAGAAGTCGAGGGGCGAATGAAACCCTTGGCCAGGCATTCTTGGATATACTCCCTCATAGCTTTACGTTCAGGACATGAAAGATTAAATATCCTCCCCTTAGGAAGCTTGGCACCAGGCACCAAATCGATGGCGCAATCGTAATCTCTATGAGGGGGCAACACCTCGGAGGCCTCCTTAGAAAACACATCAGCGAAGTCCTGAACAAACTCAGGAAGCGTGTTTACCTCCTCCCGGGGAGAAATAGAGTTAACCGAAAGACATGACATCAGGCAATCACTACCCCATTTGGTGAGATCCCCAGTATTCCAATCAAACGTGGGATTATGCAGCTGCAACCAGGGAAGACCTAATACCAGATCGGACGATAATCCCTGCATCACTAGTACAGAGCACTGCTCCAAATGCATGGAGCCAACACGGAGTTCAAAAACAGGAGTATGCTGAGTAAAATAACCATTAGCAAGAGGAGTGGAGTCGATACCCACTACCGGGATAGGATAAGGTAAATCAATAAAAGGCATTTTTAGAGACATAGCAAATTCCACAGACATGATATTAGCAGATGAGCCCGAATCCACGAAGGCACTGCCAGTGGCAGACCGGCCAGCAAACGAGACCTGAAAGGGAAGCAAAATCTTATTGCGTTTAGTATTAACGGGAAATACCTGTGCGCCCAAGTGACCTCCCCGATGATCACTTAGGCGCGGAAGTTTTCCGGCTGCTTATTCTTGCGCCTGGGACAGGTGTTCAGTAGATGCTTGTCGTCCCCACAATAGAAGCAGAGACCATTCTTCCTGCGAAACTCTCTACGTTGTCGAGGGGACATGGAGGCCCCGAGTTGCATAGGTACCTCCGAGTCCTCTGTGGAAGAGCGAGGAGACGGGACCTCGGGGGGAATCGCAGGGCAGTCAGAGGGGAAAACATTGAAACGTTCAAGCTGACGTTCCCTGAGACGTCGGTCAAGTCGTACTGCTAGGGCCATAACCTGCTCTAGGGAGTCAGAAGAGGGGTAGCTAACCAGCAGATCCTTCAGGGCGTCAGATAATCCTAACCTAAACTGGCACTTTAGGGCCGGGTCGTTCCACCGAGAAGCTACACACCACTTTCTAAAATCAGAACAGTATTCCTCAACAGGTCTCCTACCCTGACGTAAGGTCACCAGCTGACTCTCGGCCAAGGCAGTCCTGTCAGTCTCGTCGTAAATGAGACCGAGGGCAGAGAAAAACCGATCAACGGAGGAAAGTTCAGGGGCGTCAGGAGCCAAGGAGAAGGCCCACTCTTGAGGCCCTTCCTGGAGTCGGGATATAATGATACCCACCCGCTGGTTCTCGGAACCTGAGGAGTGAGGTCTTAGGTGGAAATAAAGTCTGCAACTCTCCCGGAAGGAGAGAAAAGTCTTACGGTCCCCTGAGAACCGGTCAGGTAACTTGAGGTTGGGTTCTAAAGGTGAGGTGAGGGGTACTACAAAGGCAGCGTCAGACTGATTGACCCTCTGAGCCAGGGCCTGGACCTGTAGGGAGAGGCCATGCATCTGCTGGGTCAGGGTCTCAAGGGGGTCCATGATAGCGTCAGCGTAGAAGAAATGGTAGACTAGGTAAGGGCTTGTTATTATGTAATGGCAGGAAGGAGGTGAAGGGAACAAGTGAGCCCTAATCTACCCACCGCCCTGTCCCTGCCTACTTGCAACGACCCGCCCTAGGCGACGGGGTACAACTTGGCGGCGGTCCCTACGCTGTCTAAGTGCAAGGAGTACAAACAGGGAACACGCAAGGGAATACAGTAGCCCACGGAACGCCGCGAGGAAACGGAGCGGTGAATGAGCCAGTCAGGATCAGGAAGTAGTGGAGTATATAAACGGGAGCACGGAGCAGAAGCAAGCCAGGGGCAGAGCAACGCAGGATAAACGGAACTGAAGCAAGGCAGAAGCAGGCTGGAGCAAAGCAGCAGTGGGGCCAGGAATTCAAGAAGAATAACAAGCAAGGAGGAAGAGAAAACGGCAGGTATAAATGGACAGGGGGCGGAGCTAACTCTGACTGACCAGGCCGCGATAGGCTCTCCCACT
Source organism: Rhinoderma darwinii (assembly GCF_050947455.1). Classification (NCBI taxonomy): domain Eukaryota; kingdom Metazoa; phylum Chordata; class Amphibia; order Anura; family Rhinodermatidae; genus Rhinoderma; species Rhinoderma darwinii. The sequence goes on along the minus strand of NC_134697.1, from coordinate 31,235,090 downwards.
CCTGAGCCTGCCACCCTTATTGGTGGGAGCAGGTGTCAGTCTCAGAGGTCTGGCCTCAGGTGTCGACTGATTAATCCTGGGAGTATACCCAGACGTAGTGCCTGGCAGATCCTTTACAACATCGGCACCAGAGGCTACAGTTGATCCTGCAACAGCATCAGCGTTTGCAGGTAAGTAGCTACATCGACTTACCTGCTAACGCCGATGCTGCTGTAGAATCAACTGAAGCCTCTGGTGCCGATGTGTCCGACACGATGCAGGACCTGTGAGTGACGACACGGCGTGATCTCTGGAGAACACGGCTGTGTCTGCACTGCCAGAAGCTGGGCGTTCTGAAGAGAAGTGGATGATACTTCTCATCAGAACGCCCAGCTAGTAAAAGTATTAAAAACGCCCCGATGTACGCACATAATACACGCCCACTTGGACTTTTACTTTTAAACACGCCCACTTGGACTTTTGCAAGCCTCATTTGCATAACTACAAAAATGGTCATAACTTGGCCAAAAATGCTCGTTTTAAAAAAATAAAAACGTTACTGTAATCTACATTGCAGCGCCTATCTGCTGCAATAGCAGATAGGGGACAGAGCCTCTTTAAGTCCCTTTTACATTCGTTGATCGGCGCTCGTTTGCTCCTGTCACACGGAGCTATGTATGGGGATGAGCGATCGTTACTTCGATCACTCGTCCCCATTCATTATTATCATGTCGGCAGCGCTTCTCAATGTTTACACAGGGAGATGTGCTGCCGACAACGATAATCTTTTACTTTTTTTAAACGATACGACCAGCAGATGATCGAGTTTTTCTCGGTCATCTGCTGATCGTTCCTGTTTACACAGGGCAATTATCGGAAACGAGTGTTCTATTAAACACTCGTCTGCCCGATAATCGTCCTGTGTAAAACCCCCTTTAAAATGCAGTTCAGTAGTGGACCTAAAAGTGGGACTTCACTTTAATCTGACTACTAAAAGTGATCTGGATGTGTCCTTTAAATTCTTGTATGTAGAAGACTTCCAGTTGTCAGCACGGTTTTAAATTTGTCATGATACTGCACCATATTTTGTAAAGCCAACTCTTTCATATAGGTCTCCAGGGATGGGGACATGTACGGTATGTGTCTGGAATGTAAGTAAATAGTGTTATGTCCTGTTCTTCACAAGCCCGAGAAATCCAATAACATCCGGAAGCATTCATACAATTCAATTCTCCACCGCTGCCCTTTAAACCTGTCACCATTTACGGCAGCCTGCATTCTTACTATAGAGAGGTGGGCCCAAGTGCCAGTTTACAGGCTGATCGTAAAATGCTGGTTAGTAAAATGCCAGATCGGAGGACATTGCTTTAGTCATTATGACAGATTCAGTGACGAGGGCTGCCTCATAAGGACAAACCCTTTTTAGTTTGAAGGCAGCCAAATGATCAGCTGATCGCCGTAGGCCGGCTTCCTGGAACCACTCAGGATTGTCTCTTATCTCAGGGGGAAGCCACATCTGGCCATACATCTCTCCTCAATCACCAATCATGCAATACACAAAGGGGCTGTGTTTGACAGAGCGAGAGGTCATCAATATCTGATCGGTGGCAGTCCGACCCTCGACACCAACACTGATGAGCTGTATTAGGAGCCGCCGTGCTCCTTAACTTCTTACACAGCTTTGTACTGCACAACGGCGTCACATTCGTAGTGGCTGTGCACAATATTACAGCTTCCTCACATATGGGACCTTAGTTACTTACTTCTTGAGATCGGCAGAACTCAAGAGGTCAGACCGCACTTATCATAATGTTAAAGGCTATGTACACCTTTGATTTTTTTTGTTTCTTTTTTTAATTAAAATGATGTGTTTTGTGATTTTAAGCACTTTTTTATTCTTTTTTTTTTTTTAAGATGTACAACGGGTGTTTTGGGTAGACATTCCTATCGGCAGATGGGAGAATGGTGAATGTTTAACTTCAGTAACTTTCATTTATTTTAATTGACAGTGATAACAAATGCATGGCCTCTCTTGCCTAACCATCCTATTCCAAGGATTCTGGGGGTATCAGCAGTCATTACCTTCCCCCAAAATCAGTGCTATATACTCCAATATATACATACATATACTGGTTAGAAGACCCTAAAACTCCAGTGTACACATGAAAATCCATACAATCAGATGCAGCCCGGCACATAAGGATGTCCTTCAGCCCCATTCACTTCAATTGTGCTAAGCTGCAATACCACAAACAACCTGCAGACAGGTGTGGCACTATTTTTGGAAAAAAAAAATTTCTTATCCTAGAATAAAGTGCCTGTGATTTCACCTTTAAGCCACTCCATAATACTTATGTGCAATCCAGGAAACGACCAGCATTTAAAGGTGCAGATTCCGATAAACTGTTAAAAGCTACATAATGACAAAATATGGATAGTAGTGTTAAAATAATAAACATGCTCAGTGGTGTCTGCGCCGCTCGTAAATGACTGTTTTCTTTTTGGAGCGTAGGCTTTGAAATCTCCTGGATGTGCGTTTTCACGGTGTTATTTTTTTTTTTTCTGGCTAATAGCATCCTGTTTCTGGGAGCAGGAAGGGCTAGAGCATAGCTTGCCTGTTAACATTGCTTCCTATAGCCGGGGTCAATGCTCTGTATGATCTATCTGAGGGGAGTCATTGTTCATGTGGGGAGCCCTGTAATGACCGGCTGGTAACGGACACGCTCGCTTGAAAGGTTGGCGCTGATAATCTATAGCTCCACATTTGCAATTGACTTCCTCTTTCCTGTTCATTGTGCTGGCCCCAGATAGGCACCTTTCCTTTATCTTATGCAGTTGGCCGTTGAAATAACAAAACAATAAAATAAAGACTGTTTGCTTTGGGTTCACTTATTTTAGAAAGCCTCAACTAAATAATGTCATTTGCACATTTGCCTTTTCCTGTAAAACCTGAAAAATGAGCACAATCCCCGAATCTGCCTGAAAAGCTTTCTCCACCTAACGTATATTTTCAGATGTACGCAGCGGCAACTCCGTGCTGAAACAGGAGGCAGACGTTTCTATGTTGTTTTATATACTACATAATGGAACACCGTGTAGCCGTGTGCGCGGTCCGTGATTACAGCACTGACGGCCCAAGGAGTGTCCTCCGAGGACCGTCCGCAATCACGGATCGTACACACGCAAGATGTGAGGAGCCCTTTTCGGTCCGTAAAATGACTTGTCCTATTTTTTCGCGGTCCGGTCTCCCAGACAATTCATCGAAACCACGGTCATGTGCATGGCCTTTAAGATCGCATGCGTTCTATAGTATCAATTGCGGATAGTATGCGGCCGCAAAACCACGGTCATGTGCATGATCATGTGTATAAGGCCTTAGTAATACAATTTACATTTTTCATGGAGATGCAGTTTAAATTAAAGCTTCACCTTTCAGAGACGTTTTCATATATATATATATATATTCGGAGAACACATAAATGACAGCTCAATATAATGTTATTTTCCGGCCTAACTGTAATCTGTGTGTCCATCACATGATCAGGATAGATTTCTATCCCCTGGGAGTAAGCAATGAAGATTCCGATTGAATGGCAGCAAGCAGAGATCTTAAATGCTATCACAAATTAATAAGTATATAATATAAGTATATAAGTGTATAATAAAAAGTTATACAATTTTTCCAATATACGAAGCATAAGATTTATTTGCTGAAAACGGAATACCACTTTAAAGTCGATAGGTTACTACACAATTGAGAAAAGGGTAGTGTTTATATATAATAAATCATAAAATATAATATAAAACTTCAGTGAAGATCAGTTTAACATGTGATCGTGGGAATTGAGAACGGTTGTACTAAATATAAATATGCTCTTCTAGGGGGTTGTGGGAAATTCAAAGTATGAATGTGCTTCCCATGAAATACGGGAAAACGCTCTGCATATAAATATAGGAACTCCTGTGTAGACTGTGCTGCAAGACTATGTTCACACGGCAAACAAAAAACGGCTGTAAAATACGGAGCTGTTTTCAAGGGTAAAACAGCCTCTGATTTTCAGCCATTTTTTAAGCATCAAGCATTTTTTACGGCCGTTTTTGGAGCAGTTTTTCTATTGACCCAATGAAAAACGGCTCCAAAAACGGCTCAAGAAGTGACATGTACTTCTTATTACGAGGCGTTTTTTTACGTGCCATTTTTTTCAAACGGCCGTAAAACCAGAAATGAAAACCTGGTAAACGTGTTATTATTGTGTAATGAAACCGATATAATAAGTGACAGAAATGTCACAGTCTTGTCATGTAAGCGACTATTCCAGTGCATGGGATCCCACACATCAGGGCCGGCTCCATCGTAATATGGGCCCTAGAGGGCGATAAAGACTCTGCGGGCCCCACTAGAACTAAACTTCTTTCACCCCTCAAATACACCATACAACAATAATGCCGCCACGGTATGTTCATTTTTTATTTTTAGTGGTTTATATTTTTTTACACATATATTTTTCTGTCCTTTTTATCAAAGAGAGAAAAAAAAGTGGCAAAAACGTCACGTGTGAACATAACCTAAGAGGAAGCTGCGTGTTTATAATTTAACCCTTTCACTGACAGAAATGTGGGTGCTGCATTTATTCAGGTGGCCGGAAGAATTTTTTTGTTTTTGCCTTCCCACATTCAAATTTTTTGATTTTCACGTCGAAGCAGCTATATGGGGTTTAGATTGTTGCGAAACAAGTGGAAGGCTTTTTTAGGCAACATTTTGTGATACACATACTGTAGTAAGCGGTTTAACTTTTACTATTAAAGAAAAGTAGAAAAAAAAATTGCATTTCTGCCATATATTTTTTTACGCCAATTACCGGTCACCACAAATAATTTTATTTTAAAGGTTGTTACGTTTGCGTAATTTACTGTTCTGTGATATTTATTTCACAAAGGGGTTATCACACGAAGGATATTTATCATCTATCCACAAGATAGGTAATAATTGTCTAATTGCTGGGACCCCCACCGATCACTGAAATGGGGGCCCCGAGTCCTCCCCATTTCTGCTCGGGAACAGCCAAGCACAGCCATCAGCCGTATAGACATTGAATGGGGCGGCAGGTCGCATTCATGACTACTGACCTATACAAATTCCTCCTCACTGCGGTTGTTTTTCGGACGGAATGTGCTGCAGGGTCCAGGTTGGATAAGCTGCATTGTTTTTATAATATTGCATCGGAAACCGTGCATTTTTTTCCTCAGCGGTTTTACTGGCGCATTTAGTGTTAAACATTGGTTAAAGCAAAGAATATACGCACCTGTGGATTTCGCTGTAAAAACCGCCACAACATAATTTTTTTGCAGAATTTCTGCTCCCCATTGAAGTCTCCGCACCGCAGAAGACTTTCCTCACGACTTTTGTGCAGGGTTTTTTTCCGCAGCGTGGGCATGAGATTTTTCTAAATCTCATCCACTTTGTTGCTCCCGTAAATGCTGCAGAATTTCCGCACAGAATTCAGTTAGGGAAATTCCGCAGCGTTTACGTTACGTGGGAACCCGGCCTAAGGATGCAGTCACACGCGGCAGATTTTGCGGTTTAAATTTCTGCGAATATGAATGGACCTAATTTCCAGTCACAGAAATTTCTGTAACAAAATCTGCCGAGTGTCTGAGCTGTATACACTAAACGGTATGTTTTTAATTGAGACTACTTGCGTGGATGCTTCATTTTTCTTTGGAGCAGTAAAGCGCTAATGTTGCAGGTGAAAAAAAATCTATCAAACTTTGGCAAATTTTTTTTAGACTTACAACAGACTTGGGGTATGGAGCGCTGTATTAGAAACCACATAGATCTACGGCAAATCTTGGGGGTTTCTTTGCAAAAGAAAACATTATATGAACCGGCTAATAGAGATCTTTATTTCACAACCGTACACTGGCTATGTGACAAATCTGGGCTACGAGTGTAGTCGTCCTTTACGCTTTAAAGAGGTCAATCAATAACATAAACAAGAAATAGAATAATTATTGAATGGCTGTAAGTAGAACACAGGAACACCACAGCACATTCACCAAAATAGGAAAAATTATTCTAGAGGTCACTACAACTTCGACTAAATTCACACCACATACAATGTTTATGTTCCGCCGGATAATTTGAAACGGTCTGCCAAATACATAGACAGACATACGCCAATGTACGCCTATACGATGGCATACGTCTGCCATAGGCTGCCATTTAAAAAAAACAAAAAACTTATTGCACACTGTATGCATTAATAGGCTGGAGTTGTATTGAAATGTTCAGTCCACTACCCTGTAAATACAATTCGGACTGTAAGATCCCCACTTATCCCAACCAAATGTATGTAAAAAGGACACCCTTTAAAGGACACCCTTTAAAGGACACCCTTTTGGCAAAGATTTTACCAGTAAAGTCTGAGAATACGTCCGGATATACATCTGCAGTACACGACCCGTAATGTGAATTTAACCTAACAGGATATGCTCACTACAGGATTTCTACTTGGTAAGAAGACGCTGATAAGGGGCAATGACATGATCAAATCTATACAATGGGGAACCTAAAGCAGCTTAAAGGGGTTGTCTACTACTGAACTGATGACCTATCCACTGGATAGGTCATCAGGAAATGATCTGTGGGGGTCCGACACTTGGAACCCGCACCGTTAAGCCGCTCCGGCTGCCTCCGAGCACCAGACGTACATGCCGGAAGCAGTTGGCTCCGGCCACTGAAAAGTGGCCGAGCTGCAGTACTGCAGCTCATCTCCTATTCACATGAATAGAAGCAGAGCTGCAGTTCGGCAGCACCGCCGCTATGAAATTTACGGAGCAAACTGCTTCCGGCTCCGTATATCGCATAATGGGCCATAACATCCGGTGCCCGGAGGCAGCCGGAGAGGCTTAACGGTGCGGGGTTCGGTTGTCAGACCCGCACCGATGACCTATCCGGTAGACAGGTCATCAGTAGTTCAGTAGTAGACAACCCCTTTAAGGACTTATTCACTGGAGCGTGTCGGATGTGCGCCCGCAAAATACAGACAGTTTTTTATGCATGTGACTGTCCATGTTGCATATGTGGTTTGCATGTGTCATCCGTTCCTCTCGTCCGTGTTTCTCCTCTGCGAGAAAGTCCTGGTTTAACTTTTCTTTTTTTCTGTGCATTGCTTTAGCAACTGATCCGTGAAAAACAAACAGCACACAGATGTCATCCGTGTTCTGTCCTTGTTTTTCACGGACTGAGGCCTCATGCACACAAACTTATTTTTTTCCTCCCGTAAATAATGGCGTAAATACGAGTACTTTGTCACACGTATTCGACCCGTATTCCACCAGTATTTACAGACCCGTGCCCGTAAATACGGGTCCGTTTTCACCAGTATTCCACCCGTATTTACGGACCCGTTTTCTATGCAAAGTTGCATTGCACTAATCGGCAGCCCCTTCTCTCTATCAGTGGTGGAGAGAACGGGCAGCCATTTTGGGCAGAGTTTCCGCAGCGGAACACAGCGATTGTAAGTAAAAGAAGCTCATACGTACCCCGGCCGTTGTCTTGGTGACGCATCCCTCTTTTGACATCCAGTCCTACCTGGATGACGCGGCAGTCCATGTGACCGCTGCAGCCTGTGATTGGCCTGTGATTGGCTGCAACGGTCACATGGGATGAAACGTCATCCCGGGAGGCCGGACTGGAGGAAGAAGCAGGTAAATTAACTTTTAATACTATTAAGGCCCCATGCACACGAACGTGCTTTTGCGGCCGCAATTCCCCTGAAAATCCACGGGAGAATTGCGGCCCCATTCATTTCTATGGGGCCATGCACACGACCGTAGTTTTTATGGTCCATGCATGGCCCGGGAGCCCGCACCGCAGAAAGAACGGACATGTCTTATTACGGCCGTCTTCTGCGGTCCGGGCTCATTGAAAATAATGGCCGCGATTTGCGGGCGGCTCGCGGCTGACAGTCCGCTGCCGGCCGACCCGAAAATCACGGCCGTGCACATGGCTACGGTCGTGTGCATGAGGCCTAACTCCAGCGGTAGTCACTGTCCCGGTTGCTGAAAGAGTTACTGCCTATTAGTTAACTCTTTCAGCACCCTGGACAGTGACTATCCCCTGACGACGCTTAGCAACGCTCCCGTAATTACTGGTGCACACACGTATGGGCCTGCCCGTGCCGTAATTACGGCCTGAAATAGGACATGTTCCATATTTTTCAACGGCCCGGGCACCTTCCCGTAGGCAAACGGGAAGGTACCCGTAGCCAATAGAAGTCTATGGGCCCGTAATTACGGCATGTAATTATGGGCGTTTTTACGTTCATGTGCATGAGTCCTTATAGACTTTAATAAGTCTGAACCGCAAAAACGGACCAGAACAGGACATGCTTTGAGTTTCATGCAACGGACACACGCTTTGTAAAAAAAACACGGGCAGCACACAGACGTGAAATACTATATATACGCGTAAATAAGACCTTAGGCATAGAGGAGGACATCCCACACAGTTGGCACCCCTGAACCATGAAAGGAGTGACCAGATTATCTATAAACCTTGAGAGTATAAAAAATAGAGTGAAAGGAAAAGAATAAATAACGTATTCCTTATTCTAAATTATCAGAGGTTGAGGTTCCAGGCCGTCTGCAGTTTGTCTACTTGTTTCCCTATGACAACACTTCCTTCACTTTCATCAGGGAGCTCTCTTCTTTCATTTTTAACCCTGTGCTGGAAAATAAGAGAGCTGAATTCTGATTGTTTGCTATAAGACCCAATGTCCCTATGATAATACTGAACTGCCGGAACACAGAGACAGGAAATGTCATCATGGGGACACAGGCACAGAAGCACGTCTCACAGAAATCCTGTCACTTCTCATGATGTGCAAATCACAATACAGGCTGCTGTAAACTGCACTTGTATTCTGTAGAATTTGCATTTTGGGCAGGACATTTTATGTGCCCCGCAGGAATGACTTTTGCTTGAAAACAGAGCAATTCAAATAAGAACCTCAGTCCCATGTAAAGAAGACGAATGTAATAGCAGCTACGAGGCTGCGTGCACTCTGACCTGGTTAGTTTCACACATGAAGGTACATTGAGGAATCAGCACATTCCAGAGAATATACAAGTAATGGCAAGTAAGCGGATTCCTTCAATCACCCGAATTCATCATTGTGCCCGTTGCCATGATTTCTAACACCGGTGGTAAATCTATGGCTATGATGACGTTTTATCGCACGCGACCACTGCAGCCAATCACAGGTTGCAGCGGTCACCGAAATCTAAATAACGGAGAAGGGTAGAAAAAAATGTAAAGTGTCCCAGGGTTTGTGCAGCCCTGCTCATTACATGCTGCACTCAGCCGCACACGTATGGGCAGGTGAAAGGTTCTCTTTAAGGGTATGTTCACACGGCCAAATTTCAGACGTATACGAGGCGTATTATGCCTCGTTTTACGTCTGAAAATACGGCTCCAATACGTCGGCAAACATCTGCCCATTCATTTGAATGGGTTTGCCGACGTACTGTGCAGACGACCTGTTATTTACGCGTCGTCGTTTGACAGCTGTCAAACGACGACTCGTAAAAATACAGCCTCGTCAAAAGAAGTGCAGGACACTTCTTTCAGACGTTTTTGGAGCTGTTTTCTCATAGACTCCAATGAAAACAGCTCCAAAAACTGACGTAAAAAACGCCACGAAAACGGCGCGAAAAACGCAGCGAAAAATGCGAGTTGGTAAAAAAACGTCTGAAAAGCAGGGTCTGTTTTCCCTTGAAAACAGCTCTGGATTTTCAGACGTTTTGGTTGACTACGTGTGAACATACCCTAAGGGTATGTGCACACGTAAACTGCAATTACGTCTGAAATTACGGATCTGTTTTCAGGGGAAAACAGCTCCGTAATTTCAGACGTAATTGCTCGTCCTCGCATTTTGCGAGGTGTCATTGACAGCCGTAATTTAGAGCTGTTCTTCATTGAATTCAATGAAAAACGGCTCAAATTACGTCCAAAGAAGTGTCCTGCACTTCTTTGACGAGGCTGTTATTTTACACGTCGTCTTTTGACAGCGACGCGTAAAATGACAGGTCGTCGGCACAGTACGTCGGCAAACCCATTCAAATGAATGGGCAGATGTTTGCCGACGTATTGGAGCCGTATATTCAGGCGTAATTCGAGGCATAATACGCCTCGTTTACGCCTGAAAATAGGTCGTGTGAACCCAGCCTAAAGGGGTTTTCCCATCAGAGACATTTATGACATATCCACAGGATATGTCATAAATGTCAGATAGATGCGGGTCCCACCTCTGGGACGTTCACCTATCTCTGGAACGAGGCCCTCTAAACCCCGTTCTACTGCTCTGTGTTGTGGCTGAAGCGTGTGATTTCCGACCATGAATTACGGAATCACCGTAGCTCGCTATGCTGGTTCCGTAACTCCCATAGTAGTGAATGGCAGTTACGGAAGTAGCGTAGCATGCGAGCTACACTGTGTCTGTAACTAGCATTCAGTTCTATGAGACTTACGGAAACACCGTAGCTCAGCGAGTTACACGCTTTCCGTAATTCATGGTCGGATTTTTTTTTTCTGAGTTGCGTTTTTTGCTGCAGAAACAACTGCTATTTGTTGCGGAATAAAATTCTGCACCGCAGGTTAATTTCTGAAAGTTTTTTTTCCGCTCAGTATTCTGAACGAATTCTGTTCACACGGGGCGGTTACTCTGCCTAAAAGCACGCAGCGTATCCGCCCTGTGCGCCACAGGGTATTCCGGCCAGCGTTTACACAAATACAATTGACATGCTGCGGAATAAAATACTGCACCGCAGGTCAATTTCTGAGCGTTTTTTCCCGCTCAGTATATACGCAGGGTGTGGATGAGAATATTTTATCTCATCCACTTTGCTGCTACTGTATTTGCATCGGATTTTCCACAACTAATTCAGTTGCGGAAGAACCGCAGTATTTACGCAACGTGTGACCTATAGACAAATTTTAGGTAATGTCTGAACCATCATTGCAGTCAACCAATTCTACTATTTGTTAGCAGACACGAAGACTAATCCTGGCAGCATGATTTATGACGTGTTAAATAAAAGAAAAATATAAAAGCCTTTGTAAGTTATTGCACAGGTTTCGTTGCGATCTTTAGTGTTCTCTAGAAAACACGGATTCTCTAGGGTGGGAAACAGGTGTTTCCAGATCCCTAAATGAAATGCTTTATTAACATCCAGTACGAGGACACTGCCAAGATTCTTAAACGTACCGCGTATCCAAACCACATTATCAACAGGATTGCGGGACTAATCAGTACGAGAATCCATTCTTATTATTATAAGCGGCTCAAAGGTGATAATAACCTAAAATGCTGCACCACAGATGGAAATCTAATAGAACAAATCACTAACAGATTTCAATCACAAAGATCCATCAAAAAAGAAACAGTCAGAACATGTGGATGAAGAATGGGAATCTGAGCCCAGTCACGGTTACGATACGCCATGGGTATCACGCAATCCTCTACCGGGGATTTTTATAATTGAAGGTTTTTTTTATGTAATCTAAAATTGTTTGTTGAAACAAGCAAATTGTTATTGACTAACAATTTCGCTCTTGGTCGGAGTTTGCATCGCCCAATGGCTCTAGCACACAATGAAAAACTCTACAAGAGTGAAATGCAAGGCTGGGTTCACACGACACGGTCAAAAAAAAACTAATTTTGTCCGCGAAGTGTGAAGCCAGCCTAAGGCCAGTTCTAAAGCTAAACTTTTTAGGGCTTGTCCACACTCTGCGGAATTGCCGCGTTTTTTTCCGGCCGGAATTTCGGATGGAAAAAACGCAGAATAGAGTAGCAGCATAGTGGAAGAGATTTAAAAAACCTCCTACATCTGCTGCGTAAAATTTCTGAGCAGAAAATTGGCCTGCGGTGCATATTTTTTGGACTGCAGCATGTCAATTCCTGCTGCGGAAAGTGTCCAGAATTGCTGCGTTTTTCAGAGGAGATGTCTCCATCTCCTAACATTGGGAAAAACGCAGCAATTTCGTTTTTGCCGCAGTGGAAAGCATTTGACTTTCAACGGTATTACTGCAGAAATTTTCTGCAGCAATTTCGCTGTGTGTGGACAAGCCCTTATAGTGCTACTGATTAATTTTGACATCTTCCCCCAATGAAAAGGTGAATGCGATAAACTGAAAATGGGAGGTTTTTCACGTTGCGCATCTCGGACGTGAAAAACGTCCGCTTTTCACGTTCAAAGTGCATCCGTGCTGCAGGATGCGATATCACGCATCCCCCATAGACTAGACTAGAGGATATGTCTTATTTTCTTTTTTCTCAAAGACCATTCAAACAGTCCGTTGAAAAAACGGCTGTGTGAACGGCCCCATTGAATTATATAGGTCCGTGTGACGGCCATTGTTTCAACGGCCGTCACACGGACAATTAATACGTTTGTGTGAATAAGGCCTTATGGTGAGAGCACACCTATGAACCTGGAGCATATTTAGTGCTGATGTAAGAGACGAATTTGTAAAAATTCTAAACTGTAAACATATCTGGTGTTACATGCACATCCGAGCGACTGTCTAACGGTAAAGATCAGACAAAGCTGAAATGCGGTCCGTCTGGTTCCACTTTGGTGCACTATTCTTCTTGTCAAAAATTCTGGAATTTGCAACAGAGACTTACTATGCTCTGACTTATACTCTTAGCTTAGATATATGGCACATTTAAGCTTAAAGGGAATTTGTTACTAGGTTTGGAGACACTAAACCATCGGAAAGTCGTTTTGTAGTTAGATTTAGTATTCCAAACCTGCCCTCGCCGAAACCAGCCATTTAGGCAATAGTTAGTAAAATAACTTCCACGTTATTGAGATCAGTCCGGGAGTGGCAGTGGAGCAGGGTGCACTGTCCTCGGCCTCATGTGCGAAATGCGTATGCACCCAATGTGGTTGGACTCCCTACCCGGACTCCTCTCGGCAACTTATAAGTTATTTTACTAACTAGTGCCTAAACGGTCGGTTTCGACATGAGGTTTGGAACACTGGACCCCAGCTGCCTAACAACATGACATATGTTTACAACTTTTACATTAATCTAAACTGCAAAAATACAAAACGTTATGAGCACTGGAGGCTAAAAAAAACTATTTTCTCTCTCAGATAAATATTTTATCTTTGTATATGTTTTATACCGTGGCTTCAGCAGTTTACAAAACCCCACGATGGGGGTAATCACTTCACTGTTATAATCTGAGGCAACCTCACTTCCTCAGAAGAGGTTTTGTAACCTTGCAGATCACCGTCCCATGTTTAACTGACTTCCTTAGTAAGATTTAATCGCACTGAAAATGACTTGTGCTGTAACAGTAAGGGGATATAGATGTCTCTTATCGTCCTATATATTACATGTATTTGCTTGTGTAAAGATGGTATCAAAAAGAAGTCCTGTGAGAATGTCTTTATCTCGAGTACGAGCACCAAGATAAGAAAGCGTTGGGAGACAATCAGTGGTCAAATACTGCCCAATAAGTCATAGGCCGGAAATCCCTACTGATATTACCAGCTTCCTTCTCACTTTCTTACCAGTATGTTTGAGTAGAATACAATAAACGCTTAGGCTTGGTTTATATGGGGCAATGGTGTGGCTTTTTTTTTCCGCTTTAGCATTATATGGCAGTTCCTTTATGTGAAATAGAAGTAAATGAGAATTTAGGATGTCCCATATATGTAAGGTGGGGATTTCAGTTGGTTTTAGGCCATATTGCCTATGACAATTTTTCCAAAGTAATTAAAAAAAAATTTTGAGAACTTTTTAAATACCGTATTGCACATGCAGTATTTAATAGGAAACTATTTTATGCACATTTTAGGACCATGAGCTACTACCTATGAAAGTCAGTACAATGGGAAAAGTACGGTATGAGCCCACTGGCATTAAATGGGTTGTCTGTAAATACCCCATATGGATGCCATGGAAGTGAGGGGGATCAGGACCCTCCTCAATTACCCAAGCACAAAGCCAATGGAATAAGTGTCTCCCACTTTGTTAGACTTGACACAACAAATATTACATTTCATGTTATATTGAGTAAAACGTAAAAGGGTTTGTGTGGCGACAGAAAATTATTAGGAGTGTACTCACTGACTGCAGTATGTGAGAATACACTAATATACATTCCCGAACCCCTGATTATATTTTAATAATTTTATACAGCGCTGAAGGGACTGGAAGACTAGTGGCACAGTCTAACTTCATGAGGACACGATTACATAGCGTACAGCGGGGGTCGGTCACATGACGAAGAGTCGTGTCATTATAACGTTAGACTGCGCCCCGGCAGCGCCGTAAAAAAATCGATTAAAATGTTATAATCAGCGCGACGGGGGACTGAAATGTATATTAGCGCGTGCACTGCAGTGAGTACAATGCTAATCATTTTTCATCCCCACATAACCCCGTTAAAGGGTCTATTGAGGATTGGAAAAACATGGCTGCTTTCTTCCAAAAACAGTGCCACGTCTGTTCATGGTTTGTTTCTGGTATTGCAACTCTACTCCATTGAAGTGAATCGGGCTGAGCTGCAATACCACCCAGAACTGTGGTGCTGTTTTTTGTTTTTTTTAAGAAAGTAGCCATGTTTTTTTAAAGAGTAACTTTTGTTTCATAAAACTTTTGACACAAGTTTTGATCAGTGCAGTCCCGGTGCTGAGATTGCTGAAACAAAGGAGCAGAAGTTAGTGGGGATCTCTGCACCCGAACCTCCACCGATCAAAACTTCTGACATGTCACTATGAAGTCAAAAGTTTTATGAAACACCAGTTACTCTTTAAACCTGGACAACCTCTTAAAAAGCGGTTGCCAAGTAATGGAAACTTGAATTGGAACAAACTGCAATACCAGACACAGCCCATGGACAAGAATGGCGCTGTTTCTTTAAAAAAAAAAAAATGCAAAGCTCTTTCTCAATCATGGACAATCCCTTTAATCAGCATCAAAATGGATGTCAAAGGGTAGAAGTGCTATAGAAGATATGATGTATATCATCCCAAAATGAACTGTTGACCTATAGTAATTATATGGTGTATGATGCCAGGCTGCGTTAGGAAAGAGCGTGCAAACTAGGTAATGATAGGTATCCTATGAGAACATGTCAGGACTGTGTTCATCTCTACTCCTACACAGGATTACCCCATCAGAGTAGATGTGGCATATAGATTTGAAATGTGTAAGGGTATGTTCACACGCTTAACAAAAAACTTCTGAAAATACGGAGCTGTTTTCAAGGGAAAACAGCTCCTGATTTTCAGACGTTTTCTAGCAACTCGCGTGTTTTCGCAGCGTTTTTGCTGCGTTTTTTACGGCCGTTTTTGGAGCTGTTTTCAATAGAGTCTATGAAAAACGGCTCCAAAAACGTCCCAAGAATTGTCCTGCACTTCTTTTGAGAAGCCGTCATTTTACGCGCCGTATTTTGACAGCGATGCGTAAATTTAAGGCTCGTGGAAACAGAACACCGTAAAACCCATTGAAAGCAATGGGAAGATGTTTGTAGGCGTATTAGAGGCGTTTTTTCAGGCGTAATTCGAGGTGTAAAACACCCGAATTACTTCTGAAACCACTGCGTGTGAACATACCCTCATCCTTCCAACTGAGCGCACAATAAGGTCTTGTCCACACACACAACGGAATTGCTGCAGAAAATTTCTGAAACAATTCTGTTAAAAGTAGCAGACTTTCCGTTGCGGCAAAAACACACCATTTCCTGTGGTTTTTACGGCAGAAAATGGTGCATATTTTTCTGCGTTTTTCACAATGTTGGGGGATGGTGACATCTCCTCTGAAAAACAAGGCAATTCAGCCCACTTTCCTCAGCGGGGATTGACATGCTGTTGTCCGAAAATTACACACCGCAGGTCAATTTCTGCTCGGAATATTTACGCAGCGTGTGAATGACATTTGTTAAATGCCATCCTCTTTGCTGCTACTGTATTCTGCTGAGGTTTTTTCCGGCCACAATTCCGAACGGGAAAAATGCTGCAATTCCGCTTCGTGTGGGGGAGCCCTTAGGGTATGTGCACACGATAACGAACATTATGTCTGAAATTACGGAGCTGTTTTCAGGAGAAAACAGCTCCTGCATCTCAGACGTAATTGCTCGTACTCGTGTTTTGCGAGGCGTCAATTACGGGCGTAATTTGGAGCTGTTCTTCATTGGATTCAATGAAAAACTTCTCAAATTACGCCCCAAGAAGTGTCCTGCACTTCTTTGCCGAGGCTGTTATTTTACGCACCGTCTTTTGACAGCGACGCGTAAAATTAAAGGTCGTCGGCACAGTACGTCGGCAAACCCATTGAAAGCAATGGGCAGATGTTTGCCGACGTATTGAAGCCGTCTTTTCAGGCGTAATTCGAGGCGTAAAACGCCTCGTTTACGCCTGAAAATAGGTCGTGTGAACCCAGCCTTACTCTCACTCCCTGTCGCACAAAACAGGGGAATCCCATGTAAAGGATTTAAGAGATTAAATGCTAAGCCCGTTAATTTAACCCTACAGGTTGCAGAGAACAGTTATAAACTCTAGTAGTCACCTAAACCACTTCAGGAGGCACGAAGAAGTTTGATAAATTGAGAATAATTCAAAAAGTTAGGTGCCAGTAGCAAATTTTTGGGTGCACTAGCAATCTGGCTCCTGGAATTAGTCTGCCCCTGATTATCTTGGTATCTACAAGCCCCACACAACCCCCCTCCCCTGCCCAATGATGACAACTGTCATCAGGCGCCTTCAAACCACGCAAACAGGCTGAAAGCTAACTATCAATGCATTGCCGCCAGTAATGGGGACAAAACATTCAAAAAATTAGGGGTTTCTTTTTGAGGAACAACAAAAACTCAAAACAAAACGTGTAAACGATAAACGTGTAATTGTGTGATGGTCTCACAATAACGAAGTTTCCATGTCCCTATATTTTAGCCTGCAGGAGATGGGAGCTGTATATTTTATATTATGCAGAATATAAAGAGACAGATATTTTTTTTTACTTTAAAAAAAATCTCAATATTTCCCAGGTTCAGAAAAGAAGCAATATTGAAATTATTTTCAGAAAAGCAGATAACTTTTTCTTCTCTTGTTCCCTTGTTGGCTCGTATATGCTACCAATCCATGAAACGTGGAAAAAAACAGCAGATGGCCCTGGGCAATGAGGCATGAACGTGACGTTATGTAGAAGTCCTCTCTGTGCTATTGTTACTAGGACGGTACAACAATAGTGAAGCAGCCGGAGGAACAGACACATGGAGTTGTAGATACGATACATCCATCCTATGTAGAACTTGTTCAGCCCTACTATGTGCCAACTCTCCGGGCTCTGCCAGATCATGATAAATATTAAAGCCTTGTTCACACAGTGGAGTGGATCCAAAAAAATTAGAAGTCCTTTATTTAGGTTCCACTCTTGGTTTTGGCTAACAAAAAATCCCCAAAAAAGCACATCATCAAAAATCGCCCTCTGCAAAAACTTACTTAAAAACCTAACTTAAAGGGTAACTAAACGTTCAACAAACTTCTGACATGTCAGAAGTTTTGATTGGTGGGGGTCCGAGCACTGAGACCCCCACCAATCCCTAAAACGAAGCTGCAGAAGTGTTCGTTTGAGCGCTCAGCCGCTTTGTCTCGGTTCAGCTTTTTCCAGAAATCAATGAATCGGAGAACAGGCTCAATAGAAAGTCTATGAGCCCGTACTCCGATACATCGGCTTTACGGAAAAAGCCAAACAGAAACTAAGCGGCTGCTTCTTCGCTCTAGCGATTGGTGGTCTCAGTGCTCGGACCCCCACCAATCAAGACTTCTGACATGTCACTATGACATGTCAGACGTCTGTTGAATGTTTAGTTACCCTTTAAAAGGAATGTATCATCAATGTATTATTTGAATCAGGTTTATAATATAAAGTTTTTTCAAAAATCTTGAAATATTCCAGTTTTCACACCAGTTATGTTTATTTATTTTTCAACTTTTCAATTTTTTTTTGTACATGACTAAAAACTAACTATTTTATAATTGGTTTTTTTAATCCCCCTGATAGATGTGAACAAGCGATCATTAGATCGCTGGTACAATACACTGAAAATACTTATTTATAGTAATGTATTGGGATTTTTATCGGCTCCTATTAAGCCCTGTCCTCCCGGAGCTTAATAGGAGCACCAAGATGGCAAACCTGCAGCAGTATATATTGCAGATATATTTCGATAGTAGATCACGATATTAGACATTTTCAATATTGCTCTTCTAACAGATGTTGTACAAGAATTTTTCACACAGTGATGCACTCAGGCAATGCATCAGCCAGGAAGCTGGTAATTCCTACAAATTTGTCCTAGGTCTATTGGTGGCTTCATCGGATACATCAATGCTCCCGTATATACAAACATAAACGCCATAATTTAAACCGCTACAAGTATTGGTGTTTTGGATACACACAAGGTCTCCATGACAACACACCTGACAGGAATCACCATCTTTGTATTTTCAGCCTTTAGAAAATTCAGACGACCAGTATAGTTTAGGATTATGGGGTTATCAAAACACACCAAAGTCTTAACGGGGTCCGGCGATCACCTGATGGCTGCAGTTCTTGCTTTAGAAAGCTCTAGCTAGCCAGACATTTCCCCTACAGCGGCCACTGCAGGGGAATTGTAGTATTACATGAATGGCCATCCATGTAATACATGGACAATCTGGGTCTACTAGTGCCGATCTTTGATAGTGATCTCTGTGCACTGGTTTAGAGGAGGGTCCATATATCCATATAGGGCATGAGTAAGGGGGTTGTGTTAGTGGAAAAAACCCCTTTAAAGGAATTTTCGACTTATTGTAAAGGGGTTGTGCAGACTTACAAATCATGGCTAATTTCTACTAAAAATTATGCCACACCTGTCCATGTGTTGTGTGCAGTATTGTAGTTCAGCTCCATTGCAGTGAAGGGGGCTTTGCTGCAATACCACAAACAACCTGTGAACATGAGTGGGAGTGTTTATGGAAAAAATCAGCCATGTTTTTTAAACCTGTACAACCCATTTAATACATCTGTTGCATAGTGAATTCAACTGAAATAAACAGGTTATTACATAGAAATGTCTGAATCTGTCCGAGGGTCTTTAGTCGCTCAATAGAACGCCTCAGTTAAATAAATAGCAGGGGTTGAAGGTCACAAAACCCCCAGCAATAACATCTTCTGGCAGGTTACTGTGACACGTCAAAAGATGAAGAAACCAGCACCCCGTCAGCACTTAGTACTCACATAGTCAGCGGATTACTCTCTAGAACAAGTGCAAAGCCAGACTCACACGAACTAGTGCAAACTAGCACGGGAAAAACTACACTTTTTCATGGCCGAGTTGCATGTGGGTCCCGTTTTCAGGTATCCCTATAGATTTGAGTCTATTGAGGGATCCATGAAAACAGAAGAAAATTTGAATTCAGATGACCGTAGTATACGTTAAAACAACGGTCGTCACATGGACGCATGTATTTCAATGGGGCCGTTCACAAGACTGTTGTTTCAACGGAGCGTGTAAAGGGTCCATTGAAAAATAGAACAGGTCCTATTTTCTTGCCTTTTCATGGATCCCACGATAGACTCAAGTCTATGGGGATCCGTGAAAACGGGACCCGCACGGGTACAAATCGGACGTGAAAAACTGTAGTTTTTCACGTCCGAGTTTGCACTCTATCGTGTGAATCTGGCCTAAAGCTGTAAACTACACCCAGGATTGCCACCCCCAGACGAAGGCATTTGCGCCGAAACGCGCGTTGGGGTGGACTTTGGTTGTGTGCTCTCTCCTGCATGTACTATGGGTATGTTATATCCCTTTTTAATATGCTGTGTTAATCTTGCATATGATTGCTTTTCCTTCAGTTTATATTGACCATTTGTACACTCATTGAATTTATGTTGCACATCGCTGCACTTGTGTACGGGTTACCACATTATTTCTATCCATTCTATGGTGTATATCTGCATTTATAAACATGCATTGACTATGCACATGGCTTGTTAGCGTCGCTCGAGTCTAGATAGATTATACATATGGCTTACTATGATTGTTATATACCTTTAGACTGAGTTCACACGTTGCGGATTTGTCGCAGATTTTGTTGCGGTTTTGACGCAGATCTCACCCTTTTGCATTGCAAAGTGTAAAATCTGCGCTGAAAATCTGCGTCAAATCAGCCTTAGGCTATGTTCACACGGGGTATTTTGCCGAGTTTTTTGACGCGGAAACCGCGTCGCAAAACTCGGCAAAAACGGCCCGAGAACGCCTCCCATTGATTTCAATGGGAGGCGTCGGCGTCTTTTTCCCGCGAGCAGTAAAACTGCCTCGCGGGAAAATGAAGCGACATGCCCTATCTTCGGGCGCTTCCGCCTCTGACCTCCCATTGACTTCAATGGGAGGCAGGAGAAAGCGTATTTCTCGCTGTTTTATGCCCGCGGCGCTCAATGGCCGCGGGCGAAAAACGGCGCGAAAATCACCGCGAAAATCGGCGTGCAGGGAGAGGAATATCTGCCTCAAAGTTCCAAACGGAATTTTGAGGCAGATATTCCTCCCCCAAAATACTCTGTGTGAACATAGCCTTACTGTGTCTATGTAGCACATTGCTACATTCATATATGGTAACTATACTATTTTTACACCATTTTATGGTTGTATCTGTACTTGCAAATATATATTTATTCATATTTGGCTCACTAGCATTTCTATGCACATTTATTGTGTTTATGTAACATATTGACACATCTATATAAGGTCACTCCATTATCTTTATACCATTTTTTGGTTTGTACTTATACTTATATAATTTTTCTCAAGGTTTGCTATGGATACAAATTTGTAATCTATGATTATTTGGTAGACACACAGCTCATTGTCCCTTTTTAACTGTTGGTCTATGGATTCCTCATTTTATCCCTTGTTTATTGTCTTGTATTATGTATTTTTCTATTTTTCATAATTTTTCTTGTTTCTTGGCATCAGTCTTTTCTAGGTTATATACACCCAGGATTTGTAGTAGCTAAAATAATAAACACATAGTCAATTATAAGACGAGTATTGTACCGAGAGGACTGGAGCCCGAGGGCGATGCCTACGAGTGTCACATGAGCGAGCAGCCTTTATTGCTGACACAATGCTATTTTCATGTGGTTTCAAATCACCACATAAATGAGACATCCATGACGGCGTTCCCCGTCTGACAGTGAACGTCTGTCCTGGAGGAGACTTCACATCGTATATATTCAGCCAAGATGATGACAAAATGACATTACAATAATTGGATAATGCAATTCATACTGCAAGAATGAAGATCTTAGAGACCTACTGTTTATTCGAGATGATCGCTATACATAACTTACAGGCCATCTATCCCCTTACTGTGCAGCCGCTGTATAAGCACTAATCAGAAGATCAGGGGTTAAAATCTTTGGCACCTCGTATGCCATTTAGGGCCCCAGCCTTCTGGCATATGCAGAGAGGAGTCATGTGACAACTTACACAGAGTGGGGACTCTCGCGGCATCAGAGTCCTGGTACATGAGCTCGCATCTGATTGGCCACGAAAATAAAATATTAATAAAAGTATACCTTAATTAATTTTTGAGTCGCGAAACCTTGTGGTCCCACGATTTGAGTGCATATGACCCGCTAATCTTTTATTAGGGGGGCACCTTATAAATGAATCAAGCAGCCACCCACAGATGCCACCATAACAGGGTATGTCAGCCACAAGTGCCCCACATAGTGTCTACCACACACATCCTCTACAGTGCCAGTCACAGATGCGTCTCTTACATCCTCTACAGTGCCAGCCTACAGTGCCTCTCTTACCACTTCTCCTTGGTGGTGGTGCTGGTGCCCCACCATTTTCCCATAAATCAGAAGTCCTAAACCAGCTAAAGGGGTTGTTCAGGATTAGTAAAGCATGGCTGCGGTCTTCAAAAAACAGCACCACACCTGGCCACAGGTTGTGTGCGGTATTGCAGCTAAGCTCCATTTAGCTGTGGAGCTGAATTTAGAAGAAAGAAGTCATGTTTTTCTAAACCTGGACAACCCATTAAAGAGTGCGTGATATCCTGACATAAGTCCAGCACCCAGTACTTAAGATGGCTTGATGATTTAAGGTAGAATGGTGCATTACAAGGCGGCCGAATTTCTACGGGTTGATTGACTCCTTGACCACCTCTGGTCTAGGTTATGGTATTTTCTGTGGTTTTATATGGATGTGAAATTTGGAATGAGATGTGATGCGGATTAATGAAAGATATCAAGAAACAACAAGTGGAACATTGAGTCACACAATCCGAACCTTATACTTGAAGCTTAAAGAGGACTTCTCACCTCTTCTGAAATGTCTATTTTAGTAAACCCTCGTATTCCCCATGAAATAACAATTCTGGAACATATTTTCTTAGAACTGTGTGTAATTCCTCTGTTATTCTTTCTAGAAATGTATGAATACATAAATTGACAACTGGGTGTTACCTTTCCCCTTGTCAGAGAGGCGTGTCCCTACGGTGTCACTCTGCCAGCACTGATTGGACAATGTCAGGCTGGGTAGGGACACACCCCCAACTGGTAACACCCAGTTGTCCATTTATTCATACATTTCTAGGAGGAATAACAGAGGAAGCCCTAGTTCACTGCAAAACATTAATTATTTTTAGAAGAGTCTAAGTTAAAAGCGGAAGACCAGGAATAAGATGGACAGATATACTCAAAAGTCACAGACCCATCAATGAGAAGCCTGAAGACCCAAAGAGAAGTTAGGACATCTCGAGAAACATGACCAACTTGACTTTAGATCAAATTCAATACAATTGTAATAGTAATAACAACAACAACAACAACAACAACACTATGTACAATAAAGTCCTCCCCATTACAATAGATATTATACATTGTAACTCATTAAAATAATATAGAACGTCCGATGTTTTGGAATATAATACATGGCCCACTGAAAGAATTGTCTACCTATGACTAAACCAGCTGCACAGGACAGGTAAAGTCATCCTAATAGGTGTACATTATATTTAGTTGTCATTTTTAGGCCCAGGCCATGGTCACATAGTGTTGCCTGTAAACAGGTAATAAACAAAGCAAAAGCAGCCAAAGCATTAGTAAGCAAAAAGGTCCAAGTGCTAAACCTATAACTGGATTCACTACATGACCGACAATTTCTTCATATATATATAGATCCTTAATAGTAACGGTAAGCAGTGGCGTACAGAGAGGACCAGGGGCCCCATAGCAAATATAAAAAAGGCCCTTTCCAGGTGGTGCTCGACACCACTCCACTCCTTACCACCCTGTGGACATGGAGCCCCCATCCCATTTTCGACTAGGTTTTCCACATCCTTGTTTGTTAACATTGCAACACCAGCAGCAACCACATGAGTCATTTCTGTGATATTACAGCATAGTGGAAGCATAGATTGTATAGATTTCCTGCAGATCAGATGAGCATTATTTACCTGCAAATACCGTCATGCAAGGAGATTTTCCAATCAGAATAATTTTGCATGTGGACGCTGTAGCAAAAATTTTTTTTAAATAAAATTGCTTTGACTCTCATGGGAAATATTCAGCAGAGTTACCAGTACAATCCAGTACGATATTTTAAAGGCTATGTACACCTTTGAAAACTAAGGGCTTGTCCACACGTAACGGAATTACTGCAGCAATTGTACTGAATTCCACTGTGATTTGTTAGATCTCACCCACTTTGCTGCTACTGTATTCTGCTGCGTATCTTCCATCCGGACGGAAAACACGCAGCAATTCCGTTACATGTGGACAAGCCCTACAAATATGTATCAGTGTGATTGGTGCAACTTTGTAAATACTTACTATTAAAAATTATTTTAACTTTTTCAGATACAGCTGCCTTGTATCCTGTATACAGAGCAGCTGTATCTGTCAGGTCAGTGGGACTGACGGGTTCAGAATCAGCGGGTCCTGCGCAGGATCCACCTGTTATCGATCACATCTAAGTTATGAACTTATATGTGATCGGTAACAGCTCGATCCTGCGCAGGACCCGCTGACTCTGAACCCGTCAGTCCGGCTGACCTAATAGATACAGCATTCACTGCAAGATACAGCTGCTCTGTATACAGGATACATAGCAGCTGTATCTGAAAAACGAAAAACTATTTTTAATAAAAAGTATTTACACATTTGCACCAATCACACAGATTCTGTTTTATTTTTTTTTTAAATAGTTTTCAAAGGTGTACATGGCCTTTAAGGACTAGATTAAAGAATTTTTTAGAACCCGGGTGTTATTGCTTTAAAGTATTTCGCTTATCACCACAGATGGAGAGATTATGTTATATTGTGGTCAGAATAATATTTTTGTCTATCGCCTCCTTATAGGATGCAGTGTGTCGGGTAAATGGGGGTGGGGGTGTGAAATGTTCACATATGAAGTTTTTACTTTGATGATTGTTTACTAAGATTATACTCCTCTACGAAAGACCTATTATGGAACCACGTGTCACAAGTGCGGCTTTTAGGGGAGATACACAAATACAAGTCGCTGTCTGGCCGAGGGGCCGTTCTGACATACGCTTTTAACACAAACAGGTGCGGCTTTTAAAGTAATTTTCAATGTCGGCACGGTTTTTACAGGTAGACTGCAGTTTTACTTGCAAATGTTATGTCAACAGTAGTCATTGAAAAAAAACGCACCTATTTGTGTAAAAAGCGCATGTCAGAACGGCCCCTCGGCCAGACAGCGACCGCCATATATGTGTCCCTACCCTAAAAGTCACGGTTGTGACGTGCAGTTCCATAATACGGTTTTTCATAGAGGTTTTTGGCTGCACCTCACCACGGACAGGGGCAGCTTCGCGTCGCTACCCTTTGGCTATGTTCACACGGGGTCTTTTGCCGAGTTTTTTGACGCGGAAACCGCGTCGCAAAACTCGGCAGAAACGGCCCGAGAACGCCTCCCATTGATTTCAATGGGAGGCGTCGGCGTCTTTTTCCCGCGAGCAGTAAAACTGCCTCGCGGGAAAAAGAAGCGACATGCCCTATCTTCGGGCGCTTCCGCGTCCGACCTCCCATTGACTTCAATGGGAGGCAGGAGAAAGCGTGTTTTATGCCCGCGGCGCTCAATGGCCGCGGGCGAAAAACGGCGCGATAATTGCTATTCACACGGAGTATTTTGGGGGAGGAATATCTGCCTCAAAATTCCGTTTGGAGCTTTGAGGCAGATATTCCTCCCCCAAAATACTCCGTGTGAACATAGCCTTTGGCTGGAATCACACACACACTTTTGATGCAGTTTTTGGCTCAGTTTTTTTTATCCAAGGCCAAAAGTGGATCCGAAGAGAAGGAAAGGTGTAAAGAAAAGACTGATGCGCCTCCTTTAGGTCTGATTCACACGAACGTGTAATAGTCCGTGTGATGGCCGTTGAAACAGCGGCCGTCACACGGACCTATATAATTCAATGTGGCCGTCCACACGGCCGTTGTTTCAACGGAGCATGTGAAGGGTCCGTGAGACAATAGGACATGTTCTACTTTTTTGCGCTTCACGCATCCCTCCATAGACTCTAGTCTATGAGGGATGTGATAACGCGACCCACAGCGTACAGCACAGATGCACCTTGGATGTTCACGTCCGAGGTTCGCAACGTTCGTGTGTATCCGGAATTATTTTGTGTCCACTCCTGTGTTTGGCTCAAATAACTGAGCCAAAAACTGCGTGTGTGATCCTGGCCACAGAGTTTTTTGCAGGCAGAAAATCTGCCTCAAAATTACGTTTGGAATTTTGAGGCAAATTTTGCTCTGCCTGCACGACCGCCTCCATTGAGCGCCGCGGGCAAAAAATGCAGCGAAATACGCTTCTTCCGCCTCCCATTGATGTCAATAGGAGGTCAGAAGCGTAAACGCCCGAAGATAGGGCATGGCCCTTCATTTTCCCATGAGCCGGTTTTTCCGCTCGCGGGAAAAAAACGCCTCGACCTCCCATTGAAATCATTGGGAGGCATTTTCGGCCGTTTTTTTTTTGCATTTTCTGACGCGGTTTCCGCGTCCAAAAACTCAGTGTGAACTGGTCCTTAGAGTAAAGTTCAAACATACTGAATTAGCAGCGTGAATTCATCACCACAAATCTGCTGCAAAGTACAGTACAAGTTTTGAAAACCTCATCACATGATCAGCGCGGAACCGATATTCAGTTACAGATCTGTAAACGCTGTCAAGTTTAATTTAGTGCTGGAAAAAAAAATTGGTTACAGAATTTCTATGTTTTTGATCCTAAATTGTTATGAATTTTTTTTCTTTTCAGCTGGGAGCCCTGTATAGGGTTTATGTTGATCTAAGTCTGGCTCAGTAGAACTGCTGGGGGTCCGGGTGTCGGGGCCACAGTGCTAATCCTAAAATGTCACTATATTACAGTCACGTGTATATATTATATGCACGCTGCTGCTACAATATGTGCTAGTGTGACCACTTCAGGAGTCAATTAGACTTTTTTAGTAATTACTATGTGTATTTGTACTATATATATATGACTATACATAGATAGATGACCAGAGTATGTTCATACAGGGTGGACACGCTGCATAAAAGTACACAGCGTGTCCGACCTACACCCAGCAGGGAATTCTGGCCGAAAAACTGCACATACTGGTAATACAGATTTTAGGCCGGAATCGCCACTGCGGAAAAAGTCAATACTTACCTTTACTGGCATTGCCATAGCGCTGCGTAATTCCGTTTTCCGTGCAGCCAGGCCTCCTGTGATGACGCTACAGCCTGTGATTGGCCGCATCAGTCACATGGGATGAAACGTCATCCCAGCAGGCTATGCTACATAAAGAATAGCTAGGGGAACAAGGAGGCTTTACTATGACCACGCCAGAGGGGTAGGTATAGATTTGTTTTAAAATAAAATTTGAAAGTTGTATTTTTCCAGATTTGCAATTTTTACGAAAGAATCGCAGCTGTTCCACCACAAAATCGCAACATTTGTTGCGGCTTTTACCTCCGCAATAAAAGTGCAGCAATTCCGAGAGTAAACTGACATGCTGCGGATTTTTAAAAACGCACCGGAGGACAATTTATTTTCTCAGTAGATATTTTTCCGCAGCGTGTAGATGGTTTGTTCAAATCGCATTCACTCTGCTGCTACTGTAATATGATACGGAATCAGCCCAGTGTGAACTTACCATTAGTCTAAACTTGGAAGTCAGCGTGAATGTATTGGGCAGTTTACCTGTTTTGTACCAAAGTGATGTCACTATATAAATCATTAGTAATAAAAAATAAAATAAATATATATATATATACACACAGACACACTAGACATGTATACGCTATATACTCTAGTAATGGATCGTATCTACGCTACATAAGCATATGATCTATATTAGGCACTATGTATACTACTGTATTATATTATATACACACTATACATGTATACACTATATACTATATCCTATCTATACTATATAAGCATATGATCTAAGACTACTATGTATATTACTGTAATATATATATACACACACTATACATGTATACGCTATATACTATATCCTATCTATACTATATATGTGTCTGATCTATATAAGTCACTATGTATACTACTGTATTATATTATATGTATTTTTATATACACACATACACCATATAAAGTCATGTATCTATATCCTAGTGGCTGCATACAATGTATCAAGTCCTGTAGAATAATAACACATAGTAACGACACGTCACCCCATTACTTCCACCTGCAATATGACAGGGGCATATAATAACAATAGGGCAGTCAGGGAGATGCCCCTGCCCCGGGCACCGGGAGGATGTGGTGATGGGGGCGGCAGGACCACTATCAGGCCAGTGTGGGAGGGGGAGAGAGACAAAGGAGGAAATCCGATCCCCCAACGAATCAATGAGCCCTCATTCACCTGGAGCCCTCCCTCCTTCCCGGCCTCTTACCGGAGCGTAGGCCCTACGCAGGCCGTGTCTGTGCTTTCTATCTCCTGCAATATCCTTTCGTGCTCGGTGACGCTCTCCAGGCTCTCGCCCTCCGCCATCTTGCAGAGACTATTAAGTGGCCCGGGCTGCCGGTGACAAGCTGCGATGACTGGTGGGCAGGAGGTAGAGCGATGCTGACAGCTGCCACTAGGGGGCCCGGACTGCCGGTGACAAGTTGCAGTAACTGGTGTGTAGATAGTAGAGCGATGCAGGCAGCGGCCGCTAGGGGTCATCAGAGCAGCTGCTGTAAAGTGAGGCGGGCCAGTACAGGTACATCTGCTGCTCCTCACACAAGTCACTCATCCAGGGGCAGAATATATATGTATATGTGTGTATGTATGTATATATATATATATATATATATATATATTATATATATTGTGCAAATAAATAAATGCACTAAGGAAAAGTGTGTAATTTTTATTATTCAAAGTGATGTAGGGTTGATTAGGAGCTACAATTACTATCCATTGAGGTTTGGGCTAATGATATTATTGGGTTAATAATATTTTTTTATCATGATCTACGGTGGTTAGGAGGTTAATACATTTTATTCCTGGTGGTCTAGGGTAGTAAAAGGGTTAAGGCGTCTGTGCAGTTACAGTGGGGCCTTACCCTTATACGATCTAACACCGGCATGGAGAGATGTTCCTGCACGACATATAATTGCCAATGCCCAGAGAGTATCGTGCAAGAGTCCAATTAGTTAGAATTGGACCCGTACATGACACTCTTACGGCGGCGTCTCTCCACGCTCGATGTTAGTTCGGGCAGGAGAGTGTAAGGGCGCAGTCACCCGTGGCGTACTTGCGTTATATTTTCGAAGTGTAAACCTACGCTGCGGAAAACTTTACAATGTATGCCTATGGGAAAAATATTGTTTGTTTGTCTCAATTGCAGAATATTTTTCCCATAGGCAAACAATGTAGTTTCAGCAGCGTAATTCTACACTGCGGAAATACAAAGCACGTACACCACATGTGAGCGCACCCTCGCTGGACTGACACTTTAATGGTAATATTCCTGATGTCGTCTAGGGTTACTTGCCTAAGAGTATGGCCACCTAAAGGTGCCATACCATTAGAGGAATGTTTGTCAAACCTACTGATTTTATCAGGATCGGCCGACCATCTAATGTGTATGGGGTCTCACGACGGCAGATAACGTCATCAATATCAAAGTCCCGGAAAACACCTTTAATAATGCTGATGGTCTGCTGATATGAGCGGCCGCACACATGTGACACTTATTTTCTCCTCTTTTCCTTTTTTAACCTTTTCCTGTGATAACTGCGCCTAAAACTACATTTCCAGAGTGACCATATCCACGTGACTGCATGTATACCATACCCCCTAACAACTTAGCTAGGGATAACCTATCATTAAATTTACACAGGACACCATACTTGTTTCCTTTTAACGTGGGTTGACTCGGGGTCGGCCACAGCTTTTATTTATAAATAAAAATATTGAAAAATAACGGTAACTTTTTTAAGTAAACACCCGTATGCCAGCCGCCAACATAAGTGGGCATGTAGGTAATTTACCTTCCAAAACCGCCAGCTGTGACAAATAAACAATATCATACATTTTTAATGCACAGAAATTAGCAAACCCAACTAGAAAAATAGTGCAAATAGACGAGAAAGTATATGTACAAAATCACCCTTACTATTGGAAAGCAATGCCCGTTATAGTTCTAACTTCCAAGCACTGGTAAACCCCTTGTCAGGGGCGTAACTAGGAAAGACTGGGCCCCATAGCAAACTTTTGACTGGGGACCCCCTCCCCTGGGTGTCACACAACCACCCCCCCCCCCCTTTGTAGATAGTGCCTTTTTTACAGCCCCCCCCCCCCTGTAGATAACGCCATACAGACCCCCCTGTAGATAACGCCATACAGCCCCCCCCTGTAGATAACGCCATACAGACCCCCCTGTAGATAACGGCATACAGCCCCCTGTAGATAGCGCCACACAGCTCCCTGTAGAGAACGCCATACAGCCCCCTGTAGAGAACGCCATACATCCCCCTGTAGATAACGCCATACAGCCCCCCCTCAGTAGATAACGCCATGCAGTCCCCCCTGTAGATAACGCCATGCAGTCCCCCCTGTAGATAACGCCATGCAGTCCCCCCTGTAGATAACGCCATGCAGTCCCCCCTGTAGATAACGCAATACAGCCCCCCCTGTAGGGAACGCCATACAGCGTCCCCCTCCAAAAAAAATGCGACCTATAGCGTGTCCTACAAAAGACATGTATCCCCTCTCCACAGGATAGGGGATACATGTGTGATCACTGGCAGCAATAAGAAGAACGTGGAAACGAAAGTCCCCCGAAGTTCTCCATCACTAACCTCTGACTTCCGGCGTCTGCGCAGCTCAATAAAAATGAAAGGAACGCTGGTCACGCATACGCACAAGCGCGACCGGCGCTCCATTCATTTCTACGGAGCTGCCGATACAGACCCCGGAAGTCCGAAGTTTGTGATGGAGAACTTCAGGGGACTTTCAGTCCCCCGTTCTCCCTATCAATGCCAGCGATCACACATGTATCCCCTATCCTGTGGATAGGGGATACATATCTTTTGTTTAATGGCAGAGCGGGGAGATACCTCCCTGCTCTGCCATAGTGTTCAATGGCGTCGCGCTGTAGCAGCCATAGCGGCTGCTAGCGGAGCCTCCGGCCATGGTGGGGGCCCGTGCCGGGGGGCGACACGGGCCCCCTCATGCCGCGGGCCCCGTAGCAGCCGCTACGGCTGCTATAGCGGTAGTTACGCCACTGCCCCTTGTTATCCTTGTTGCTTTTTTTTTTTTTTTCACAAAATTAAACACCTATAAAAGCAATCTGCAAAATGGGCGGGAAGGAGTGAGATTGCGGCCAAAAGAGGCCCGAGGCGTGGGAATCCTTCCCTTATATCTCCTAGGAAGAAGAAGGGGGGTGAAACCATAACCCCTCCCCTGGATGGAGGGGGGAATGAATCGGAAAAATATGGTAAGGCCCACGTTAACCGCTGCCATGCTGTACCCGAGAGGGACTTACTCCCTAGCTGGGCTGCACTTTAACCCCTTCCTACATACAGTCCAAGACCCGGCGGTTAAACACCTATGGGTCTACTATTCTCAGCTGTTTTTAGTTTGTGAATGAGAATGCAAATGTTTCATAATGTTTGTGTCATTTTGGCGCAAATCTTAGATGTGAGTTTAATTTATGCAATTTCCAACAAAATCAGATGGAAACTGAATAATAAATGTGGGCAAATGTATATAGCCAGAAGGAAATTACTGTGCCTATATTAAAATATTTAAAACACACCTAAAGCGTACCTAACTTTTCAGGTGACTTTTCAGAATAAGTGCCATATGTGTGTACATGAGGAATAACACTATGTCTGGCCCTTATATGACTTGTATGTGGTATTATTTAGCAGTTTTTCCCTCTGCAGTTTCTATCTCTAATTCTCCGTTTTCTTTGAGCTAGTGGGCTGAGCCTAGCTGCTATCATGTCTTCTATATACTGCATGCAAAAGAGGAGAATGCTGCTCTTTTATCTATCACATATATAGGCAGTAGCAGAATGGAGGAGATTATACAGCAGTAATGAGCAGTGTAGCTTAGAATCCATCACTAGGGTGAGAAATAACACTTACCAAGAAGCTGCAGCAGGTCTATCTGTGTCTTGCTCACTCAGCTCATGCTCCTACCTACACTACCGTTCAAAAGTTTAGGGTCACTTAGAAATTTCCTTATTTTTGAAAGAAAAGCACAGTTTTTTTCAATCAAGATAAAATTAAATTAATCAGAAATACACTCTATACATTGTTAATGTGCTAAATAACTATTCTAGCTGCAAACGTCTGGTTTTTAATGCAATATCTACATAGGTGTATAGAGGCCCATTTCCAGCAACCATCACTCCAGTGTTCTAATGGTACATTGTGTTTGCTAACTGTGTTAGAAGGCTAATGGATGATTAGAAAACACTTGAAAACCCTTGTGCAATTATGTTAGCACCGCTGTAAACAGTTTTGCTGTTTAGAGGAGCTCTAAAACTGACCTTCCTTTGAGCTAGTTGAGAATCTGGAGCATTACATTTGTGGGTTCGATTAAACTGTCCAAATGGCTCAAAAAACAGAGCTTTCATGTGAAACTCGACAGTCTATTCTTGTTCTTAGAAATTAAAGGAACAGTGTCATCACAAATTATTTTTTTATATGTTAAAGATGTTAGTGCTTTATTAAAAACGTTTATATTCATTTGTGTGTTTGTGTTTTACTTTTTCTTATTTTTACACTTTTTCTTCCCTATGGGGGCTGCCATTTTTTTTCCATTTCTGTCTGTGTCGATTAACGACACATACAGACATGGAATACGGCAGCCACAGTCCCATAGGGACTGCGAACGGCTCCCGTCCCATTGACTTCCGTGTACGGCGTCTGTGTGGGAACTGCGCTTGCGCCGCTCCCACACAGTCCAATTCGAAATTGGCGCCGTCCGGCGCCATTTTCCTGTGGACCGGAAGTCGCGGCCGGACAGTAATATTACTACTTCCGGTCGCGGCTTCCGGATTTGTGCACTTGGACCAGCGGCAGCAAACGGAGCGGACGGGCCGGAGGGAGCCGCGGCGGCAGGAGCAGGTAAGAGATTTCAATGTATGTTCGTGTTTGTGTGTGTTTACTACTGTATGTAAACCTACTACACTGTGTGTTAGCTCAAAAAATGGCGACACACAGTGTAGGAGGTTACACCGTTCAAACCCCTCGTTTATCCCGGCACTAGCCAGGATAAAGGAGGGGGGGATGCTGAGAGCTCACTAGAGCGAGGGCTTTTAACCCATTGTTGCAATGCTGCAATTTTGGGAATAGCTCCATCTAGTGACCAAAAATGGGTAGTATTATAAATTAGAATTAATTTATAATATTTCCTGACTCGTGAAAAAAATAAAAAAAATGTGAACAATGTTTAATCACCCACACACTAAATGTTTAATTTTTTAAAAAAAAACATGTTTTTCTGGCAACACATTCCCTTTAAAGCTATTCCATGCGAGAAATTGCCAAGAAACTGCAGATTTCCTACAACGGTGTGTACTACTCCCTTCAGAGGACAGCACAAACAGGCTCTAACCAGAGTAGAAAGAGAAGTGGGAGGCCCCGCTGCACAACTGAGCAACAAGACAAGTACATTAGAGTCTCTAGTTTGAGAAATAGACGCCTCACAGGTCCTCAACTGGCAGCTTCATTAAATAGTACCCGCAAAATGCCAGTGTCAACGTCTACAGTGAAGAGGCGACTCCGGGATGCTGGCCTTCAGGGCAGAGTGGCAAAGAAAAAGCCATATCTGAGACTGGCTAATAAAAGGAAAAGATTAATATGGGCAAAAGCACACAGACATTGGACAAAGGAAGCTTGGAAAAAAGTGTTATGGACAGACGAATTGAAGTTTGAGGTGTTTGGATCACACAGAAGAACATTTGTGAGTTGCAGAACAACTGAAAAGATGCTGGAAGAGTGCCTGACGCCATCTGTCAAGCATGGTGGAGGTAATGTGATGGTCTGGGGTTGCTTTGGTGCTGGTAAAGTGGGAGATTTGTACAAGGTAAAAGGGATTTTGAATAAGGAAGGCTATCACTCCATTTTGCAACGCCATGCCATACCCTGTGGACAGCGCTTGATTGGAGCCAATTTCATCCTACAACAGGACAATGACCCAAAGCACACCTCCAAATTATGCAAGAACTATTTAGGGAAGAAGCAGGCAGCTGGTATTCTATCTGTAATGGAGTGGCCAGCGCAGTCACCAGATCTCAACCCCATAGAGCTGTTGTGGGAGCAGCTTGACCGTATGGTACGCAAGAAGTGTCCATCAAGCCAATCCACTTGTGGGAGGGGCTTCTGGAAGCATGGGGTGAAATGTCTCTCGATTACCTCAGCAAATTAACAGCTAGAATGCCAAAGGTCTGCAATGCTGTAATTGCTGCAAATGGAGCATTCTTTGACGAAAGCAAAGTTTGAAGGAGAAAATTATTATTTCAAATAAAAACCATTATTTCTAACCTTGTCAATGTCTTGACTATATTTTCTAGTCATTTTGCAACTCATTTGATAAATATAAGTGTGAGTTTTCATGGAAAAGACAAAATTGTCTGGGTGACCCCAAACTTTTGAACGGTAGTGTAAACTCTCCACAGACTTGTATGGGCAGTGTGTATGTTTCTCTTTCTCTCTCTGCTCCCTCTGCCTGATCCTCCTCCCCTCTCCATGGACTTGTATGGCCAGGCTGTGATTAGACACACCCAACTTCCTGCAGTCCGTCTCTTCTGCCTCCTCCCCTCTCCATAGACTTCAATGTGCAGTGTGTCTGTTATGATGGGGTAGGGAGACAGACAGGTGAGCCCTAATCTACCCGCCACTCAGTTCCTGCCTACTTGCAACGGCCCATCCTAGGCGATGGCGTACAACTGGGCGATGGTCCCTACGCTCAATAAGTGCATGACAGACAAACAGACAAGGGTACACAGAAGCTAAGGGAAATGGGGCAGTTGACCACGGCAACACCGTGAGCAACAAGAGTAGTGAACGAGCCGAGTCAAACCAGGAGTGTACGAGGTACAAATCGCAGAGCAGGAGCGTAGTCAGTAAAGCCAGGGTCAAAATGAAGCAAGGTCAATAATAATAGCAGGAGCAGCAGAGCCAGGAAACAGGAAAGAATCACAGGCAAAGGAGGAGCAGGAAATGCAGGTATAAATAGACAGAGGGCGGGAGATAGCTCCGTCTGGCCAGGCTGTGATAGGCTCTCCCACTCCTCAGCCTCCCAGCCTGACTGGTAGAAGATCGTGTCACTCTCTCAGACTTAGGAGCAGGTGTAGACTGATTACCCACGGGCGTCGACACAGAAGCTGTGTCTGGCAGATCCTTTACAGTGTCTGTGTCTCTCTCTCTGCTCCCGCCTCCCTTCTTTAAGATGTATTGACTGGCAATAAAGAGATCCCCCCCACGCACACACTTCCTGCAGTCCGTCTCTTCTGCTCTGTAGTTAAGAACAGACTTTGCTTGACAACCGGGGATGGACAGCACATTACAGGAAAAGTTTTGGCCATACGGCTAAAGCCCCCTCAACTCCAGTGAACCAAACTTATATAACCATGAGGTTCTATGGTGATCTACATTTGATTCAATAGAACCGTGTTGGGTCCAGGTGTCGTGTTTGTAATACAGATGATGCCATACTATGAGGCTACATGTAGCGGCTGAGGAGCAGACAATCAGTCAGAGACTCATGCGGTTTTGCAATATGATTTTTTTGCCTTCCAGATTATAACATGCTTTGCCTGTAAAAAATGTATGACACCATTCAGGTCTCTCATATGTTAATTACAGCAGCTATGACAGAGAATATGGAGAATTCTGCAAGGCAGGAATATTGTCATATTCATTATCAGCTGTGGCCTAATTCGACTCTGCGGCACATGTTTGTATCACATTGAGATCACAGCGGGGTAAATGAGAGGGGAGGAATTTTATATAACAAGTTTTTTTTTTTTTTTCATTTCAACAAGAATATGTCGAGCAGTTTGTGCTTTCTAGTGGAAAATATGAAATATTAGGGCTTTTGACTTCATTGGACGTATAAAAATAAAGGGCTCGAGGTCTTAAAAAGGAAGAAATAACTCGCTGGAGGCTATTTTCTTTCTTTTAATGCACATATAAGAAAACCGTTGTGATAGATATAGATGCAGGCTTATTCTACACACCTTCATCTTCATATATGCAGTCTCAGATATGTGTACATCCACATCTAACAGCATCTGCATTGACATCTAGACAAAGGTGTGTGTGTGTGTGTGTGTCTGTGTATATGCAGTGTGTGTATGTATATATATATATATATATATATATATACCTCCCAACCGTCTCGGATTCAGCGGGACAGTCCCGGGCGACCGGGGGTATGTCCCGCTGTCAAACTAATTCTGAAGCAGGGAACCATCAGCTCCCTGCTTCAGAATAAGATCAGAGCAGAGGTAGTAGAGATTCCGCTCAAGGAGTAGCCACTGACGTCACTGTCCATATATGGACAGTACCATCGTGCACAGCGCTTCCAGTAGCGCTGTGCCCGGGGAGTCCTCGGTGAGCAGAGGAGCTCCCTCTGCTCCTCCGCTCTGAACTCCATTCTGAAGCAGGGAGCTGATAGTTCCCTGCTTCAGAATTAGGGTATGTTCACACGCAGTGTTTTCAGACGTAATTCTGGCGTTTTACGCCTCGAATTACGCCTGAAAAAACGCCCCTAATACGCCTACAATATAATATGCTTGCAATGGGATTTACGGTGTTCTGTTCCCACGAGGCTTAAGTTTACGCGTCGCTGTCAAAATACGGCGCGTAAAAAGACACCAGCGAAAAAGAAGTGCATGTCACTTCTTCGGATGTTTTTGGAGGCGTTTTTCATTGACTCCATTGAAAAACAGCTCCAAAAACGACCGTAAAATATGCAGCGAAAAACGCGAGTTGATACAAAAACGTCTGAAAATCAGGAGCTGTTTTCGCCTGAAAACAGATCCGTATTTTCAGAAATTTTTGGTCACTGCCTGTGAACATACCCTTAGTGGCTACTCATTGAGCGGACTTCCCGTTGCCGATGATCTGGCCGGGGATTCCGCTCCTAGAGGAAACCCCTGACGTCACTGTCTATATATGGACATTGATGTCAGTGGCTCCTTCTGGAGCGGAATCCCTGGGCAGAGTCGGCAATGGGGATTCCGCTAAAGGAGTAGTCACTGACGTCACTGTCCATATATGGACAGTGACATCAGGGCTTCCCTCTAGGAGCGAAATCCCAGGCCTATGCTCTGGCTGGGGATTCCGCTCCTAGAGGTAGTCCCAATGGTGCTATCTACATATATATTGTGGCACTATATAGGGGCACTATCTACAGGGGACAATGTGGCGCTAGGCACATGGGCACTATATACATGGGCACTGTGTCACTATCTGCAAGGGCACTGGTACTAGGGGCAACTAAGGCGGCATTATACTGTATTGGGCAGCTATGGGGCATTATGTAGTATGGGGGCATTATACTGCATGGGGGCATCTGTATGGGCATTATACTGCATGGAAGAATATGTGTGGACATTATACTGTATGGGGGCATCTGTGTTGGCTTTATACTGTATGGTGGCAGCTATGGGGGTATTATACTGTATGGCTGCAGTTATGGGGGCATTATACTGTGTGGGGCAGCTATTTGGTATTATACTGATTGGGAGGCACTATGGGAGCATGATACAATGTGGGCTGAATCGGATGTGTATGGGCAGGTATTGGGTGGGATTAGAGGCATGGCTTAAAAGAAAAAAATTGGCGCTGCGCGTGCCGCAACGGTTGTCCCTCTTTGTGATTCTTGAAAGTTGGGAGGTATGTTTTTTTTTATATATATATATATATATATATATCGCTTTATGGTAGTATTAGGTGTCGTGCACAGATGCTTATTGGCTGATCCCATGTAATGCTGCTGTAAGCGGTTCTTCCTTCTCTGCAACCTGTATACTGTCTACACCTAAAAGAAGTCTTACTGCAGTCTACACTGCCTTGCACAAACCCTTTGGCCATCATCAAATTTCAAAGAAATTGTATGTCCGCCCCTATATTATACCGCCCTAGGTACTTGCTTATGGTTGCCTAGTGCCAAATATGGGCCTGGTTGGGAGAAAAAATGGGCCATTGATCCCTGAACAGCCAGTTAGTTATTATCTAAGAAATTTAAGAAGAAAGCGCCTCATGGTGCAGAAATCCCAATAGCAAAAGTAGTGACATACACAGATGTAGTCTCTCCCCCGAGTCTTTCTGGCCACATAGTACATGGGGTTTACTATGCTTAAAGAGGCTCTGTCACCACATTATAAGTGGCCTATATTCTACATGATGTGATCGGCGCTGTAATGTAGATTACAGCAGTGTTCTTTATTTAGAAAAACGATAATTTTTGACGGAGTTATGACCTATATTAGCTTTATGCTAATGAGTTTCTTAATGAATAACTGGGCGTGTTTTACTTTTTGGCCAAGTGGGCGTTGTACAGAGGAGTGTATGATGCTGACCAATCAGTGACCAATCAGCGTCATCCACTTCTCTCCATTCAGTTACACTGCAGATAGCGATATAGCTATATCGCTATCTGCAGCCACATAAACACACTATAACATTACTGCAGTGTCCGGACGATGAATATAAATTACCTCCAGCCAGGACGTCATGTGTATTCAGAATCCTGTCACTTCTGTAGCGTCTCTGTGATATTTACAACAAGGCAAGCGTAATCTCGTTTGAAATGACAGGTTACATCGTAATCTCGCCAGATTGCGCTTGCCTTGCTGTAAATATCACAGAGATGCTACAGAAGTATCAGGATTCTGAATACACATCACGTCCTGGCTGGAGGTAATATATATTCATTGTCAGGACACTGCAGTAATGTTATAGTGTGTTTATGTGGCTGCACATAGCGATATAGCTATGTCACTATCTGCAGTGTAAATGAATGGAGAGAAGTGGATGACACTGATTGGTCAGCGTCATACACTCCTCTGTACAACGCCCACTTGGCCAAAAAGTAAAACACGCCCAGTTGTTCATTAAGAAACTCATTAGCATAAAGCTAATATAGGTCATGGTGTGAGGGCTTATTTTTGCGGGAGGGGCTGTAGTTTCTATTGGCACCATTTAAAGTACCATATAATGTACTGGGAAACAGACAAAAAATTCTTTATGGTGGGGAATTGGAAAAAAACGAAATTCCTCCCATAGTTTTTTTGGTTTTTGTTTTTATGTCTTTCAGAGTGTGGTAAAATGACAACATAACATTATTCTGCATCTCAATACGATTACGGCGATACCAAATTTATATAGTTTTTTTTCATAATTTACTACTTTTACAAAGAAAACACTATTTGTTAAAAATAATTAATTGTTTTGTCTCATCACCATTCCGATTGAGCAGTGTGAGGGCTTATTTTTTGCAGGACGAGCTTTAGTTTTTATTGGTACCATTTTTTGGGACATAGGATTTTTTGATCACTTTCTATTTCATTTTTTTTAGCTCTAAGGTGACCAAAAAAACAACAATTCGGGTGTCTTAATTTATTTATTTATTTTTACACCGTTCACTGTGTGAGTTAAATAATGGTATATTGTAATAGTTCAGACTTTTACGTACGTGGCGATACCAGTTTTGTTTTGTTTTTGACATTGTGCTTGGGGAAAAATGGGAAAGTTTTTTGTTTTTTTTTTTACTTTTCATAAATTCAGGCAGAGCATGGCACGGCAGCACATGTGTTTTGCTCTATAGTATGTGCAACATGCGTATGATAGGTCTTTCAAGATGCACGAAAAAACTCCTATATCCTAAAAATCCCATGTCTTATGCCACATTCCTGTTTGACCGGTAAACTATTGGTCACTGATACCAGATCAAGTCTCTTACCGTGTATAGATTCAATCAAGTATGGGGCTGAACAGTGAAAGGGATAGGAGGGAAGAATTCTCTGTGTTTGATTTCCAGGGAGACCAGAAATAAAGGATGAAGAAGACCCTTTGGGTGACCAAGTGACAGAGAGATAAGACCCATGGAAACTTATATGACTGGCAGGAAATACCGTATTTTTTGGACTATAAGACGCAGTTTTTAGCAAGAATAAATCTTGCTTAAAAGTCCCTGCGTCTTATAATCGGCAGTCAAGGGACCCGTCGGCGTCAGACCCTCTGACCGCTTCTTACTTAAACCCTTCCCGACCCATGGTGTGCCGGCACATCATGGAGCGGAGAGGGGATTAAATTCGGAGAGGGCTCGTGCTGAGCCCTTTACATACACTGCAGGTTTCAGCTGTGTTTTACTGCTGACACGCTGCTCTAACGGCCAGGAACAGCGATGGGTCAGGAACAGCGGGTCCCAGAACACCTCCGGGACCCGCACCTATCTCTAGAATGGGGCCCCCCTAAACCCCGTTCTATCTTATCCGCTGTTTCTCGGCTACTTCCTGTTTAGGTGGTCGGAAGTTACGGAAACAGCCGAGTGCTCGCTGAGCAATGCTGTTTCCGTAACTCCCATAGAATTGAATGGGAGTTACGGAAACCGCGTAGCACCGCAAGCTACACTGTTTCCGGAACTCGTTAGCTCCGAAAACAGCGTACATGGTCGAGTTACGGAAACAGCGTATCATGCTACGCTGCTTCTGTAAATGCCATTCACTACTATGGGAGTTATGGAAAAACAGGGTAGCTCAGTGAGTTACGCTGTTTCTGTAACTCATCCGTGTATTGTACCAGCGATCTAATGATCGCTGGTTCAAGTTCCCTAGGGGAACTAATAAAATGTGTCAAAAAAAAAGAAAGTTTGATAAATATTCAAGAATCATGAGTGTAAAAAAATATTAAAAGTTACAAAAAAAGCGTTTTCCTATTTTTCCCCAAGCACAATGTAAAAAGTATAAAAACAGGAATTAAATAAAAAGTGTACCAAAAAATGGCTCTCAGAATGTGGTGAAGCAGAAAAAATAATGTATTTTAACAAATAGTTTTTGCTTTGTAAAAGCAGTAAAAAATGAAATTTTTTCCAATACTTTGTTGTCTAAAACCTAGGTGCGTCTTAGGGTATGTTCACACGAGGGCGTCCGTTACGGCTGAAATTACGGGGATGTTTCAGCCTGAAAACATCCCCGTAATTTCAGCCGTACCGGCATGTGGAGGCGCTTGAACGCCGCGTCCATTACGGGCGTAATTAGCGCTGCTATTCATTGGAGTCAATGAATAACGGCTCCAATTACGGCCAAAGAAGTGACAGGTCACTTCTTCTACGCGGGCGTCTATTTACGCGCCGTCATTTGACAGCGGCGCATAAATATACGCCTCGTGTGAACAGACAAACGTCTGCCCATTGCTTTCAATGGGCAGATGTTTGTCAGCGCTATTGAGGCACTATTTTCAGACGTAATTCGGGGCAAAAACGCCCGAATTACGTCCGTAAATAGGCCGTGTGAACATACCCTTATAGTCCAAAAAATACTCTTCTGGAAACTAGAGGCAGGGGAAGTCTAAAGCATAAACAGCTACATTTACAAGATAAAGAAGCACAGATAATGGTGTTGCCCTCCTCAAGACAAACCCTTTATCGAAAAACAACTGCCACAATGATCAGCTGATCGCCCCGTTGATCTGGCATCTGGACACCCAGACAGCAGGAGTGGAAGTGACATCCGGCCACATGTAGTAGTGCTCAGGTTCACACAGAGGGGAAAGCTCTGATGGAAAGTCGGAACCGAGCCCTGATGCAGATGTGAACGAAGCCTAAAGCGTTCTGCTTCACCTCTTTTTGGACCAATTCTGGTTTTCCCTAAAACAAACGCATATAGAAGCCATGTTGTGCTTACACATATCTAATGTGCTAAAATAAAAAAAAATTAAAAATTATGTTTTATCAGCAAGTTCAGCATTAGAACATCAAAATACTACAGTCTGCTGCCAAATTCGACAGATGCATATGTAAAAATAAATCTAAATGATTGAAAATGCCAAAACCAGCAGAAATGTCTGCTCTGCTATAAAGAGAAGTAGTTTGTTGCTAATACGCACATCTATGATGGCTTTTATCGTTATTCTAAATAACGTGTATTTCCGATTCTGCTTCTAACAGCAGCAAGGACTGTCTGCAGTCCGTGCTGCCGCCAGCTCATAACTCTGCAGTAGAACACAGAGCGTCCTGCTCGTCTCCATGGCTCCCAAATGCAAAACGGCCGCCAGTGCTATAGAATCCAGGATTAGAAAAACATGGCTGCTTTCTTCCAAAAACAGCTCCATACCTGACCTGGGTTGTGTCTGGTATTGCATCTCTACTCCATTGAAGTGAATGGGGCTGACCTGTAATACCACACATAACCTGTGAACAGGTGTGGTGCTGGAAGAAAGCAGCCATGTTTTTTTTCATCCTGGACAACCCCTTTAAGTCCTGCCCTCTGCTTATTTCTATGATTAGTGCAGGGTAGAAATGGAAAGCTGAATGTGATCAACCTGAGAGAGTCTAACGCTGGAGCCTGGAGAGGTAAGTAACCACTGGACACCAGGTATTTAACCCAAACATAAGAAGAGATTATATCAATCACCCCTTTCTTGTCCTAGACCACCATTGATGTCTCCATTATCCCCTTCACTTCACTAGACCACCAGGGATGTTACAGTTAACCACTCTAGACCACCATGGCACCCTAGCATATTAGGTATGCTTATATTAACCACTTCAATAAAATCATAAAAACTTTAGACACTTTCAAGCATTTAAAGGGTTAATCAGCCTCTAAGATACTACTACACATATCCATGTCACAGGATACAGCATGTGATTGTACTTGGAGTTCCCTTATGCATGATTTATATAGCAATACATTTTATGACGTTTTTATTGCTTGTGTGGATACTTTAGTTCAAAGACCTGATCTTATTATCTTGGTGCTTTACAAGTTGCTGTCCCCACCTGATAAGAACAGAAGTAACAGTTGTCACTGACAGCTGCTGTCATTCTGGACCAGAGCCCTCATCATTTTCATATATTACGCTGCAGAAAATGTCCCATTGTCTAACTCTTGATTCATCTGCTACAAATTTGCTTATTACAACCTATAAATTAACTTAGATGTTTTACTTGTTGCAAATAATTACATAAAACCTCGTTTGTGCATTTACATTGTATTTGCGGTTTATGCCATTTTTTAAAATATACAATGTAAGAACATAGAACAGTATTGATCAATTTAGCATACACATAGTTAAACAATTTAAAATACTTAGAAAACAGTTTTACCTTAATGTAGATCCAAGTGGCAGCTCCAAGGTCTCTATCTCGGCACACGCTTTCTCATATATTTTTTCCCCATTATGTTCCTCTAATTGCATTTCAGCTTTGCTGACTGTTGCCATAGTTCTGGATCATGAAATATACGCAATTGGGGATTTGAATTTTGTTTTTACTGAAAAATAGTGTGTACTCAGCATAAAAAGGCAAAAAAAAAATCCTTGCCCTAACCTGACCTTTAAAAAGCTGAACACGGATATATTGGAACAAACAAAGGAAACCTGGTTCTAGATAACTAAGTACAGGCAGAGAGCGGTGAATGATAGATAACCGCATGGATGATGCCTTGTCCCACATACAGCAGATGATCTCGGAAATGTTCCCGTATTGAAAACCTTAGCAATCGGCATGCAGGCTGTCTTTTCAATCGATTGGAGAAGCGTTGCGCCTGGTTTGAGATTAGCAGATCATCCGACTGATTTGTATCTTTAGAGAATTAGTGGCAAAAGGTTTTTATAAAAATACATTTATTCTAAGGGTCCTTTTAGGTTATGTTCACACTGAGTTTTTTGACGCGGAAACCGCGCCGCAAAACTCGTCAAAAATGGCCCGAAAATGCCTCCCATTGATTTCAATGGGAGGCGGAGGCGTCTTTTTCCCGCGAACGGTAAAACCGTCTCGCGGGAGAAAGAAGGGACATGCCCTATCTTCGGGCGTTTACGCCTCTGACCTCCCATTGACATCAATGGGAGGCAGAGAAAGCGTATTTCGCGCTCAATGGCTGCGGGCAAAAAAGGCGCGAAAATCGGCGTGCAGGGAGAGGAAAATCTGCCTCAAACTTCCAATCGGAATTTTGAGGCAGAAATTCCGCCTGCAAAAAACTCTGTGTGAACATAGCCTTACACCGGCCAATATTGGCCGTAAAAATGAGCGACCGATCAACGAGACAGCTCATTGACCAGGGCTCTGTTTGCTCGTGCCGCCGACAACGATAATATTTAATGCTGCATAAATGACACGATCAGCCAATGATAGAGCCTTTGCTCGTTCATCGGCTGATCGGTGTTCTGTTCACGCAGGGCAATGATTGGGAATGAGCGTTCATATGAATGCTCATTTGCCCAATAATTGGCCCGTGTAATAGGACCCTAAGTCTTTTATTTTTATATTTTAGGTACA
This sequence comes from Rhinoderma darwinii, assembly GCF_050947455.1. Classification (NCBI taxonomy): domain Eukaryota; kingdom Metazoa; phylum Chordata; class Amphibia; order Anura; family Rhinodermatidae; genus Rhinoderma; species Rhinoderma darwinii. Next base: position 31,191,047 of record NC_134697.1, on the reverse strand, counting down.
TCCAAACTGTTCAGCCTCATCACACTGCCGTATAATGGATCTGTGTTATAGGGAACGTTAATACGGCACCCGTAGAAATCTATGGTCCCATACAGATCCTCTGAAAGCCTCATATTTCACATGAGGGCACACAGAGTTTTTTTTCTCATGAATACATAAGGAATTGTGAGAGAACAAATGGTGCCATGTATAATTTCATGCTTAGGGTATGTTCACAAGCTTAAAAAAATGTCTGAAAATACGGAGCTCTTTTCAAGGGAAAACAGCTCCTGATTTTCAGCCGTTTTAGAAGCAACACGGGTATGAAATTAGAGGCATATGGAAGTACAGTTGAGTGCCATTTTACAGATTTGTACAGATTTGTACAACTCGGAGGCCTCACACAGACCAAACTGTCGTTCTCAAAAGACGTTCATCAAGTCTCACGGCCTCCTGCCATGTGCCTGGTATCAGGTGTAGTAATGAAAAATGATCTACCTATTATTGTTATACTAAGGTTTTTAGACTCTATGTGTGCAGTAACTTTATGATAATAATAAATAATTTTCATCAAGACCAGTGGTGTCGTAGGGACAGTTTTCAGTGTTCCCTCTTGCAATTACATAAGTGAGGCTTATACATATTTGATTATATTTCAAGCAAGCAACAGGTGGAGAATATTATAGTGCCTCCTGGCAAATGCAGTCACCGTTTTACATAATGAATAGGCACGGAGTATTATACAGCGGCACCTAACCAGACATGCAATAGTCCAGGTGGTTATGGTAACTATATAGGTGTCAATTAATTGTACCGTCATAACAAACATGCACTACAATAAAAGTGTTACTACAAATATTGCTCCATTATGAGAGATATCAAAGCAAATGTGCATCTTGTGCTTCTTCTGACTTGCTGTAGAAAGATTGCTTGATAAGATCCAGACATTGACACCCCTACCGATGGGTTGAAGCACTCTTCTGAGCACTATGCCCCTTCAGGTCCCATTGGCTTTGCTGGGCTTCACTTTGGAGTAAAGCTGTTCGTTCGATAATAGTAAATCCACCTGCTGTTTTTATAACCAGGCATCTGTTTTACTAGAAATTTGTATTGCCCATAAAGTAAGAATTCCAGAGCATCTGTTCTTAAATGCATTGTGCCGTTCCTCTGATATTCCTCCTGGAAATGAATAAATTGACAATTGAGAGATACCATTCCCTTTGTCAATAGGATGAATTTAAGAGCGCATCATCTGTTATTTGCTTAGGATAGTTCTTCACTTTGAAACATTTTCAAATGATTTTAGATTGTTTGCAGAAGTCCATTGTGCAATTTCTGCAAATTCTTCTGAACTGGCCAAATGGTGCATTTTAGAGGAAATAATGACGAATCCATAAGGAGAAATCTTCTACAAAGAGAAGTATATTGGATACATACCATGAGATGTATTAATCCCATGGGTATGAATGAGACGTAATTTTGTAGTATATTTATAACTCTCTTTTTCAATTAATATATTTCAAGATAATCTTGAAGTTACATTATTGCCCTATATTTGCTCTAAATAATTGCATAGTTCATAAATCAAGTAAAAATAGTTATTGTTTTAATATTATATAAATGACAAATTATAAAAAACAGTGTTTCATATTTTATTTAATATGTACTTTGAGATTGAGACATCGTTCTATATTTACATCCAATTTACTGACTATTAAATTAATGGATTGGTATTCATACATATAAAAAAGAGAACTCTTTATATGGAAATAAAGGGAGAAAATACGTAACATTTGTGTTCTTGTTTTGCATATCCCTGGAGGAACAGGACGCGATGCTCTGCGGCACTGCGATTTCTGTCATCAGAATAGAGGCAGACGGAGCGCTGACAGTGAACGAGGGAGGAGCTGACAGGCCCTGAAAGAGTCCAGTACTAACAGAGGAAGCGTGGTGATTATGATTTGCTGCGCCACCACACTAGTATGAGGAGAGACTGAGGGAGCGCATATAAGGGAGGTGATTTCATGCCCAAACGGGAAGAGAGAGCCGGAGAAGAGTGGAAAGCAGAGAAAGTGCTCCGTTGGGACATCCGGTGTACGAGGGTGGCCCGTCTGACTGCAAGGCAGTAGAAAGCTGGAGGCTGCAGATAGAGGTGGATGCCGCAGAGTGACCCAAGCCTATGCGTAACGTAGGCAGATCCACTGTGGTACAAAGCGAAGTGGGATTCAGAAGTCATGTGCAAAAGGGGAGTTTAGTACGTTGTGGGGCAGACCAAGGAGATAGGTGGCCTGGTGGGTACAAGCGGGCCATTGATGAAGTGGCTCTGGGAAAGTCTACAAGGGCTGTGGGAATGGTTATCTCTAGCAAGGGAACCAGTAGGAAATAAGTGGTACAGTTCTCAAACCCAGGGGGGGGGGGTCTGTAGTCAGCCCGGTAGGAAGCTACAGTGGTTCTGGTTGCCATTGAGGCCTGAAATGTGGCCTAGTATTTGTAGATCACGGAATGACTGGATTACTGGAGAGACATAGGAGTAGGTAGCGGTGGGTTCCCCTTGAGATCAGGAACCTGGTGAGTGGGCTTATGGAGGGACTTGAGGTGTCAGAAGGAGACCTAGGTAAAGTCTGGTGACCGAGTAAAAATAGTACATATTAGGTGTGTATTGTCGAGGAGTGGACGGCGGTGTCCTGGTAAAGATAGCCCATGAGGCGTGGGACAGAACTAATAGGTAGCTATGGCCTATATGTCAAGGGCCGAAAAGGTGTAGGAAGGCACAAGAGACTGCAGATAGACGCCTGGACAAAAAGGCGGGAACTAAGGAAAAAGCTGGAAGCTGTGTGAAGGGGGACCACTCGATCAAACCCCTCATTACAAATAGGCAGCACAGTTTGGACTGAGCGAAATAATTCAAAATCAGTTATCTCTGATCCATGCATGCGCACACGTGTCCCTGACATAAAGAGCGTCCCTAGCAACCTCCGGGCGCTATTGCTGCCCAGGGCATGCATGTGTTCTTATGATCTTTTTACTATTCAGAAACATTGTTTACTTTTCTTTTGGTTTGTTTATTTTTACTATAATTTTTTTTACATTTAATTTTTTTTATACATAATGTACCCCAAAATACATCTTCGGAGGACATTTCAGCTTAAGATTTATTTTGTATAAAGCTAAAAAAAAAAAACTTCAGGACTTTAGAACTCACTTATTTTCCCTTTGGCCCAGAACTTTCAACATCACAGAAGGCTTTTGTTCAACATTTCCACTTATAAGAAGTATACAAGATGCCATTTTCTCCACGGCTAATTTGAAATAATATTTTTGATGACTTGTTCAATTAGAAGAACATATAAACGACATTTAGAATAATTGTGTTAGTGTGGGCAGATGTATATCATTGAATTGTAAAGAAGATACATTGAGCAAAGCTTGGCCCATAAACAGCCTGGAAAGTTCATGTGACTGATATTGAACAGTTTACTCCAGCTAAAGGGGTTCACCAAGGCAAATTAAAGGGTAAATAAACTTTCAGAAAACTTCTGACATGTCATAGTGACATGTCAGAAGTTTTGATTGGTGGGGGTCCAAGCACAGAGACCCCCACTGAACGCTAAAACAAAGCAGTGGAAATGCTCGGGTGAGTGCTGAGCCGCTTGGTTTCTGATTGGCTTTTCTCTGAAAGCCAATGTAATGGTCTATGGACTCAATAAAAAGTCTATGGGCCCGTACATCGTTACATCGGCTTTTCGAGTAAAGCCGATCAGAAATCAAGCGGTTCATCGCTCACCCTAGCGCTTCTGCCGCTACGTTTTAGCGATCGGTAGGGGTCTCAGTGCTCGGACACCCACCGATCAAAACTTCTGACATGTCACGACATGTCAGAAGTTTTCTGAAAGTTTAGTTACCCTTTAAATATAGTTAATTTATCATAATCCAGGAGGTGCCCACACTTTGTGATATATTAGCCATGTACGGTCACCTATGTATTGAAAAAAAATGGTCTCATTACTTGGTAGGAGGCATATGCCATAGTCAGGAAAGAATCACACCGTTTTTTATGAGCATTCCAACATCTCCGGCTAAGGCTATGTTCACACGCTTAACAAAAAACGGCTGTAAAATAGGGAGCTGTTTTCAAGGGAAAACAGCCTCAGATTTACAGCCATTTTTTTGCATCAGGCGTTTTTTGATGCGTTTTTTTACGGCCTTTTTTGGAGCTGTTTTGCTATTGACCCAATGGAAAACGGCTCCAAAAACGGCTCAAGAAGTGACATGCACTTCTTTTTTACGGGCGTTTTTTTACAATGGGCAGATGTTTGGAGGCGTTCAGCCTGATAATAGGCCGTGTGAACATACCCTAATAAGCAAAAGAGTGACACCAAGAAATGCAGGTCCTATAGGCAATATAGAAGCAAGAACATTTTAATATATTAATATTGATCGTATATGTTCTTTTTATCCTAATATCTACGGTTACTGACGTAAAATTCCGGAGGAGAGTATTGCTGAGTAACAGTCATGGGGAGGCGACTTCAACAGATAGATCCCTAACAGCTTAGAGGATAAGTACACAGGGTGTATTTACATGTCCCAGTTGTTGCCTTTTTGCATAATTTTTTGCCTTTTTTTTACACCAATATTAACAATTGAGGCGGCAGCAGTAGTTAGAGACGGACGGTCACATGACAGCTGCGTCCATGGGTTCCCCTATGCACAGACCTATACAAGCACCAGTTAGGTTACTGATATATTAATTTATTCATGTTAAATATAAGAATAAATCCCGCAACAAACGTGTTGTTTTTGATGCTTTTCTTGTCATAGAACTGCATCACTATCTCCCTGTGTGAACCCGCCCTTAATAACATAGCACAGACAAACCTATGTAAAATTGCCTTAGTAACATATGCGAGAAATGCAATATAAGTATCTTCAGAATATTATAATCAGGAGTAATTAATAAAGCAACATTGGGATTACCATCTATTTATTTGTTTAGTATTATAACTGTTGTGAGTGAAATCAGCCACTAGAGGGCATCAGGACACAGACATTCCCAGTATGGGCAGTCCTGCTGCAATGATATGACAGGGTCGTGTCCTGAACTTTCTATTGGTATAGATTCTGTGATTTGTAGCAGAAATACACAACTAGTCCCTTCGTAACTGCCTCATGATCTTAACTTTAATTGGTTCTGTTAATGGAAAGCATATAGTTGACATTCCACAGCTAATCCTATTGTTCTAATGCAATAATCTATACTGGACAGTGTATAAGACAATTACATTATCCATAAGAGATTCTACAGCAACTTGTGATCATCTTAAAGACATACACAATGAGAATTATTAGGCTTCATTTACATAGGACAATGTAGAGCTTGATAACATGGCCGTATTTACAGTCTGTCAAAAAAGTGATTCATTCCCAGTTATGAAAACCCAAAGTTTTTCCTATTTCTCTCTACTAAGGTCCTGTTATGGCACAAACAAAAAAATCATGCAAGGAACATGGACCACAGATAATTGTGGCCACTCAAGGCATTGGGGGGGGGGGGGGGATTAGCCTTTCTACACCAGTTTTTTGGCGTAGAAAGATCGCAAAATGGCCCAAAAGTCTCTTGGCCTTTTTTTGCCTCCTTCGCCACTTTTGTGGAAAAGGGCGTGGCTTCGGGAAAAGAGTTTTGTCGTCACAAAAAAATGTATTATAAATGTACTATAATTTACGCCAGGAAACTGGTGTAAATTAGAGTGGAAATGAATGCCAATTCCAAACTAGCGTAGCTTTCACTCTATGGGATGTAGCAAAGTAGAGGTCCATGCTGGGCTTCGTACCTTGCCCTCAATCAGACTATCCCCTCGTGGACAGTTAAATAAGAATAAAGAATAAAATAGTAAAAATAATGATACTTACCTCGCCGCTCCTCTCCTTCCCTCAGGCTCCCTCATCACTCCAGCGCTGCTCGTACAGCGTAATGATGCCGAGCAGCGTCAGCGTTGTATGCGATGCAGCACTGATAACATTGAAGACGCTGCTCTGTGTCAGGACCTTGTACAAGTTAACCGGAGGGGGAGAAGAGGAGCGGTGAGGTGAGTATTTGTGTTTTTTTTATTTTATCGGCAATGTCGAGGGAATGTATGCCGAATGGCCGTGGCCGTTGCACTAGATTTGTACGCACAATCGGAACAAAACATGCAACACAATTTAATCCGACTTTTCTTGGTATTAAGACCAGCGTATGGAAGGCCAGTCTTAATAAATTGCCCCTATGAGAACTGAAAATATTCAGTAGGAAAATATACAGATATATCAGACTTGCCAACTCTCTTGGATGGTCCGAGTGTCTCCCAAAAAAGGCACCGTCTGTCTATGAGCCCACAGCTATCATGTGTATAGTCATATAAAGGCACATGGACGTACTATATCGGCCCACAGAAGGCTACAAGGTCGTATTATAGATCCGTACAACATGGATCTGTAATAAAGCAGTATGCATAATAAGCCTAAAAATCTCATAGCCATAGCAGTTCCTAATATAATAGTACTGGAATAGGTTGTTTTTAGCTATGGGTGCAATCTGATAATAACACACAGGGCTTCAGGAGAAATCCACAATTCTTGTGTCATCTGCAACCTGTCAGCAGACTATAAACCATTTTTATGACAGCCTGTAGTTTGGTTTATTTCTCCTGGATAATTAATTCACCTCTAGATGGTGCTGTTTAGTCACTATGTGTAAGTGTGTTTTTCTATATATAAAAAAAATTTCTTTTTTTGGGGGGGCTTTTTTTTTTTTTTTTTTTACTTTTAGTGACCTAAGGAAATAACAATAAAAACATTTTTTTTTAAAACAAAAACATCCAAAAGCCTCCTGCTGAGATTAGGTTCAGGTTCAAAAAGCAAAAATAAACTGAGTATAAAACACACCAGACCTCTGGTACTTTAAGTGTATGTTCACACGCACTAATTACGGACGTAATTCGGGCGTTTTTGCCCCGAATTACGTCCGAAAATAGCGCTTCAGTAGCGTTGACAAACATCTGCCCATTGAAAGCAATGGGCAGACGTTTGTCTGTTCACACGAGGCGTATATTTGCGCGCCGCTGTCAAATGACGGCGCGTAAATAGACGCCCGCATCAAAGAAGTGACCTGTCACTTCTTTGGGCGTAATTGGAGCCGTTATTCATTGACTCCAATGAATAGCAGCGCCAATTACGTCCGTAAAGGACGCTGCATTCAAGCGCCTGCACATGCCGTTGCGGCTGAAATTACGGGGATGTTTTCAGGCGGAAACATCCCCGTAATTTCAGCCGTTATGGACGCTGTCGTGTGAACATACCCTTATAGGTACTGGGCAGCATAAAACTATCACATCGTAAGGGCTTGTCCACACGTCGCGGAATTTCTGAGTTTTTTTCCATCCAGAATTGCGGACTGAAAAAAAGCAGCATAATACAGTAGCAGCAAAGTGGGTGAGAACGAACAAATCTCATGCACACGCTGCGTAAATACTGAGCGGAAAAAACACTTAGAAATTGATTCCGCAGTGTGTCAACTGTATTTGCATAAATGCTGCTTATTTGTCGCGGGAATTTCCCATTGAATTCAATAGCAATTGTTGCTTTTTATGCGGCAGGGTCCCGCCGCATAAAAGGCAACTCAGAAAAAAAAATCTGGATAACCCAGAAGTCTGTGTTCTTTCCTCCAGCACGGCCTCCTGGGATGACGTTTCATCCCATGTGACCTCTGCAGCCAATCACAGGCTGCAGCAGTCTCCTGGGATGAAAGGTCATCCCATGAGGCCGGCCTGCTAGCGGGCCGGATGGTGCTGCAGTTTTATGCAGCATATCAGTCCCGTGTGAACGCAGCCTAATAACTGTGGAAAAAAGCACAAATAGATATGGTTGTGTCTTTCCTAAAGAAATAGTTCTAGGAAAATTGGTACAGAATTCGGTGCTGATGCATTTCTTAATATATTCCTAGCGTACAAATCTGCTTTGGATATCTTTACAATGTAATCCTTTGGGAAAAATATTCCTCCAACTCCGACAGATTTCCTATTTTCTTGCATTGCAGAATATTTTTCCCATAGTATTATATCCCATGCAGCATATTTTTATGCTGGGGAAATATAAGGCAAATACACCACATGTGGCTGCTCCCTTAGGGTCCTATTACACCGACCCATTTTGGCCTTAACAACAAGCGCCGCTCAATGACACAACTCATTGGTTGGCGCTCGTTTGCTGTTTACACCGGGAGACGTGCTGCAAACAACGATAATATTTCGTGCTGCAAACAACGATAATATTTCGTGCTGCAGAAATATTGCACGTTCATCGGCTGATCGTTGCTCTGTTTACACAGGGCAATGATCGGGAAGAAGCGTTCTGTTAATGTTCATTGGCCCAATAATTGATCTGTGTAAAAGGGCCCTTATATTCAAAGAATAAGCAGCACAATCACTCCCAATCTCCATTGGACCAAGGTCTAGACAAAGAGAAAAACACACGGCACCACATAGTGCAATTATCCAAGGGTCATGGGAAAACAAAACACTAGGGCAAATTATGCTCACCTAGGGAGGTTATGCTGACCAGGCACAACGCTGTTAAAAGGTATGAGTCAAACCTCCATTCAGATCACCGCTACGGAGATGGTTGAAGAGGAGACACACCCAGGGTGTGTGCAGACAGATCCGAGGTATAGCTGCTGCCCAGGTCCAAGAGCTGGTGAACGGAAATTCACCGCCAATAATGAAGTAGAGAGAGAGGAAAAAAAGGACCAAATTGCTAGGCGCAGCGGTACTAATTTTTATTTTAATATATGAATGACAACAGGCTGATGAAGACGCATGCCCTGTGTCGAAACGCGTAGCCTGTTTTCATTCATATATTAAAACAAAAATTAGTACAGCAGCGCCTAGCAATTTGGACCAAGGTCAACATGCATGTTAATGCAGGTATTTTTTTTTATATGAATGGTCCGCATTGATATTCAGTTTACAAAAACATAAAAAAGGAAAAACATGATAAGGTGGACCAAGAGTATTCATTATAGAATTTAATTTTTTTTTTTTTCTATTTTTCAATTTGCACAACATTATGTAAAACTATGCAATAGCTTACGGGTATTATTAGTATAATGTTACCAGATTTAGATTGTACTGTTTCCTGCTAACGCAAATAAGCAGCCTGCCAGAGATAATATATGACTATTAGATTTGTAGTACTGTACTTTGAGGATTGGAAAGATCAGGAGTAACAAGCAGGTTGCTGTAGATAAGACGCTTGTTACATTGTATTGCCCGGCAGTAACAATCGGTCCCCTTTGCAACATTTGCTGATTCATTTTAACAGGAAGCGCTGTGTTGAGAGAGATTGTCAGGAAAGCAACAATCAACAGTTTTTCATATGAAATAAAGGCAATTACTTCACTGTTCTCACCGAATTTGATAATGAACATTTTCCTGTTTTGTGAACATAATAAATCACCAGTGCTGCGAGGCCTGGAACACACGTCTGTACATTGAAGTAGAGAAGAATAGATATATTCATCGCTGCCCTCTGATCACCTGTTTCCGTAAACTTTTTATTTATTTTTGTACATTACAGAGGATAGCTTTTTTTTTTTTTTATCAATAAAATTATTATGTGCATGCCTTCTGTTTTATTTGCCTTATTAATAATGGGCACATCCATATCAAGGCAATAATGTCTTCCAAAGCCAACATGTTTGTTAAAAAACTATGAGCAATAGGGTTGAACTGGCCCATCAGAGTAACGGAGGGTGGGCACAGACTGACAAAATAATAGGCTCCTAATATAGCACGGACATCATGGTCCAACAGAAGACAAGCCCCATCTAGAGCTGACATTGGGGCCGATCACTTGCCACCAAAGTCTATTTCTTATGGGTTAATTCCCAAATAACCTAGTAGACCTTATTGATGATATTTATGGAAAAAAGCACAATACACTGCAATACGTAAGTTACAGTGTATTCTGCAAGAGATATAACCATTGCATTTTCTTGAAAAAAAAAAAAAAGTAACAATTTGTTAAATAAAGGTATGATGAATATAAAAAAAAATATTAAAAGTTTTTAGAAAAATGTTTTCCCATTTTTCCCCTAAAGTAATGTAAACAATAAAAAAAAACAGAATTGGTATCGTTGTGTCCACAACAATCCAAACTATTACAATATAACAGAGAAAAATTATTCATCATGGTGAATGCTGTAAAGAAAAAAAAGAAAAATGGCCGAATTGTGTTTTTTGCCCAAAATGTAACATCTATTTTAGGACCTGTAGGAGAGCGGAAGTACAGATCATGTCTTCAATGCTAAGCTCTGACTTGCCATATGTGTGTATAACATGCCTGTATTCTTGATATAAATGGCACCTTTGACAGAGGTGGGGTATGGGTGATGGGGAGGAGACAGACTCCTCCATGATGGACATGATGGGCACTAACTAATTATTTCATGCTTGTAAACTGCATAAAGAACTACAATAAATCTTCATTTTTAGGAAATGTTGAAGTCCTTTATTATTATAACTTGATCAAGAATTTGAGCTGCGAGACAATTAACACCCAATTAATCAGCAATTTCGCCAATTCGCAAACTAGAATTTTCTTATTTTGAATCTGTACATTTAAGTAATGAAAGCTTAAAGAGGCTCTGTCACCAGATGATCAAATCCCTAACTCCTATTGCATGTGATCGGCGCTGCAATGTAGATAACAGTAACGTTTGTTTGTTTTTTGGAAAAACGATCATTTTTTGCAAATGAGCCTTTCTAATGGGCAACTGGGCGTGTTTTCTCTTATTTCCAACTGGGCATACATTTCGACATTCCGTCTGAGCTTTCCATCAGAATGGAGCCCTGACTGACACAAACGGAAACCATATGTGTAATGACGGGGTAGGGAGACAGACAGGTGAGCCCTAATCTACACGCCACTCAGTCCCTGCCTACTTGCACGTCCCGTCCTAGGCGACGGCGTACAACTGGGCGATGGTCCCTACGCTCAATAAGCGCACGACAGACCAACAGACAAGGGTACACAGAAGCTAAGGGAAATGGGGCAGTTGCCCACGGCAACACCGTGAGCAACAAGAGTAGTGAACGAGCCGAGTCAAACCAGGAGTGTACGAGGTACCAAACGCAGAGCAGGAGAGTAGTCAGTAAAGCCAGGGTTAATTTGAAGCAGAGGACAATAGCACAAGCAGGAGCAGCAGAGCCAGGAAACAGAAGAATCACAGGCAAAGGAGGAGCAGGAAATGAGGGTATAAATAGACAGAGGGCGGGAGCTAGCTCCGTCTGGCCAAGCTGTGATAGGTTCTCCCACTCCTCAGCCTCCCAGCCTGAGTGGTAGCAGATCGAGTCACTCTAACAGATCTAGGCACAGATGCAGGCTGATTAACCACGGCCGTCAACAAAGAAGCTGTGTCAGGCAAATCCATAACAATAGGTTTCCGTTTCCATCACCATTGATTTCAATGATGACGAATCCGGTGCCAATGGTTTCCATTTGTCTCCGTTGTGCAAGGCTTCCGTCGTTTTGACGGAATGAATAGCGCAGTCGATTCCAGTATTAATTCCATCAAAAAGACAGAACCCTTGCACAACGGAGACAAACGAAAACCATTGGCACCGGATCCATCACCATTGAAATCAATGGTGATGGAAACGGAAACCTATGGTTTCTGTTTGTGTCAGTCAGGGCTCCATTCTGACGGAAAGCTCAGACGGACCGTTGGAACGGAGCCCTGACGCAGATGTGAACGAAGCCTAATATGGTGCTAAGGCCAAGGCGCTTAGACAATACAGGTCACCTGAAGCCGTCTCCTCGTCTCGCATGATTTTGATTGGCTTACCAAGGAATGGGGTTAATTAGGGAAGACACACATATGATAACAAGTCAATTGGCTGATATCACTAAACTTATCAATGCATATGTGACCAACATATCACAGACAAACACATAGAAGAAGATTCCATTATAACATAGAATACTATCTAAATAAGAAGAGATAAAGAAATACAAGGAGACTCCATTTCCTAAAGATATTCTATCTGCTGCAATCCTTCTTATCTTATATTTACAAAGCTCTGGTGTGGAGACTTCCGGGAGTTTCTGCAATTCTTCATAATTGAATGTAAAAGTGGCCCTACACAAGAGATTTTGGACATCCATAAGGGTTATTTTCCACGATTTTCCACCGACTATTGCCGCCATTGTGCCTGTCACAGACCAAAGGCTGATCTGTGGAAAGTCTATCTGCTGTGCTGGATAACCAAGTGGGTGTTGTGGAGAGAAGTGTATGACGCTGACCAATCAGTGACCAATCAGCGTCATACACTTCTCTCCATTCATGTACTCAGCACATAGTGATCCTGCGTTGTTCACTATGTGCTGTCACTCACACATTAACGTTACTGAAGTATCTTGACAGTGAATAGACATCGCCTCCAGCCGGGACAGGATGTTTATTCACAATCCTGACACTTCGGTAACATTTGTCTGGGACTTACAGCACAGCAAAGCGTAATCTCGCGAGATCTCGCTTTAAATGACAGTTTACAGCGAGATCACGCTTGCTCTGCTGTAAGTCCCACACAAACATTACCGAAGTGTCAGGATTGTGAATAGACATCCCATCCTGGCTGGAGGCAATGTCTATTCACTGTCAAGACACTTCAGTAACGTTAATGTGTGAATAAGTGACAGCACATAGTGAACAACGCAGGATCACTATGTGCTGAGTACATGAATGGGGAGAAGTGTATGACGGTGATTGGTGACTGATTGTCAGCGTCATACACTTCTCTCCACAACACCCACTTGGTCAAAAGTAAAAACTTGCCCAGATGGGCATTAAGAAAGTAATTAGCATAAAGTTAAAATCGCTCATGAAATAGATTGTTTTTCTAAATAAAAAAACAATGCTGTTACCTACATTACAGCGCCGATCTCTTTATGTAGAAGATAGGCCACTTATAATGTGGTGACAGAGTCTCTTTAAACAGAACTTATACCAGATGACACCTTCTGTACCCAAAAGATAATGCCCATGTGATTTTTTTTTCTCCTGGTGCCAGGCATTTACTTGGCATATACATAAAAATTATAGGGTTGTCGTGTATGAGAATCATTTAGGGACGTTAGCAGGGAAGACTGAGAGTGGTTTAGGCCACTCGCAATAATGGTCAATGGTCCCCTTGCCAACTACCATAGTTGTTAGACACTTGAATTGGGTTAACACACTGGGGGAGATTTATTATTACTGTCTTAACTTGTAACTAAACTTTGAAAAAAAATCTTTACATGTCATAGTGAGATGTCAGAAGTTTTGATCAGTGGGGGTCTGAGAACTTTAGCCGAGTGAGCCATGTACAGGCTCAATAGAAATTCTATGAGTCTACACACCGCTCGCTCAGCTTTTCCGAGGAAAGCCTATCGGAAAGGAAGTGGCACAGCGCTCAAATGAACGCTTTTGCCGCTTAATTTTAGCGATCGGTGAGGGTCTCAGAGCTCGAACCACCACTGGTTAATACTTTTGACATGTTACTATGACATGTAAAAAGTTTTATAAACGTTTAGTTAAACTTTAAATTTAGACAGGGTAAAACTAGACCAGGCAGGCAGAAGCTGTGCCAAATTTATCACCGGTGTGCATGCTGTGAGATAAATTTGGCGCATCTTACTAGATACTATCTTAGACAATTTTCTCTTCAATACGCCACCTCATGGTTGGCCTAATTTAGACCAATAATTTAAACCAAAATGTTGGCCCTTTTCTAGAAACCTTTCAAAACTTTCTAGTGAGGCACAAAAAGTGTCTAAAATACAAAATAAATCTGGCGCAAGGCATGTACGCCAGTTTTTCAGGGCAAATTGAGCTTGAATTTTGATGCATTTAGCTTAGTAAATCTCCCCCAATGTGTTTAAGCAGCAAGTATTTCATGTATATCTATTTGTTTTATATGCAGAACCTACCTATATGCATCTGACTTAGGGGCTGTGAGCCCCTTCTGTGCATGGATTCTTGGGCTCCGCCCTTATGAAAATGTTATTTGGATATCTTATTCTTGTCTCACATTATCAGAGGTTGAAGTTAAAGGCCTGAGAAGTGCTCCTCTGCATGTGTCCCCATGATAGCACTTCCGGTACCCATACTTATATGGGCTTGGTGTTATTCTAGGGACTGGGGAATTAATAACAACCATTAAGAATCCGACAAACATTTTTTACCCTACAGGTATGAAAATTAAATATTAGTTACTATGAGGACTAGTGTCTATGATAACACTGCCAAAAAACTGGAATATAAAGCAAAGTAACTCTTTCCATAGGTGACCTGTAAATGAATTTTCAAGAAATAATTAAGCTTGAATAAAAAAACTCTATATCTCCTGTAAAGACTTTTCTCCAATTTGATGTCTAGCTGCCAGCAACAAAAATTCCCCCGTAAAAAGTGATATTTTTTGTTACCCGTGAACATTTTTTTAGAAAAAATTAAATTAGGTTTCAAATTCTGTACTGATCAATTTTTTTTAGATATTTGCTGTATTTTTCTGATATACAATTCCAAATCCCCCTGCATAGTCATAGGTTTAAAAGATAACATTCTATCTGCCTGCAGCCACCACTAGAGGGAGCTAAGAAGTTTATTGCATACTGTTTTATACATTAAACTCAATAATAAAGCTGTATGTCGTTAGCTCGTAAGCTCCCTCTAGTGGTGGAAGAAGCAGCCAGAATGTTGATTTTTAAATCTATGGGCAATATAGGGGATTTGCAGCTCTGTAACGGAAAAATGGAACTTCAGATGCTATAAAGATCTATTAAGAAAAATTATGGACCTAAACACGATATGGAGTTAAAAAGTGGAGATTCACTTTAAGAATGTCGCCTTGGATCATTTTATTGCTGTCTGTAAATGATGTGGCTATTGGGTTCACAGGTGACACGTGCACAAATAATAGTACATAGCTTTATACACAACTGGGGAATAAAAGGGAGACATCTGATGAGATCTGGTTTTATGGATGTGTGGCTGTTACCGATAGACTTTAGTCATTTCCTTCTTTTCATTTTCCAAGTCAGAAAGATTAAGGAAAATGAACAATTCTGGTTGAGAGTGATCACAGCGCGACCAGAGTTCAGCAGTTCACCTGTATGTTTCCTTTTTTAAAGAATACATTTTTAACTTCTTTGTTATTCAGGAAGTAATCAGGATGTAACTATGGAAATATATGAATGCAAAGGAAATGTAACAAGCGGGACAATCCAGCCAGAAAATTCAGCTGCATTCATTTTTATTTTATACAATAACAACATTCTAAATTAATCAGGAAAAAATATAATACGGGAAGGCGCTGTCATTACGTAAGCGATTCAAGTAAAAGGTAAACAAATCATTGTCTGCCTTCTCATAACGCTGCCCCCTGACATTTTAATAGCTGTTGAAATAGATCTCTTTCTTACAAACCGAAACCAAGATACAACCTTCTAGCTTCTCATTTCTGATAGCTATTACTACTTAAAAGGGTTGTTCGCTTTGGGCAATTCCTTTTTGTTAGAAGAGTCCAGAGAAAATAAGCAGATTAAAAGATGTCCTGTTGCTTGGTCTTCCAATGATCAATTGTAATCTGTTGTGGAATCTCCCTGCAGCGCCACCACAGGGGAAATGAAGCATTACACCGTGCATAGTAAAGTCAATGGGCTGTCTGTGTAATAAACAGACATCCTGAATCCTCCAGAGTGAGAGATGCTTTTTTATAGCAGTTCTGGCATCTGGGGTCTTTCCCATAATTTATATTTATCACCTGTCCATAGGATAGGTGATGAATAGCTGATAGGTGGTGGTTCGACTGTTGGGACCTCCACCAATCGCGAGAATGCGCAAGATTTTTCCATAATCTATATTTATCACCTATCCACAGGACAGGTGATAAATATCTGATCAGTGCTGGGACCCCCACCGATCCCGACAATAGGGTTACCTGGCCATCCCTGTGCGCATGGTACTGCACATGCTCGGTCACCCTTCATTTATTTTTTCTGGGACGGCCAGAGATAGCCGAGCGCATGCTCGGCCACCCTTTCATTAATTTTCTATTGGGCTGCTTGAAATAGACGATCACTATGTCCGGTAGCCCCACAGAAAGTGAATTGAGCAGAGGCCGAGCATGTGCAATACTGCCTCATTCATGGAGAGCACAGGGACAGTCAGGTAAGCCCATTCTCAGGATCGTGGGGTCCCAGTGGTTGGACCCTCACCGAACTGATATACTGTATATCACCTATCATTTGGATAGGTGATAAATATTGATTATGGGAAACCCCTTTAAACTGGGGATCCCCCATCAACGCAGAATTTGCTGGGAGAGTATTAAAATGGGTTTTCTAAACTATACAACCCCTTCAAGATCATGTTCACATATTGCAATGTTGACCCCACACAAAAAAAATGTGTCAGACATAAAAAAGTAAAAACTGTAAATTAATGAGGTTTTTCACAGTGATATAGAAAGAGCAATTGTCTGCTGCTGTTTGTTTTTCCTTGGAATCAATGGGAAAATAGTGTCACAACAATGTGGGTAATAGGGCACTGTGTCTTTTTTTTTAACCCCTCAAGGTCACGGCTAATTTTGTTCTTCATGACGTAAGGATGTTTTTGTTTTTTTATCGTCATATTCCAAGACCCATAACATTTTTGTTTTTCTCTCAATGTAGCCTTTTCTGCGGGACGAGTTGTATTTTTAATGTCACCATTTTTGGGATACATATAATGTATTTTATAACTTTTTTCAAACATTTATAAGGGGGTGCAAAAATAACAGCAATTCTGCAATTGTTTTTAAATCTTGTTTTTACAGCATTCAAAGTGTGTTATAAATGACATGTTAACTTTATTCTGTGGATCAGCTTGATCAAGACGAGACCAAACTTATATAGTTTTGTAATATTTTACTACTTTTGCACAATAAAAACACTTTAAAAAAAGTTATTCGTTTTTGCGTCGCCATATTCTGAGAGCTACAACTTTTTATTTTTCCGTCGATTGAGCTGTGTCAGGGCTTGTTATTTGTGGGGTGAGTCGACATTTTCATTTGTGTACACGCTACTTTTAAATTAAATAATGTGCTCGTTTTATAGGGATGTGGTGATACAGATTTTCTGTGCTTATCTGTACTTTTTATATAAATATATATATATTATTTTTTTTACATATTTTATCGGGAATGCAAGTATTTACTAAAACAGACAATTCAGGAGAGCTTACAAAATATTTTTAAGAGTGTCAAATGTGATTAATATTCAATTTCTAATATTTTTTCTGTATTTTTATGTGTGTTTTATATATATATATATATATATATATATATGACATTGTATTATATCATGTCAAGTTATTTCTATTTAAAGGATTACTGATTTGTTTGATTCATCTTCCTCTAAGGGCATGACCACACATGGCGGAATTCCTCCGCAACTGTCCGCATCAATGCCGCACAGAATCTGCGTTGCAGATTCTGCAGCGGATCTGCACAAAATGTGCAGAAAATTGATGCGGACTGGCCGCTGCGGACTGCAGGAAAAGTGCTTCTCTTCTCCCTATTCAGTGCAGGATAGAGAGAAGGGACAGCACTTTCCCTAGTGAAAGTCAAAGAAATTCATACTTACCGCCCGTTGTCTTGGTGACGCGTCCCTCTTTCGGCATCCGGCCCGACCTCCCTGGATGACGCACCAGTCCATGTGACCGCTGCAGCCTGTGCTTGGCCTGTGATTGGCTGCAGCCGTCACTTACACTGAAACGTCATCCTGGGAGGCCGGACTGGAGACAGACGCAGGGAGTTCTCGGTAAGTATGAACTTATATTTTTTTTTTACAGATACATGTATATTGAGATCGGTAGTCACTGTCCCGGGTGCAGAAACAGTTACTGCCGATCGCGTAACTCTTTCAGCACCCTGGACAGTGACTATTTACAGACGTCTCCTAGCAACGCTCCCGTCATTACGGGAGCCCCATTGACTTCCTCAGTCTGGCTGTAGACCTAGAAATACATAGGTCCAGCCAGAATGAAGAAATGTCATGGTAGTAAAAACAATACGCTCCGCAGCACACATAAGATCTGCGGACTTCATTGCGGAATTTTGACTCTCCATTGAAGTCAATGGAGAAATTCCGCCATGAGTCCGCAACCAGTCCGCCACTGCTCCGCAACAGACAGAGCATGCTGCGGACACCAAATTCCGCTCCGCAGCCTATGCTCCGCAGCGGAATTGTACGCATCGTGTAAACGAACACTGCTAAATTAAAGTGAAAGTCAATGGAGAAACGGCTCCGCTGCGGATTAACGCTGCGGAGTGTCCGCAGCGGAATTTAAGTGAAATTCCGCCATGTGTGAACCCGCCCTAAATAGAATTATGATCTACATGCCAAACAGTCTGTACTCCAGTCTTATATAACACATTATAGTATTACTATTTGCTAGATAGTCAATACGTTGGTCTAAAGGCATTCAGGATTATAAATGAATGTGTTACATATATGTGTATATATATTATTTATATAAATATATATATATATTTAACTTTAAATCTAATTGTTTTTACTGCAAATTCATTATCTTAATTATCCGTCATTTATAGTATATTATGTAATGGAATTGTAGTCTACGTGCAGGACAGATTCGGCTCCAATGGTATGTACCGTAATACATTAATTTACATTTTGTTTATAGTGTTAATTACTACAAGAATGTAAGGTCCTTCCATTGTAATTTCACATAAGTCATACGTAAGTCACAGTCTATGAATACTTTACTTTTCACTCTTGATAATAATCTGAATGTGGAAATTTCAATTAGCAGGGTAAGATTATGCTAGTAGTTACATTATCATCCCCATCACCCGACCAATTGACGTAACATAAGATTTTATTTTTGTTAAGCTAACGAATATCATTACAATCTTTGACCTACAAATGTCTGAAGAGCGGCCAGGGGAGAAGCCTTTACTATTCTGTGTCTCAGAATAATCAGCTCATTCGAGGAATAAACATAGTACATTATGTGACAGGACTAGTGACCCCTTCTTAATCTACAACATGGTGCCATGGGCTGTTACAGGGTTGATAGGGTGTCTACATCAATGTGTCTCATCCTATTTAAAGGGAAAGTGTCGCTAGAAAAAAAATGTATTTTTTTTTTTAGTAAAACAATTAGTGTATAGGTGATTAAACTTTGTTCTAATTTTTTTCACGAGTCAGGAAATATTATAAATTAGATTCTAATTTATAATATTTCCCAGCGCTGGTCACTAGATGGAGCAATTCCCAAAATTGCAGCATTGCATGTGGTAAAGCAACCACATTGCTTTATGCTGCAAAATTTGAGAAAACTCACTCGCTCTAGTGAGCTCTCAGAATCCCCCCTCCTTTATCCTGGCTAGTGCCGGGAGAAACGAGGGGATTGAACGGTCAAACCTCCTACACTGTGTGTCGCCATTTTTTGAGCTAACACACAGTGTAGTAGGTTTACATACAGTAGTAAACACACAGTAAAACACGAACATACATAGAAATAACTTACCTGCACCTGCCGCCGCCGCTCCCTCCGGTCCGTCCGCTCCATCTGCTACCGCCGCTCCAAGTGCACAAGTCCGGAAGCCGCGACCGGAAGTAGTAATCTTACTGTCCGGCCGCGACTTCCGGTCCACAGAAAAATGGCGCCGGACGTCGCAGAGTTCAACACAAATAAATAAAAAAATGTTTAATAAAACACTAAAATCAAATTGATCTAAAAAAATTTTTTTTCTTGTGGTGAAGCTTGTATCTTTAAGTCTTTCAAAATGTTACTTTGAGATACATTTTAAGGGTTGATCAGTCAAATCTGAGCATCCGTAACAATAATTGGCCAGTGCAAGTGAAGGAGGAGATCAACGATAAATGATAAAACACATCGTAAAAATTATTGTTATCAGTGGTAAGATTAATAATTGTAAATGTCACTCGTAACATTGTGTTCCATCGCTAGGAACTGATGACACTTCTCACCCACTAAGGAGGAGTTTACCAGCTACGAATATCGTTCTGTTGGAAATGTTCATCATATCTTCGCCCATGATTTTTTCAAACCACCGATTGTTTGCGAGGGTGTATTCTAAATGTTCATGTTATTGGGTCCTATGACCATAAGGACTAGTGATAATGATTCCCTTATTCAGATCGTGTCATTCTCATTACCATAAAATAGCACAAACATAAAAAAGGGAAAAGGCATTAACTCTACGAAAAGCATACTGAATGTGACCCTGCCTGAAAAAGATGAAACTCCCGCAGAAATCATGAAAGTTTATGATGGTGAGAAGCACTTATTAGGAGCCACCTACATAGCTCCCTGATCATCAGATTGAGCAGAAATATTGGGCTGTGCGTGGCCAGTTTTAGATAAACTGACTATACACACCAGATTAATTTTCATTAAGCCCTCCAATATTAGCAGGATATGCCAAAAGTCTAAGGTGTATGGTGCAACCCAACTGTCCCCCATTGGTTGACATCAGGGGAAATAAGCATCGGCATATTGGATTTCACCATGCCCAATCTTTTTTCAGGCTGCTACCAGAAATGTGTCGGTGACTTAAGGTAGGCCGTGGGCCGTATAAACCAGCGCCAATCAATGAGACAGCTCATGGATCGGCGCTCGTCCCCATACAGTTCTATCGTCTCGGCAGCACGTCTCACTTGCTGCCGAGAATGATAATAGTTTCGGCATTTAAAACAATTAATTGCCCGTTTATCGGCTGATCGTTGCCCTGATTACACAGGGCAATTATCGGGAATGAGCGTTCTCCGAACGCTCGTTTGGGGGATAATTGGCTAGTGTAAAAGTGCCTCTATTCTCCTCTCCCCATTGAACTAAACATGCCCACTTAGCCGTCCCTAGAGTGCATGTTTATTGGGGTCAGGAGATATAGCTATCAGCCAAACAAGCAAGGATCAGACATTTTGACATCAAGCTCCCCCCCCCCTCCCTCCGGAGGGGACAGCGACTTATCTCCTGCTCCCTACTGAAATAACCATACCAATCAGCCAATCTAAGTGTGCATGTTTATGAAGGGTGTGAGGTGTTAAAACTAAATCATGTCTATGGTCAGCTGTGTACAGTCCACTATGCAACACTTTAATATATCCCATGTACAGTCAATACAGCTGATGTGACAGCTATGAAAGCTGATACTGTCTCTTCATACAAATGAATGGCTGCCCGCCATGGGCTGGGTCCGCCACAGTGAGAGACACTCTTTTTAGCATCTTTTTGCTCTGGCTCATATAGGAGATTTCCAAAAGGGGCAACGTCCATATCTATGATGTCCATGTTGGATAATATGTAAAAAAGTTTGTCTTCATGACTGACTATATACGTTGTTTTCTTTTTGTATTGGTCTAAAAAACGTTTGAAGACACGTGTGACAACCAGGAATCTTGAACACTGGTAGCATTGTAGATGGAAACAAGATATCTGGAGTGTCCACTAAGAAGCTGTTTGAGCAGCACTCTGATACTTGATTTTTTTTTAGAGAGGATTAAGTTCAGAGTTCATTGTTTTGCCTGTCATTTTGGAGATTAAATAGTTTAGTTAGGCTCCTACTGGCCATGTAAGTGACTCTCTATTTATTGACCGTCTAGGAGAATTATCAAAGCCTGTAAGCCCAATCGACACCCGGCAAACAAAAAGCCCATTATATTTGCAGTTTGATAAGATTTACATGGGACGTGTATCTCTGTTAAGATTGATTAAGCAGTTAAAGGGTTTAGTACAGTGGAAAACATTATGATCATTGTGGAAACATTCACTAAACAAGGCAATCTTTTTACATTGATTTAGATAGACAGAGGATAATTGTGGCTGTATAGATAATTGGTAATGAGGATTAATGAGGAAATCAACATGGCGATTGAAGGCCATTGGGATAGTTGGAATTCAGACACAGAAAGTGAGAATAATTAAATAAATATTGCGTACCTTTACTGATTCTGCTTTAGCATTGTTTCTATAGCTTTTGGGAATCCATTCTTACATTAGTACTTTGTTAATTTAAAGGGTAACTAAACTTTTAAAAAACTTTTGACATGTCATAGTGACATGTCAGAAGTTTCGATCGGTTTGGGTATGAGCACTGATACCCCCACAGATCGTTAAAACAAAGCGGCAGAAGCCCTCGGGTGAGTGCTGTTCTGCTTCGTAACTAATTTGCTTTCCGAGGAAAGCCGAGCGAGCGGTGTGCGGACTCCTAGACTTTCCATTGAGCACAGACACCACTTGCTCGGCTTTCCAAGGAAAGACAATAAAAAACTAAGCAGCACATCGCTGACCGGGGTGCTTCTGCCTCTTCGTTTAAGCGATCAGTGGGGGTCTCAGTGCTTGGACCCCACTGATCAAAACTTCTTGCATGTCACTATGACATATCAAACGTTTTTTAAAAGTTTAGGTACCCTTTAAGGCAAACCTAGCACAAATCAAACATTATAAAGAATGTATGGGATTAGAAGCACGCGACTGTTTTCCTCCATACAGCGTCAGTTTTGTCTATGGGCTGTGGGCAGAATTGCAGCTGAGTTCCATTCACTTCAATGTGACTGAACTGCAATACCACACACAGCCCATGTTCAAGAGTGGCGCTGTTATGTGTTTCTAATCTCAAACAACCCCTTAAATCCATCTACAAATGCCAAAGAATACAGATAAATTGAAAAACACGTTATTATTCTATTATTATAAATTATACTAGATAGTATTTCAATTTATGGATTTTAAAGGATACAACATTTTGAAAGGTTCAACCATCAAGAAAATCAGAATATTCCATAGAAATCTAAATTATATATATATTTTTATTATTACATAAAACTATGAATAGGGTCTTGTAATTTACCACTAGCTCAGTTCAGTACTTTATGATTAAAGAGGCTCTGTCACCAGATGATCAAATCCCTATCTCCTATTGCATGTGATCGGCGCTGCAATGTAGATAACAGTAACGTTTTATTTATTTTTTTTAAACGATCATTTTTGGCCAAGTTATGAGCAATTTTATATTTATGCAAATGAGCCTTTCTAATGGACAACTGGGCGTGTTTTCTCTTATTTCCAACTGGGCGTGTATTGTGTTTGTAACATCTGGGCGTGTTTACTTGTTTTACTAGCTGGGCGTTGTGACTAGAAGTGATTGATGCTGCGATCACATGCAATAGGAGATAGGGATTTGATAATCTGGTGACAAAGCCTCTAAGTTATTGTTGGATACAACCAGATATAGTTGCATTTGTGTTGGATTTACTTTGTGAACTTGATGGGGACTAATGGATCTGGGGCTGGATGGTCAGCCACTAAATTATAATGGCTTTTGATGGAAATCTGCTCCATTGCTATATTACTATATTATAAGCTCTGATACAGTTGTTGTTTTTGTTATTTTTATGTCTATATTTTTTGTCATGTTGGATTGCATATATGTATATATATATATATACTTTTTATTATTAACTTTTATTTATTTAACTTCTTTTAATTCAGCAAATGTTTTCTACATCTGCATTAGGGTTTGGTAAAAACCATCTACATGCAGAAACAACATTAAGGGTATGTGCACACACACTAATTACGTCCGTAATTGACGGACGTATTTCGGCCGCAAGTCCCGGACCGAACACAGTGCAGGGAGCCGGGCTCCTAGCATCATACTTATGTACGACGCTAGGAGTCCCTGCCTCGCTGCAGGACAACTGTCCCGTACTGAAAACATGATTACAGTGCGGGACAGTTGTCCTGCAGCGAGGCAGGGACTCCTAGCGTCGTACATAAGTATGATGCTAGGAGCCCGGCTCCCTGCACTGTGTTCGGTCCGGGACTTGCGGCCGAAATACGTCCGTCAATTACGGACGTAATTAGTGTGTGTGCACATACCCTTAGATCTATGGGGTGGATTTTCAGTCGCAGAAATTTCTGTAACAAATCTGGTACCAGTGAACGTACCTTAGGCCTAGTTCAAACAGACTTTTTTTGCAGACAGAAAATTCTGCCTGGAAAAATCAGCTCCGTTTTTTTTGCACAACACGTGATTTATTGGCTCGTTTTTTTGAGGCATTTTTTTTTTACCTCTTTCTTCAACAGGCAAAGGAAAAAACACGTCAAAAAACGCACCAAAAACTCAATGTTAACAGGGCCATTGAGCGCCGCGGGCAAAAAAACGCAGCCAAAACTGCTTTCTCTGCCTCTCATTGATGTCAATGGGAGGTCAGAGATGGAAACGCCCATAGAAAGGGCATGCTTGCAGGAAAAAAATCACCTCCTCCTTCCATTGAAATCAATGGGAGACGATTTCTGTTGTTTTTTGGTGCTGTTTCCGATGCTGTTTCCGCATCAAAAACAGTGCCAAAATACTTAGTGGGAACTAGCCCTTACAGTTCCTTCAAACCAGAGTTTTTTATTTTATATTAGGGTTCCTATCACCCTGAAATGACAATGATATAATACATGATCTTTACACGTGTAACAGGGACTATTAGACGATGCATTTATAATCCCACAGAATTCATTATGTTACAGCTGGCCATTTACTATACTGTCGATTTTGGACAGCTAAAATAAAGACGACTTGGATTATTTTCTGCCAAATTTCGGCACCTTTACAGGACACAAACGAGCGTGACAGACACTGACCGAAGATTGATATCTGTGGAAAAGTTTTCGGTTGTTTTTGAGTGCAGTCCGTGTGAAGTTTTTCTTGCCAAATGACAAATCAGCATCCCATCAATAGGGAGAAGACCAGACCAGGCCACAGATCAAGGCAAAGATAAATCAGCCACAGACCAACCGCGAACGAGATGTCATTTAGAAACCGACCGTCTGAAATCGCTAATGTATGGTCAGTTTAAGAATTGTGATAATGGTGTAATCCCTTTTAAAACAAAGTGAGGCATTATTAACACATCGTCACTGATGAGCGGTAATTGACCGCTTTAATGATGTCTCTTTATCCAGTCTTTACTCTCTGTGTCACTAATTTACGATGTGTATCTCCATAATAAGACAATCATGTAAAGTAGGGGTCTCCAACCTGCGTCTCTCCAGCTCGACAAAAAGACAGAGACTTAAGGCCCTTTTACACCGGGCAAATAACAGGGCAACGATCAACCGACAAACGAGCAAACACTTGTGGATTGGCTGATTGTATAGTTTAAGCTGCAAGAAATCTTATCGCTGTCGGCAGCACATCTCCCTGTGTAAACAGAAAGATGTGCTGCCGACATGATGGAAATGTATGGGATGCATTGCTACAAGCATTACTCCTTGTGAAAGAGGCAAACGAGCGCCAGTCAACGACCTGTCTCGAAGATTGGCGCTCTTTTACACAGCTCATTTTGGGCCTTGCAGGAGGACCTTTAACTAGACCTTCCTCCAACCAGGGCAAAGTTTTTATTCACTTCTCTACCCCGTATCTTAATACTGGGGCCCAAGACAGAATGTTTTATTGGTCACCCCCCCCCCCTGTGGCACACAACATGTGGGACACCCGCTAGAGATGAACTCGGGATGGTAAAAAGCGATATTGCAGGTTCAATATTTACAGTGAATCTCTTCGAGAATCAATGGAGAATTTTGGAAAACACAGAGGGAAGAAACAATTATAAAACTATAAAACAGTTGAACAGAATTTTAAAAAAATAAAGGCTTCATGTTTATAGCAGACCCGTGGGCAGGAGGCTGTATGGTCGCACATGGATCATACAACGGTGCTACAGGGACTTCATGTGTCGCCAAACCATGCACCATCAGGTGCCGTATGTGGGACCTATTCTCACCTATAAGCTATGCTTCTATGGGAGAAAAGCTCCGTACATACAGAATCCAATGGAACATGCCACAATTTGATTTCTTTTGGATTTGTATGAAAAAAAATAGTCTAATGGAAGAGAACGACTCAAGGACTTATTTATTTACTTTATTAGTGATTTTTTTTTCTCATATAGAAGCAATGCTTGTAGAGTAGAATAATTTGCCGAGGCACCATATGGCAGCCTATGTAGTGCCTATGACTGTATGGGATCCAAAGGGACTCCGTGTGCTGCTGTGCAGGGTCGATGGACACGGCAATACCCCATGCATTGGCCCTAAGGGACATGGTCACATGTCAAAGTGCATTCCCCATGTTTTTTTTCAGACCCAACATAGTAGAGTAATGTGAAGAAAGCCTTGTACCTCTCTTACTGATTCAGAGTTTTGGCAAAAACAAGAATAAATGTTGACACTGTAATATTTGACTCTGGCTGTAATATAAATGAACCCTTTTTCTACATCATGAGCACATACACAGTACACTAGCCTTAAGCCGGCCATACGCATGAGATAGTTGCTCGTCTAACAGCTATTTCCACCATAAACATGCAAGCTCGGCTCAGCTGAGTATGTTTACTTCAATAATCCACTGCTAGACACCCCCCACAAGAACAAAGGATCAAGCAAGTTAAAACCTTCTTTAACCCGACATCTGCCGTTGGGTAAAGTCGGGAGGCCTCCATACAAATAAAATTGTTGACCGGTCCTGACTAAATCAGTGGGTTAGATCAACTTTTATCTCATGTATGGAGAGCTCAGATCAAACCATGAACTGTGGACTTTGAGGCTTTATTAGTAACTACTTTATAATTGTTTTTCTTTTGAAGCCCATACATTACTGCACACTTTCAAAATTCTGCTTTGCATATTCCCTATGTTTACTGCTAACTCTAAAGCAGGTCTAGGATCTAAGGAAATACGGCAAACATTGATCTCACCTTGACCTCCACCCTTAAAAACAGCAACAGCAACACAAGTACAGATCCTCTGCATCACAAAGGAGTTAATGGAACCTCGCCTTGACAATACACATAAAGAGTATTATTAAGAGCACTTGAGCAACATTTATGTCTTCAGCATGGCGATTTATTGAAGCCCAAAAAGCCCTTATTGAGGAAAAATGCTTTTCTTTCCACCGTCAGAAAGGGATTAAGACAACAACCCTTTTAGAGATACAATCAGACAAATTCCATCTTTTTAATTAGTCTGTTAAATATTTGTGTTAGTAGCTCCTGTGTTTAACTGTGGTTTTTACCTCGGCCATCAAAAGAAAATTTATTGGCGACTTAAATGTCCCTTTTCAATGAGTATCTTGGGTTATGGGTTCTACAATTGCAGTTTATTGGCAATTGCTCTACATCTGACAGATACGCTATATAGATGATTAGCTCGATGTCCCGGTAAAGCTGTTTAATCTACGCTCCAGCTAATTTACGAAAGGAGTCGTCTCTTTAGAGACTCACCTATAAACACGGTTAGCTATTTTTACACAAACTAATGAATCACTGGTCTAAAACCATTTTTGAGTAGCTGCCAAGATTTGTCACCGTTGGTTAATTTTTGGAGAAATGTTATCACTGAGCTCAAGAAACAATTGAAAACCCCCTCACAGTGTAGTAGTTGAGTGAGGAAGGATGTAATCATCTAAACAGAGATAGATTGGTGTGACATGGAATTAAACAGGAAGGCAACCACGTACAATTGCTTGATATGTGCATTCTTTGTTACAAAAACTGCACTACAGATACCCAAGACCAGATAAACTGACTTTGTTGCGTCTGCAAAGGAAGATTTTCACATTGATGACACTAATGTGTTTACGCCGTCTTCAGTATTTTCAACTGAAATAGTTTTTTGTTTTTTATATCAAATCAGATTATCAAAGGATTATACCACAAGTACCTATTAAGAGATGATATTTACCAAACCACTTCTAATAAACTTCCACCTGGCACTTTTTCTACCGTACATAGAAGCCTGTGTCACACATGTCTGCTAAAGGATTCTCTGGGCCATCAACATTTGATCAGTGTGGATTCAACTTCCATGCCTGTGTAAACAATGAAGGGGATGTAGCACCTGCAGGACCTTTATTGTGCTGATCAGCTGGGGTCTTAAGGCCCTATTACATTGGCCAATTTTGGCTGATGCAACGAGCGCCGATCAAGGAGACAGCTTGTTGATCGGCGCTCGTTTGCTCCTGTCACAAGGAGCTATGGATGGAGACGAGCAGTTGTTATTCCGATCGCACATCCCCATACATTATTATCATGTCGGCAGTACATCTCCCTGTTTACACAGGGAGATGTGCTGCCGACAACCATAATATTTCAGGTTTTTAAAAAAATGATATGATAAGCAGATGAACGAGCGTTTGCAGGGCAATTATCGTCAACGAGTGTTCTAAGAAAGCTTGTATGCCTGATAATTGCCCAGTGTAAAAGGGCCTTTAGAGTCCGGATCCCAACTGATCAAACATTATAGGCTTATCCTAAAGATAGACCGCCAATGTGTTAAAGGGGTTTTCCCCACGAGGGACATTTATGACATATCCACAGGAAATGTGTAAAGGATCTGCCGGACACAGCTTCTGTCGCGACGCCCGTGGGTAATCAGTCTGCACCTGCTCCTATGTCAGTGAGACTGACTCCATCTTCCACCACTCAGGATGGCAGGCTTAGGAGTGGGAGAGCCTATCACAGCCTGGCCAGACGGAGCTAGCTCCCGCCCACTGTCTATTTATACCTGCCTTTCCTGTTCCTCCTTTGCCTGAGATTCTGCTCTGCTTGTTTCCTGGCTCTGCTGCTGCTGCTTGAACTACTGATCCTCTGCTTGTTATTGACCTTGGCTTTACTGACCACTCTCCTGCTCAGCGTTTTGTACCTCGTGCACCCCTGCTTTGACTCGGCTCGTTCACTACTCTCGTTGCTCACGGTGTCTCCATGGGCAGCCGCCCCGTTTCCCTAGCTTCCGTGTACCCTTGTCTGTTTTGTCTGTCGTGCACTTACTGAGCGTAGGGACCGTCGCCCAGTTGTACCCCGTCGCCTAGGACGGGTCGTTGCAAGTAGGCAGGGACTGAGTGGCGGGTAGATTAGGGCTCACCTGTCTGTCTCCCTACCCCGTCATTACAATATGTCATAAATGTCAGATAGATGCAGGTCCGTCTGCTATCACTGACTCCCGGACACTTCTTGAATTTATGGTCGGGAGTCACGAAAACAGTGTAGCCCGCTGAGCTGCGTTGTTTCCGTAACTCCCATAGTAGTGAATAGAAGTTCCAGAAGCAGCATAGCATGGGAGCTACGATGTTTCCGTAACTGCCATTCAGTTCTATGGGGCTTACGAAAACAGCGTAGCTCAGCGAGCTATGCTGTTTTCACCTTCATGTTCGGAAATCAGCTGACATACAAAGAGGTAGAATGGGGTTTAGGGGCCTCGTTCTAGAGATAGGTGCGGGTCCCAGAGGTGGGACCCGCATCTATCTGACCTTTATGACATATCCTGTGGATATGTCATAAATGTCCCTCGTGGGAAAACCCCTTTAAGTCCCGGAGAACACCTTTTACTTTTCATGGAACAGGGTATTCCTGGCATAAACAGGATTAACCCATTATAAATATTGATGGCATACTGATGATTAAAAAAAAGGGGTGCACTTTTTTTCTTAAAGAGCGCCATTTCCAACCTAGTGTTGTGCTGGCATTGCAACACAGCTACGGGGCTGGACTGCAATCCCTGACAATGCCTGATTGGGAGCGGCTTTCTTTCCTACAATAAAGAAAAAAAAAGATAAAACGGCATCAGCCCTTTTGTTCTAGACATTAGGGGATCTTCCAGCAGTCGGGCCCCACCAATCAAACATTGATTTATCAATGGGAGACAAGGACGATGTGGATCCAGCGGAGCTGTAGATAAAACGGAACTTGTTCCAAGTTTAATGGGCAATTTTCTTAAAAAGATTCAGGAGCAATCCAGACGATGTCCTGAGGTGCTTAGGAGAGATGTGCGGGATTTTAAGGAGCCTACGCGTTTCAAACGCTTCCTGCGTTCTTAATCATGGCTGTATTGATACTGACTGACTTGTCTCGTGTATTTATCTATATCTGCATATGTGTTTAATTGTGTTCCATGTGTTTGCAATCTCCTGGAACGCAAACCGGAAGTCTGATTTGCTATGCGTTCCATTTGTTTCAGGGCATGGTTACTTATGTAAGAATACTTTTATTTTTTTATTTTTTTTAGTTTTTAAACTGTTGGTTCAACGTCTTGGATAAGTGTATGGGGGTTCGGACTATTTCTGTTTAATGTGAAGAAAATGAAATTACAGAAAGTCGGGGTAACGCTACGTTGTTTGACTCCTCAGGTTTGTCATAGAATGAGTGTCATATCCGGTCTAACATAAGTTTGTTATTGTATTTGCGTTTCAGTGTCACATGTTTTCGTGGAACGCAAACCGGAAGTGGCTCTACTGTATTGCGTCTTGAAAGAGGATCCCGAGTTCTGTATAGATTCTTTTGTGAGTATGTATTTTTGTTTTTTATTTTGTTTGCGAACACTGTATCGACATTATCAATGCAGTTAGAAGGTAGAAAGATATATTTAAGTAGTATGTAAGTTTGAGCCGATGTGAGTTGAATTGCAGTATGAGATTAAAACAGATGATAACATTTTGTCAAATTTGTAGAGACAGAAGTTGACAACAATAAACACGATTCTTGTTTGTATATACTTTATCATTATTTATTTGTATATTTTTTTATATGTTTATAATTGTTATGTGTTTTGTTTTATTTACTCATTTGAGTGATTAATATGTTGTCGTGGTAGTCAGTTAGATTGCTAGATTATGCCAACTAGGAGTAGGAGATGAACAGCAACGTGATGGGATTGGGGTATAGGTATGAGGGGGAGTGGGCTAAAAACTTATACCTATACTAGGTATATACATGCAAGTTATATTGAATACAAAAAAGAAAAATAATAAATGTTTATTATGTTCAACGTATAGTTTTGTTTAAAAAATTGATGAAAAATGTGGAGATCATAATGTTGGAGGTGTTTTTTATTTTTATTTTGTTTTCACTTTTCTATTGTTTATTTGTTATTTGATCCATGACCTTGTTGTTGATTTTAAGAATGTCACTTAATGTCTATTTAGGGCCTTCTATACAATTCAGGGCTATACTTCTAATGAGATGGTGTTTACTGGGATTAGACTGGCTGGTCATTTGTGTGTGACTACAAAAAGGTTTCGGGTGAAGATTATTCACTTATTCACGGGAGTTGTAGGAAGGACTAAAATCTATCATTAACCTTCGGCTTTTCGTTCCCTTACGACAGTATTTGAGCAAAAAGTGTGTCTGAAAGAAACTGTTATATATTCGGAACTTAATGTTGAATGTGTATGAATTTGATGTTTAATAGTGGAACATAAGTTCCTTTTTTAGATTCAGGCCATTGGGGACTCGGGTGTCTAGTCTGTAGATCCAGAAGGCCTCTCTTTGGTGAATTTTATGTTGCCAATCCCCGCCTCTCTTAGGAAAAAGTACCTTTTCTATGGCGTAACATATTAGCGATTTTATTGTTCTATTGTGGTGTGTTATAAAGTGTCTGGCTGCATTGGATATGTTACAGATGTTTGGATTCCTTATGTAACTTAAATGTTCCAGAATTCGTGTTTTTAATTTTCTGCTAGTACATCCTATATATTTCAGACTGCATGCGGTACATTCAATTATGTATACTACCGAGACGGTATTGCAGTTAATGTAGTTTTGAATCTTGAAAGTTTCAGAATTATTTGAGTTGGAGAAGGATTTGGTGGTATGAACAATGGTACATGTTTTACAAGGGTGTTTGCCGCATTTAAAAAAGCCTTTGCTTTCTAGCCAGGTGGTTTTGGTTTCTTCTGAAATGAAAAGAGAGGGGGACAGTGTGTTTCCCAGTGTGGGCGCTTTCCGAGCCACTATCTTGCAGCCTCCTTGTAAAATGGTCCTTAGCCCATCATCCTCCATCAAAATAGGTAAGTACTTGTTTATTATTTGTTTAATTTGTGTGAACTGGTTACTTTGCTGTAATACCAGTACAGGTGTTTTGGGGTCTAATTTTTTGTTTTTAGTTGACTGTTTGAGTAGATTGACTCGGGAAGTTTTTGTGGTGATATCGTTTGCGCGGGTCAAAGACCAGTTGGGGTATCCTCTATCTTTTAATCTTGAGTGTATCTGTTGTTGTTCCACCATATATTGTGCTTCTGAGCTGCAGTTTCTCTTTGCTCTGTACATTTCACCTATGGGAATGGCCATGATGGTTTTCTTGGAATGATTGCTTCTGGCATGAAGTATTGTATTGGCTGTGGTAGGTTTCCTGTAGGTTTTTGTTTCTATGATAGATCCTACCTTTCCCTCTAGAGCTAGATCCAAGAATGTGATTGTTGTTTTATCGTGATTAAAGGTGAATTGTAGGTTGTATGGATTGCAATTCAGAAATTCTACAAAATTGGGGATACTTGACGTTTCACCCCTCCATATGAAAAGGAGGTCGTCAATATATCTACCAAACCAGGCAATGTTATCTCCAAATGGGTTGTTTAGTGAGAAGATGTACTGTTCCTCCCACCAGGCCATGGTTAGGTTAGCTATTGACGGGGAGAATTTAGCTCCCATAGATACCCCCCTTAGTTGTAGATAAAAATCTTTGTCAAATTGGAAGAAGTTGTGTGTCATCAAAAACATTAGAATATCCAGTATGTACATTTGGAAATTTTTAGTAAAAGTACTGTGTGTGGCTAGATGGTGTGTTAGAGCAGCATAGGCAGTCTGGTGGGGGATACTTGTATATAGGGCAACAACGTCACAGGTCAGCCACACATCGTCTTCGTTCCACACTCTGTCTTGAAAATGCATTAAGACATCTTTGGTATCTTTAATGAACCCAGGTGTTCGTTGGGCTAATGGTTGGAGTAGTGTATCCAACCACTCCGATAATTTTTCCAATATGGAGCCTATGCCAGAAACGATAGGTCGCATTGGTGGAGGAAACTGGTTTTTGTGGATTTTCGGTAGAGCGTGAAAAATGGGTGTGATTGGTTGTTCCACAAAAATGTAGTCTGCTTGTTTTTGATTAATGAAGCCTTTTGTAACACCCTCTTTTAGAAGATCCTTCATTTTGTTCTGGATTCTTTCTGTGGGATTGTTGTCTAGACGTTTATATGTATTTTCGTCTGATAGAAGATCTAGAATGGAATTTTTGTAATCTGTTCTGTTCATTACAGTTATTCCTCCTCCCTTGTCAGACATTTTTATAATTATTTCTTTGTTAGTTTTAAGTGATTTAACTGCGTTTTTTAGGCGTAGAGGAAGGTTAAATTCAGTTTTGGTTTCTTTGAGTTCATTGGATAGTTTTTGGAGTTCTTTTTCCACCGTGGATTGGAACCATTCCATGGACTCTGTCCTTGATTGTTTTGCCTAGACAGTTTACGCACGGAAGATCCGGACATCCTCATTGACAACTGTATTGATTTCCACACCTTAAATCCAAAATACTACCCAAAACAATCAAGGACAGAGTCCATGGAATGGTTCCAATCCACGGTGGAAAAAGAACTCATTAATCAAAAACAAGCAGACTACATTTTTGTGGAACAACCAATCACACCCATTTTTCACGCTCTACCGAAAATCCACAAAAACCAGTTTCCTCCACCAATGCGACCTATCGTTTCTGGCATAGGCTCCATATTGGAAAAATTATCGGAGTGGTTGGATACACTACTCCAACCATTAGCCCAACGAACACCTGGGTTCATTAAAGATACCAAAGATGTCTTAATGCATTTTCAAGACAGAGTGTGGAACGAAGACGATGTGTGGCTGACCTGTGACGTTGTTGCCCTATATACAAGTATCCCCCACCAGACTGCCTATGCTGCTCTAACACACCATCTAGCCACACACAGTACTTTTACTAAAAATTTCCAAATGTACATACTGGATATTCTAATGTTTTTGATGACACACAACTTCTTCCAATTTGACAAAGATTTTTATCTACAACTAAGGGGGGTATCTATGGGAGCTAAATTCTCCCCGTCAATAGCTAACCTAACCATGGCCTGGTGGGAGGAACAGTACATCTTCTCACTAAACAACCCATTTGGAGATAACATTGCCTGGTTTGGTAGATATATTGACGACCTCCTTTTCATATGGAGGGGTGAAACGTCAAGTATCCCCAATTTTGTAGAATTTCTGAATTGCAATCCATACAACCTACAATTCACCTTTAATCACGATAAAACAACAATCACATTCTTGGATCTAGCTCTAGAGGGAAAGGTAGGATCTATCATAGAAACAAAAACCTACAGGAAACCTACCACAGCCAATACAATACTTCATGCCAGAAGCAATCATTCCAAGAAAACCATCATGGCCATTCCCATAGGTGAAATGTACAGAGCAAAGAGAAACTGCAGCTCAGAAGCACAATATATGGTGGAACAACAACAGATACACTCAAGATTAAAAGATAGAGGATACCCCAACTGGTCTTTGACCCGCGCAAACGATATCACCACAAAAACTTCCCGAGTCAATCTACTCAAACAGTCAACTAAAAACAAAAAATTAGACCCCAAAACACCTGTACTGGTATTACAGCAAAGTAACCAGTTCACACAAATTAAACAAATAATAAACAAGTACTTACCTATTTTGATGGAGGATGATGGGCTAAGGACCATTTTACAAGGAGGCTGCAAGATAGTGGCTCGGAAAGCGCCCACACTGGGAAACACACTGTCCCCCTCTCTTTTCATTTCAGAAGAAACCAAAACCACCTGGCTAGAAAGCAAAGGCTTTTTTAAATGCGGCAAACACCCTTGTAAAACATGTACCATTGTTCATACCACCAAATCCTTCTCCAACTCAAATAATTCTGAAACTTTCAAGATTCAAAACTACATTAACTGCAATACCGTCTCGGTAGTATACATAATTGAATGTACCGCATGCAGTCTGAAATATATAGGATGTACTAGCAGAAAATTAAAAACACGAATTCTGGAACATTTAAGTTACATAAGGAATCCAAACATCTGTAACATATCCAATGCAGCCAGACACTTTATAACACACCACAATAGAACAATAAAATCGCTAATATGTTACGCCATAGAAAAGGTACTTTTTCCTAAGAGAGGCGGGGATTGGCAACATAAAATTCACCAAAGAGAGGCCTTCTGGATCTACAGACTAGACACCCGAGTCCCCAATGGCCTGAATCTAAAAAAGGAACTTATGTTCCACTATTAAACATCAAATTCATACACATTCAACATTAAGTTCCGAATATATAACAGTTTCTTTCAGACACACTTTTTGCTCAAATACTGTCGTAAGGGAACGAAAAGCCGAAGGTTAATGATAGATTTTAGTCCTTCCTACAACTCCCGTGAATAAGTGAATAATCTTCACCCGAAACCTTTTTGTAGTCACACACAAATGACCAGCCAGTCTAATCCCAGTAAACACCATCTCATTAGAAGTATAGCCCTGAATTGTATAGAAGGCCCTAAATAGACATTAAGTGACATTCTTAAAATCAACAACAAGGTCATGGATCAAATAACAAATAAACAATAGAAAAGTGAAAACAAAATAAAAATAAAAAACACCTCCAACATTATGATCTCCACATTTTTCATCAATTTTTTAAACAAAACTATACGTTGAACATAATAAACATTTATTATTTTTCTTTTTTGTATTCAATATAACTTGCATGTATATACCTAGTATAGGTATAAGTTTTTAGCCCACTCCCCCTCATACCTATACCCCAATCCCATCACGTTGCTGTTCATCTCCTACTCCTAGTTGGCATAATCTAGCAATCTAACTGACTACCACGACAACATATTAATCACTCAAATGAGTAAATAAAACAAAACACATAACAATTATAAACATATAAAAAAATATACAAATAAATAATGATAAAGTATATACAAACAAGAATCGTGTTTATTGTTGTCAACTTCTGTCTCTACAAATTTGACAAAATGTTATCATCTGTTTTAATCTCATACTGCAATTCAACTCACATCGGCTCAAACTTACATACTACTTAAATATATCTTTCTACCTTCTAACTGCATTGATAATGTCGATACAGTGTTCGCAAACAAAATAAAAAACAAAAATACATACTCACAAAAGAATCTATACAGAACTCGGGATCCTCTTTCAAGACGCAATACAGTAGAGCCACTTCCGGTTTGCGTTCCACGAAAACATGTGACACTGAAACGCAAATACAATAACAAACTTATGTTAGACCGGATATGACACTCATTCTATGACAAACCTGAGGAGTCAAACAACGTAGCGTTACCCCGACTTTCTGTAATTTCATTTTCTTCACATTAAACAGAAATAGTCCGAACCCCCATACACTTATCCAAGACGTTGAACCAACAGTTTAAAAACTAAAAAAAATAAAAAAATAAAAGTATTCTTACATAAGTAACCATGCCCTGAAACAAATGGAACGCATAGCAAATCAGACTTCCGGTTTGCGTTCCAGGAGATTGCAAACACATGGAACACAATTAAACACATATGCAGATATAGATAAATACACGAGACAAGTCAGTCAGTATCAATACAGCCATGATTAAGAACGCAGGAAGCGTTTGAAACGCGTAGGCTCCTTAAAATCCCGCACATCTCTCCTAAGCACCTCAGGACATCGTCTGGATTGCTCCTGAATCTTTTTAAGAAAATTGCCCATTAAACTTGGAACAAGTTCCGTTTTATCTACAGCTCCGCTGGATCCACATCGTCCTTGTCTCCCATTCAGTACATCGCGTGCCGACGCGAGGATCCGTGCGGCATCTGAAGTGCAAAGTCTACACACAAAAGGTGAGCTGGAGGTTCGTCTCCCCCTCTTGTTTCTATTGATTTATCAAATCGCTAAAAAAAATAATTGCATACAGATTAATACAGTTCTTACTGCATTCAATACTATTCGTATAAATTACTATGCAGTTAACTTTCCATACTGGCATCTGCATGCAGCCAGAATTATATAATTTACCAAGTAGAAAAAAACAGTGCTCCCCTATACAGGTATACTACAAAAAAGCACATAGCGTTTTGGACCTAAAAACATGAACATTAACTTTAATAACAGTGTAATACATTAAGTGAAGATCCCAGTGGGGCCCCTTCCAAGTGCAGTGCTTTGCAATTTTGTCGAAATTGATATGGTACATTGATAAGCTCTTATACTTTTGTAGCACAACTTATTAAATCATTGAGTTATTATGATTACATGGTTATAAACTATTATTAGTGTTTTTGTATACAGTTCCCAAAACAAAATTATTTTGTCAGGGGGTTCGTTCTTGTATTGTTTTGGGGATTGACTGTAGGGCTACTCCGCCATATTGGATTTGACCAATGTTTTTAATTGTTTTATCCGATATATGTTTCTGCATATATATAATGAAGATGGATTAAATGTTATGAGGTCTTTATGATTTTCCTGTTTACATGCTCGTCACACATGTACATTTTTCTGCCCCAAAATATTGTCTGCATCTTTATAAAACTCTTCTATCATTTCAAATGTATCTGTGCTGCTCTACAAGGCTCCAAATCAATAACTTGTACCGTGCCTGGCGCCTGCAGTATAGTAAATAGCAGACATGTACTGAACTTGTAAAGTTGTACTGCACTCCAATAACATATGGACTGGTAGTTGTTGACATTGAGTCATGTTTCTTATCATATGATTCATGTTACACCATACCAGTAAATATATACAGTGAGGAAATATGTCCGTCCATGTCATAGACAGTGTCCTTTTCGCATACATTTGGCTGGTATATATTGGTATGCCTTTTTTAAACTGTATTGAAAAGCGTAGTCTGCACTTTTTACTACAAGGGGATCCTAGGGCTATGCCATCACGCTATAGGATGGGAACCTCCCTAGAGCCATAACTTTTTTATTTTCCCATTGACATAGCTGTATAAGGGCTTGTGTTTTTTTTTGCAGGACGAATTGAAGTTTTCATCTGCAATTTTCCATTGTTTTACAGATTTTTTTGCTTTATGTCGTTCAACGTGCTGTATAAATAATGTTTGAACTTTATTTAATGGATCATTATGTTTGTGGCGATACCAGATTTGTATTGTGTTTTGAATTATGTAATACTTTTAAAATATAAAAACAATTCAGAGACAATTGTTAGTGTACCCTTTGTTCTCTTAACCCTCTGCCCCTCCTTTCTGTACTCTCCTTCCATACCCCTCCCTTCCTATGTTTTAAAAGAAAAACTTAAATAAAAAAATTATTAAAAACAAAATTTAAAAAAAATTTCTTTTATTTTGAACAATTTTTGGAATAAAATGAATTTAACTGAGGTATCGAAAGGGTTAAACAGCTAGATTGTCCAATCTGGCATTTACAGTTTTTCACTTTGATTTTTTTTTTATTTATGAATTTAACTGTACACCTGTAATCATGGTGTGGGTACAGGTCCATCAGCAGCGATTGTTAACTGGAATGTCTATATAAATGTCCGGGTGGTGTAAAAATGGGTTAAACAAATATATATTGTTGAAAACACCTATAACTAGGGTTCCTGCACACATTAGAGTCGTGTGAAGCGAACCCCTATGGCGGCACACCAAGTCCTTATTAAACTATAGGCAATCTGTGTGCTGCACCGTATATAGCACTATATTATGGAGATACCTCTGTAATACGACATCCATAGAGCATGCCATGATTTTTTTTTTGTTGGATTGATTCATAATCTGACATAAAAAAAACCTTTGTAAGGCTCCACATGAAATCAGAGACACATGGAGGGATAATAGTTCCTCATTGACTGACTGTTAGGGCGGGTTCACACATGGCGGAATTCCACTTAAATTCCGCTGCGGACACTCCGCAGCGTTAATCCGCAGCGGAGCCGTTTCTCCATTGACTTTCACTTTAAATTAGCAGTGTTCGTTTACACGATGCGTACAATTCCGCTGCGGAGCATAGGCTGCGGAGCGGAATTTGGTGTCCGCAGCATGCTCTGTCTGTTGCGGAGCAGTGGCGGACTCATGGCGGAATTTCTCCATTGACTTCAATGGAGATTCAAAGTTCCGCAATGAAGTCCGCAGCTGTCATGCACATGTCATGTGTGCTGCGGATACGTCTTGCTTTTTTAACTTGACATTTCTTCATTCTGGCTGGACCTATGTATTTCTAGGTCTACAGCCAGACTGAGGAAGTCAATGGGGCTCCCGTAATGACGGGAGCGTTGCTAGGAGACGTCTGTAAATAGTCACTGTCCAGGGTGCTGAAAGAGTTAAGCGATCGGCAGTAACTGTTTCTGCACCCGGGACAGTGACTACCGATCTCAATATACATGTATCTGTAAAAAAACATATAAGTTCATACTTACCGAGAACTCCCTGCGTCTGTCTCCAGTCCGGCCTCCCAGGATGACGTTTCAGTGTAAGTGACGGCTGCAGCCAATCACAGGCAAAGCACAGGCTGCAGCGGTCACATGGACTGGCGCGTCATCCAGGGAGGTCGGGCTGGATGCCGAAAGAGGGACGCGTCACCAAGACAACGGCCGGTAAGTATGAAAATCG
This sequence comes from Rhinoderma darwinii, assembly GCF_050947455.1. Taxonomy (NCBI): domain Eukaryota; kingdom Metazoa; phylum Chordata; class Amphibia; order Anura; family Rhinodermatidae; genus Rhinoderma; species Rhinoderma darwinii. The sequence continues at coordinate 31,151,490 of NC_134697.1, read as the reverse complement.
TTTCCTTTCACTAGGGAAAGTGCTGTCCCTTCTCTCTATCCTGCACTGATAGGGAGAAGAGAAGCACTTTTCCCGCAGTCTGCAGCAGCTAGTCCGCATCAATGTACTGCACATTTTGTGCAGATCCGCTGCAGAATCTGCAACGCAGATTCTGTGCGGCATCGATGCGGACAGTTGCGGAGGAATTCCGCCATGTGTGGTCATGCCCTTATAAGTGCCATATCACAACCCCTCAGAACTTGTATGGCGCCATAATATGGTCATGAGCCCTTCTTGATGAAAAGGCCAATAATAGCATAGCCAGATATAATTTCTGCAAAACAGACCTTTTAATTGCTGATCATAAGGTCATGCAGACTATGATGTACGGGTCATTGTGTTATTTTATATTAAAGGTAAACACTAGTAAAGAAATAGCTAACAACATAAAAAAATACACAAGTTTAAAAAAAGTTTTTCTAGAATGGTCGATTTACTGCTGTGTGAAATGAGGAGCTCATTATTACAGCCACCACCACGTTCAAAGGAAGAGACTTCGGTGACAGTGGTGGAAGGGTGGTAACCACATGATGAAGATAACCTATGTTGCACAAAAACATGCACAAAAATACTGATGGTCTGAACTTTTGAAAGATGACATTGGCTTGGTTGGAAGCTTGGGCAAGTGATTATGTGTTTACATGTCTACATCTAAATCCACTTTATTTACTTGTCGAAGAAGGACATTGAATTTCCAACTCTTAACATTTCATTAACATGGATTTTTCCTTTCATGAAGTTGAAGTATAACTCTCGGATATACTTAAGGAGAACCTTTCACTAGGCCATACATGTGCAGCTCAGTGCACCATGTTATAGGTGCTGCACAGACCTTGGGGCACTTTCAACTACCTATCTAGCCTCCTCCATTTTTTAGATATTGGTGCCGTTATATTTGGCGCACGATATGTAAATTACCCCCTGTACTGTCAGTGGGGCGTTTCTTTTTATGGAGAGGGCAGAGCGATCACATAGTACAAGCCGCTCTGACACTGTCCGTAGCTAATTGGACAGTGTCAGAGCGCTAAGTATCACACCCCCCCCCCCTGCCCTTTCCATGAAAAGAAACGCCCCACTGACCACACAGGGGGTAATTTACATATCTTAAGGGCATGCCTGCGTGTGTCATTTGTATTTTGTCCCCTTATTTAAAAAACTTAGTCACTGATATGGTGGTTAAAAGTCTGAACACCTAAAACTGGAATTAAAGGCTATAGACCGACCCCTTTGAGGGAATTTTTCAACCCCTTAACGACATGTCGCGTACTGATACGTGACAGCCGTTAAGGGGAAGTATGGAGCGGCCTAAAGGGCTGAGCTCACTCCATACTCAGCAGGTGACGGCTATGTCATACAGCCGACACCTCACTGCAACGGGCAGAATCAAAGATCCCTTTGATTCTGCCCGTTTAACACCTTAAATGCCGCGGTCAATTGCGACCGCAACATTTAAATTGCTAGATTTAAACACGCCATCGTCCCCCCCCCCCCCCCCCCCCGTGACACGGTTAAAATGGTAGTCATAGCAGCCTGGGGGCCTAGTAAAGGACCCCAGGTCTGCCATCTTTGTACTCCTTTGAAGGGCTTCAGAGGAGACTGTCAGAATACTAATACATTAGAATTGCAGTATATCATTCAAGCGATCCAACGATTGCTGGTTCAAGTCCCCTAGAGGGACTAATAAAAAAAGTAAAAAACAGTTAAATAAAGTTGTTTTTTTATGTTTTAAAAAAAAAGTATTAAAAGTTAAAAAAAACAAAACCATTTCCCATTTTCCCCCTAAAGCAATGTTAAAAATAAATAAAAGTTAACATAACTGGTATTGCCGCATCCGTAAAAGTCTGAACTATCACAATATAGTGCTGTTTAACCCGCTCTGTGAATGCCGTAAAAGAAATAAATATAAAACATGCAAATTGCTGTTGTTTGGTCATCTTGGCTCTCCAAAAAAATGGAATAAAAAGTGATCAAAAGTCACATGTACCCCAAAATGGTATCGGTAAAAACTACAACTACAACTACAACTACAACTACAACTACAACAAAAAAAAAAACATTTTTAGAAGGTTGTTCTCATAACTTCAAACTATACATTTAAAACACAAAACATATGCACTTGTAATGCAAATATTTATCCTCAAATATTGCCATACAATGCCGAATAATTCATACACACAATGCCTACACAATACTGCCATTCATTACCCAAATAATACTGCGATACAATGCCTGAATAATACGTCCATGCAGTATTAAAATAATACTACCATATAGTGCCGATATAACACTGCTATATATCTACTGCACAATACTACCAATGCCCAAATAAAGTTGCCATTCAGTGTCCAAATAATATTGGCATACAATGCCTATATAGTGAAGCGTTTAATGGTAAAGTCCCTTGTGGTCTAGGGTAGTGAAGAGTTTAATGCTAAAGTCCTCAGTGGTCTAGGGTAGTAAAGAGTTTAATGGTAAAGTCCTTGGTGGTCTAGGGTAGAGAAGAATTTCAATTAAAGGGGTTATCCGGGGACCAAAAATTAAAAATATTGCATTGCCTTAATATTTCGATATAAAAAGAAGTCACTTACTAATGTACTTTAATTTAAAATTCTGTACTAAATGGTGCAGTTCAAACTCTGTGAATTGTTCCCAGAAGTCTTATAGCCTTTCTAATATTGATGACACCCCGAAACAGCCCCACATAATTGAGGGCTTACTTCCTGTGCTGTTTGTGTCGGCGTGTTATCAATGGCATGACCGCAAGGGGCTGTCATATTGACTATTGATGGAGTCCCCGAGCAGAGAATCAGCGCTTTGCTCTGGACTCCAGCACTGCTCCCGACGTTTGGTCAGTGACTTTCAGGGGTTTCCTATTGCTGGAATTCCCAAGCAGAGCATCAGCTGATGCTCTGCCCAGGGACTCCAGCACTGCTGCTAATGTCACTGTCACTGTCCATCTATGGACAGTGACGTCGGCAGCAGTAATGGAGTCCCAAAGCAGTGCATCATCTGATGCTCTGCTCGGGGACCCCAGTGCTGCTGCTGATGTCACTGTCCATATATGGTCAGTAACTTCAGGGGTTTCCTATCGCTGGATGCTCTGCTCGGGAATTCCAGCAATAGGAAACCCCTGAAACCCCTGACCCGGCCTGGGGACTCCAGCACTGCTGTCAACATGCCCCGAGCAGAGCATCATCATATGGGGACTACAGTACTGCTGCCAACGTCACTGTCCATATATGGACTGTGACGTTGGCAACAGTGCTGGAGTTCTCAGGCAGAACATCAGCTGCTGCTCTTCTCGGGGACTCCAGTGATAGGAAACCCCTAAAGTCACTGACCATATATGGACAGTGACGTCGGCAGCAGTACTAAAATCCCCAGGCAGAGCATCAGCTGATGGTCTGCCTGGGGACTCCAGCACTGCTGCCAACGTCACTGCCACTGTCCATATATGGAAAGTGACGTCGGCATCAGTAATGGAGTCCCCGAGCAGAGCTTCAGCTGATGCTCTGCTCGGGAACTCCAGCGATAGGAAACCCCTGAAGTCACTGACCATATATGGACAGTGACTTCGGCAGCAGTACTAGAGTACCCAAGCAGAGCATCAAATGATGCTCTGCTCGGGAACTCCAGCGATAGGAAACCACTGAAGTCACTGACCATATATGGACAGTGACATCAGCAGCAGCACTGTAGTCCCCGAGCAGAGCATTATATGATGCACTGCTTTAGGACTCCATTACTGCTGCCGACGTCACTGTCCATATATGAACAGTGACAGTGATGTTGGCAGCAGTACTGGAGTCCCCAGGCAGAGCATCCGCTGATGATCTGCCTGGGGACTCCAGCACTGCTGCCAAAATCACTGTCCATATATGGAAAGTGACGTCGGCAGCAGTACTGGAGTCCCTGAGCAGAGCATCAGCTGATGCTCTGCTCGGGGACTCCAGCGATAGGAAACCCCTGAAGTCACTGACCATATATGAACAGTGACATCAGCAGCAGCACTGGAATCCCCGAGCAGAGCATCAGATGATGCTCTGCTTTGGGGCTCCATTACTGCTACCGACGTCACTGTCCAAATATGAACAGTGACAGTGATGTTGGCAGCAGTACTGGAGTCCCCGGACAGAGCATCAGTTGATGCTCTGCTCGGGGACTCCAGCGATTGGAAACCTCTGAAGTTACTGACCATATATAGACAGTGATGTCGGCAGCAGTACTAGAGTACCAAAGCAGAGCATCAGATAATGTTCTGCTCAGGAACTCCAGTGATAGGAAACCACTGAAGTCACTGACCATATATGGACAATGACATCAGCAGCAGCACTGGAGTCCCCGAGCAGAGCATTAGATGATGCTCTGCTTTGGGGCTCCATTACTGCTGCCGACATCACTGTCCATATATGAACAGTGACAGTGATGTTGGCAGTAGTACTGGAGTCCCCAGGCAGAGCGTCTGCTGATGCTCTGCTCGGGGACTCCAGCGATAGGAAACCCCTGAAGTCACTGATCATATATGGACAGGGATGTCGGCAGCAGTACTGGAGTCCCTGAGCAGAGCATCACCTGAAGGACTCCCTTATGAATAATTACAAGGGGAAATTCCAGTTCGCATAGAATGTTTCCTTTTTTATGATCACCTAAATTGTTTCCAGCACTTATAAAGTTAAATGTCCATCGTGGTTATCTGGAGACAGCTCACTTTTAGATCTTACTCACAAACCCAGTTTAAACATTAGCACAGTTAAATGACTAATTATAATCTAAAAGTAAACTTTGTCTGACTTTCATACCAGAGGAGCAAATCGATATACCCTTCTGTGACAGTTGTACCGAGGACAATGTTACTTGTAGATTGTCTCACGTGTTCCATTGAAGTGATCTGGTCATCATATTATAACAAGTGAGAGTATATTTTCATTTTAAAATTGCCATGGCATCCAGATATCAGGAAACAGATGACAGTTCATCGATTTATCAATGTATTTATGTCTGAACCCCAAGTTTATGAAGCACCAGTGCCACTATTTTCCAACATGTGTTGGGAAAATTTGGTGGGTTGCGCAGATTGCAACTCATTATTAACAATCTCTTCAGCTTTTCTTATTAGCAAAGTGACAGACAAAAATGGCAGGCCCAACCCGGCATTGTTTTCATCTGCATCAACTGGTTGCCTACTCCTAAGGCCAGCCATGGGCGCATCCCTCATATGGTGTGCCAATATTAATAAATCTTCTGTAAACAGTTATTGTCATTTGAGGACATTTACTAAGCACAGTTCAAACAAAAATTGTGCCAATAAAATGGGGCACATAGTCTGCATCAAGTTTATTATATGTTTTATACACTCTTGACTTCTATCTTGAAGGTATCTAGAACAAAGCGTATGGATAAGATGAGGTATAAAATAAGTAGAACAAAGAATTTATATTTACGGTGATTTCTTTCCATTTTAGGAGGTAATACTTTTCAATTTTAAGTGGAGAACAAGACAGGAACCTGCGTTACTATGGGGTGTAAGGTCAGCACAGTTTGCTTCCTTGATCTGTCGTATCGTGGAACATAACAGGTCACAAAGTCAACAGGAAAAGTCTGACACTGGCTATAGCACAACTGTAAAGTAGTTGGTAAATGTAAAGATTCAGGAAGCCTGGAGCACATGAGACACATTACCAAAGAACATTTAATAACAAGATACAATCAGTCTGTAACCATATTACAACAGCAAAGTAAAATATAACTGTACTTAAAGGCATATAACACTGGAAAATATAACACATGTTGAAATATGCTCGGCCGAGCGTGTATGTGTTCTCAGAAAGAGGCAGTGCCAGACTCGTCTGGCAGCGGCTTATCTAACAATAATCAAAAGGATCGGACATGTTGAAATTCAACATGCCTGAATGTTTTCTCCCCCAACATCTGCCGTTGGGGGAGAGTCGGAATGCCACCATACACAGTAGTTGGTTGGCCGGTCCCGCCAAAATTAAAGGGTTCGGCCGACACACATCTAATGTGTATCGCCACCTTTAGTGTCAGAAATGTAAAAAATCCGGTATATATTTTTTTCATAATGGACTGATGCACTTTGTCATCGATTTGAGATCTATAGAAATGAATCGTGTCTGTTTATAAAAAATAAATAAATAAGCAGCATCACAATAATCTTTATAGAAATGTATCTAATAACAAAAAAACTGTTTGTATCAGTTCTTCAATACATTTTTCAATCAATTTCCATTGACTCCAATGGGGGGAAAAATGATCTTGAAGGATCTGCCTTTTTTTACCCTATAGATGTTAATGAGACAGAAAAACATGCATTCATCGGTGACAAGTGTGAATCTTGCCTTATATATATTATAAGCCATGCAGGCAATATATGAGTGACAGCTGAAAGGCACAGAAATGCGTTTTATGAGTTCATAAAAAAAAGGCGAAGGATAACATTACATTCACAGCTTTATATTTCTCTTTGAATTGCTCTGGTATTGACAGTGTGAACACTCAGGAAGTTGACTTTTTCTTTAATAAATCTGTAGTGCTATCTACACATTAATTATATTTAACCACAAATGTTTTTTTCTTCAAAAGAATCTCCCACACCTTTACCAATCTGTACAAGTGTGCATCATATTATTACTTAAAGGGAAGGTGTCACGAAAAAAATTTAGATATATAATATTGCTTTTAGTATGTTATTAAAATACATTTTATTTATTTGTGTTGTACTTTTTACTTTTTTTTAACTTTTACTTCTCTATGGGGCTGCCAATTTATTTTTCATCTCTGTATCTGTCCTTTAACTACACATACAGAGATGGAATACGGCACATACATCCCCATAGAGGATGCGAACGGGAGCCGTTCCATTCACTATAGCGTAAGCCGTCTGTGTGGGAACGGAGCATGCGCCGCTCCCACACAGACCAAAAGGAAGGTCTTCGGCAGAGCGAAATCCGGCGCCATTTTCATGTGGACCGGAAGCCGCGGCCGGACAGTAAGATGATGACTTCCTGTCATGGCTTCCAGCCATATGCGAAGGCGCAAGGAATAGGAGCAGAGGCGGCAGCGGTGGCAGGAGCAGGTAAGTTATGTTTGTGTATGTGATGTGTGTATTATGTTCGTGTACGTTCGTTTTATACTGTCTGATTACCACTGTATCTAATCCTCCTACACTGTGCATTCGCTCAGAAAATGGCGGCACACAGTGTACTAGGTTTGAAGATTCAACCCCCTCCTTCTCCTGGCACTAGGGAGGGGGGATTGTGTGAGGACACTAGAGCGAGTGTGTCTACCCCAAATTTGCAGCATAAAGCAATGGGTTTGCTTTACCACATTGCCAATGCTGCAATTTTGGGAATTGCTCCCTCTAGTGACCAGAACTAGTGACTAGAATCTAATTTATAATATTTCCTGACTTGTGAAAAAATGTAAAAAAATTAAAACAATGTGTAATCACTTATATACTAACTGTTTAACTGGGAAAAAAAATAATAATTTCTAGCGACACATTCCCTTTAAAGGGTATCCCATCATAGAAAATTGCTAGGGTATGCCATAACATAATTTCTGATCAGTGGCTGTGGCTCTTCATAGTGTTTCTTTGCACAGCAATGCTCCCGGCCACCCACTGCGCAGGGAATATCAATACAGCCCCATTTAAGTGAATGGGGCTGTGCTGCATTTCTCTGCTAAGTGGGCGTCCAGCAGCATCGCTGTGCAGGGAAACATGATGAAAGAACACGTAACTAGCGCTGCTGCCCCTTAATTTTAAGGATCGTGGGGTCCCCACAGTAGAACCCACACCAATCAATAAATGATGGCATATCCTAGAGATATGCCATCCTTTGCAGTCTCAAAGACAAATGACATCAGATCATCAGATCGAGTTCAAGAGAGATTTCGGAGTTTGCACAAATAAGTGTATCTGCGGCTCTTCTGCAATATTATGCAATAAAACAGACAATAGGTAACAAAATCTTTCATAAGAAGCCCCCTATGATCACATAGTAGAATAAAGTTTCAATATAGTCATTAATTCTCGTGTGTTTGTTCCTCCATGCTGTGACCTGTAGTCCCACTGTATACTGCAGTCCTATCTGTGCGTGGACAGTCTCACGGTACCTGTGGCTATGAATGGATGAAAAGTAGTACATGATGCAATCGCTTCTGAAGTTTTTTTTTATATGCTCACAGGATTAAAATAGATACTACAGTCACATCAACTAAAATACAGTAGTGCGTCTCTCAGCCCAAAACTCGATAGTTGATGAACATGATCATTTGTAGAGCGAAAAATGTATAAACGGGGGAAGATAAATAATCTATCAATTCAGCCGATCAAAATCAATAGTGTATGGCCACCATAGGCTATTTTCAAATGGGTCAGATTTGCTGCAGAAAATTCTGTAGAAAATCCAACCCAGATTACGCAGGGAATTCCTTGCAAAAGTTTACACCAAATTGCGTTTAATTTAGTGCAGATTTTCTGCTGGATTTACCACAGCAAAGAACAGCAGAGGGGATAAAAAAAAAGACCATACTCACCTCCCCTGGCGCTCCTGTAGCGATGTGCCAATGCTACCATGGTTGGTCTCTGTGAAGCCGGCCTCATGCACTAGCCAGGATAAAGGAGGGGGGATTGTTTGAGGACACTGGAGCGAGTGTGTCTTCTCCAATTTTGCAGCATAAAGCAATGAGGTTGCTTTACCACATGCCAATGCTGCAATTTTGGGAATTGCTCCCTCTAGTGACCAGCACATGGAAATGTTATAAATTAGAATCTAATTTATAATATTTCCTGACTTGTGAAAAAATTAAAAAAATTAGAACAATGTGTAATCATTTATATGCTAACAGTTTAACAAAAAAAAGAAAATATTTTTCTAGCGACACATTCCCTTTAAAGGGAATGTGACGCTAGAAAAAAATATATATTTTTTTTAGTTAAACAATTAGTGTATAGGTGATTAAACATTGTTCTAATTTTTTTAATTTTTTTCACGAGTCAGGAAATATTATAAATTAGATTCTAATTTATAATATTTCCCAGTGCTGGTCACTAGATGGAGCAATTCCCAAAATTGCAGCATTGCATGTGGTAAAGCAACCACATTGCTTTATGCTGCAAAATTTGAGAAAACTCACTCGCTCTAGTGAGCTCTCAGATTCCCCCCTCCTTTATCCTGGCTAGTGACGGGAGAAACGAGGGGATTGAACGGTCAAACCTCCTACACTGTGTGTCGCCATTTTTTGAACTAACACACAGTGTAGTAGGTTTACATACACTAGTAAACACACAGTAAAACACTTACATACACAGAAGAAATAACTTACTTGCTCCAGTCGCCGCCGCTCCCTCCGGTTCGTCCGCTCCGTCTGCTACCGCCGCTCCAAGTGCACAAGTCCGGAAGCCGCGACCGGAAGTAGTAATCTTACTGTCCGGCCGCGACTTCCGGTCTACAGGAAAATGGCACCGGACGGCGCACAGTTGAACTTGGACTGTGTGGGAGCGGCGCATGCGCCGTTCCCACACAGACGGCGTACAGCATAGTGGATGGAACGGGCCCCGTTTGCAGTCCCTATGGGACTGTAGCTGCCGTATTCCATGTCTGTATGTGTCGTTAATCGATACATACAGAAATGGAAAAAAAAATGGCAGCCCCCATAGGGAAGAAAAAGTGAAAAAATAAAAAAAAGTAAAACACAAACACACAAATAAATATAAAAGTTTTTAATAAAACACTAAAATCAAACTGATGTAAACATTTTTTTTTTCGTGACACTGTTCCTTTAAAGAAGCACCCTGGCAAATCTTTTTTTCCTTTTTCTGCCCCCTAGTTTGAAAATGTGATGAAGTGAAATGTAGCGAGGTGTATTGACCGTCCGTCTCTATGCAAGTCTATGAGAGCTTCAATGTAAGTCTCATAGACTTGGATTGAGAAACTGGCCTCCGATTCCTACAGCAGACAGTGTAGGATTTGGGTGGTCTGAGTGAATATCACATAACCAAACGGTTACCTAATTTTAAAAAGGGGGGGTGGATTTTTTTTTATGGGGTGCATTAAGGCAAACTCAGGGAGGACAGAAGCCTCCTATAGAGAAGGATAAAAGTTTGGCTCAAGGCAAGACATTAAAGAGATTACAGTGATCTAGCTGGTCAGCTACACAGGTGTTTTGAATGAAAGAAATTCAGTCTGATCCGGAAAGGGTGAAAAACCATTGGTCATGCTGTGGTTAAGGCTTCTGTTTTAGAATGGAAGGGGTTTTGTTTTTTTACCAGAGACCAGTAAAAAACATTTCCTATTTCTACTTTAGAAAAATAAAATGTGCACTTTCAGGTCTGAAAATTCTCACCTTTCTGAGATGTGAGACAAGTCTCATAGAAGTAACAATTGTCAGACATGGAAATGCACCCATGGTCTTCAAACTGCAAATGCCACATCTGAGCCGCCAGTCTAGCAGGACTGGAAACAAATACATGTGTGTTCCGACATCTGAGCAGCCAACTGTGGACAAGAAGGCGGCATGCATCCTGATCAGTGTTAACATTAGACAATGGATGTTATTAGCATAAATTAGTGCCCCCCCTTGTTTACTTCAGGTACCTTATGTTAAGGTTCAGTCTAGTTACAAAATTTATTTCCGAAGTTTTTTTAATCAGGTTTTAATACTAAGGGTATGTTCACACGCACTATTTACGGACGTAATTCAGGCGTTTTATGCCTGGAATTACGGCCGAAAATACTGCTTGAAAGCGTCGGCAAACATCTGCCCATTCATTTGAATGGGTTTTACGATGTACTGTGCAGACGGTCATTTTTTTTACGCACCTCTGTCAAAAGACGGCACGTAAAAAAGATGCCTGCGTCAAAGAAGTGCATGTCACTTCGCCTGAAAACCGCTCCATAATTTCAGCCGTAACGGACGTGCACGTGTGAACATACCCTAAGGATTGCTATTTTCTCATAATTCTGCGTTGTGCCATTCCTTTGTTATTCCTCCTTGAAATTTATGAATAAATTGACAACTGGGTGTTACCATTCCCTTTGTTAAAGGGGTGTGTCCCTTCATATCTCTCTCTGTCAGCACTGATTGGAGATTATCAGTCTGAGCAGAGACACACCTCCAGCTGGTAACACCCAGTTGTCAATTTATTCATACATTTCTAGGAGGAATAACAGAGGAATGGCACAATTTACAGTTCTGAGAAAATATGCTTCAGAAGTGTTATGGCATGGGGAATATAATTATTTACTAATACATGTCATGGGAGGTAAAAGGTTCTCTTTAAAGAGGTTGACTGGTGTAGAAAACCCATATTAGGGTATGCTGAGTCAATAAGCTAGAGCAGAAAATGGGTACAAAGAGAATGTCTCGCTCTGTAGGACTCGTCATGTCCATGCATTACATATACAGTCCATTAATTTCAGTTTTCACCATGTAATTTGTCTTCATTTCCCTTGTGGTGGCGCTGCAGAGGGACTGAACACTTGCTGACGGTTTCCCTGCAGATTACAGTTGATTATAATCATCTTAATTTAGGGGAATTCTAATAACAAAAAGGGGCTGTAAAAAGTTGACAACCCCTTTTAAGGAGAGCAAACAAAGACGTGTCTGTAGACATAAGGAGGTTTTACACTGGGCGATTATCGGGCAGACAAGCGTTCACAGAACGCTCGTTGATGGAGTAACGACCCCTTGTCCCCATACATAGCTCCGAGTGACAGGAGCAAACGAGCGCCGATCAACGATGACTCGTTTATCGGCACTCGCTGCACCGGCCAAATATCGGCCGGTGTAAAAGGGCCTTTAAAGAGGCTCTGTCACCACATTATAAGTGGCCTATCTTGTACATGATGTGATCGGCGCTGTAATGTAGATAACAACAGTGGTTTTTATTTAGAAAAACGATCATTTTGATGGAGTTATGAGCAATATTAGCTTTATGCTATTGAGTTTCTCAATGAACAACTGGGCGTGTTTTACTATATGACCAAGTGGGCGTTGTACAGAGGAGTGTGTGACGCTGACCAATCAGTGACCAATCAGCGTCATACACTTCTCTCCATTCATTTACACAGCACATAGTGATATAGCTATATCGTTATGTGCAGCCACATACACAAACACTAACATTACTGCAGTGTCCAGACAATGAATATACATTACCTCCAGCCAGGTCGTGATGTGTATTCAGAATCCTGACACTTCGCTAACACAATCCTGACACTACAGCACAGCAAGAGTAATCTCATTTGAAATGACAGTTGACAGCGTAATCTCGCGAGATTACGCTTGTTGTGCTGTAGTGTTGGGATTGTGTTAGCGAAGTGTCAGGATTCTGAATACACATCACGTCCTGGCTGGAGGTAATGTATATTCATTGTCAGGACACTGGAGTAATGTTAGTGTTTGTGTATGTGGTTGCACATAGCGATATATCTATATCGCTATGTGCTGTGTAAATGAATTGAGAGAAGTGTATGATGCTGATTGGTCACTGATTAGTCAGCGTCATACACTCCTCTGTACAACGCTCACTTGGTCTAAAGTAAAAACACGCCAACTTGCATAAAGCTAATATAGGTCATAACTTCGTCAAAAATGATTGTTTTTCTAAATAAAAAACGCTGCTGTTATCTACATTACAGCGCCGATCACATCATGTACAATATAGACCACTTATAATGTGGTGACAGAGCCTCTTTAAGTCTTATATATAACCTTTTTATCAGCAGGAGTATTTCTTGTTGGACTGAAAAGAATGGATGATGGTATGTAAAGAAGAGTATGTAAGAAGTATGTATGTTAGTAAGAAGATGCAAATATAGGGAAGTACAAGCCCTTACAATAGCCCTTAATAACCATTATCATACAGCTGTCCTGGAGAGTTTCGCCATGCTTGCAACAAGAAAATCAAAAAGCTTATTTGTCAACCACAACCAGTTCCCTTTTAATACTCTACAAACCATCGTGCCCTTTTCCAGCCTGTGGAAAGTGTTATCTTAAGCAGCTTTTTTGGGCAGGAAGTTATGTTTATCACTTCCCCTCAGTCACAGTATGTCTAGAACTTACACATAAGAGTACAGATTGCATCAAAACAGTAGGTTCTTGTGTATTTAGCTCATCAAAGGAGTGGACCCCAAGGACTTGATATCACTTGACTGCATGTGCAGTCATGTAGTAAAATAAGGTCTATCTTAAAAGTGCAACGATTCTGCCACTTTACCCCTTCACTTCTGGAAAGTGTATCCAGAGTTGACGATGTTCACACGACATAAATATTTCTATTGCCTTCTGTTGCCTGGAAAGTTTCACTTCTTTTTTTCTTTGCTATTTACCGTTTCTGATTGGCATGGTTTGTGTTTAATGAATTTTAAAATAGGTTTACAAAGCTTGCAAAAAGTTAAAAAAAATTGCAGGATGGACAACTAGCGCTTTAGGTTTATGAAATCAAGCAGTAAAGCTGGTCATCGAGATTAATTTCTATTAATCAACAAAGACCAATAAACCACCAGATAATTTGACACATTTTTGATCTGTCTTGTTCCTTTTTTTTTAGACGGTAGATCGCCCTAACCTGACGTTCATGGTATGATCAGTCAATCAATTGCCACTTATCTGTCAATATTTAACTGTGCATGATAATAAATCCAAATTCAATGGTTTATTGTATTATTAAATATATAAAAAGTTGTAACATAGTGACAAAAAAGGTATAATTGTATGGGGGGGGGGACAAAAAAAATGTCTCAAAGGTGGGGTTGAGTGCATAATAAAGTTGGGTGACCCGATAGTCTGTAAGCAACAAGTGTAAAACGAGGACTGAAGTCAGAAATGTCCAGGACTGGGATGAAAAGATGGGGCCTCAGGGTGGTGGAAATCAGTGGCAGTTGTCAAATATATAGTTAGACGACCAATCGTTCATCTATTGAGTGGTTGTCCGAATAAAGGGATACAATTAACATGATGTATGTATGGCAAATGAGCTTTTTGTGTTTTCTAAAAGCCTTTAACAATAAGGCTAGGGCTCGACGGCAACATTTGATCGCAGTCCATCGCTTCATCTCAATGTTTCCATATAGGGAAAAAAGTCACTGGTGACTTGTGATGATCACACGGATTCCGGCCATGTCAGATTTCTTGTGATTGTTGCGCAACTTTATTTCCTTAGGAAATCTTTCAGGGGTACACAGGTGTAACTTGTAGCTCCTGAGTCCCAATGAAAAACTGTAACAAGGCCCCCCATCTAACATGTGCCATTTATAATACTGGTGTCTTCTTCTGTGGCAAAAAGGCCCCTCAGGCACCAGGACATGGGGGCAACGGCTACTAATGAACCCCCTATAGCTGCGCTCCTGTGTGGGAAAGTTATTTAAATTTTTGCAAAGTTATTAGAGCATATCAATTTCAAAAAAAGGATTCATCAAAGCAATCTGCATTCAATATGGATATAATCTTCTGATCTTTTGGTACCGCCTACATAGAAACCAACTTCTTAGATCGTATAAGTAATATATGTGTGTAATGTCGGGGTAGGGAAACAGACAAGTGAGCCCTAATCTACCCGCCACTCAGTCCCTGCCTACTTGCAACGACCCGCCCTAGGCGACGGGGTACAACTGGGCGACGGTCCCTACACTCAATAGGTGCACGACAGACAAACAGACAAGGGTACAAAGAAGCCAGGGAAATGGGGAAGTTGCCCACGGGAACACCGTGAGCAACAAGCGAGGTGAACGAGCCCAGTCAAACCAGGAGATGAGCGAGGTACAAAAACGCAGAGCAGAAGAGTGGTCAGAAAAGCCAAGGTCAATCACAAGCAGAGGATCAGTAGTTCAAGAAGCTGAAGCAGGGCCAGGAAACCAACAGAGAAGAATCACAAGCAAAGGAGGAACAGGAAAGGCAGGTATAAATAGACAGAGGGCGGGAGCTAGCTCCGTCTGGCCAGGCTGTGATAGGCTCTCCCACTCCTAAGCCATCCTGGGTGGTGGAAGATGGAGTCAGTCTCACAGACATAGAAGCAGGTGCAGACTGATTACCTATGGGCATCGACACACAAGTTGTGTCTGCTGGCAGATCCTTTACAGTACCCCCCCCTTTTATGAGGGGCCACCGGACCCTTTCTAGGTGGACCTGGTTTATTAGGGAAACGAAGGTGGAACCTCCTGAGCAATACCCCAGCGTGAACATCCCGGGCGGGTACCCAAGTCCTCTCCTCAGGCCCGTATCCCCTCCAATGGACCAGGTACTGGAGGCAGCCTTGGACCATCCTGCTGTCCACAATCTTGGCCACCTCGAATTCTACCCCCTCAGGGGTGAGAACAGGGACCGGAGGTTTCCTCGAGGGACCAAGGACGGGGAGCAGTGTTTAAGGAGGGAGGCATGAAACACGTTGTGTACTCGAAGAGACGGGGGCAACTCCAGTCGGAAGGAGACAGGGTTAAGGACTTCAATGACCTTGTATGGCCCTATAAACCGGGGAGCAAACTTCTTGGACGGGACTTTAAGGCGCAAATTTTTTGACGATAGCCACACCAGATCCCCGACCACAAACATGGGGTTAGCAGAACGTCTTCTATCTACCGGAGTCTTTTGTATGCTCTGGGACTCCTCTAGGTTCTTCTGAACCTGGGCCCAGACTGTGCACAGTTCCCGATGAACGACATCTACCTCGGGATTTTTGGAACTACCGGGTGAAATGAAGGAGAACCGTGGATTAAACCCAAAATTACAGAAAAAGGGGGAGACCCCTGACGAGTTACTAACCCGGTTATTAAGTGAAAATTCAGCAAGGGGAATGAATGAGACCCAATCATATTGACAGTCAGAGATAAAACACCTTAAATATTGTTCTAGAGACTGATTAGTCCTCTCAGTTTGGCCATTAGTTTCAGGATGGAAGGCAGAGGAGAAGGACAGATCAATCTCCAACTTTTTACAGAAGGCTCTCCAAAACAATGAAACAAATTGTACCCCTCTGTCAGAAACAATATTGACAGGGACCCCATGGAGACGCAGGATGTGTTTGACAAACAAGCTAGCTAACGTCTTAGCATTGGGTAGTTTCTTGAGGGGCACAAAGTGGCACATCTTACTGAAGCAGTCTACTACAACCCACACCACCGACTTGCCTTGAGATGGAGGCAAATCGGTGATGAAATCCATGGAGATATGGGTCCAAGGTCTCTGGGGAACGGGCAAAGAACATAGTAAGCCCGCTGGTCGGGACCTGGGAGTCTTGGACCTAGCACAAACTTCACAAGCGGCGACGTAAGCCTTAACGTCTTTGAGCAACCCAGGCCACCAATAGTTTCTGGCAATGAGGTGCTTGGTACCCAGGATGCCTGGATGGCCAGATAGTGCAGAGTCATGATTTTCCCTAAGTACCCTTAGCCGGAATTGCAGGGGAACAAACAGCTTGTTCTCAGGAAGGTTCCCGGGAGCTGAACCTTGATCAGCCGCAATTTCAGAGACTAAATCAGAATCAATAGAGGAAATGATTATACCTGGAGGCAAAACACAAGTAGGATCTTCCTCCGAAGGAGGGCTGGCCATCAAGCTACGCGACAGTGCATCAGCCTGTAATGACCGGGGGGTAGGGAAACGGACAAGTGAGCCCTAATCTACCCGCCACTCTGTCCCTGCCTACTTGCAACGACCCGCCCTAGGCGACAGGGTACAACTGGGCGGCGGTCCCTGCACTCAGTAAGTGCACGACAAATACGACAAACATACAAGGGAATACAAGCAAGGGAAAGGGGCAGTTGCCCATGGCAACACCGTGAGCAACCAGAGTGGTGAACGAGCCGAGTCAAGCCAGGAGTGTGCGAGGTACCAAACGAAGAGCAGAAGAGTAGTCAGTAAGCCAGGGTCTGTATGGAGCAGGAACAAAATAGAAGGAGCTGTAGCTGGGCCAGGAAACCACACGAAAAAGAATAACAAGCAAGGAGGAACAGGAAATGCAGGTATAAATAGACAGAGGGCGGGAGCTAGCTGAGTCTGGCCAGGCTGCGATAGGCTCTCCCACTCCTAAGCCTGCCAGCCTGAGTGGTGGAAGCTGGAGTCAGTCTCAGGGATGTAGATTCAGGTGCTGACTGATTAATTAAGGGAGTTAACCCCGAAGCTGTGCCTGGCAGATCCTTTACAGTACCCCCCTTTTATGAGGGGCCACCGGACCCTTTCTAAGTGGACCTGGCTTACTGGGGAAACGCAGGTGGAACCTCCTGACCAATACCCCAGCGTGCACATCCCGGGCGGGTACCCAAGTCCTCTCCTCGGGCCCGTAACCTCTCCAATGGACCAGGTACTGGAGGGAGCCTTGGACCATCTTGCTGTCCACAATCCTGGCCACCTCGAATTCCACCCCCTCAGGGGTGAGGACGGGAACAGGAGGTCTCCTCGAGGGAGCCAAGGACGGGGAGCAGCGTTTAAGTAGGGAGGCATGAAACACGTTGTGTATACGAAAAGACGGGGGTAACTCCAGCCGGAAGAAGACAGGATTGAGGACCTCAATGACCTTATACGGCCCAATAAACCGGGGAGCAAACTTCTTGGACGGAACCTTGAGACGCAAGTTCCTAGACGACAACCACACCAGATCCCCGACCATAAACAGGGGGTTAGCAGAACGTTTTCTATCAGCCTGAGTTTTTTGTACGCTCTGGGACGCCTCTAGGTTCTTCTGAACCTGGGCCCAGACTGTGCAGAGTTCCCGATGAACGACCTCTACCTCTGGATTGTTGGAACTACCAGGTGAAACGGAGGAGAACCGTGGATTAAAACCAAAATTACAGAAAAAGGGAGAGACCCCTGACGAGTTACTGACCCGTTTATTAAGGGAAAATTCGGCGAGGGGAATGAATGAGACCCAATCATATTGACAGTCAGAGACAAAACACCTTAAGTATTGTTCTAGAGATTGATTAGTCCTCTCCGTTTGACCATTGGTTTCAGGATGGAAGGCAGAGGAGAAGGACAGATCAATCCCCAACTTCATACAGAAGGCTCTCCAAAACAATGAAACAAATTGTACCCCTCTGTCCGAAACAATATTGACAGGGACCCCATGGAGACGCAGGATGTGTTTGACAAACAAGGTAGCCAACGTCTTGGCGTTGGGTAGTTTCTTGAGGGGCACAAAGTGGCACATCTTACTGAAGCGGTCTACCACCACCCACACCACCGACTTGCCTTGGGATGGAGGCAAATCGGTGATAAAATCCATGGAGATATGTGTCCAAGGTCTCTGGGGAATGGGCAACGAACGCAGTAAGCCCGCTGGTCGGGACCTGGGAGTCTTGGACCTAGCACAAACCTCACAAGCGGCGACGTAGGCCTTAACGTCTTTAGGCAACCCAGGCCACCAATAATTTCTGGTAATGAGGTGTTTGGTACCCAGGATGCCTGGATGACCAGATAGTGCGGAGTCATGATTTTCCCTAAGTAACCTTAGCCGGAATTGCAGGGGAACAAACAGCTTGTTCTCAGGAAGGTTCCCGGGAGCTGAACCTTGATCAGCAGCAATTTCAGAGACTAAATCAGAATCGATCGAGGAAATGATTATACCTGGAGGCAAAATACAAGCAGGATCTTCCTCCGAAGGAGGGCTGGCCATGAAGCTACGCGACAGTGCATCAGCCTTAATATTTTTAGACCCAGCCCTATAGGTAACCAAAAAATTGAATCTGGTAAAAAATAACGCCCATCGAGCTTGTCTCGGGTTTAGCCTCCGGGCAGATTCTAGGAAAACCAGATTCTTGTGGTCGGTAAGGACCGTTACCTGGTGTCTAGCCCCCTCCAGGAAGTGGCGCCACTCTTCAAATGCCCATTTAATGGCTAAGAGTTCGCGGTTGCCAATATCATAGTTACTCTCAGTTGGCAAAAACTTCCTGGAGAAGTAGGCACAGGGGCGGAGATGGGTGAGGGACCTGGTACCCTGGGACAAGACAGCCCCCACTCCCACCTCAGATGCGTCAACTTCCACGATAAATGGCTCCATTTGGTTGGGCTGAACCAGCACCGGGGCCGAGATAAAGCACTTCTTAAGGACCTCAAAAGCCTGGACAGCCTCAGGAGGCCAGTGGAGGAGATCAGCACCTTTGCGAGTGAGGTCCGTAAGAGGCTTAGCGATGACCGAGAAGTTAGCAATAAATCTCCTGTAATAATTAGCGAACCCCAAAAAACACTGTAACGCCTTCAGGGAGGCAGGTTGGACCCATTCCGCCACAGCCTGAACCTTGGCGGGGTCCATGCGGAATTCATGAGGAGTGAGGATTTGACCCAAAAATGGTATCTCCTGTACCCCAAACACACATTTTTCTGTTTTGGCAAACAGTTTGTTTTCCCGAAGGACCTGGAGCACCTTCCTGACATGCTCAATGTGGGAGGACCAGTCCTTGGAAAACACCAGTATGTCATCAAGGTACACTACAAGAAATATCCCCAGGTAATTTCTCAAAATCTCATTTATGAAATTCTGGAAGACCGCAGGGGCATTACACAACCCAAAGGGCAAGACGAGGTATTCGAAATGGCCTTCGGGCGTGTTAAACGCAGTCTTCCACTCATCCCCCTCTTTGATGCGAATAAGGTTATACGCCCCCCGTAGATCCAATTTAGAGAACCATTGGGCCCCCTGAACCTGATTAAAGAGATCAGGAATCAAAGGAAGGGGATACTGGTTCCTTACCGTGACCTTATTCAGGCTACGGTAGTCAATGCATGGCCTAAGACCACCATCCTTCTTCTCCACGAAGAAGAAGCCAGCACCTACCGGAGAAGAAGAGGGACGAATGTAACCCTTGGCCAGGGATTCCTGGATATACTCTCTCATGGCTTCACGTTCGGGACAAGAAAGATTAAATATCCTACCCTTAGGAAGCTTAGCTCCTGGTACCAATTCGATAGCGCAATCGTATTCTCTATGAGGAGGTAACACTTCGGAGGCCTCCCTAGAGAAAACATCAGCGAAGTCCTGAACAAAATCGGGTAGCGTATTCGCCTCCTCAGGGGGAGAAATAGAATTAACAGAAAAACATGACGTACAACATTCATTACCCCATTTGGTTAGCTCCCCAGTATTCCAGTCAAACGTGGGATTATGCAACTGCAACCAGGGAAGGCCTAGAACCAAATCGTACGATAATCCCTGCATCAACAGTACAGAGCATTGCTCCAAATGCATGGAGCCAACAAGGAGTTCAAAAACAGGGGTATGCTGTGTAAAATAACCATTAGCAAGAGGAGTGGAGTCGATACCCACTACCGGGACAAGTTTAGGCAAATCAATCAGAGGCATAGCAAGAGACATAGCAAATTTCACAGACATAATATTAGTAGAGGACCCTGAATCCACGAAGGCACTGCCGGTAGCAGACCTACCACCAAAAGAGACCTGAAAGGGAAGCAAGATCTTAGTACGTTTCCTATTTACTGGAAATACCTGTGCGCCCAAGTGACCTCCCCGATGATCACTTAGGCGCGGAAGTTCTCTGGCTGAATTCTTACGCTTAGGACAGTTGTTCACTTGATGCTTGTCATCCCCACAGTAGAAGCAGAGACCATTCTTCCTGCGGAATTCTCTACGTTGTTGGGGGGACACGGAGGCCCCGAGTTGCATAGGTATCTCTGAGTCTTTCCTGGAGGAACGAAGCAACGGAACTTCGGGAGGCATCATGGGGGAGTCGGAGGAGAAAACACATAAACGTTCATGTTGTCGTTCCCTGAGACGTCGGTCAAGTCGTACCGCTAAAGCCATAGCCTGGTCTAGGGAGTCAGAAGAGGGATAGCTAACTAGCAGGTCTTTCAGGGCATTCGACAGACCCAACCTAAACTGGCACCTTAAGGCAGGGTCATTCCACCGAGAAGCTACGCACCACTTCCTAAAGTCAGAGCAATACTCCTCAACAGGTCTCTTACCCTGACGTAAGGTCACCAGCTGACTCTCGGCAAAGGCAGTCCTGTCAGTCTCGTCATAAATAAGTCCGAGAGCAGAAAAGAAACAATCAACGGAGGAAAGTTCAGGGGCGTCAGGAGCCAAGGAGAAGGCCCACTCTTGGGGCCCTTCCTGGAGCCGGGACATAATTATACCCACCCGCTGGCTCTCAGAACCTGAGGAATGAGGCTTTAAACGAAAGTAAAGCCTACAACTCTCCCGAAAGGAGAGAAAAGCCCTCCGGTCCCCTGAGAACCGGTCGGGCAACTTGAGGTGGGGTTCAAGAGGTGCGGTGAGGGGAACTACCAAGGTAGCATCAGGCTGGTTGACCCTCTGAGCCAGAGCCTGGACCTGTAGGGAGAGACCCTGCATTTGCTGAGCCAGGGTCTCACGGGGGTCAATAGTGGTGTCAGGGACCAGGGTAGACTAGGTATGGGCTTGTTATTATGTAATGACCGGGGGGTAGGGAAACGGACAAGTGAGCCCTAATCTACCCGCCACTCTGTCCCTGCCTACTTGCAACGACCCGCCCTAGGCGACGGGGTACAACTGGGCGGCGGTCCCTGCACTCAGTAAGTGCACGACAAACACGACAAACATACAAGGGAATACAAGCAAGGGAAAGGGGCAGTTGCCCACGGCAACACCGTGAGCAACCAGAGTGGTGAACGAGCCGAGTCAAGCCAGGAGTGTGCGAGGTACCAAACGAAGAGCAGAAGAGTAGTCAGTAAGCCAGGGTCTGTATGGAGCAGGAACAAAATAGAAGGAGCTGTAGCTGGGCCAGGAAACCACACGAAAAAGAATAACAAGCAAGGAGGAACAGGAAATGCAGGTATAAATAGACAGAGGGCGGGAGCTAGCTGAGTCTGGCCAGGCTACGATAGGCTCTCCCACTCCTAAGCCTGCCAGCCTGAGTGGTGGAAGCTGGAGTCAGTCTCAGGGATGTAGATTCAGGTGCTGACTGATTAATTAAGGGAGTTAACCCCGAAGCTGTGCCTGGCAGATCCTTTACACAGCCTTAATATTTTTAGACCCAGCCCTATAGGTGACCAAAAAGTTGAATCTGGTAAAAAATAACGCCCATCGAGCTTGTCTCGGGTTTAGCCTCCGGGGAGATTCTAGGAAAACCAGATTCTTGTGGTCGGTAAGGACCGTAACCTGGTGCCTAGCCCCCTCCAGGAAGTGGCACCACTCTTCAAATGCCCATTTAATGGCTAAGAGTTTGCGGTTGCCAATATCATAGTTACTCTCAGTGGGCGAAAACTTCCTGGAGAAGTAGGCACAGGGGTGGAGATGGATGAGGGACCTGGTACCCTGGGACAAGACAGCCCCCACTCCCACCTCGGACGCGTCAACCTCCACGATAAATGGCTCCATTTGGTTGGGCTGAACCAGCACTGGGGCCGAGATAAAGCACTTCTTAAGGACCTCAAAAGCCTGGACAGCCTCAGGAGGCCAGTGGAGGAGATCAGCACCTTTGCGAGTGAGATCCGTAAGAGGCTTAGTGATGACCGAGAAGTTAGCAATAAATCTCCTGTAATAATTAGCGAACCCCAGGAAGTACTGTAACGCCTTCAGGGAGGCAGGTTGGACCCATTCCGCCACAGCCTGGACCTTGGCGGGGTCCATGCGGAATTCATGAGGAGTGAGGATTTGACCCAAAAACGGTATCTCCTGCACCCCAAACACACATTTTTCGGTCTTAGCAAACAGTTTGTTTTCCCAAAGGGCCTGGAGCACCTTCCTGACATGCTCAATGTGGGAGGACCAGTCCTTGGAAAACACAAGTATGTCATCAAGGTACACTGCAAGAAATACCCTCAGGTAGTCTCTTAAAACCTCATTTATGAAATTCTGGAAGACCGCGGGAGCATTACACAACCCAAAGGGCATGACGAGGTATTCGAAATGACCTTCGGGCGTGTTAAACGCAGTCTTCCACTCATCCCCCTCTTTGATGCGGATAAGGTTATAAGCCCCCCGTAGATCAAACTTAGAGAACCATTGGGCCCCCTGAACCTGATTGAAGAGATCAGGAATCAAAGGAAGGGGATACTGGTTCCTTACAGTGACCTTATTCAAGTTTCGGTAGTCAATGCATGGCCTAAGACCACCATCCTTCTTCCCTACGAAGAAGAAGCCAGCACCTACCGGAGAAGTAGAGGGGCGAATGTAACCCTTGGCCAGGCATTCCTGGATAAACTCTCTCATGGCTTCACGTTCGGTACAAGAGAGATTAAATATCCTACCCTTAGGGAGCTTAGCTCCTGGTACCAAATCAATTGTGCAATCATATTCTCTATGAGGTGGTAACACTTCGGAGGCCTCTTTAGAGAAAACATCAGCGAAGTCCTGAACAAACTCAGGTAGAGTGTTCACCTCCTCAGGGAGAGAAATAGAATTAACAGGAAAACGTGACGTCATGCATTCATTACCCCATTTGGTAAGATCCCCAGTATTCCAGTCAAAAGTGGGATTATGCAACTGCAACCAGGGAAGGCCTAAAACCAAATCGGACTATAATCCCTGCATCACCAGTACAGCGCACTGCTCCAAATGCATGGAGCCCACAAGGAGTTCAAAAACAGGGGTATGCTGTGTAAAATAACCATTAGTAAGAGGAGTGGAGTCGATACCCACTACCGGGACAGGTTTAGGCAAATCAATCAATGGCATAGCTAGAGACATAGCAAATTCCACAGACATAATATTAGCAGAAGACCCTGAATCCACGAAGGCACTGCCGGTAGCAGACCTACCACCAAAAGAGACCTGAAAGGGAAGCAAGATTTTATTACGTTTCATATTTACGGGAAATACCTGTGCGCCCAAGTGACCTCTCCGATGGTCACTTAGGCGCGGAAGTTCTTCAGGCTGCTTATTCTTACGCCTAGGACAGTTGTTCACTTGATGCTTGTCATCCCCACAGTAGAAGCAGAGACTATTCTTCCTGCGGAACTCTCTACGTTGTTGGGGGGACACGGAGGCCCCGAGTTGCATAGGTACCTCCGAGTCTTCCGTGGAAGAACGAAGCAACGGAACCTCAGGAGGCATCATGGGGGAGTCAGAGGAGAAAACACAAACATGTTCAAGTCGTCGTTCCCTGAGACGTCGGTCAAGTCGTACCGCTAAAGCCATAACCTGATCTAGGGAGTCAGAAGAGGGATAGCTAACTAACAGGTCTTTCAGGGCGTTCGACAGACCCAATCTAAACTGGCACCTTAAGGCAGGGTCATTCCACCGAGAAGCTACACACCACTTCCTAAAGTCAGAACAATACTCCTCAACAGGTCTTTTACCCTGACGTATGGTCACCAGCTGACTCTCGGCAAAGGCAGTCTTGTCAGTCTCGTCATAAATGAGCCCGAGAGCAGAAAAGAAAAGATCAACGGAGGAAAGTTCAGGGGCGTCAGGAGCCAAGGAGAAGGCCCATTCTTGGGGCCCGTCCTGGAGCCGGGACATAATTATACCCACCCGCTGGCTCTCAGAACCAGAGGAGTGGGGCTTTAAGCGAAAATAGAGCCTACAACTCTCCCGAAAGGAGAAAAAAGTCTTCCGGCCCCCTGAGAACCGGTCAGGCAACTTGAGGTGGGGTTATAGAGGTGAGGTGAGGGGCACTACCAGGGCAGCATCAGGCTGGTTGTCCCTCTGAGCCAGGGCCTGGACCTGTAGGGAGAGGCCCTGCATTTGCTGAGCATGGGTCTCAAGGGGGTCCATAGTAGTGTCAGGGACCAGGGTAGACTAGGTATATGGGCTTGTGATTATGTAATGTCGGGGTAGGGAAACAGACAAGTGAGCCCTAATCTACCCGCCACTCAGTCCCTGCCTACTTGCAACGACCCGCCCTAGGCGACGGGGTACAACTGGGCGACGGTCCCTACACTCAATAGGTGCACGACAGACAAACAGAAAAGGGTACAAAGAAGCCAGGGAAATGGGGAAGTTGCCCACGGGAACACCGTGAGCAACAAGCGAGGTGAACGTGCCGAGTCAAACCAGGAGATGAGCGAGGTACAAAAACGCAGAGCAGAAGAGTGGTCAGAAAAGCCAAGGTCAATCACAAGCAGAGGATCAGTAGTTCAAGAAGCTGCAGCAGGGCCAGGAAACCAACAGAGAAGAATCACAAGCAAAGGAGGAACAGGAAAGGCAGGTATAAATAGACAGAGGGCGGGAGCTAGCTCCGTCTGGCCAGGCTGTGATAGGCTCTCCCACTCCTAAGCCTGCCATCCTGGGTGGTGGAAGATGGAGTCAGTCTCACAGACATAGAAGCAGGTGCAGACTGATTACCTATGGGCGTCGACACAGAAGTTGTGTCTGGCAGATCCTTTACATGTGTCATTTTTTATATTAAATTTACCTGAATATCATGATAAATCATAACTCCTTACTAAAATAATGGAGGCGCTTATTGAAAGATCAGTTTATTTATATCTGGATTCGAATAGTACTGAGGATAGGGCTATAACTTCAATGTCATGAGTAAACAGACTTTTTGAAGCCCGTCCGCCCTGACAAATTCTTATTAAAGACCATTGGAACCATTTTTTATATTTGCTCCAGTTCATCTAAAATAAAAATAAATCATCCTTGTAAGTAGTCTTCCGCTTCTATGCTGACCTACAGTATATGTCTCCATGGTCACATACTACTAATAAAGCCTGTGTAGTCAGATCCTGCAGTCAAGGCCCTTTTACACACGGGCCAATGATCGGGCAAACGACTGTTCGTTGGCTGATCGTATCGTTTATGTAGCAGAAAATATTATCGTTATCGGCAGCACATCTCCCTGTGTAGACAGGGAGATGGGCAGCCGACATGATGGAAATGCATGTTCGTCCCCATACATTACTGATCATAGCACCTTGTGAAAGGAGCAAACGAGCGCCGATCATTGAGCTGTCTCGTTGATCGGCGCTCGTTGTTACAGCCCAAATTGGCCATTGTAAAAGGACCCTTAGGGTATGTTCTCACGCTTAACAAAAAAACATCTGAAAAATACGGAGCTGATTTCAGAGAAAACCGCCTCTGATTTTCAGGCGTTTTTGAAGCTGAGAATGAAATTTGGAGCTTCTTTTGAGGCTTCTTTTCAGATGTTTTTTGAGGCGTTTTTCATAGTGTTCAATGGAAAATCAGCTCCAAAAAACGCCTCAAGAAGTGACATACTACTTCTTTTTACGGAGCGTCTTTTTACGCTCCGTTTTTTGACAGCGAAGCGTAAAATAAAGGCTAGTGGGAACAGAACATCGTAATTCCCATTGAAAGCAATGTTTGTAGGCGTATTAGGGGCGTTTTTTCAGGCGTAATTCGAGGCGTAAAACGCCTCCATTACGTCTGAAAAGAGGTCGTGTGTACATACCCTTACTCTATTGCATTTGTCCCTTCTTCTTGCTTAACTGCTGAAAGTGTAAGAAGTAAGGGACAGGTGGCAGGGAATATGACTACACAGGGTTTGCTTAGTTTTAAAAAAAAGGGTTGTCTTTACTAGACAGAGGCATCCAGAGATGATGGGTCACATAGTAAATATTAAAATGGGACCCCTTACTGGTACTTGTTGACCTTGGGCCGAGGATTTGGTGCTTGTTCATTCTCATTTACTTTCCATGAACCTTGGGTTAATTCTCCACATCCATGTGTGCTGATATTGTGAGACCTGTGGAGAGGAAATCCCTACACAGGGTCTCCTCGCCCATTATAATAAGGGATACAGCCAACCTGGTCTGGGTCCCCACTCCCTAGGGCCACAGAGCAGCTGTATTGTATGCCTTTATTCTACATATGCCCTTGCCTATATGTTTTAATGTATAACTTATAAAAAGTTTCTCCAACTGGGAATCACTATGCAATATGCATTTTTTTTATTGCCTAAACAAGGGACGCATCTGACTTTGATATATGTTCAAAGTACAGATGTAAAATTACTACTTGGCTGTGACTATAAGAAAAAGATCCTCTTAAGAAGTTCAGATTTGTAAAGCCTCAAATACAATTCTCAATATCCTGAATGATGTAATTTGAACAATCTCTGCGCTTAAACTCAGTGAGCCTTAAACACATTGTAACAAATGAATAAACAGGAAAGTGTTATGATTGTCACTAGTTACAGTATTTGAGGTCAGGATGTGCATCGGGTTGGCAGGAGTTGGTCACACCCTACAGTAATCTTAACGTTAAATTGTTAAATGACACACCACAAGGTACGGATATTAAACAAAAAAACACAGGGGACTTTTTAATTTAATTTCAATGATTTATGGAACAATAAATTCTTACAAATATCTAGGAAGGTGTTCATAATCTTATGTGTATATGTATGTATGTATATATATATATATATATATATATATATATATATACATATATATACACTACCGTTCAAAAGTTTAGGGTCACTTAGAAATTTCCTTATTTTTGCATGAAAAGCCCAGTTTTTTTCAATGAAGATAACATTAAATTAATCAGAAATACACTCTATACATTGTTAATGTGCTAAATCACTATTCTAGCTGCAAACGTCTGTTTTTTAATGCAATATCTACATAGGTGTATAGAGGCCCATTTCCAGCAACCATCACTCCAGTGTTCTAATGGTACATTGTGTTTGCTAACTGTGTTAGAAGGCTAATGGATGATTAGAAAACACTTGAAAACCCTTGTGCAATTATGTTAGGACTGCTGTAAACAGTTTTGCTGTTTAGAGGAGCTATAAAACTGACCTTCCTTTGAGCTAGTTGAGAATCTGGAGCATTACATTTGTGGGTTCGATTAAACTCAAAATGGCTAGAAAAAGAGAGCTTTCATGTCAAACTCGACAGTCTATTCTTGTTCTTAGAAATTAAGGCTATTCCATGCGAGAAATTGCCAAGAAATTGAAGATTTCCTACAACGGTGTGTACTACTCCCTTCAGAGGACAGCACAAACAGGCTCTAACCAGAGTAGAAAGAGAAGTGGGAGGCCCCGTTGCACAACTGAGCAACAAGACAAGTACATCAGAGTCTCTAGTTTGAGAAATAGACGCCTCACAGGTCCTCAACTGGCAGCTTCATTAAATAGTACCCGCAAAACGCCAGTGTCAACGTCTACAGTGAAGAGGCCACTCCGGGATGCTGGCCTTCAGAGCAGAGTGGCAAAGAAAAAGCCATATCTGAGACTGGCTAATAAAAGGAAAGGATTAATATGGGCAAAAGCACACAGACATTGGACAGAGGAAGATTGAAAAAAGTGTTATGGACAGACGAATCGAACTTTGAGGTGTTTGGATCACAGAGAAGAACATTTGTGAGACGCAGAACAACTGAAAAGATGCTGGAAGAGTGCCTGACGCCATCTGTCAAGCATGGGGGAGGTAATGTGATGGTCTGGGGTTGCTTTGGTGCTGGTAAAGTGGGAGATTTGTACAAGGTAAAAGGAATTTTGAATAAGGAAGGCTATCACTCCATTTTGCAATGCCATGCCATACCCTGTGGACAGCGCTTGATTGGAGCCAATTTCATCCTACAACAGGACAATGACCCAAAGGACACCGGTGAAGTAGTCCTGTGCCCTTAGCAGAGAAACACCCCCAAAACATAATGTTTCCACCTCCATGCTTGACAGTGGGGACGGTGTTCTTTGGGTCATAGGCAGCATTTCTCTTTCTCCAAACACGGCGAGTTGAGTTAATGCCAAAGAGCTCAATTTTAGTCTCATCTGACCACAGCACCTTCTCCCAATCACTCTCAGAATCATCCAGATGTTCATTTGCAAACTTCAGACGGGCCTGTACATGTGCCTTCTTGAGCAGGGGGACCTTGCGGGCACTGCAGGATTTTAATCCATTACGGCGTAATGTGTTACCAATGGTTTTCTTGGTGACTGTGGTCCCAGCTGCCTTGAGATCATTAACAAGTTCCCCCCGTGTAGTTTTCGGCTGAGCTCTCACCTTCCTCAGGATCAAGGATACCCCACGAGGTGAGATTTTGCATGGAGCCCCAGATCGATGTCAATTGACAGTCATTTTGTATGTCTTCCATTTTCTTACTATTGCACCAACAGTTGTCTCCTTCTCACCCGGCGTCTTACTTATGGTTTTGTAGCCCATTCCAGCCTTGTGCAGGTCTATGATCTTGTCCCTGACATCCTTAGAAAGCCCTTTGGTCTTGCCCATGTTGTAGAGGTTAGAGTCAGACTGATTAATTGAGTCTGTGGACAGGAGTCTTTTATACAGGTGACCATTTAAGACAGCTGTCTTTAATGCAGGCACCAAGTTGATTTGGAGCGTGTAACTGGTCTGGAGGAGGCTGAACTCTTAATGGTTGGTAGGGGATCAAATACTTATTTCTCTGTGCACAATGCAAATAAATATATATAATTGTGACTATGTGATTTTCAGTTGTTTTTTTTTTATATAATTATCTCTCACTGGTAAAATTAACGTAGCCTAAAAATTCTAGACTGTTCATGTCTTTGACAGTGGGCAAACTTACAAAATCAGCAAGGGATCAAATACTTATTTCCTTCACTGTAGATATGGCTGTATAATACATCCAAAATTGTAGCCCAGAGCGGCATTCATAATTCTGCTGGTTGTCATTGAAAGTAATCTCCACAAGTTTGTTGTTAAAGGGGCTTCCCCGCAATAGGAAAAGATTGCATATTGCTAGGATGTGCTTTTGCTTCCTCAATGTTGGGGGTCCGACTACTGCGACCCTATGATCTTCAGAACAGGAGCACCACCGTGCAGGACTAATACCGAAGGTTTTTGGTCCTTTCAGATTTTTTCGATCAGTGGGGGTCCCAGCGATCAGACCCCCACAAATCAGAATGTCATGGCATATCCTAGCGATATGCCATAGCATTATATGACGAGTTGTGCTACAATACTGTTACAGGCCTATCTGTTACTGAAAAGTGTTATACCATTGTTAAACCAAAGATTGCCTGTGAAACAAGTGAGTCTTCTGCATGTGGTGACTTTAAGGCTTTGAGGTGCAGTGTTGACTAATACTGGACAGTTTTCTACTGCTATGTAAGGACTGTGACAAATTGTTGCAGACTGTTCTAGCACTACGACGGTAAACGATACTGTGTTGTTTTCACTGTTCAGCTAGATACATTGGTAGTAGTATGGGTTGTGCTAAGGAGCTCAGTGACTTCAAATGTGGCTTCACACAAGCCTAAGCTCACCATGCACAATGGCAATCATTAGCTGGAGTGGTGTAAAGCACGCTGCCACTCGACTCTGGAGCAGAGAAAACCTGCTCCTTGGAGTGATGAGACAGATTTCACTACCAGTCAATCTGATATATGGATCAGGATTTGGCGGATGCCAGGAGAACGCTTCCTATCGGAATGGGTTAATCATCTGGGGCTGTTTTTCAGGGTTCTGGCTAGGCCCCTTATTTCCACTGAAGGCTAATGTAAAAGGGGTTTTCCAGCTTCTGACAACTGATGGCATATCCACCGGATAGGTCATCAGTGCATGATCTGTGGGGGTCTGACACCCGGGCCCCGCACAGATCAGCTGGTCCGGTGCCTCCATGCATCAGACGTACATGCCAGAAAGCAGTTAGCTCAGGCCACGGAATAGCGGTCGAGCTGCAGTACTGCAGGTCTGCTCCTATTCAAGTGAGTACGAGCAGACCTGCAGTTCAGCAGCATGGCCGCGATGCTATGTACGGAGCCAACTGCTTCCGGGCTCTGTACATAGCATTATGTGCCACAACATTCGGTGCCCACTGGCCACCGGAGCGGCTTATCGATGCGGGTTCCGGGTGTCGGTCCCGCACTGATGACATACTGATGACCTATCCCGTGGATAGGTCATCAATTGTCAGAAGATGGACAACCCCTTTAAGGCTACGGCATACAGCTACATTTTAGAGAATTGTATGCTTCCAGTTTTGTGGCAACAGTTTTGCAAAAATGTGGGGAGAATCGCAATTCGCTAAAGAGACTAAGTTATGTTGTGCCGAGTATGGTGTCCTTTATTTTTGCATTGCCTTTAAATATTTATGCAAAACATATGTAATTTGCTTTTTTCCCCCAGGAGCGCAACCATTGTATTGTTTTGCTTTGGCAGGCTCAGGCAAATATGGCTGGCTACTGTAGTGCTAAATTGTTTGGCGCCTGGATAAACAGCCCTAATTTATATGTATACCGCGCTATACCAGCATTGGGATGTTACCAGCATGGCTACGCTGTGTCCTCATACTTGGGGAGATGCTTAGGACATAACCCCAAACGGGGTTCAGTGTGTGGGCATGATAGAGAACTTGCTGTGTGACGAGCTGCTGTTAGTGCCAAGCAGCACATGTGTGGGCCGTAAGTTGAACTGGGTCCAGGAGCATTGACGGTTGATGGGCAGAATCCCCACATCTGTTGCCAATGAGCCGCTGTGAGTTGTAGGTGACAGGCAGGAGCCTACCAACAGAGTGGAGCGGAGCAGCAGTGAGTATCTTTAGAGGCCTTGTAGAATTACGGAGAACATCCCCTGCATCAGGGCCCTTGACTCTGTTCTGTAAGTGGTGAATCAGCCAGCCATTTTCGCTTGCCCGAACCGGAAACCTGTGTTCACGTGACTGCACCTCTCAGGTGCATCTGCTGAGAAGTGTTCTGTTCTGCTCTGTCTGCTGTGGTCGTGTGTGAGTGTAACACCTGCCTGAGTAAAAGGTTTTGTTTTGTCATACTCCTGGTCTCCATACCATTCCCCCCCCCCCCCCCCCCCCCGATAACCCTGCCTTGGCTTATACCACCTCAGTCCTGTTTCTTACAGTTTGGGAAAGGCCCTTTTCTGTTCTAGCATGACTGTGCCCCAGTGCACAAAGCGAGATCCATAAAAACATGGTGTGGCAAGTTTGGTGTCCAGGAACTCGAGTCGCCTGTAAAGATACCTGACTTGAGCCACATCCAACACCTTTGGGTGAATTGGAACACTGATTATGAACCAGACCTACTTATCTAATAACATCATTGCCTGACCTCACAAATGCTATTTTTTACAAATGGGCACAAATTTCCATAGACCACCTACAATATCTTGTGGAAAGCCTTCCAAGAAGAGTGAAGGTTGTTATAGCCACAAAAGAGGGCCCAACTTCATATTGACACCCCTGGTTTTGGTATGGGATGTCCAACAAGCTCGCATGATGGTCAAGGTATGATGGTCAGGTGTCCACATACTTTTGGCTCATAGAAGTGACGCCAGGAGGACACCATGGCGTATACACTGGTTATGTCCAGGGGATGTCGACCAGTCGCAGTGGAATTGTGATGGGGGATGCATGAGTATGTTTTATCCAAGTGGTTATTTTTGACTGTTCTTAATTTGTTATGAAATGGTGCTGGCATGCCTTCTTCCAGAAAATGTGTTACACAATGCACACTGGCTATGGACTGTTTAGCACATGATATATTAATTATAGAATACAACAATCAAGTCTTATTCTTCCCTTTTATTGTGTAAACCTCCATTTCTCTCACTGTGCAGCTTATATTTACAATATGCACCGTTCAGCCATAACAATAAAACCAGTGACGGGGAAGCGAATAACATTTATTATCTGGTTACAATGATGCCTGTCAAGGGGTGTGTCATGATGCGCGGTGTGGACCCACTGGGCCGTACCGCGTAGCGGAATGGCAGCTGGCCAAACAGGTAAGTACAGAGTTCAATTAGTTCGGCGAAGGTACCTGAGGCAATCGTAGGCAGTAGCGAGGCAGGCATGTCCAGGACCAGGCGGCGGGAAGTCGTCAGGTGAGGCGTAGCAGATCAAGCGTAGGCTGTAGCACAGCACGGCAATAGCACAGCTCGGCAATAGCACTAGGTAGCACGGAAACAGGATGCGGGATACAGGATACAGGAGCAAGGTACACTGGGAAACTGGAAGACACTGGGAGATCATAATCACGACAAATGAAGGGTAACGAACAACAATCTGGCAAAGAGCAAGAGGACAGAGCCCTTTTTATAGCCCATGGCATCCTGGGCTAGATTGCAGACTTCCTGCAAAAATGTGCGCACTGGCCCTTTAAGGCCGTGCACACGCCCGCCGGAGACACTCGAGGTCCGGAAGTGAGTGCCGGAGCCTGACAGGAGGACGACGCTGCAGCGAGGTAAGAAGTCCATGGCCACGGCCGTCGAGGTTAACGACCGAACGATGGACCCTGGCCATAAACGTTACAGGGTGGGATAATATAGGCAGCAATTTAAATGTCAGTTCATGAAGTTGATGTGTTGGAAGCAGGAAAAAGGGGCAAGTGTGACAATGGCCAAATTGTGATGTCTAGAAGACTGGGTCAGAGCATCTCGTACATGGCAGGTCTTGTGTGGTGTTCCCGGTATGCACCTACCAAAAGTAGACCAGGGAAGACGACTGGTAGCCTGGCAACAGTGTTATCGGCTCCCAAGGCGCATTAATGCGAGTGAGAAGTGAAGGCTTGCCCGTCTGGTCCGATCCCACAGAACATCTACTGTAGCACAAATTGCTGAAAAAAGTTACTGCTGGCTATGATAGAAAGGTGTCAGAACACACAGAGCATCACAACTTGATGCATTTGGGGCTGTGTATCCGCAGACTGGTTAGAGTGGTCATACTGACCCCTGTACATGGCCCAAAGCGGGCATATGAGCATCAGAACTGGACCATGGAGCAATGAAAGAAGGTGGCCTGGTCTGATGAATCACACTTTCTTTTACATCATGTAGACGGCCGGGTGTGTGAGCGTCACTTCGCTTGGGAAGAGATGGCACCAGGATGCACTATGGGAAGAAGGCAAGCTGGGAGAGACACTGAGAGCTGCACAAATCTTCTGGAGTCCATGCCTCATTGGGTCAGAGCTGTTTTAATGGCACGAGGAGGACTACAATAGAAGTAATGTTATTGCTGAATGGTGTATATACATGCTAGAATGTACCAAATAAGCTTTTACTGAAAACCGCATCATACAATACAACTCATATGGACTAAAACCCTATACCAACATATAGTATATGAAGTCTTGAAGACAAAACTTGCGCATATTTATCAAGCAGCTGAAACTTTTCTTATTTTAAGCTATAGATAAACCCTTTCTATAGCCCCACTTAGTTCATATTAACAAAACAGAGGGAGGTCTCCAGATCAGTCCCCTCTCCCTCTATTGTCTAAGCAGACAAACTCCAAAAACAAGCAACTTTCCGACTGAAGGTCTGCTTAAATCCTTGCCATACGCGAAAACCCACTAATTTCATTGATTGGATGCCTTCCCTATTACTGGTCAGGCAAGGTTAGGAGGACAGTATCGGTTGGTGGTGTTGTATCACTTTTTACTTTATAATCTTTTTTTATTTTACTTCTTTATTTTTATTTATTTACTTGTTTTAAACAATGTATTTAGCTTTGAGGGACATTCTAACTTCATTTTTTTATTTGTATAATTCAGTTTTTCCAATGGCTGCAATCAGAGGCCCAGTGTAAATAGGCCTTCTAGGGTGACATCTTTCACAAGCAGAGTCGCTCTTGGTCTGCTAAGATCCAACATCCAATGATCACATGATCACCGGGACCAATTCAGTAAGTATCGTTGCTGTTTCCTTTATTCTGTACATGGTAAGGTGTAATAGTGGTAAATCTCCATTCTGTTTGTACCTTGCATTCATGTATGGCTTATTTTTCCCAGCACCAGGTTGCTGTTACCTTTGTAATTACTCCAATTGCACCATTTCCTACACTGAGGAGCACCCCTACTTTCATCCTTTGTTGTGTTCTCCCTGGAACTACTTTTAAGACAAGATTTGTCGTTTCTAAGACTCTTTTCAACTATCAGAGGGTAAGAGCATATACATCTTGTGTTGCCATAAACCTTATTTTGAGCTTTCCAGAAGAGGAACGATTCTCTGCTTTTGTTTTTCTAGTGGAAAATCCCTCCAATCAGATACCTACATAACATCTATGATGGCACAGGTTTAGGGCAAATCAAGGACCATAACTATATATATATATATATATATATATATATATATATATATATATATATATATATATGTGTATATATTGGGACACCTACACATTTCAGCTACAGGAGCTTTCATGACACCTGTTCTAAATCCATAGGCATTAATATGGAGTCCACCGTCCCCCCCCCCCCTTGCAGCTTAAACAGCTTCCACTCTTCCGGGAAGGCTTTTTTCAAGATTTTGGAGAATGTCTGTAGGAATTTTTGCCCATTCATCCAGAAGAGCATTTGTGAGGTCAAACACTAATGTTGCATGAGAGGGCCTGGCTCGCAATCTCCATTCTAGTTCATCCAAAAGGTGCTCAATGGGGTTGAGGTCAGGGCTCTGTAAGGCCAGTCAAGATCTTCTACACCAAACTCACCCAACCATGTCTTTATGGACCTTGCTTTGTGCACTGGGGCACAGTGATGCTGGAACAGAAAAGGGCCGAACTCCAAACTGATCCCACAAAGTTGGAAGCTACAATTGTCCAAAATGTCTTGGTGTGCTGAAGCATTAAGATTTGCCTTCACTGGAAATAAGGAACCCAGGCCAAACCCTGAAAAACATCCCCATAGAATTATCCCACCTCCACCAAACTTTACATTGGCACAATGCAGTCAGGCAGGTAACGTTCTCCTGGCCTTCACCAAACCCAGACTCATCCATTGGACTACCAGATAGAGAAGGTGATTCATCACTCCACAGAACACGTTTCCACTGCTCCAGAGTCCAGTGGCGGCTGCTTTATACCACTCCATCCAACACTTGGCATTGTGCTTGGTGATGTGAGGCTGGCATGTAGCTGATTGACCATAAAAACCCATGCCATGAAGCTCCCGCCGTACAGTTTTTGTACTGATTTTAATGCCGGAGGAGGTTTGTAACTGCAGTTTATTGAGTCAGCAGAGCGTTGGCAACTTTTATGCACTTTGCGCCTCAGCACTCGGCGACCCCGCTCTGTAACTTTACGTGGTCTAAACTTTGCGACTGAGTTGCTGTGGATCCTAAACGCTTCCACTTTACAATAATACCACTCAGTTGTTCGTGGAATAAATAGGAGGGAAGAAATTTCTTGATTGGACTTGTTACAATGGTGGCGTCCTATTACAGGGCCACGCTGGAATTCAGTGAGCTCTTTAGAACGACCCATTAGTTCACAAATGTTTGTAAAGGTGACTGCATGGCGAGGTACTGCATTTTATACACTTGTGGCAATGGGACTGAATGAAACTCCTGAATTCGATAATTAAGATTTGTGTCTCAGTACTTTTTGTCCATAAAGTGTAATTTTTTAATTTATTCTTTTTTATGAAAATTTTTAAATCAAATGGCTAAGGCACGCGTAATAGAAAAATAAAACTTTATTATGTAGGGGTTACTCATCCTTGAAAAAAGAAGAAACCACAACACTGTTTCCCACAACTGCAGCCTGTCAGATGTGATGGGAATAGTAATTATATTTTCCAAAACATTAGTTACATTTTTTTTTTTTTTTTACTTAC
Organism: Rhinoderma darwinii; assembly: GCF_050947455.1. Taxonomy (NCBI): domain Eukaryota; kingdom Metazoa; phylum Chordata; class Amphibia; order Anura; family Rhinodermatidae; genus Rhinoderma; species Rhinoderma darwinii. The sequence continues at coordinate 31,115,047 of NC_134697.1, read as the reverse complement.
TGTACATAATAAAGTGCTGTAGAAAAAATATTTGTCTCCTTCCAGATGTTCCTATTTATTGCATATCAAGATAATTCAATACCAAGAATAATATTCGACGAAGGGAACCTGGATAATCATGTGACAATTTTTATAAGACCACATCGATACTACGGGTCTGTGAGCCATAACACGGCGCTAATAGGCTGCTATGGACTCATACTGTAATTCCATGTGTCACTGATTTTACACAAAGGCATACAGGGATTTTTTCTTTTAAAACTTTATCCTCTGTATAAAATGTCATCATTGTATGCCATATTACGGAGATATTCTTCACTCGAAGCATTGCTAGAATCTGCTGCCTCACGGAGGTCCCATAATATGGCACATGGAGTATATGCAGGTCTGTAATATGAATCCGTAGGAACTCTTGTGTGCCTCCATACGGGACCTTCCCAATCAGAGAATCCACTGTCTTATTGTGTTGTGTTTTTTTGTTTGTTGTCTTTGTTTGTTTTTTTAACGTGGTTGTAGGGTTTCTCCTTTTGGTTACATTTTAGCAATTTTCCCATCTAAAATGAATAAGGAAAGACCCCCGACATATCCTTTTTCGGCAAACTGTGTGAATGGATTTTTACAATCCAGGCTTCCTTCACACACACTTTGTGTGGCGTTCTTTTGGGGCCATAAATTTCATGCATTTTTTCACAATCGTTTTTTGGGTGACATTTTTTTACATTATTTTCTGTAATTTTAAAAAAAAAACACCATGCTAAAACAACCCCTTTTTGCGATTTTGAAAAAAGATGCCATTGACCCAAAAGACACAAGACAAAAGGACAAAAATGGCACACAAAAAAAGGCGCTGTTTGTAGTCAATTTAATATTTTCTTATTGACATCTGGCCGCAGTGTGTTTTGCCAAAACAAAAAATTAGGTGCTTTTCCTAAAAATGCTGTGTGTAAAGGAACCCTAAGATAGTTTTAGTGCAATTTTTCATGTATATTATTTTAGCCAAAAGGAGTAGTGGAATCTAAAGAAAGAGAAGTATATTTGGAAGTTATATACAGAGCCATACAATACATAAATACCTGATATATACAGAGTGTAAATAACATGGCGATACAGTGTTTAAAGGGGTCTTCCCACAAAAATAATTTATCACCTATAAACAGGATAGTTGATAATTGTATGATTGCTGCAGGTTCGACCACTGGGACCCCTAGCATTGCAATCATGAGATTGTAGGGCCTGTGTCCACCATATGTATGGAGCAGTGGACACGTGTGCGCACTACCACTCCATTCATTCTCTATGGGACTGGTGGAGATAGCCGAGTCCAACAGAGCCGTGCAGATTATATAAAGCAGGAGCTTTATAAAATGCTTAAATAACACATAGATTTGCTAAATACGATCATAAATTTGTCATTTGTACCTCATGAAAATTCTTCTCTGAGAAACGATTTGTGTTAACCCTTGAACACAAATTTAGAACTCTTGTCATTTGCCAAGTCATTCAGCAACAGAACAAAAACCATACAGTGCGTAAGAAACAGCCATACAGAGCATAAATAACAGAGCCACGCTCAATAAAAATACCAAAACCATACAGTGCACAAGAAACATCCATACAGAGCATAAAGAACAGAGTCACCCTCAATAAAAATACCAAAACCATACAGTGCGTAAGAAACAGCCATACAGAACAGAAATAGAACCACACGCAATAAAAATACCAAAACCATTCAGTGCATAAGAAACAGCCATACAGAGCATAAATAACAGAGCCACACTCAATAAAAATACCAAAACCATACAGTGCGTAAGAAACATCCATACAGAGTATAAATAACAGAGCCACACACAATAAAAATACCAAAACTATACAGTGCTGTTAAGGATCTGCCAGGCACAGCTTCTGTATCCACGCCCATAGGTAATCAGTTTGCACCTGCTTCTAAGTCTGTGAGACTGACTCCATCTTCCACCACTCAGGATGGCAGGCTTAGGAGTGGGAGAGCCTATCACAGCCTGGCCAGACGGAGCTAGCTCCCGCCTTCTGTCTATTTATACCTGCCTTTCCTGTTCCTCCTTTGCTTGTGATTCTTCTATGCTGGTTTCCTGGCCCTGCTGCAGCTTCTGTACTATTTGACCCTGCTTCATATGACCCTGGCTTACTGACTACTCTCCTGCTCTGCGTTTGGCACCTCGTACTCTCCTGGTTTGACTCGGCTCGTTTACTTCTCTTTTTGCTCATGGTGTTGCCGTGGGCAACTGCCCTGTTTCCCTTTGTTCTGTGTTTCCTTGTCTGGTTGTCTGTCGTGCACTTACTGAGGGAAGGGACCGTCGCCCAGTTGTACCCCGTCGCCTAGGGTGGGTCGTTGCAAGTAGGCAGGGACTGAGTGGCGGGTAGATTAGGGCTCACTTGTCTGTTTCCCTATCCCTGTCATTACATAATCACAAGCCCATATTCCTACTCTACCCTGGTCCCTCACACCACTATGGACCCCCTTGAGACCCTGGTTCAGCAAATGCAGGGTCTCTCCCTACAGGTCCAGGCCCTGGCTCAGAGGGTCAACCAGCCTGATGCTACCATGGTAGTGCCCCTCACCTCACCTCTTGAACCCCACCTCAAGTTGCCTGACCGGTTCTCAGGGGACTGGAAGACTTTTCTCTCCTTTCGGGAGAGTTGTAGGCTCTATTTTCGTTTAAAACCCCACTCCTCAGGTTCTGAGAGCCAGCGGGTGGGTATAATTATGTCCCGGCTCCAGGAAGGGCCCCAAGAATGGGCCTTCTCCTTGGCTCCTGACGCCCCTGAACTTTCCTCCGTTGATCTTTTCTTTTCTGCTCTCTGACTCATTTATGACGAGACTGACAGGACTGCCTTTGCCGAGAGTCAGCTGGTGACCTTACGTCAGGGTAAGAGACCTATTGAGGAGTATTGCTCTGACTTTAGGAAGTGGTGCGTAGCTTCTCAGTGGAATGACCCTGCCTTAAGGTGCCAGTTTAGGTTGGGTCTGTCGAACGCCCTGAAAGACCTGCTAGTTAGCCATCCCTCTTCTGACTCCCTAGACCAGGTTATGGCTTTAGCGGTACGACTTGACCGACGTCTCAGGGAACGACAACGTGAACGTTTATGTGTTTTCTCCTCTGACTCCCCCATGATGCCTCCCGAGGTTCCGTTGCTTCGTTCTTCCACGGAAGACTCGGAGGTACCCATGCAACTCGGGGCCTCCATGTCCCCCCAACAACGTAGAGAGTTCCGCAGGAAGAATGGTCTCTGCTTCTATTGTGGGGATGACAAGCATCAAGTGAACACCTGTCCTAGGCGTAAGAATAAGCAGCCGGAAAACTTCCGCGCCTAAGTGATCATCGGGGAGGTCACTTGGGCGCACAGGTATTTCCCGTAAATATGAAACGTAATAAATTCTTGCTTCCCTTTCAGGTCTCTTTTGGTGGTAGGTCTGCTACCGGCAGTGCCTTCATGGATTCAGGGTCGTCTGTTAATATCATGTTTGTGGAATTTGCTATGTCTCTAGCTATGCCTTTGATTGATTTGCCTAAACCTGTCCCGGTAGTGGGTATCGACTCCACTCCTCTTGCTAATGGTTATTTTACACAGCATACCCCTGTTTTTAAACTCCTTGTTGGCTCCATGCATTTGGAGCAGTGCTCTGTACTGTTGATGCAGGGATTATCGTCCGATTTGGTTTTAGACCTTCCCTGGTGGCAGTTGCATAATCCCACGTTTGACTGGAATACTGGGGATCTTACCAAATGGGGTAATGAATGCTTGACGTCATGTTTTTCTGTTAATTCTATTTCTCCGCCTGAGGAGGTGAACACGCTTCCTGAGTATGTTCAGGACTTCGCTGATGTTTTCTCTAAGGAGGCCTCCGAAGTGTTACCTCCTCATAGAGAATACGATTGCGCTATCGACTTGGTACCAGGAGCTAAGCTCCCTAAGGGTAGGATATTTAATCTCTCTTGTCCCGAACGTGAAGCCATGAGAGAGTATATCCAGGAATGCCTGGCCAAGGGTTACATTCGCCCCTCTAATTCTCCGGTAGGTGCTGGCTTCTTCTTCGTAGGGAAAAAGGATGGTGGTCTTAGGCCATTTATTGACTACCGTAACTTGAATAAGGTCACTGTAAGGAACCAGTATCCCCTTCCTTTGATTCCTGATCTCTTTAATCAGGTTCAGGGGGCCCAATGGTTCTCTAAGTTTGATCTACGGGGGGCGTATAACCTTATCCGCATCAAAGAGGGGGATGAGTGGAAGACTGTGTTTAACACGCCCGAAGGTCATTTCGAATACCTCGTCATGCCCTTTGGGTTGTGTAATGCTCCCGCGGTCTTCCAGAATTTCATAAATGAGATTTTAAGAGATTACCTGGGGGTATTTCTTGTAGTGTACCTTGATGACATACTTGCTTTTTCCAAGGACTGGTCCTCCCACATTGAGCATGTCAGGAAGGTGCTCCAGGTCCTTCGGGAAAACAAACTGTTTGCGAAGACCGAAAAATGTGTGTTTGGGGTGCAGGAGATACCATTTTTGGGTCAAATCCTCACTCCTCATGAATTCCGCATGGACCCCGCCAAGGTCCAGGCTGTGGCGGAATGGGTCTAACCTGCCTCCCTAAAGGCGTTACAGTGCTTCTTGGGATTCGCTAATCATTACAGGAGATTTATTGCTAACTTCTCGGTCATCGCTAAGCCTCTTACGGACCTCACTCGCAAGGGTGCTGATCTCCTCCACTGGCCTCCTGAGGCTGTCAAGGCTTTTGAGGCCCTTAAGAAGTGCTTTATTTCGGCCCCGATGTTGGTTCAGCCCAACCAAATGGAGCCATTTATCGTGGAGGTTGACGCGTCCGAGGTGGGAGTGGGGGCTGTCTTGTCCCAGGGTACCAGGTCCCTCACCCATCTCCGTCCCTGTGCTTACTTCTCCAGGAAGTTTTCGCCCACTGAGAGTAACTATGATATTGGCAACCGCAAACTCTTAGCCATTAAATGGGCATTTGAAGAGTGGCGCCACTTCCTGGAGGGGGCTAGGCACCAGGTAACGGTCCTTACCAACCACAAGAATCTGGTTTTCCTAGAATCGGCCCAGAGGCTAAACCCGAGACAAGCTCGATGGGCGTTATTTTTTACCAGATTCAATTTTTTGGTTACCTATAGGGCTGGGTCTAAAAATATTAAGGCTGATGCACTGTCGCGTAGCTTCATGGCCAGCCCTCCTTCGGAGGAAGATCCTGCTTGTATTTTGCCTCCAGGTATAATCATTTCCTCTATTGATTCTGATTTAGTCTCTGAAATTACTGCTGATCAAGATTCAGCTCCCGGGAACCTTCCTGGGAACAAGCTGTTTGTTCCCCTGCAATTCCGGCTAAGGGTACTTAGGGAAAATCATGACTCCGCACTATCTGGTCATCCAGGCATCCTGGGTACCAAGCACCTCATTGCCAGAAACTATTGGTGGCCTGGGTTGCCTAAAGACGTTAAGGCCTACGTCGCCGCTTGTGAGGTTTGTGCTAGGTCCAAGACTCCCAGGTCCCGACCAGCGGGCTTACTACGTTCTTTGCCCATTCCCCAGAGACCTTGGACCCATATCTCCATGGATTTTATCACCGATTTGCCTCCATCTCAAGGCAAGTCGGTGGTGTGGGTTGTAGTAGACCGCTTCAGTAAGATGTGCCACTTTGTGCCCCTCAAAAAACTACCCAATGCTAAGACGTTAGCTACCTTGTTTGTCAAACACATCCTGCGTCTCCATGGGGTCCCTGTCAATATTGTTTCTGACAGAGGGGTACAATTTGTTTCATTGTTTTGGAGAGCCTTCTGTAAAAAGTTGGAGATTGATCTGTCCTTCTCCTCTGCCTTCCATCCTGAAACTAATGGCCAAACCGAGAGGACTAATCAGTCTCTAGAACAATATTTAAGGTGTTTTATCTCTGACTGTCAATATGATTGGGTCTCATTCATTCCCCTCGCCGAATTTTCCCTTAATAACCGGGTCAGTAACTCGTCAGGGGTCTCCCCCTTTTTCTGTAATTTTGGGTTTAATCCATGGTTTTCCTCCGTTTCACCTGGTAGTTCCAACAATCCTGAGGTAGAGGTCGTTCATCGGGAACTGTGCACAGTCTGGGCCCAGGTTCAGAAGAACCTAGAGGCGTCCCAGAGCATACAAAAAACTCAGGCAGATAGAAGACGTTCTGCTAACCCCTTGTTTATGGTCGGGGATCTGGTGTGGCTATCGTCTAAGAACTTGCGCCTTAAAGTCCCGTCCAAGAAGTTTGCTCACCGGTTTATAGGGCCGTACAAGGTCATTGAAGTCCTCAATCCTGTCTCCTTCCGACTGGAGTTGCCCCCATCTTTTCGAGTACACGACGTGTTTCATGCCTCCCTCCTTAAACGCTGCTCCCCGTCCTTGGCTCCCTCGAGGAAACCTCCTATCCCCGTTCTCACCCCTGATGGGGTAGAATTCGAGGTGGCCAAGATTGTGGACAGCAAGATGGTCCAAGGCTACCTCTAGTACCTGGTCCATTGGAGAGGATACGGGCCTGAGGAGAGGACTTGGGTACCCGCCCGGGATGTTCACGCTGGGGTATTGGTCAGGAGGTTCCACCTTCGTTTCCCCAATAAACCAGGTCCATCTAGAAAGGGTCCGGTGGCCTCTCATAAAAGGGGGGGTACTGTTAAGGATCTGCCAGGCACAGCTTCTGTATCCACGCCCATAGGTAATCAGTCTGCACCTGCTTCTATGTCTGTGAGACTGACTCCATCTTCCACCACTCAGGATGGCAGGCTTAGGAGTGGGAGAGCCTATCACAGCCTGGCCTGACGGAGCTAGCTCCCGCCTTCTGTCTATTTATACCTGCCTTTCCTGTTCCTCCTTTGCTTGTGATTCTTCTCTGCTGGTTTCCTGGCCCTGCTGCAGTTTCTGTACTATTTGACCCTGCTTCATATGACCTTGGCTTACTGACTACTCTTCTGCTCTGCGTTTGGTACCTCGTACACTCCTGGTTTGACTCGGCTTGTTCACTACTCTCCTGCTCTGCGTTTGGCACCTCGTACTCTCCTGGTTTGACTCGGCTTGTTTACTTCTCTTGTTGCTCACGGTGTTGCCGTGGGCAACTGCCCTGTTTCCCTTTGTTCTGTGTTTCCTTGTCTGGTTGTCTGTCGTGCACTTACTGAGTGTAGGGACCGTCGCCCAGTTGTACCCCGTCGCCTAAGGCGGGTCGTTGCAAGTAGGCAGGGACTGAGTGGCGGGTAGATTAGGGCTCACTTGTCTGTTTCCCTATCCCTGTCATTACAAGTGCATAAGAAACAGCCACACAGAGCAGAAATAGAACCACACGCAATAAAAATACCAAAACCATACAGTGCGTAAGAAACAGCCATACAGAGCTTAAAGAATAGAGCCACACAATTAAAATACCAAAACCATACAGTGCGTAAGAAACAGCCATACAGAGCATAAAGAACAGAGCCACGCTCAATAAAAATACCAAAACCATACAGTGCATAAGAAACATCCATATAGAGCATAAAGAACAGAGTCACACTCAATAAAAATACCAAAATCATACAGTGCGTAAGAAACAGCCATACAGAGCATAATGAACAGAGACACACTCAATAAAAATACCAAAACCATACAGTGCATAAGAAACATCCATACAGAGCATAAAGAACAGAGACACACTCCATAAAAATACCAAAACTATACATTGCGTAAGAAACATCCATACAGAGAATAAAGAACAGAGCCACACTCAATAAAAATACCAAAACCATACAATGCATAAGAAACATCCATAAAGAGCATAAAGAACAGAGCCACACTCAATAAAAATACCAAAACCATACAGTGCGTAAGAAACAGCCATACGGAGCATAAATAACAGCCACACTCAATAAAAAATACCAAAACCATTCAGTGCGTAAGAAACAGCCATAAAGAGCATAAATAACAGAGCCACACACAATAAAAATACCAAAACTATACAGTGCATAAGAAACATCCATACAGAGCATAAAGAATAGAGCCACACTCAATAAAAATACCAAAACTATACAGTGTGTAAGAAACAGCCACACAGAGCAGAAATAGAACCACACGCAATAAAAATACCAAAACCATACAGTGCATAAGAAACAGCCATACAGAGCATAAATAACAGAGCCACACTCAATAAAAATACCAAAACCATACAGTGCGTAAGAAACATCCATACAGAGCATAAATAGAACCACACTCAATAAAAATACCAAAACCATTCAGTGCGTAAGAAACAGTCATAAAGAGCATAAATAACAGAGCCACACTCAATAAAAATACCAAAACTATACAGTGCATAAGAAACATCCATACAGAGCATAAAGAATAGAGCCACACTCAATAAAAATACCAAAACCATACAGTGCGTAAGAACCAGCCATACAGAGCATGGGGTAGAAATGACATCAGGGGGTGGAAATGACATCACAGGAAGAAGACATATCACCGTCACACAGCCTTTGAAAAAAAACGCAGCCAAAATCTGCACTATTTTACGCAGTAATAACGCATAAAATAGTGCAGATTTTCCACAGCGGATTGTCTAGTTGATACGTGAATACTGCGGAAATTTTCTGAAGCAAATCCGTTACGTGGGGAGAAGACCTTAGGTTCCTTTTAGATGAGTAGATTCCCTGGTCAGTGACATGCGCCAATCGATGACATTAACATGTTAAATGGCGCTTGTTTGCTACATTTACATGAAGCAATGATCATATGTATGGGGGCGAACGATCGTTAATACGATAATTCGTCCATACAGTGAAGGAAATAAGTATTTGATCCCTTGATAATTTTGTAAGTTTGCCCACTGTCAAAGACATGAACAGTCTAGAATTTTTAGGCTAGGTTAATTTTACCAGTGAGAGATAGATTATATTTTTAAAAAAACAGAAAATCACATAGTCAAAATGATATATATTTATTTGCATTGTGCACAGAGAAATAAGTATTTGATCCCCTACCAACCATTAAGAGTTCAGCCTCCTCCAGACCAGTTACACGCTCCAAATCAACTTGGTGCCTGCATTAAAGACAGCTCTTACATGGTCACCTGTATAAAAGACTCCTGTCCACAGACTCAATTAATCAGTCTGACTCTAACCTCTACAGCATGGGCAAGACCAAAGAGCTTTCTAAGGGTATGTTCACACGGCGGGGGTCCGTAACGGCTGAAATTACGGGGATGTTTCAGCCTGAAAACATCCCCGTAATTTCAGCCGTACCGGCATGTGTAGGCGCTTGAACGCCGCGTCAATTACGGCCGTAATTAGCGCTGCTATTCATTGGAGTCAATGAATAGCGGCTCCAATTACGGCCAAAGAAGTGACAGGTCACTTCTTCTACGCGGGCGTCTATTTACGCGCCGTCATTTGACAGCGGCGCGTAAATATACGCCTCGTGTGAACAGACAAACGTCTGCCCATTGCTTTCAATGGGCAGATGTTTGTCAGCGCTATTGAGGCGCTATTTTCAGACGTAATTCGGGGCAAAAACGCCCGAATTACGTCCGTAAATAGGCCGTGTGAACATACCCTAAGGATGTCAGTGACAAGATCATAGACCTGCACAAGGCTGGAATGGGCTACAAAACCATAAGTAAGACGCTGGGTGAGAAGGAGACAACTGTTGGTGCAATAGTAAGAAAATGGAAGACATACAAAATGACTGTCAATCGACATCGATCTGGGGCTCCATGCAAAATCTCACCTCGTGGGGTATCCTTGATCCTGAGGAAGGTGAAAGCTCAGCTGAAAACTACACGGGGGGAACTTGTTAATGATCTCAAGGCAGCTGGGACCACAGTCACCAAGAAAACCATTGGTAACACATTACGCCGTAATGGATTAAAATCCTGCAGTGCCCGCAAGGTCCCCCTGCTCAAGAAGGCACATGTACAGGCCCGTCTGAAGTTTGCAAATGAACATCTGGATGATTCTGATAGTGATTGGGAGAAGGTGCTGTGGTCAGATGAGTCTAAAATTTAGCTCTTTGGCATTAACTCAACTCGCCGTGTTTGGAGGAAGAGAAATGCTGCCTATGACCCAAAGAACACCATCCCCACTGTCAAGCATGGAGGTGGAAACATTATGTTTTGGGGGTGTTTCTCTGCTAAGGGCACAGGACTACTTCACCGCATCAATGGGAGAATGGATGGAGCCATGTACCATCAAATCCTGAGTGACAACCTCCTTCCCTCCACCAGGACATTAAAAATGGCTCGTGGCTGGGTCTTCCAGCACGACAATGACCCGAAACATACAGCCAAGGCAACAAAGGAGTGGCTCAAAAAGAAGCACATTAAAGTCATGGAGTGGCCTAGCCAGTCTCCAGACCTTAATCCCATCGAAAACTTATGGAGGGAGCTGAAGATCCGAGTTGCCAAGCGACAGCCTCGAAATCTTAATGATTTACAGATGATCTGCAAAGAGGAGTGGGCCAAAATTCCATCTAACATGATCAAATACTTATTTCTCTGTGCACAATGCAAATAAATATATATAATTTTGACAATGTGATTTTCTGCTTTTTTTTAAATATAATCTATCTCTCACTGGTAAAATGAACCTAGCCTAAAAATTCTAGACTGTTCATGACTTTGACAGTGGGCAAACGTACAAAATCAGCAAGGGATCAAATACTTATTTCCTTCACTGTATATAGACTGCATATTTACACGGGGAGATGTGCTGCCAACAAACAATCATTTTCTTAACTGCATAAACAATGCGATCCGCTGTCGAACGAGCCCTTGCACTTTTGTCAAACGATCGCTGAAATGTTTACACGGGTCAATGATTGGGAATGAGCTTTCGTACAAACTCTCGTTCGACCTATCATCTGCTTGCGTAAAAGGGCCTGACGTAAGAACATAGTGGTGGTTGGGCATGCATGTTTATGATAAGCAGCTTTCAGATACCTAAAATCCAACATTTCGAACCTTGGGGGACATAAGGCGGACAGTCAGGTTTCCCTCTTAGGCCCCATGCACACGAACGTGCTTTTGCGGGCGCAATTCCCCCGAAAATCCACGGGAGAATTGCGGCCCCATTCATTTCTATGGGGCCATGCACATGACCGTAGTTTTTACGGTCCATGCATGGCCCGGGAGCCTGGACCACAGAAAGAACGGACATGTCTTATTACGGACGTGTTCTGCTGTACGGGCTCATTGAAAATAATGGCCGCGGCCATATGCATGTCCCGTGATTTGCGGACGGCTCGCGGCTGACAGTCCGCAGCCGCCGACCCGAAAATCACGGCCGTGCACATGGCTACGGTCGACTCGTGTGCATGAGGCCTTACACATTAGAAAGCCATCATAATCATGTCGAGTTTTTGTGGGATTAGCTGAACATTGATCTGACCCTGCACATAGTGGAGCCATAGAGACCACCTAGTAGCTATTAAATAGGGTGTTCACAGCAGCATCCTCTTAGGCATCATCATGCACATGACCGTCTCCGTTTTGCAAACCACAAACCATGGATCCTAGTAGCTTCCATGTCCGCTACATTTTTTTGCGAACCCATACACTAGAACGGGTGAGACGGACCGCAAACACAGACAAGAATAGGGCCTGTTCTATACATTTCTGAACGGACACACGGTTCTGCAAAAAAAAACGGATGTCTGCATGACTCCATAGAAATGAATGGTTATGTTGAGTATGTTATCCGCAAAAAAAACAACATATAGGACAATGAAGAAGACAACGGTTGTCTGCATGAGCGTTTACTTTTGTATCATTGCTGCACTTCTATATTGCTCATTATTTCTCTGGAGTATTTTCTTGCCACACCACATAAAAAAACAAAAACAACAGTTTTACAAAAGATTCACCTGATAATCTAGTTCTCTAAAAACTGGTGAAACTAATTTCAGAAGAATGTTGCTCATAATTATTTAGAAAAATAATATAACACTTTCTATTATTTCAAATAAGTTTCTAAATTCAAAATCAAATAATAAATCAGGGATGGATTTTACTAAAATGCTATATGTGGAAATAACCCCGCACCCCCACCCCATCCCACCCTAAGCACAAAATAAAATCTAATGCCATGTGGAAAATAGTGACAAACGCGACGCACTAGGATTAGATCAAAAGAATGTCCATGACTGAAATAGATCAAATAAAGAACGGAGAATTCATTCCACCCATGTAACTGGTCAAACTCCATTGTTTGTAATAGTCTGTTTAATACTTACTAATATTTTGAAACATATGATAAAAATTGTTTATTATTTTTGTATTTTGCACTTTATACAATTTCTAAGTAGTTTTTTTTAATATATCTGTTTTGTTGTTTGTTTTTTTTTGCTCTTTACTTATGATCTTCAAATGACATACTTTTGGTTAGTGTTTGCACTCCATTTTGCAAATACTATAGAAGCAGTCCATGCAGCTGTTATGGGGTACCTAGAGAGAGAGAGGGGCCCAATTTAGATGATCTTCATCATACTGTCCCAGTGGAATGTGAGAACCAATAAAGGACATCCCTTCTTCACATGTTATCTGTAAAAAATTAAAGAAAGAAGCGCCTCATGGTGCAGAAATCCCAACAACGCAGGAGATATTGGACAAAGGTGCAAGTGTTACCCTCACCTGAGATAGTTGTGCGATATCCAGGCACAACTCTGATTGAGCGCATAGAGGAGATGAAGTTGCTGCTGCTTTCTAGCCGATGGGACATTAGGACGCCACCGCAACGTTTCAATATTCAAACAGGAAAAAATGGAAGCTAAATAGCGCTACTTCACCAAGATAAGAAGTCATCAAGCTTGTTATTAGTAATTCAGCTTTTAATAAGGTGACGTGTTTCAATACCGGACAGGCGTCTTCATCAGACCATGTACATAAAAAACTAAACACAATGTGGTTTACGAACACAAAAAAAATCCTTCTTCACAGGCACTGTAACATTAGCAAATAAAGAAGTGGGGGATCAGGGGTAGGGGGCAAACAAGTTCTAATCTAGACCCTAGGGGTGTTTATTTTTTACTATGGAACCATCAGTTGTCCATGGGTTCTGTTTGGTATTGCAACTCAGCCCTATTCCCATTTTTTATTTTTTTTTAAATCCCATACAACCCTTAAATCATAATAGATGGGGTATATAAAGATTAACTGGTTGCCGACACAGGACGAGAATGCTCATCGTGAGCGGCGGGTACTTCGCGCATTAGGACGAGCATTCTCGTCCTGTGTGACAGCCAGTGTCCGCGCGTGATCAGGAGCGGGGCAACGGCTGTAATACACAGCTGCAGCCCCGCTCTAACATCAGAAAAAAGGAAAAATCCCTTTATGGGATTAAAAAACAAAGTTAAATGAATGTAAAAAAAAAAATAATGTTAAATAATAAAAAAGATACACAGAAACACACATTTGTTACAATAAATAAACTTTTTAAAATAGAAGTCCCAAAACATGAAATAATATAGACATATTTGGTATCGCCACGACCGTAACAACTTGAACAACAAATGTATAACATTATTTATGATGATCAATGTATGGTGTAAAAAAAAAAATATTAAAATTGCAGCAGAACTGCTTTTTTTCTGTATTTTCGCCAAAATAAAAATTTATATCAATTAAACGATAATGTATTTGTACCGAAAAATGGTACCTACATACAGTACAACTTGTTCTGAAAAAAACAAAGTGTCATACAACTACGTCGCACAAAAAATAAAAAAGTTATGAGCGTCGGGATGCAAGGAAGGAAATATAAAAAAATTGCTCTGTCCTCAAGACCAAAATTGGCCGTGTCCATAAGGGGTTAAAGTTCCAACGTAACCTTGTTTCCAAATGTTTCAGACCATTCCCTATGTCCAACTCCTGGCCGGCTCCCGAGTTTTCCCAAAATAATACATATATTTTTTTTTTAAATATCATAATAATTTATAGCTGTGTTATTTCCTGTAGATATTTCTTTATAGAGCGTTTCCTTTTGACTTTGTGCATCAAGCCATTCAGGTAGCAATTAAGGGCGTCAGCCTCCTTTTTCATCTTTGTTATTTCAGACGTGGGCACTAGTAGAAAGGAAATAGAATAGAATAGCTGTATGTGTAATGCCCCTTTCTTCTGATAGCTTGTGTGTGGAAATATACTAAAAGAATAACTTCCTGAAATATTTGGAAGCATGGTCAGTTCCTAGCTCAGCTGTAAATCCCTAACCACTTTCTTTAAATGCCATTTTTTTAATTATAATGTTTTTACGGCAGAGTTACCAGCTTTTAATTTACTAATCTTTGATGGAGAGTGCAGCTACTGAACGGACATATACTTTAGAGTATATTGTCCATAGACACAGAGGCATACATAAAAAAGAGGGGGTCTCATAACAAAAATTAAAAGGAGCCTCCTATTATGGTGCTGGGTTTTGCCATCCAGGATACAAGGTGTTTATTTTTTCTTACATCCCATTTCCATGACTCTTCTTATAATTCCCCATCGCCTTTTTTAAAACCATGCTCTGGAGAGTCGAGTCCTACACAGGTTCTCACCATGTAATAGCAAATGGGATGGAACCAACCGGGGCTGGGCTCCCTCTATCCATGGCCCAATATCAACCGCATAGCCTGCCTCTTGAGTACGTACACCCCTATATAGGCAAAAGATATCTGTCAACCAGAACAAGCTGCCAAACTGCTCAATAAACAGCAGCTTAGCCAAAGGCTATGATATTTCTATGGAGGGGAGATAAGTGGTTGCTAGATACGTCAACTGCCACTTATCTCTGTGAAAACAATAGAATCTAATAGGTAAAATCCATCCTGTCCTCCGATGGGAGAGGTCAATGAACAGTCGGCCTGTACCCATAGACATAAGATTATTGGTGGGATTCACCGATATCATGTCTATGGCTACCTTTAAACTAGATTCGATACATAGATTAGATACAATTGCCACTGGGCACCATGATGCCAACGCAATGACCCTTTGTCTTCTATGAACGAACAAATTTCTGTTCTGACAAGTATGTACCATGATTCCCATGTAGCCTTTTAAACCCTGAACCCTACCCAACATCACCATTAAGTTCCTGCAGGATCAACCTACATTCTCATATGGTGGCCATAAACCATTGTATGGGTATGGTCACACAGAGCGGATTAGCTGCAGATTTTCTGCAACGGATTTTATTGTAGAAAATCCGCAGCGTGTTACAGTATCAGCAAAGTGAATGAGTTTTTAGCAAATCTTATCCACATGCTGCAGAAAAAATCTGCTGGCAAAGTGTTCATAAAGTGACCTGCGGTGCGTTTTTTTTAATCCGCTGCATGTCAATTTATGCTGCAAAATCACTGCTCTTTTTTTGCGGGGAGGTAAAACCTGCAATAAATAGCAAATATTACTATTTTTGCAGTGGCTCCTTTCACTCTTCTCCTAGGCATCTGAATCCCGACATAAAGCTGTGTATATATCTACAACATATGACCTTTCGGCTATATGGGGCTGAGCGGCAATACCTGATACAGCATCTGGTCGGAAGCAGTCCAGTACCACAGAGAACGCAAATGAGCCACTGTCACTTTCTTCTAGCCATTAATACATAGGGATCCCAGTGGTTGAACCCTCTGATGATCAGACATTCATTGGGATACCCCTTTAAATGTCTGTCTTTGGAATACCTCTGTAATAAACTAAATAACTTAAACAAGAAAAGTGCCTCATCATATAAAGTTACTTCCCCATAAGTTTAATAACATGACAAATATGTTGTTCTCTACAATTTAATACTGTGCCCGTACAAAAAAATAAGGAACTAGATTTTGCTGACCAAGTTCTCCATGCCCTTAAAATGTGTTCATCTGTCAATAGTCTTCAGCTCAATATCGGGAATTAACATTGTGTCCTGTGCTTTACTGGTTGTGAAACCAGGGGGAAACTGTTAACGCTGTCTGAATAAATTATTTAATATAAATATACATCATGAGCCTAAATAATGGAATCAATGTTATTTTGCTAATCATTCCAAAATTTTTAAAGAATGACCTCAATGTTTTTTTACATTTGTCTGGTGAACTCAGTAGAAAATTAAAATAAGCACAAAAGGAGTTTGTTATGTTACTAAACCTGAGATTGGTGCAGCCAGAGAAAGATTTTTGCAGCATATAGTCAGAAAACTGTCTCCCCAGCTGCCCTCACCAACGACTGGGGGGCACCATGCAGATTGAGAAGCACGGGCATAGAGGATTGTAAATGGATGGCCATTCTTCACCAGTATCCCCCAAATCTGCATTTTAACATCAGTTGGATTGCTATTAATAGTACTACAACTGTAATACCCAAAATAATCTCTATGTTATCAATGAAGGACAGCACATCGATCAGGCACCACAGGGCAAACATAGCCGTCTCCAAAACCCACCGAAATCTGTGTGGATCTGCAGAAGTCCTTTAACGTCTACAAAAATTACGGCTACATCCTTTTTATTTCCAGACGCCATTGCCCAAAAGTCTACATTTAAAAAAAAGACAACTTGTGAAATGTGAGATGACTGACAACCCTGCCCCACATGTAGGGTAGTCTTGCTGCATGCCATCCAACGGCCATGGCCTTCAGGCTTGCCCTACTAATAATAACTTTATAAAATAATGTGTCATGGCATTTAAAACAACTTTTTGATTGTTTTTTTTTATTAAAACATGATTTTTACTTTTTGAGATACAGTATCGATGTATACTGGATATATAGAAGCTGCATCTTGCACTCAAGCCCCAATCTGTCAAGTTCGTGGAACTGATGGCTTCGGTGACAGCGGGTCCTGCAATTCTCTGACACGCAGGATCCACCTGTTATCGATCACATCTAAGTTATGAACTTGGATGTGATCCATAACAGGTGGATCCTGCGTGGGACACGTAGGACCCGCAATCAGTGAAGCTGTCACTCCCGCTGACCTGACGGATTTGGGTTTTTTAAGTGCAAGATAGAGTTTCTATGTATCCGGAATGTTTTTCAGTTAAAAACTTGTTTTAAATGCCATGATACATTGTTTTATTTAAAAAAAAAAAAAAGTGTTCAAAGATTTACACACTGGGCACAATCCCCTTTTTTAATAATAAAGCGGTTCTATCGAAAAATATATTTCTCGTATTTCCACCGGTCTCTGATTCCTGACCTGCTCGTTGCTGCATTAAGGTGGAGATTGAAGTTAGTGGTGACCATGCATATCCGTGGATTTCTCCATTCCATGGGAGTTACAAAAACATCAGACCATAGCTCCCATAGACTAGAATGACTATGCCATAAATCCCTTTTTTGGGAAAAACCCTTTAACGTTGTAAAAAATGTTTACATTTCATTTATTTGAATATAATGTTTTGCAACAGAACCATAGCTTGGAGACCATAGTCCTAAAAATTGTATTCAATGCAAAAAATCTACAAGAAAAATATTACGAACATTTTTCTAACATATAATAGACAAGCATTTGCCTACTAAATAGATGACTAAATGAACCTGCTTTTCCACAAATCAGTGACCACAATTGAGTTCAAACAATTGCTCAGATAGCATCTCCAGTCCGCTTTGATTTAGCCGTCTCTCCTTATAATGTCAAGAACAAGCGGCATGAAACTAAAGCATGCGGTTAATGATTAGTTATCGATGGTCAAGTGCCTGGTTACCGTAGCCTCGATGGATTTTCTCCATAGTTAAATGGAAATAAATAAGTTGAGCCCGTTACTATAGACTATACCCCCAGGATTCAAAACCTTATTATGGTCAGAGCATCACATAAACAAAACGTATTAAAGCAATTAATCAAATTTTATGTGATAGTCATTCGTTAATGTATTTTACCAATCAAACAACTAAGGAATGCAAGTTTACAGGTTGTTGACCTCGTGTAACCTATGGCCATTATGTTGAGTTAACTTGATAAATGACTGAAAGGGAATGTTTACTTGTCAATATTGAAGGCCAACCAGCTTTCTTAAGACTCTCTGGCTACTGTGTATCATATGGATCTGGAATGTAAATGACTGACGTGTGGCACAACGACCTGCATTGATAAAGGGTTTCCAACAAAGTAGCTGTGGATGGATTGCTGAACACATCAGCTCTTGTATCACCTCAGTATGACCAGACCATACAACCCTGTCCGTCCTACTCTGCCAATGCAAATGCAACCCATCTGTCCAAGCGGTGTCAGTCCAGATGATGAGAAAATACAACAACCAGCATGCCCTGTAGGATAAAGCATAGAGTTGAGGGGCCCCATTGCAAACAATAGCAAAGCTGGTGCCCTCTTGTGGTGCTGGTTTACACCACCACAGCCCTAACCACCTGTCACAGGAGGACTTGGTGCTTGTTTGCTTCCCATCTCCTTTCCAGGATCTTCTCCACACCCTCGTTTTGTTAGGCTGGGTTCACACTGTACATTTTTGTTTGTTTTTTAACATGTGTTTTGTTTTGGTAGATATATCCCATGTCTCACAATAGGAGTTCATTGACCAAAACAAAAAGATCAAATGTTAAAAACACAACAAAAGCGCATGGCCTTAGGCTGGATTTACACACATCGTTTTGCTGCATTTTTGTATATTTTTCATGACGTTTTTAATGGAATATTGTGCGGAGTTTTATCATGCCGTTTCAAGTGTGGCCAGATGTTATATTAAAGTCTATAGTAAAATATAAAATGCTCTACACACAACTGCGTTTTGGTTTGTGGCGTTTTTCAGGCAATTTTGTGGTCAGTGGCATTTTTCTCCAAGTGCAGCCTGCTCTGGGTATGGTGGTTTTTCA
This sequence comes from Rhinoderma darwinii, assembly GCF_050947455.1. NCBI lineage: Eukaryota > Metazoa > Chordata > Amphibia > Anura > Rhinodermatidae > Rhinoderma > Rhinoderma darwinii. Next base: position 31,096,238 of record NC_134697.1, on the reverse strand, counting down.
GCCGTTTTTCCCATAGGCTTCTCTATAGGACTTCAAAAACGGCATAAAGAAAAGCATGTACAAAATGATAACAAATGAAAAACGCCACTAAAATGCCCTAAAAAACGCATGTTTCATTTTAATAACACTAGCATGTGTGAAGGAGGCCTTAAAGTTGTAGAGCCTGCATAGGGGCTCACTAAAATAAGGAATACAACCAACCTGGACTGGGCTCCCTCTCTTTAGGAGCCTCCATAACATCTGTATGGCCTGCCTCTATGCCTCTATGGAAGTACGCCCTTGATGCAGAAAACATTAGAGCAATTTTGTTCACTAATTCAATGTAAACTATTAAATATTTGTCTGGCAGCATAAGGTCTGGGGAGAAAAATCTTGCATGTATGGCCAGTTGTATATTTTTAGCCAATAATGACTGCCTTGAACTAACTGTTCTCGCCCCTGTCTCATGTCAGCAGCGCTGATACCCAATTTCCAATGTTTTGTCCACAGACCTCTATTGCAGCCCTATAACAGTTCCATACAAAAGGAAGCCATAAAACAGCCGTGTGAACGAGCCCTTCTTTTACAGCAAACTCCTGTACAGTGTCTGGTATGAAGACCTGGAATAGGACAGAGCGGTCAAAAGTGTAGGAGAATATAGGCTGGGCAGGTTTTCTTTAGCAATCAGCAGGTCATTGACTCTTTCAGTGAGGGTGAGGGGTCCTCAAATGGGTTTTATTGATGACTGATGGTACAATTGCACATTTGAATGAGGACGGAAAGGTGCCTGTAGTCTTGGATAGGTTGAAGAGAGGTGTTAAAGGGTTGTCCACACCACACAAGCCCTTTATGTTGACAGGATTTTCAAACCGTAAGCTGCTCAAGGACTGCAACTCTGGGGACATCACCATTGAGTCCTCATTTTACCTGCAGTAAAGTATTATACAACGGCAATTGGAATTAATGATTCCACCCTAATGCATGGACGTACCGGGTCCCCCAGATCAAGAACCACTCTTTGTAGCGGCTTTCTTCTCTGTAAAGGGGGGTCCCAAACCAGACAAGGCAGATATTAGAAGGAATGGAACTAAAAGGACTTACTTAACCCTTCAGGTTTTAATTAGGACAATATTATTTTATCACGTTTACCGTAATCATTCACATGAGCCAGTACAAGTACCACTACAATAGCTAGATTGCGAATTCACTGATGAATCTACTGCGGTGCAGCACTATCTCTCCCAGGCAACAGCAATCCTATAGATTGTCCTTTTACACTATGTTTGTATTACGTCTCAAGTTTGTTCAAGTCACACATCCCTTTTAGGCTGAAAAACAATCATAAAGTGGTGAGAGACGGATTGCACTTCAGACCCTTTTTATTTGCAAACATTTTATTAAATGAAGCATAAAATAACCACTTTTCAAAAAGATGACAAACACTTCCTAATTTAATAGTGTGCAATACGTTCAAACATTTCGAAGTGCATTAAAACGGATGAGGCGAGCGGTCATGAAGTTTCCATTTGTTAAAAGCTTCTAAATATCGACTAGATTTCATGCCCCAGTGGTCAGCCATAATGGATGCTCAGCTAGGAGATCTGTGTTTAACATGGTAAATGTATCAGCAAACAGAAAAAGACAACACAAAAACCTGTGTGCATTTTCCATTTAATCCATTTGCAGTAGCTGCTAATTTATTTCTTTTACAGCCGCGGCTGTTAACAGATAATTGCCCTCCCAGGGAAAGGATAGGATCCGTGAAATTTTACGTAAACAGTCTGATTAGATTCAGGAAGAGGTGATTACTTGTGCTAAGTGTGGTTACTTGGCTTACGTGTCTCATATAATGAGTGTGAATGTGAGATGGGTTTTAGTGCTTATGATATTAAGCTCAATAGACATCTGTTTCATATTTTATAAAAGTTTAGCTAAAATACTTAAATTCAGGGAAATGTTTTTTGACACTTTGGTCGTTTCCGAAATGGGATTCAGATTGTTAATAAACCGTGTCAGTTTTAGTAAATATTTGTATTCTTTCCTTAGAACTCTGTGTTGTGTCGTTCTTCTGTTACTCCTCTTAGAAATGCTTCATATAAATTGACAACTATGTATTACCAATCCCCTTGTAAATATAATGTGTCTCTACACAGTCTGATACAGTCAACACTGATTTGTCAATGTAATTGACAAAGGCAATGGTAATGCCTAGTTAACAATTTGTTCATACATTTCCAGGAAGAATACCAGAGGTTAATAATGGAGGTGATACATAGTACGCCCGGTAGTGTTGGGTGATGAAGAGGTATATAGTGATATTCATTATCCATGGTGGTCTAGGATGATTATGGTTTAATATTTAATATCCCTGGATGTCTAGAGTGGTTTAATGGTTAAAACTTTATATTATGTAATTATATAATTATATTGTCTATTATTATGATTGTATGATGTTGAAGACATTAATAGTGGTAGTCTATGTCAGTTGATTTAATATAATATAATATAAGTTAAGTTGATTTAATATAAAATTGATCCAGAACTCTTAAAGGGTTTAGAGCTCTTCTGATTCAGAGCTCTCAATCCCCTTCTTCACTCCATACTGCCCTAGAGTTACATGATAAAATGCTGACTGCCTGCATCCACCACTAGGGGGAGCTCACTGCATATGCACATATGTACAGCTCCCATTTACCCCTTAGTGATATCCGACATACAGTTATGTTGCATGTGCGCTACCCCAAGATGGCGCGAGCTCGCTTTTTCAAACAGCTGAGACCAGCCTGCAAAGGCCGGGATTGGTAATAACTCCAATCATGGCCGCTTAACCCCTCAGATGCCGCGGTCAATGGCGAGCGCGGCATCTGAGCGGTTAGACAGAGGGAGGGGCTTTTGTTCCCCCGATCCCTGCCCCCACGCACCATGAGAACAAGGGGTTCCGATCAATTGCCATGGCAGCCAGAGGCCTATTGAGGGCCTCCTGGTCTGCCATCTGTGCCATACTATTAAGCCTTGCCAGGTCCAAGGCTCAATAGTAGAGCACAGATAAAGGCAATACACTGCAATACATAAGTATTGTTGCAGTTTATTGTATGATTGATCTAACGTTCACATGGTAAAATCCCCTAGGGGCACTAATAAAAATGTTTCATAACATTTTTAAAAGTCTAAAAAAAATAAATAATTATATCTAAAAGTTCTGTTAAGGATCTGCCAGGCACAGCTTCTGTGTCTACGCCCATAGGTAATCAGTCTGCACCTGCTTCTATGTCTGGCTCAGCAAATGCAGGGTCTCTCCCTACAGGTCCCGGCCCTGGCTCAGAGGGTCAACCAGCCTGATGCTACCATGGTAGTTCCCCTCACCTCACCTCTTGAACCCCACCTCAAGTTGCCTGACCGGTTCTCAGGGGACCGGAAGACTTTTCTCTCCTTTCAGGAGAGTTGTAGGCTCTATTTTCGCTTAAAGCCCCATTCCTCAGGTTCTGAGAGCCAGCGGGTGGGTATAATTATGTCCCGGCTCCAGGAAGGGCCCCAAGAATGGGCCTTCTCCTTGGCTCCTGACGCCCCTGAACTTTCCTCCGTTGATCTTTTCTTTTCTGCTCTCTGACTCATTTATGACGAGACTGACAGGACTGCCTTTGCCGAGAGTCAGCTTGTGACCTTATGTCAGGGTAAGAGACCTGTTGAGGAGTATTGCTCTGACTTTAGGAAGTGGTGCGTAGCTTCTCGGTGGAATGACCCTGCCTTAAGGTGCCAGTTTAGGTTGGGTCTGTCGAACGTCCTTAAAGACCTGCTAGTTAGCTATCCCTCTTCTGACTCCCTAGACCAGGTTATGGCTTTAGCGGTACGACTTGACCGACGTCTCAGGGGACGACAACTTGAACGTTTTTGTGTTTTCTCCTCTGACTCCCCCATGATGCTTCCCGAGGTTCTGTTGCTTCGTTCTTCCACGGAAGACTCGGAGGTACCTATGCAACTCAGGGCCTCCGTGTCCCCCCAACAACGTAGAGAGTTCCGCAGGAAGAATGGTCTCTGCTTCTATTGTGGGGATGACAAGCATCAAGTGAACACCTGTCCTAGGCGTAAGAATAAGCAGCCGGAAAACTTCAGCGCCTAAGTGATCATCGGGGAGGTCACTTGGGCGCACAGGTATTTCCCGTAAATATGAAACGTAATAAAATCTTGCTTCCCTTTCAGGTCTCTTTTGGTGGTAGGTCTGCTACCGGCAGTGACTTCGTGGATTCAGGGTCTTCTGCTAATATCATGTCTGTGGAATTTGCTATGTCTCTAGCTATGCCTTTGATTGATTTGCCTAAACCTGTCCCGGTAGTGGGTATCGACTCCACTCCTCTTGCTAATGGTTATTTTACACAGCATACCCCTGTTTTTGAACTCCTTGTTGGCTCCATGCATTTGGAGCAGTGCTCTGTACTGTTGATGCAGGGATTATCGTCCGATTTGGTTTTAGGCCTTCCCTGGTTGCAGTTGCATAATCCCACGTTTGACTGGAATACTGGGGATCTTACCAAATGGGGTAATGAATGCTTGACGTCATGTTTTTCTGTTAATTCTATTTCTCCCCCTGAGGAGGTGAACACGCTACCTGAGTTTGTTCAGGACTTCGCTGATGTTTTCTCTAAGGAGGCCTCCGAAGTGTTACCTCCTCATAGAGAATACGATTGCGCTATCGATTTGGTACCAGGAGCTAAGCTCCCTAAGGGTAGGATATTTAATCTCTCTTGTCCCGAACGTGAAGCCATGAGAGAGTATATCCAGGAATGCCTGGCCAGGGGTTACATTCGCCCCTCTACTTCTCCGGTAGGTGCTGGCTTCCTCTTCGTAGGGAAGAAGGATGGTGGTCTTAGGCCATGCATTGACTACCGTAACTTGAATAAGGTCACTGTAAGGAACCAGTATCCCCTTCCTTTGATTCCTGATCTCTTTAATCAGGTTCAGGGGGCCCAATGGTTCTCTAATTTTGATCTACGGGGGGCGTATAACCTTATCCGCATCAAAGAGGGGGATGAGTGGAAGACTGCGTTTAACACGCCCGAAGGTCATTTTGAATACCTCGTCATGCCCTTTGGGTTGTGTAATGCTCCCGCGGTCTTCCAGAATTTCATAAATGAGATTTTAAGAGATAACCTGGGGATATTTCTTGTAGTGTACCTTGATGACATACTTGTGTTTTCCAAGGACTGGTCCTCCCACATTGAGCATGTCAGGAAGGTGCTCCAGGTCCTTCGGGAAAACAAACTGTTTGCGAACACCGAAAAATGTGTGTTTGGGGTGCAGGAGATACCATTTTTGGGTCAAATCCTCACTCCTCATGAATTCCGCATGGACCCCGCCAAGGTCCAGGCTGTGGCGGAATGGGTCCAACCTGCCTCCCTGAAGGCGTTACAGTGCTTCTTGGGGTTCGCTAATTATTACAGGAGATTTATTGCTAACTTCTCGGTCATCGCTAAGCCTCTTACGGATCTCACTCGCAAGGGTGCTGATCTCCTCCGCTGGCCTCCAGAGGCTGTCCAGGCTTTTGAGGTCCTTAAGCAGTGCTTTATCTCGGCCCCGGTGCTGGTTCAGCCCAACCAAATGGAGCCATATATCGTGGAGGTTGACGCGTCCGAGGTGGAAGTGGGGGCTGTCTTGTCCCCGGGTACCAGGTCCCTCACCCATCTCCGTCCCTGTGCCTACTTCTCCAGGAAGTTTTCGCCCACTGAGAGTAACTATGATATTGGCAACCGCGAACTCTTAGCCTTTAAATGGGCATTTGAAGAGTGGCGCCACTTCCTGGAGCGGGCTAGGCACCAGGTAACGGTCCTTACCGACCACAAGAATCTGGTTTTCCTAGAATCTGCCCGGAGGCTAAACCCGAGACAAGCTCGATGGGCGTTATTTTTTACCAGATTCAACTTTTTGGTTACCTATAGGGCTGGGTCTAAAAATATTAAGGCTGATGCACTGTCGCGTAGCTTCATGGCCAGCCCTCCTTCGGAGGAAGATCCTGCTTGTATTTTGCCTCCAGGTATAATCATTTCCTCTATTGATTCTGATTTAGTCTCTGAAATTGCTGCTGATCAAGGTTCAGCTCCCGGGAACCTTCCTGAGAACAAGCTGTTTGTTCCCCTGCAATTCCGGCTAAGGGTACTTAGGGAAAATCATGACTCTGCACTATCTGGTCATCCAGGCATCCTGGGTACCAAGCACCTCATTGCCAGAAAATATTGGTGGCCTGGGTTGACTAAAGATGTTAAGGCCTACGTCGCCGCTTGTGAGGTTTGTGCTATGTCCAAGACTCCCTGGTCCCGACCAGCGGGCTTACTACGTTCTTTGCCCATTCCCCAGAGACCTTGGACCCATATCTCCATGGATTTTATCACCGATTTGCCTCCATCTCAAGGCAAGTCGGTGGTGTGGGTTGTAGTAGACTGCTTCAGTAAGATGTGCCACTTTGTGCCCCTCAAGAAACTACCCAATGCTAAGACCTTAGCTACCTTGTTTGTCAAACACATCCTGCGTCTCCATGGGGTCCCTGTCAATATTGTTTCTGACAGAGGGGTACAATTTGTTTCTTTGTTTTGGAGAGCCTTCTGTAAAAAGTTGGAGATTGATCTGTCCTTCTCCTCTGCCTTCCATCCTGAAACTAATGGCCAAACTGAGAGGACTAATCAGTCTCTAGAACAATATTTAAGGTGTTTTATCTCTGACTGTCAATATGATTGGGTCTCATTCATTCCCCTCGCCGAATTTTCCCTTAATAACCGGGTCAGTAACTCGTCAGGGGTCTCCCCCTTTTTCTGTATTTTGGGTTTAATCCACGGGTCTCCTCCGTTTCACCTGGTAGTTCCAACAATCCCGAGGTAGAGGTCGTTCATCGGGAACTGTGCACAGTCTGGGCCCAGGTTCAGAAGAACCTAGAGGAGTCCCAGAGCATACAAAAAACTCAGGCAGATAGAAGATGTTCTGCTAACCCCTTGTTTATGGTCGGGGATCTGGTGTGGCTATCGTCAAAGAACTTGCGCCTTAAAATCCCGTCCAAGAAGTTTGCTCCCCGGTTTATAGGGCCGTACAAGGTCATTGAAGTCCTCAATCCTGTCTCCTTCCGACTGGAGTTGCCCCCATCTTTTCGAGTACACGACGTGTTTCATGCCTCCCTCCTTAAACGCTGCTCCCCGTCCTTGGCTCCCTCGAGGAAGCCTCCTGTCCCCGTTCTCACCCCTGAGGGGGTAGAATTTGAGGTGGCCAAGATTGTGGACAGCAAGATGGTCCAAGGCTCCCTCCAGTACCTGGTTCATTGGAGAGGATACGAGCCTGAGGAGAGGACTTGGGTACCCGCCCGGGATGTTCACGCTGGGGTATTAGTCAGGAGGTTCCACCTTCGTTTCCCCAATAAACCAGGTCCATCTAGAAAGGGTCCGGTGGCCCCTCATAAAAGGGGGGGTACTGTTAAGGATCTGCCAGGCACAGCTTCTGTGTCTACGCCCATAGGTAATCAGTCTGCACCTGCTTCTATGTCTGTGAGACTGACTCCATCTTCCACCACTCAGGATGACAGGCTTAGGAGTGGGAGAGCCTATCACAGCCTGGCCAGACGGAGCTAGCTCCCGCCCTCTGTCTATTTATACCTGCCTTTCCTGTTCCTCCTTGCTTGTGATTCTTCTCATTTGGTTTCCTGGCCCTGCTGCAGCTTCTTGAACTATTTGACCCTGCTTCATATTGACCCTGGCTTACTGACTACTCTCCTGCTCTGCGTTTGGTACCTCGTACACTCCTGGTTTTACTCGGCTCGTTCACCACTCTTGTTGCTCACGGTGTTGCCGTGGGCAACTGCCCATTTTTCTTTTGCTTCTGTGTACGCTTGTCTGTTTGTCTGTCGTGCACTTATTGAGCGTAGGGACCGTCGCCCAGTTGTACCCCGTCGCCTAGGGCGGGTCGTTGCAAGTAGGCAGGGACTGAGTGGCGGGTAGATTAGGGCTCACTTGTCTGTTTCCTTACCCCCATCATTACAAGTTCATAATAAAACATTTTTTCCTATTTTTCAAAAAAATAATTTATATGTGCGATACATTGGTATCGCCATGTCCATAAAATTCTGAACTAGTAAAATATAATTTTATGTATCCACTGGGTGAAAGCCATAGGGAGAAAAAAATCACAATGCAAGCATTGCTGTTTTTTCGTCACCTCGCTTCCCGAAAAAAATGGAATAAAAAGTGACCAAAAAGTCGTATGTACCTTAAAATGGAGCCAATAAATTCTACAGCTTGCCCTTTAGCATCAAGTAAAGTCCCAATACAACTGGTGGTACACCGTTGTACCCACTGACAAGAGGAAAGTTCTCAAACACGTAGAGGAATAAATAGTTTAGTTCTAAGGATGAACATCGGAGTTCAGAAAGATACCATTAATGAGCTCAGATAATAGCCCAATGCATTCTCGCTTGTCTTAAAATGCTATTATAGCAGCCATGTTTCATTTCCAATCATAGACATCATTAATACTGTGATCACACCCATCCCTCTTCTATTCATAGGGGTGCGGAGAAGCTGCTATGGGGCCCTCATCTGGTAAAGGGGCCCATCTCCACTCACACGTAAGGTGTATTTAGCAATGACTTTAGATGATGGAACAGGGGGCATAAATTAAATAGGGCCCCATTCCAAATATTTCTATAGAGCCGCACTGTTGTTTGTTATTTCCCAGGTTCTATTCTCCGTAAAAGAACAGAGAAAAGACAGATTTATACATTTTGGTAATTACCCTAAAACAACGGCAGAAATATTTAATGATGGGGACGTGGACTTATTGATTTAACCCTTTCACTGCCAATAACGTATGTCATACGTCATGATTTTAACCGCATGCTGTGGCTAGTATATAAGGCTTCGATGTTGCCATCATATAAACCCCAGAATCTTAGCTTTTCAAATGATACCAGACTCAAAGCTCTTCGTGCACTTGTTTGAAGTTGGGGAGCAGGATAAAAAAGTTTTACGTTCTGTTTTTGTGCCTCCGAAAGGGGAAAAACTGCAAGATGGCATCAGTGGTGGAGGGGTCATTGAGATCGGTCCTCCCCCAACTGCTGGAAGGAATGGGCACCCTGCTCCTTACCTTAGAGATTTCCATATCTCTGAATTTTGTCAGTGGTGCTCCAGCACTAACAGCGTTGTATATAAATGGGAACGTTTTCAAGTGAAGGACCAAAGTATCATAACCTTTTTATTTTAGCAATTGGTAGAGGTCTCAGCTTACTGTCCTGGACCCATCTAAGGGCTTGTCCACATGTAGCGGAATTGCTGCGTATTTTCTGTCCGGAATTGTGGATGGAAAATACGCAAGACAATACAGTAGCAGCAAAGTGGATGAGATTTAACAAATCTCATCCACACGATGTGTAAAAATTCCGACCAAAAATTTACCTGCGGTACGTATTTTTCGTACCGCAGCATGTCAATTCCTGCTACGAAAAGTGGACTGAATTGCTGCGTTTTTCAGAGGAGATGTCACCATCTCCAAGCATTGAGTAAAAGCAAAATTCACACCATGTTCTGCAGTAAAAAAATCTCAGGAAATGGTGCGTTTTTTCCACAGAGTTAGTTCTGCTGCTACTTTCAATGGAAATGCTGCAGAAATACCGCCAAGGGATTGCCGTCTGAAAAATCGCACCACATTGTTTCCACTGCGTAAAGCAGCACCGGAAAATTAAAAAATAACTTTCATACTTACCCTTTCCTCTTCTCTGCGCATAGTCCGGCCTCCTTGGATGATGTTGCAGGCCATGTGACCACTGCAGCCTGTGATTGGCTGCAGCAGTAACATGGAATAAAACGTCATCCCAGGAGTCCGGACTGGAGAAGAAGCAGGGAACTCTGGATAAGTATAACTTTTTTTTTCTTACATGAGGATCGCTGTGATTCTGCCGCAAATGTCGCAACACACCACTTTGTTGCGGGTTTAAGCCCCCCATTAAATTCAATGGGGAAAACCCACAACAGAAGAGCTGCAATTCCGCAGCATTAATTGACATGCTGCGGCAGAAGAAACCGCACCGCAGGTAATTTTTTGTGCGTTTTTCGGCGGTTTATTTCCGCTGTGTGGGGACGGGATTTGTTGAAAACTCACCCACACTGCTGCTACTGTAATATCCTGTGTATTTTCCACAATGAATCCGTTGCGGAAAATCCGATGTTGTTAACTGTGTGTGTGTTCATACCCTAAGGGTATATCTGCATGAGTCGTTTATGAAGTTTTTTGTTATTTTGCAGCAATTTTTTGTTATAATCAGTAAGCAGACTCAACTGCGCAGGGCTCTTTAACAGACCTCTGATGTAACTGTTTGTGCCCCTAACACAAAAACATGGAAATTGACAACCCATTATTAGGGTATGTGCACACACACTAATTACGTCCGTAATTGACGGACGTATTTCGGCCGCAAGTATCGGACCGAACACAGTGCAGGGAGCCGGGCTCCTAGCATCATACTTATGTACGATGCTAGGAGTTCCTGCCTCTCCGTGGAACTGCTGTCCCGTACTGAAAACATGATTACAGTACGGGACAGTTGTCCTGCAGAGAGGCAGGGACTCCTAGCATCGTACATAAGTATGATGCTAGGAGCCCGGCTCCCTGCACTGTGTTCGGTCCGGGACCTGCGGCCGAAATACGTCCGTCAATTACGGACGTAATTAGTGTGTGTGCACATACCCTAAGGGTATGTTCACACGAGGGCGTCCGTTACGGCTGAAATTACGGGGATGTTTCAGTCTGAAAACATCCCCGTAATTTCAGCCGTACCGGCATGTGCAGGCGCTTGAACGCCGCGTCAATTACGGCCGTAATTAGCGCTGCTATTCATTGGAGTCAATGAATAACGGCTCCAATTACGGCCAAAGAAGTGACAGGTCACTTCTTTGACGCGGGCGTCTATTTACGCGCCGTCATTTGACAGCGGCGCGTAAATATACGCCTCGTGTGAACAGACAAACGTCTGCCCATTGCTTTCAATGGGCAGATGTTTGTCAGCGCTATTGAGGCGCTATTTTCAGACGTAATTCGGGGCAAAAACGCCCGAATTACGTCCGTAAATAGACCGTGTGAACATACCCTAAGTCAAATTATGCCCCGATCCGAAGTTTGTCATTTCAATAAGGCTCTCTACATATCACCCCTGTCACTCCCTGGTCTCTGGGGGGAGGGGGCTTTATTTCATCACTTCCTGGAGATTGCAAAAGTCTATGAGATTTCTCTGACAATTCGCTTCCATTCATTTCAGCTGCCATAAAGCGTGCACACCATTCTGCACTGTCTATACAGATAATACAGTAAGGAAGTGTAAGTCTTTAATATGGCCGCCCCCAGGGACGGTTTTAAAAATAAAAAACAAATCGCTACATACTAAAAATTATTTTCTACAGACATTTATTTTATATAACTTAAATAAAATCTTTGATAAATTCCCTTTAAAATGTATTTTTACCTTTGGACACCATTTTACAGTTTATGCATAAAATTAACCTACATAAAAATTAAGTATTTCTGTAAATACATTGTTTCACTTTTTTTGCACAAGTCCTGAGTCTTTGGTCTCCTGTACACAGCAGAGCTATATGCACAGAGGCTGTAAGGTGGCATATCCTGCAGCTCTATACTATGAGGATGGGCAGCACGGTGGCTAAGTGGTTAGCCCTGATGACTTGCAGCACTAGGGTTATTGGATCAAATCTGACTAAACTATTTCTGCCTGGAGTTTATATGTTCTCCATTGCTTTGTGTGTTTCCTTCTAAGAAAATTAGATTGTGAGCCCTGTTGGGAACGTAGGTATTAGTGGCATGTATGAATTGTACACATCTTAAGGGCTCATGCACACGACTGTAGTGGCGTGCACGGCCTGTGATTTGCAGCTTGAACGGCCGTAGAGTGTCATCCGCGGGCGGTCCGCAAATCACGGACTGTGCACTTGGCCGTGTACATTAATTTCAATGAGCCTGGACCGCAAAATGCGTCCGTAACAAGACATGTCCTATCTTTTTGCGGTCCTGGCTCCCGGAGAACGCACGGACCATGGAAACCACTGTCGTGTGCATGGGTCCATAGAAACAAATAGGACCGCAATTCACCCGCAGTTGACGTTTGTGTGCATGGGGCCTACGTGTTATTTTTTAGAGGTGTTGTGCAGCTCAGGCTTTTAGCCACAAGCATGACTTTTTATTTAAAAAAAATGTATACAACATTATGCTTTGATGCAAAATTGCATGAAGGCGCTCATGACTGTATAGTGCTCTGTACAGCGCTGCAATATGCAATAGTGCTATAAAAACAGGAGGAAAATAAATAAATGAGCATGCCCTTTGTATGAAATCGTAGGTATATGGAGGTACAGTAGTGACCCACAGAAGTCTATGTGTGCCTTATAACTCAGAGGTTGTTTGGAGCCATAATACAGTATACACATGAACCCTTTTACTAAATATAAATTCAATTCTAGGTTTTACGTTTTCGGTGGAAATCCAGTATAATAAATATAGGTATCTTCTGTACCTAAATGGTCTTAATTTTTAATTTTCGGGATAATTAAACCAAAAATTATAATCAAACCCTGTCGATTATTTCTGATTTATTGTGTTTTTTGGATATGACATTAACTGCCATCACCTCTAATGTAATGGAAGCAGAAGATATTAAAACATAATGAAACTTTGAACGCCACACCAAATATTTGCAGTGACTCTTCGTCCCATGAGCAAATCTATCTTACCTAATACGTGAAACAATATCCTATTGATAGGGCTGCGCTGCTGTGAGAATGGTAGATTATTGATTTGAGAGGACACGGGAAGATCAGTAATTAACTAACGGAGCTACAAAATTTACATTCAATTAAGCAATCAACAACTTTCTGCCTGAGATAGCAGCACCCTGCAGCTCAGCGCTGTCAGGTCATTAGCCGGCAGCAGTTGTCTGAGAAACCACTTCTGAGCTTCCACCGCAGCACTCACAACCCTGTTTTAAAAATTATTTAGTCAATTGCACGGGTGCGATTGGCAAATAAGGAAAGTATGTAGTAATGCACATTCCAGGAGCAGCTAGGGAACATGGCCATCCCTGTCAGCCGCTTGCAAAAGCTCAATATTTGTAATCCAATTAGATTTATTAGCATGTGTTCAGAAAACCATTTCCACTATATTTCGTTATCTTTCTGCCTCAACTACCAATTCGAGAATGCTTGGCTACATATAAGACATAATCGTAGCTAGGCTTTCCTACACCCAGGGCAGTTTACTGCCTTGTAACTAAATACCCTGGCCAAGGTAGAGTAGCTTACTGGCACCCCCCTTGGCACCCAGGGCCAATAGTCCCCAATTCATTAGACTTAAGTGTACTTTTTGACAGCAAAATTTATGTAAAAAATTAATGTTGGCAAAATTATTCTTGCCGTCAGAAAAAAATGGAAACCTGATATCCAGGCAAGCCTGTCAGAGAGATACTTATATGAATGAACTTTTAGGGCAAGTTCACTCGTAGCATAAATACTGCGTATTTTCCGCATTGGTTATCGTTGCGGTAGATCCGCAGTATAATACAGTAGCAGCAGAGTGGATAAGATTTGAACAAATCTCATCCACGCACTACGTAAATGATAATCGGAAAAAAAGCTCAGAAATTGACCTGCATGTCAATTATATTTGCGTAATCGCTGCTTTTTTGTTGCGGGTATTCCCCATTGAGTTCAATGAGGAGGTAAAACTCGCTGCAAATAGCAGATGTTGTGATTTTTGCCTCAGAATAGCTGCGATTCCGTCACAAGAATCGCAACTCAGAAAGACAAAAAATCTTATAGTTAACCAGAATTCTGAGCTTTTTCATCCAGACCGGCCTCCTGGGATGACGGTTTATCCCATGTGACCGCTGCAGCCAATCACAGGCTGCAGCAGTCACATGGGATGAAACGTCATCCCAGGAGGCCGGTCTGCAGGATGTCAGAGGGTAAGTATGTGTTTTGTATTATTTTTCTCTTCTGTTTTCTGCAGCGGACATTCCAGCCGAAAAACTGCACCACAATTTGGCTCAGTTTTTCGTCCGGAATTTCCTGCAGCCGCCATGGCGCATACGCTGTGTACCTTGCGCAGCGTATCCGTCCTGTGTGAACTTACCCTTAAGGAGTTAAATACATTTGTATATTCGCAATAAGGCTCTGTTCACATTTGCGTTGGGGTCCCGTTCTGACGATCCGTTTGAGCTTTTCGTCAGAATGGGACCCTGAACAGACACAAACTGACACGAACGGAAACCAGAGGTTTCCGTTTCCATCACCATTGATTTCAATGGTGACGGATCCGGTGCACGTGGTTTCCGTCGATCACTCGTCCCCATACATTCTATCATTCTATCATGTCAGCAGCATGTCTCCCTGTTTACACAGGGAGATGTGCTGCTGACAATGATAATATTTTCGGCTGCATAAACCATACAATCAGCCGATGAACAAATGTTTGCTCTTTCATCGGCTGATCGTGGCCCTGTATGTACACTTTTGTGAATGCTCGTTGGCCCGATAATTGGCCCGTGTATGTCTATGTATGAAGCTATTCTCCCTTAAAAGCATTACTTGTAGGTGAGGATATCTTTATACCTATGGCACCCAAGGGTGCAGCCTCCGTGTACTACCATACAGGGCTTTGCCGTGTGCATGAGCCCTATGTTCACACGCAGTGACCAAAAACGTCTGAAAATACGGAGCTGTTTTCAGGCGAAAACAGCTCCTGATTTTCAGACGTTTTTGTAGCAACTTGCGTTTTTCACTGCGTATTTTACGGCCGTTTTTGGAGCTGTTTTTCAATGGAGTCAATGAAAAACGCCTCCAAAAACGTCCCAAGAAGTGTCCTGCACTTCTTTTGACGAGCCGTCATTTTACGGGCCGTATTTTGACAATGACGAGTAAAATTAAGGCTTGTGGGAACAGAACATCGTAATTCCCATTGAAAGCAATGGGCAGATGTTTGTAGATGTATTAGGGGCATTTTTTTAAGGCGTAATTCGAGGCGTAAAATGCCCGAATTATGTCTGAAACCAGTGCGTGTGAACATACCCTAACACTCCGCTGGTCTTTCATTGAGTGCAACTGAATAATGATTTTCTAACTGTGACGGTACAATATACAACCACAGAAGTTTCAGATTGTAGCAGTTGATGAAAATTGTCAAATATGAACTTTACAGTTGCAGTACTGAAACTAGAAATATTACTGGGAGGTTTAGATGCCAGTTGGTTCTAATACTACTCTACAAAAGGCCTAATAGAAGGCATCAGGAATGATGGAGTAAATAACAAAACACCTATCGCACCAAGGGAAATAAGCCACAAAAAAAACTTATATCTATAGATGACCTTCTTGCAGTTATTATCTTTCATTTTTAATATATTTAAGAATGAGTTAGAGCAAATTTTTTTTAAACGGTTTGTACGGAAAAAGCATGTGCTGTACTGCATGTAATACTGAACATACATTTATTACAGATGCTTGTGGGATAGCTTGGACATATGTACACCAAGGGGACCTAATTTTCAGGAATCTATCCATACTTGTCTGCCAGGATTGCAGTTTTGTTTTTTATCATGTACTAACACAATAATGAAAGGTTTGTGCTGCCCTTGTGGTGTTAAGGATTTGCTTACATCTTTAGGACCCCAATCTGTGAAGTGGAGAGCATCTACAAAGAACTTCACTGCCTCTGGAGGATCCAGCCCGTCAGTGCATTACAAGGACAGACGGCATTTATATCCACGACACTCATGACTTCATGTTCAGTACATTGTACACTTAGACTTCTAGAATGCTAGAAGATCTAACATATTGACTCTGCAAGCCCCTGATGATTTACTGGAGAGAAGCATTATAGTAAAGAAGCGCGTAGGGCTAGTAGTTGGCAGCTACATTTGAGAGTGTGTTCAAATTGCACAGGTGCTATACCCTTTGACCCTACACAACCTCACCATTGAAGTAGGGGGTCAAGAAAATATTGCATATAGGGATAGCCCAGTGCATATGATTGACAAGTGAGGTTACCGGTCCTCACTTGTGCTAATATTATTTTTGTAACAAATAGACAAATAATATGAAAAAACAAACAGCATCAATATAAATATATATATAAAATCAAAATATAAAATATATATAAAATAATAAAAATACTCAGATAAGCAAAACAAAACTGTTTTTATTGGTCTACCTAACTACCTTAAAAAAGTGTCAATGTAAAGTGCGAAAGCACCAGTAATATTTACTGATACACTGGTGTCCATATTTAGCGATGCTAATGTACCAAATTGAATAAATAATTATGGTTACGTTGTAACAACAATATATTCCTAAGGGTTAAGTATTCAGTGAAAATTACATAGACAGACCATTGATTTTCATATGAACTGTGTAATGCTTGATTTCTCCTGTGGTGGCACTGCAGGGAAATTGAACACTTGCTACCAGGTTCCCCAGAGATCACCATGTGATCAATTTATCGTCCGGGGCCCCTTCGAGCAAAAAGGAACTGTCCATGGGACTTTACAGAATTTGAGTTCAGTGAGAAAGTGACTAAGAGTATAAGCTTGTATCTTAGGCATTAAAACTTTAGACAGGTCCATTAAACACACCGCGCATGTAGAGGCACCTCTTCAGCAGCTTATAGGATATCCCTCAATTGCTGGTGTGATGCGAGAGGGAGTAAGATACCAGCTTATAAACACTTTGCAGTTGGTTCCATCTAGTCGAGGCAGCACTTATATGGGACCATTGTTCGCCTATTGGGACAGACACAAAGTCCATCTCCTCTTTTTGAACTTAATTTATCTGGCTGTGACCATGAGAAAAGTGAATGGGCCATGGAAGAGTATATAAGAGACATTAGGTCCGCAATATTTCAATAGGTTAATAATTAAATCAAACAAATTCTAACCTTGAATTACGGGATTGTATGTTTTTTTACACAAAGAACAATGTAATATGTGTATCATTCTTGGTATCTATTGCAAAACTGTTTAACTTGCAGATGTAAAATGTTATATTAAGAGTCAAAGTACACGGCGAAAAGAAGAAAATCGATGTGTTATTTTGTTGGACTTTTTATTTCAGAGGCCAATGAACCCAATGACTAAAAATTCAGGTACATAAAGTAGGAGATTGATCACCCAATGTCATGTCGAAATTGGTGAACTTCTTCAAATCATTAACAAAAATGTGCGTTTCTGTTTGTCTTTCTGCTAAGTGATAACCGTTTTCAAGTTTAATCCCCTGATCAATGAGCGAAAAAACAAGACCCAGGTTGTTCTGAAAAAGGTTATATGTGTTGATTTGACATGAAATATTCTGTCAGCAAACAAATAAAAAAAAAAGACAACATTACCTGCACCTGAACTGTTTGTTGATGTGCCCGGTTACCTTGTTGTATTGAGGACCACCACATCCCAAATTTCAACACCACCCCAACCTCCGATGGCTGATCATGGATGATCTCACTTTTGGAAGTCAGCTGTTACTGGTATAGGAAGGCATTATAGCATTGGTGGGGGGAAACCGCTAAACCAGTACGTTTCCATTGTCTTTTAATGAAGCCTAGGGCTTTTGTACGACTGTCTATCTGCTGGCTTCTAATTGGCACCCCATATATAGTTCAGTCCCCCCCCCCCCCTATCTACAACCCTTAGTAAATACTAGTTGTGGCAGGATATAAAATTATACATAATAATCTTTATTTAAAAAAAAGACAGACTTTATTATAATAAATACACTATGAGCCCATCAGCCAGCATAAAAAAATACAAAGAAATTCTTAAAAATGTAGATCGTAAGAATAGATAGTTCAAATATACACATACATAGGGCAACATTAAGCGATCCATAGTAGAATTTCACCCATTCTTCAGATTCCACTGTCATAGGTAGGACTCTGGGAAACATGGTGCCCATTAATGAGTGAGAGCAACTGGAGCCATTCAAGGGCTAACCGATCCATTAGATGAGGTCATTACAGCATATCACAAATCAAATGGCAGAAGGGAGGGTGTGCATATATATTGAAAAAATTTACATTTTAATTCAAAATATAGACTTGATGCACCATTAGAAAATTCTGTACAATTATGAGGAATGATACCAAGGAATTGCCAGTGTGAGGAAAGTGCAGCCATCTTGTTTATTACATTACCTCCTCCATAGCTAGAATGACCATGGCCTCATCTACATCATGTATATTTAGTGGTATATTTATAAGATAGATAGATAGATAGATAGATAGATAGATAGATAGATAGATAGATAGATAGATAGATAGATAGATGGATGGATGGATGGATGGATGGATGGATGGATGGATGGATGGATAGATAGATAGATAGATAGATAGATAGATAGATAGATAGATAGATAGATAGATAGATAGATAGATAGATAGATAGATAGATAGATCGATCGATCGATCGATAGATAGATAGATAGATAGATAGATAGATAGATAGATAGATAGATAGATAGATAGATAGATAGACATGAGATCTGAAACTGAATTGTGTATTTGTGCTTCACCCATTCAGCTGTGCCTGCATGTCAGATGTGCCTTGTCTTGTGTTCGGATTGAAATCTGTTCAATAGAACTACTATAATCGTAATCTATGCATAACAAGCTATCTCATAATCAGTGAATTATAATTTATAATTTTTTTCCTTGTATTATACCTTTCAATACAACACAAAAATACAAAAAAAAGTGAAAATAATTTTTATTTAACAATCCTATTATATTCTGTTTTGTACATATTATGCTTTTATAGTTAGATTTATTATAGTTATATAATAATGATTATTTATAGATTCTAATTATTATTATTATTTCTTTATTTATGTTTATATTTATCACATGTATAGTTTACTATATTTTATCATATATGTTTATTTTATGCCATATTAATTATATTTCCTAATCTTTTATTGCATATTTCTACTAAAAATCAACACTATTTTATTTACACACATTTCTAAAGAGCAAAAATTGCATAAGGAAATGGTTAACATTTTTCAGATAGAAGCATTGATCATGCTCATAAATTTTATTACAAACTGAAAAAATAAGGTTTTAAATTATTTTTTTATTGTAAAATGCAGAGGAATATCCCTTATGTTACAGAAAATGCTGTTTTCTTTAAAATTGAAAATAAAAAAATTACAACCCTAATTTAAATTGATAGATTTGCTTATTATAGCAAATAGCAACATAAAGTGACAGGAGCCATATACACAAAGCCTGTAAGGAGGCACACAGAGTCTCTATGGTACTGTCCGAAAGAGTCGTCGGCACTCTGTGCTGCTGTAAGGTGCTCTTTATGGTGCCATACTATGAAGATAGCGATGCTTCTTCATAATACAGTCATATACATGAGCCCTAAGACACTGTACAGGGAACTTGTCATCTCGAAAAATTGTTGATGATCAATAAGAAGTAAGTTGACTATACACTTCCTCATTTAGTGCTATCAGCCGAACTCTCCTGATCTACAAGCAGTTTTATATATATATATATATATATATATATATATATATATATATATATATATATATACCTTAATGTAAGAGGGTTCAACATTACCACCTCTGATAATCCAAGATTTTATTTCATTTTTTACTATTTTATTTTTTATATACAAAGGTGATTCATTAAACAATCCTATACTAAAAAAGTACTGTACAAAAACATTGTGAGGCATAAATTACTACCTGATGATAATCCAGGATTAATAAGAAGAAATATTGGGGGGGGGGGGGGATTTTTGTTTTTTTGTATTCTGTATTCTGTATTTTACCTTGTTCCCAGAAGGCGAGTCATTTCAGAGAAATAAGATAACCTCTTTCAACCACAGAGAGGTCAATGACTGAACGTTTTGGATGTTAAATATACATCACAACATTATTCATCAATGACTCGGGTAACTACCTGCTAGTTTTTATTAGGACTTTTTTTGTCACATTATGGAATTATTCAGTATTACATTACGTGTTATCATCATTCAATTATTGTTTTCACTACTTTATTCACATGGAACTTTTCTGGTTACTTTTTTATGTCTATGACTTCCTGTGTGAAATGTATTTTTTTATACTTTTTTTTTTCTTAAATCTCGGCACAACACAATTGATCGAGACGGATCAGTCAGGGGATCCTATTCATTTCTATGGGACAAACGGCTGCTAAAGTACATCAGTTTGCAGTAATAAAAAAACATATGCAAAAAAATATTTTCCATATTGACGTCAACAGCACAATAAAAAAGTGAATGTAATAATGTGCACTTTTGCATGCAGACCGGCCACATGCACTTTTGCATGCAGATCCATGTACATGGAGACTATATAGTGGCACACAAAGTCCATGTGGCTCTGTACTAACTCTGTATGGCGCCATATTATGGAGATATTCTCCAATGCTCCATAAAACGGCGACTAATTAAACATTTTTTTTTTTCTCAGATTCATGTTGATTCCATATGGTGGTATTCAGGGTACAATAGGGCTCCTTCGATGTATATGGGTGCTGTATTATAGCTATGTACATTTCAGAGTTTGTGCGGAGCTGTAATACACTTGTGAGCATAAGTCCAAACTTTTAGAAACAATTGTAGACCTTCAAACAAAGCAGTTTTGGGAGAGTACTGCCATTTTTAAGCCAAACCATGTGTAGATCCTAAATAGATGCCCATAAGTATAAGTTCACACTTTGCACTTTGATGCAGTTTTGTACATACAGGGTTTTTTGTGACCAAAATTAGAAATGGATACAAAACAGTGAAGGCTCATAGGGTGCTATGTATGTAGAGTGACATACCAGCTGAGTGGTACCCTGGTTTGTAGGGTTAGCATTATGTGCGCTATATTCCCCATAAAACATTAATTTATACATTAGTAATTTCAGACATCTGTTTTATAAATGACTTGTCATTTTTGGTTGGTCTGTGAAGATTGCCATTTTGGACGACAACTTCATAAATTAAAACAAAAAATCGCCGATTGATCTCTGCCTTGATCATGCGGCCTGGTCTGGGCTTCTATTGATGGACTGAAGATCTGTCATTTGGTACAAACAACTTTCTAAAGAATCAACCCGACAACAACCAAAAAATTCCAATATGATAGATGAACTTTTCCATAGATATCTGCCTTTAGTCAGCATCTGTAACACTCATTCGTGCCCTGAAAAGGCACCGACAGTTGGCAGAAAATGGTCTAAATTGGCCTTTTCAGCTATCCAAAATCTAAAGTGTAAGGTGAGGTTAAGGCTCATATGTGTGTGACGTACGTGTAAGGGCTCATCTACAGTTTTTTAAAACTGTAAACTCATGCGCTTTGGCAGTAGTTTGTTCCATATAAATGATTAGGACACTTCAGGTGACCGGGCTTCAGGCTAAAAAAAAAAATCGCTTGGGAGCCTAAGTCTAAATATTTAGGAGCCAAATTATATTTTTGGGCTGCCAAATTAAAAATTTGCATCATCACATGTAAAATAAAGAAAGCATTTTACCTAGACTGTTGACTGACCAACCCCAGCACTTACACTAGACTGTGGACTGATCGTCCGTGCCAATTACACTAAACTGTGAATTGACAGGTCGCAGCATTTACATTAGACTGTGGACTGACCGACTGAAGCGTGTACACTAGACTATGGACTGACCGACTGCAGCGTGTACACTAGACTATGGACTGACCGACTGCAGCGTGTACACTAGACTGTGGACTGACCGACTGCAGCGTGTATACTAGACTATGGACTGAAAGACTGCAGCGTGTACACTAGACTGTGGACTGACCGACTGCAGCGTGTACACTAGACTATGGACTGACCGACTGCAGCGTGTACACTAGACTATGGACTGACCGACTGCAGCATGTACACTAGACTATAGACTGACCGACTGCAGCGTGTACACTAGACTGTGGACTGACCGTCTGCAGTGTGTACACTAGACTGTGGACTGACCGACTGCAGCGTGTACACTAGACTGTGGACTGACCGTCTGCAGTGTGTACACTAGACTGTGGACTGACCGACTGCAGCGTGTACACTAGACTGTGGACTGACCGACTGCAGCGTGTACACTAGGCTGTGGACTGACCGTCTGCAGTGTGTACACTAGACTGTGGACTGACCGACTGCAGCGTGTACACTGGGCTGTGGAATGACCGACTGCAGCGTGTACACTAGGCTGTGGACTGACTGACTGCAGCGTGTACACTAGACTATGGACTGACCGACTGCAGTGTGTACACTAGACTGTGGACTGAATGACTGCAGCGTGTACACTAGGCTGTGGATTGACTATCTGTGCTGATTACACTAGACTGTGGACTGACCGTCCATGCATTTTATACTAAACTAACTGACTGCAGCGTGTACACTAAACGAAGGACTGACCATCTATGGCTCTCTTAACATCTGTGTTGGGCTGAGTTCACACGTTGCGGATTTGTTGCAGATTTTGTTGCAGTTTTGACGCAGATCTCACCCTTTTGCATTGCAAAGTGTAAAATCTGCGCTGAAAATCTGCGTCAAATCCATGACATGTGAACTCAGCCTTAGGGTCCCGTTCTGACTTTCCGTTATAGTCGACTACGATATTGCTTCCGGCAAAACGACGAATATCAGAACGGGACCCCAACGCAGATGTGAACAGAGCCTATGCTGTTTACACTAGACTGCGGACTGACTGACCGCAGAGCTTAAAGAAAACAATGTTGCTCTACATTCTCAACTAGAGAGTGTAGGATTTAACTGCGTACTGTAAAGCGGTTGTCCGGCTTCAGTAAATAATGTTATTTTTTGTATAATTAAAAGTTTTAAAATTTTCCAATAAACTTTCTGTATTAATAACTCACTATTTTCAAGATCTCTGCTTGTAGTTATTCATTAGGAACATTCATTGTTTACTTCCAGTGAATAAAAATCTGTCCATGGTCATGTGATGGACACACAGGTGCTGGGATCGTTGGAAGAAAAAAGCTCTGATACACATACTAAAGAAGAGAAAAATGTTGTCGATAGAGTATACCTAGATGGTAGGGTAATGTGTGGAGTATTTGCTCCCTTACAATAGGTTCTCCACTGGGAGTTACTGCAACATTATAGGTTTATCGTATTTCACCCATTGTAGACTATATACAATATTTTGGATTTAACCATGTCGTACCTTCATACCATTACTGTCTTGACTTATGCTCTGTATTATAATGATATTATGTATGTTTTGTTCTTTTCGAAAAATAGAGATAAATAATTATATTTTAAAAAAAAGTAGAGAAAACTGGAGATGCACGGCACCACATAGTGCAGATAACCAAACCAAAGGGATCCTTACACATTCAAGGTATAATATATGCTCACCTATTTGGGTTCTACTACTTCAGGCACAACTCTGATGTAAGCAGAAGGTAGAAGAACGCGTCAGCTGCAGCCAAGTCCCTGCCAGTAGCCACAGGGATACCGTGATACAACAGCAGAATTTTGAGATAAAAAGAGGAACTTTAAAGCGGCGCTGCTGACATAATTGAGTTCCAAATAATGATGTCAAAGATATATGATCAATTTATTAAAGGCTACGCGTTTCAATGCTGAACTAGCATCTTCATCAAGCCAATAGGTTAAACACAAAACAGAAGACACATTTATATAAAAGCAATTATGCAAATTAACCCAAAAGACCCGCTAAAGAAAGGTCAGAGAGAATGCTCTGACGTCAAAATGATGCAAAGAGCCTGTATACATATGAAAGTAATCATACCCATGCAAACACAAAATGTAAAAACAGTAGGATGAATTGGTGTAAAAAGGGAGAGGCAGTAGCTTAAAATTAGGTATTAGTTAAAAATTACTAATATGTTGCAAAAAAAGAGGTATGTTAGTCTAATTCAGATGTAGCGGCAATACAGTCATATGGCTGGAGAACGGACAGCGCAACTGATCAGGGAGGTGAGAACAACCCTGACATGGTGGATGATAAGCCTGCGTAAACTTTCAGCCGCTTAATTAATTAGCGATACAGACCCAGATACCAACTATTGACTTCAATGTGCGCGTAGGTGCGTGAAAACGCACCAATATAGGACATGCAGTGAGTTTCATGCAGCGGACTCCCGCTGCATGAAAACTCCTGCATGTGTGAACGGCCCCATTGAAATCAATGGGTCCGTGTACTGTGCGTGATTTCCATGCACAGCACATGGACGAGATTCACGTTCGTGTGAGTGGGCCCTAACTGTAACGAGCCGTGCACCTGTGTCCATCACATGATCATGGACAGAATCTTATCCACCGGAAGTAAACAACGAATGTTCCTACTGAATAACAGCACACAGAGATTTTTAAAAGTGTGAGGAATTATTATAGAATATATTGGAAAATTGTATAACTTTTAATTATACAAACAATAACATTATTTGCGGACACTGGACAACTAGTTTAAACATTGAACTCAATAATGACACAGTATGCAGCAAGCTCCCATTCTCCCTCTAGTGGCAGCTGCAGGAAGTCAGAATGTTTTAACTCTACGTCTATATGCGATAGGGTTCCAGACTAAAACAATAAAACATTTGGACGGAATGACGACCATTTTAGGCACTATCATGATTTTTTACAAAAACATACTGAAAAAAATTGTAGTGTGGACGAGCGCTTAATTGGAATGAACTTGCTTTTTCTGGGGGGTGGGGGGTATGTGTGCAATTTTGGTGCATGTTATTTTTCTTTTGCCATAGATGTTAAACAGAGGAAAAGCAAATAGGAAAAGGAAAAATATCTCATCTTTTTAGGATTGACTCCTTGGCTATAAAAAAGGCATGGAAAAATGCAACAAAAAATACTACACACTAGTGTGAAAAGGGCATAATGCATATTTAATTTTTTTTTACGGTAAGAAACTGTGATTCAGCACCTCCTCTAAATAAAAAAAAAATGCTAAAAGAACATGTAACATGTAGCATCTAAAATCTGCATTTTCAGTCTACTAAAAGAAAATGAAAACATTAAGAAAGCGACAACCCCTCTATAAACTCTTCCTATAAAAAAAAAATAAAAAACATTTTTTTTACTCCACAATTTTACTTATTTTTATCTACAAGTTCATCCACAAAAAATTAAATATATTTTTAATGTTTTAGGAAAAAAATATATGTACAATTCATATAAACAATTTGAGGTATGCAGTCTCTTAACATTTACAAAAACATATATATATAAATTACATATATTATATACAATAGAAACAGCAGTAAACGTCTTGGCTACATCATCATTTTAGAAGTAGAAGTACACTTTGTACAAAAAAAAAATTATGTTTTTTTGGAAATTGATTTATAAAAAAGAAATACAAAACTTATCACGGAAGGCATAGATAAGTTTTGCAGCATGTTCCAGGGCATGCTGGGCTATATAGTTTCCCAGCACTAAGAAACCCATAGCATGCCCCCAACCTGACTATCAGTTAGTATATACCTGGCTACATGATTGTAGTTGTTTTTTTTTTTTTACTGGAGACTAACCAGGGTCTATACTACTTCTATTTCTCTAAGGCCTATGTGAGTGGTAGGCACTAAGCGTGCGTGCGTGTGTGTGTGTGTGTGTGTGTGTGTGTGTGTGCGTGCGTGCGTGCGTGCGTGCGTGCGTGCACGTGTGCGTGCGTGGCGATATGGTGCCACCATATGAAATTGGAGGCATAGGAAGGTATATTAGTGCTCTATACTATTTTATGGATGCCATATTAGAGCTCTGTACACCCTTGGGGCTCTAATATGTATGCTGTAGGCCTAAACCTGTAGGCACTTGATGTATATTTACAGATCAAATATAATACAATACAAATTTTAAGTTAAAGGCACAATCTGTCAAGGGATAGTGTCCATAACATGATAAATGAGTATATACACTGCTGCTAAGGCACTGTCTATGGCATACACCCTTGTTCTTGGTAAGACTTGGGCCTACAGAGTCCAGCTTCTGTTAAAGTGCAAGCTGAATATATTATAAGGTCCCTCCTTATGGGACATGTATCAGTGGGGACACTTGTAGAACCCTTTATCTCCTTCAATATCCACCTCTTCGTCAGAATCATCTGAGATGTCAGTGTCCATATTCTCCTGGGAATTCGGGGAAGGGGAACATTGAGACCCGTCCAGAGAAGAGTCTTTATTTTTCTGCTCAAGACTTAAACCGTTTTCTTGACCCTCCTCACAGTCGTTTTCTAGACTTTCGGTTTCTTCTTTCTTATTTCCCTGGGGGTTCTCCTAAAATAGAAATGTCAGTTAGTATTTTAATAAACAGCGACTTCCACTAGCTGAAACCATACAAGTCCTCCAACAGCAGTGTTATGATAGTAGAGCATTCATCTTCAGACAAGTAACTAATATTATTAGAATTATTCATCACATTGTACAACTGTCTGAAAATCATAGTCATATAAGCGCTAAAGCATATAGCTGCAGCAAAGATATATGAGAGCAGTTTGGAAACACAATGTAACTATGCTACACAGAGCTATCTCACCATAGAAATTAATACTTCATTTTCTTATCACATAGGTCATCACATACAGTGAAAGTCATTGTCGATTAGAGGGTGACACAAGGAACATTTTTGCATCAGAGTAAAACAAAAGTAATTATATATACATATATATATATATATATATATATATATATATACAATTTTCAAAACTTTATAAAAGTCCTCTATGATCTGCAAACATTTCTCCTTTTCATCACTTTTGTGATCATTAGCTTTTATGTATCATTTGAAAGTAAATGTTTAGTCTATAGTTGCAACAATGTAGTCACATTAGCCCAGTGTGCTGTTCTAGTTCATTGAAGAAGGAAGGGAGGGGGATAGGGAGTAAGAAAATACAGGAGTGATAGGCTAACAGGGTATGTTTTAGACCACGTTCAGACCGCTGCAAATGTTGGTGTAGATTCGGGGCAATTACGCAACGAATCTGCACCAGCATTGCAGATATCACAGCGGACTTGCAACAGATTTTCGTTTTCGCATTGCAAAGGCTGAAATCCGCAGTGAAATTCCGCTTCTTCTCTGCAAGATAATGTGCATGCTGCAGAGGGGAAATTCTGCACCGCAGCCTAATTTCCGCACAGTTATTTTCTGCAACGTCTGAACTAAGTTTCCTAAAAATGTATAGAAACAAATGTAAAAAAACATCTGCTGCAGAGTTCCACTGTGGACTGTCCGTAGCGGAATTCAACAGCAATTCTGCCACGTCTGAATGTGGCCTTACACCATCTTGAAAGATGTATTCTATTTCTTGGACTATTAGTCTATAGTCACACACAGCCGATTTGTTGCAGACATTTTTGCAACTGAAAAAATATGCCTCAGATATGTGAATAAGATTTGTAGAGATCTCATGCACATGCTGCAGAGAGAAACTACATTCAGATGGGACAGATGTTTTAGTTACAGAAAATCTGCCGTGTGTGAACTTAGATGCAAGTTTGTATAACAGAAAAGAAGATTCCTGCCATCTTATTCAGACTATTCGTACTTTTCCCAGTTAGTAAGTCTTAGGGCTCATGTATACCGCCATATTACTAAGGCGTGTGATCTATAAAGTCTGCTATGAATCCATGTTATACCTGCATGTGCCGCTGCTTTTATACAGTTTTTCTATTTTTCATAAATTTTGTATAAAGAGAGAGAAAAAATTCTGGCATGTTAGGCCTTGTTCACATCTGTATTGGAGGCTCTATAAGGAGCCTCCGTCACAGATCAGCCAAGATTACCAGAGACAATAGCGCAGCATGCTGCGGTAAAATCACGGACACCCTGACAGAATGCCGATGGAACCCATTAAAGTCAATAGATTTCATCGGCCGC
The DNA here is from genome assembly GCF_050947455.1 of Rhinoderma darwinii. Classification (NCBI taxonomy): domain Eukaryota; kingdom Metazoa; phylum Chordata; class Amphibia; order Anura; family Rhinodermatidae; genus Rhinoderma; species Rhinoderma darwinii. Next base: position 31,068,341 of record NC_134697.1, on the reverse strand, counting down.
CACCGGTATCCATTGTGCAACGGAACCGTTGCTTCCATTATTCCCTTGTTCTGCTCCTCTGACGGAGCAGAAGACAGAACACACCCACGCAGGTGTGAACAGAGCCTTACAGAGGTATTCTTCCCATTCCATCATTGAGACTAGGGGGCCTTATACGGTCTATTATAGCACAACACAATTTGAATAATCCTCACATTAAGGCTGGATTCACACGAGCATGTTCGGTCCGTAAAGGACGGAACGTATTTCGGCCGCAAGTCCCAGACCGAACACACTGCGGGGAGCCGGGCTTCTAGCATCATAGTTATGTACGACGCTAGGAGTCCCTGCCTCTCTGTGGAACTACTGTCCCGTACTGAAAACATGATTACAGTATGGAACAGTTGTCTCGCAGCGAGGCAGGGACTCCTAGCGTCATACATAACTATGATGCTAGGAGCCCGGCTCCCTGCAGTGTGTTCGGTCCGGGACTTGCGGCCGAAATACGTTCCGTCCTTTACGGACCGAACATGCTCGTGTGAATCCAGCCTAAGTGTATGTTCACACAGTTTATTTTCAGGGGCATTTCAGAGTGTAAGGCCCTGTTCACAGAGTGTGTATTTGACACGCATTTTTGCGTATTTTGCAAGCCGAAATACGAGTTAAAAAGTGCTTAAATAAGGTTCCCATTGACATTAATTGGAAAGCATGGCATTAGTACATATATTGCGCTTTTTTTATGTAAGCGTATTTAAATTAGGCATCGCATTAAAAAAAGCATCCTGGAAAATTCCTGGCGAATAAAGCATGCTGAAAATACGTCAAATGTTCCCATAGTTGATGGAAGTCCTAATTACGTGCCAAAAAACTCACAAAAAGCACGCCGAAAACGCGCCAAAAAAGCCAAAATTGTAAAGAGCGCTGTACAAAAAACGCTAGCATATTTAACACGTTTACACGTTTTTTTTATAGCATCGTGTGAACATGCCCTAAAACGCTCATATTACCCTCCAAAATATACTTGAGCTACGCCTGCTGAATTCAAAACACATGTAAAAAGAAGTGGCATGTCACTTCTTGAGGCGTTTTTGGAGCTGATTTTCCATCACTACAAAAAGACGTTTCAAAACCACGCCTCAAAATACACTATAAAATGCATATAAAAAACATTTAAAAATCCACTTAAAAAAAATCCATAACGCTTTGAAAATCAGCTCCAAAAACAGCTGGATGTAGAGGCAGTGCTCTCTTGAAATCAGCCTCATATTTTTCTGCCTAAAACATATACTAGTAAATGAAGCAACTTCAGGCGTCTAGAGCATTCATGCAACAAGTAAAATCTGATTAGAGATCTATTCCTAGTTCTTTATTTAACTTTTTTTCTCTACATTTCTATTAATTCCTGCAGTAGGTGTTTTTTGCATCTGCGAGAGAGAGAGAGAGAGAGAGAGAGAGAGAGAGAGAGAGAGAGAGAGAGAGAGAGAGAGAGAGGAGATGATGATATGGATGGATGGGTGGGTGGATGGATGGATGGATGGATGGATGGGTGGGTGGATGGATGGATGGATAGATAGATAGATAGATAGATAGATAGATAGATAGATAGATAGATAGATAGATAGATAGATAGATAGATAGATAGATAGATAGATAGATAGATAGATAGATAGATAGATAGATAGATTAGATTGAGTTATAATTTTGTCTATTTTGGACACAAATATATTTGACATTAGATCCACAAGTTAATTTTCCCAGGTCTAGACAATTAATTAACACAGTCTATATACAATTTATATTCAGTGTTGCTAGTCAAAACAGTGATTCAGTGCAGCCCAGTGATTCAAAGATGATCTGTGCAGAGGGCTAATAGGATGACTGGCAGGTGGATTTACATAACAATTAGTGGCCAGTGTAATAGCTGTTGTAGGGGTATCATAGACTGGGCTATCTCTCTGCTCCTAATTACAGGCTTTTAACATTATGACTGCCTGAGTGCCCCCTGTATGTGCAGCAGGACAGGTATTTACCTTACTAATCAACCTGAAGAGTTTACACATCCACACAAATGACTTGGGCACACAACAGCTAAATGGCAGATGATCACATTAGAAGATAACTGCATTAAAATGACACTCTCCATAGAAACAATATTATTTACCTGCTTTAGACGCCTCCATTTGGCTCTTCTGTTCTGAAACCAGGTTTTCACCTGCAGAGGAGAAAGTTACATTGTGTCACTCACCACAGAAAAAGATTATTATTATTATTATTATTATTCATAGTTAATAATAATAGTAGTTGTATTAAAGTTGTTATTGCTATTATTATTGTTGCTGTTTTTAATAATAAATAACATGCTCTTTAGTTTTTCTAATTATTCATTTTAGTATTAGTAAGATGTCAAATTATTATCTGATAACTATTAATAATAGTAGTATTATATCTATCGTCATTATTATTTTCAGTTATTAGAATTGTTATTATTAATAGTAGTATTATATTATAGCTGTTGTTATTATTATTATTTTTTCCTTGTCATCAGTAATAGTGTTTCATAGTCATTATTATTTTAGTTATTAGTTTTGTTGTTATTAGTAGCAGTAGTAGTAGTATTATATCATAGTTGTTGTTATTATTAATTATTATTATTATTATTATTATTATTATTTCATAGTTACGAGTATATTATAGCTGCTGTTGTTGTTGTTATTATTATTATTATTATTTTATAGTTATTAGTATTGCATTATTATTAGTAATAGTAGCATATCAAAGTCATAATTATTTTTAATTCATAATTATTAGCAATATTAGTTTTAGTAATACTATAATATAATTGTCGTTATTATTATATCATAGTAGTAGAATTAATACTATTATTATAATATCATAGTTATCATTCCATACTATTATTATTCTAATCATTTCATAGTAATGATATTTTTATCTCAATTAATATTAATATTTTAAGTAGCAGTATTATGTCATGGTTAATATTATTTAATAGAAGTAGTAGTATTAGCAGTAGTACTTTTAATAGTATTATTTTTACTATCGTATCATATTATTATATCGTTATTATTTGTCACATAGTATGAATTATTGACAAATACAATTTATTTATATAAAAAGTAATTTGCTGTTTTATTATATTAATAGAAAATATAATAATAATAATAATAATAATAATAATAATAATAATAACAATAATTATTATGAATAATATTATTATTAATATTATTATTATTATTATTATTATTATTATTATTATAATACAATAATTTAACAAAATACCTTTGGATTGCCATAGTATAATACATAGGATTTGGAAAGAATTGATATGTATGGACACCTTTTTGCTGTACCCAGAAGATGCAGACACATAACAGGGAGGACTCACCTGTCTCTCACTGAGCTGCAGCATCTTGGCAAGTCGTTTTCTTTCTGGAGGAGACAAATATTTCTGTGTCTCAAACTTTTTCTCTAGCTCTATTGTCTGATCGTTTGAGAACCGCACTTGCCCCCCTTTCCTTTTGTGAAGTGGTCGCTGTATAAATGGGCTCCAAAGGAGAGGCTTACCTGCAAAATACAATACATATATATGTTTACTATAGGCAGATAGACAGGTATATCATCGGGAGATACAGGAGATAGATAGATAGATAGATAGATAGATAGATAGATAGATAGATAGATAGATAGATAGATAGATAGATAGATAGATAGATAGATAGATAGATAGATAGATAGATCAATGCTTTTATTGCAATTCTTACTTTTTTACCGTTCTAGTAGTGATTGATTCTGTATATAATATATAGTAAGATAATAACTTGCTCCCTATTTCATGACCACTAGATAGGGGGTCCCCTGCGGTTGTAGCTCTGCAGGTTGTGGCCTGTCATCTTTCTAGTACTTGCAGGGACAGTTGGGGAGCTGTGAGTCTCCTTGATGTTCTCTGTGGGTCACTTCTTGTCATGGGTATGGCCACATTTCCGTGCCTGTTTCCTCTTTGGTTGTATCTATGTATCAGCTCAGCCTTCCTCCTCATCTACAGTGATCTACAGTAACCAGATGTCTCTTCACTCGTTGCAAACCTTACATATGAGCATAGGAGTCTTGAGAACAGCCATGGATATGTTAGATTGTATTCATGTCACATTATAAACCGCAATTTCCTTCATCATTCCAGAACACATAATAACACCTACAGCTTGTGATTTGCGCACCAAGTGATGGCCAGCTGTATGCCAACTTGTCTGCACTATGTGGCACTGTTTTATAATGTGTTGCAATAATTAGTTAATTGCCTTCATTATGTGGCACTGTTCAGTATTGTGGTGCAATGCTCTGTATATAGGATAACCATTGCCTGCACTATCTGTCACTATTCAGTATTGTGGTGCAATGCTCTGTATATAGGATAACCATTGTCTGCAATATGTGTCAATGTTCAGTATTGTGGTGCAATGCTCTGTATATAGGATAACCATTGCCTGCATTATGTGTCACTGTTCAGTATTGTGGTGCAATGCTCTGTATATAGGATAACCATTGTCTGCAATATGTGTCAATGTTCAGTATTGTGGTGCAATGCTCTGTATATAGGATAACCATTGCCTGCATTATGTGTCACTGTTCAGTATTGTGGTGCAATACTCTGTATATAGGATAACCCTTGTCTGCATTACGTGGCACTGTTCAGTATTGTGGTGCAATTCTCTGTATATAGGATAACCCTTGTCTGCATTACGTGGCACTGTTCAGTATTGTGGTGCAATTCTCTGTATATAGGATAACCCTTGCCTGCATTATGTGTCACTGTTCTGTATTGTGGTGCAATGCTCTGTATATGAGATAACCTTTACCTGCACTATCTGTCACTGTTCAGTATTGTGGTGCAATGCTCTGTCTATAGATTTCTCTCAAAGTGGCTGCACTTTGTGGCTCTATTTAATGTTGTGGTGCAATGCTCTGTATATGAGAAAACCTTTGCCTGCACTATCTGTCACTGTTCAGTATTGTGGTGCAATGCTCTGTCTATAGATTTCTCTCAAAGCGGCTGCACTTTGTGGCTCTATTCAATATTGTGGTGCAATGCTCTGTAATCTACCCTTGGGCTGCCCTGTATGGCACTCAGATCTGTTGTGCAATACTCTGCTTGAGTCAGTAATGCTCTGCAAGAAAACAGCCCTTAGAAAAATAGGAAGCCGGTGGTTATTTTAGCCCTTGCAGAATCTCATCCCACACAGAGGAAATGAACAATATCAGAAAAACGGATCCTGGTTATCAGAGGCCGAGTGTTTCCTGAATGTGTCTGTATTGAGGATGTCGATAAAATAATCAACAGTGCGCACAATTCCGAGGAAGAGGCAGCAGGAAAACACTTAACAGCTCCCGGGCCAGATTTACTGCTATCAAGAGCTCAAGGCTTCCTGTATGGAGGGAAGGGGGCAGCCTGCACCCCTGTGACCACTGCCAGGCACTGCTTGTCCAGGCTCATCCCCAGTGACCACCCACAAACCATCATCATCCACTTCCCATGTCCAGTACTCTATCATCAACAATCACATCAATAGGAACTCATTGTCCTAGTCATGTTTGGTGGTAGACTGTGAGACTTCTTGGTGGCCTACATTCAAAAATCTGGCCACATCCAAATTATGTGGCCGAATCGTAAGCAAGTCGCCAAGCGACTTGTTCTACAATATTACTGATTGCATTGCAGTAAATGTCAAAACCTTGGCTCATTGCTGTTAAGTTTTAATGGATTTGGTGACCACTAGCCAAATTTTAAGCTGGTCTGGTAAATCTTTGTACTGGTGGAAAAGTGTGCCATTGATTTACGTCGAATGTTTTGTCATTATCTGTTTGTCGATAGATAGATAGATAGATAGATAGATAGATAGATAGATAGATAGATAGATAGATAGATAGATAGATAGATAGATAGATAGATAGATAGATAGATAGATAGATGATACCATCAGTTACTTGTAGCATGACAATTCTATACGGTATGTGTAAGTGAGTAAAGTCTGAAAATGTGCCCTCACCAGCAGACTGGTCATTAAAGGGACATACATTGCAAGATATCGGCATATACATAACGATAATCAATAATAACAGATAATGATCGTCTTTTAAAATTCCTCATTAATGTGTATGAGATCCTTAAGATCAGCCCCATATCTGATATTTTTCAATTATGAGACGCTGAACAGAAATAGTAGAAGATGCAAAGAAATTATAAAATAATAGGAACAACGTTTCTTATATGTGCAACAACTTCTCCGGATACAGAATCGGCAATATATGTAACGATGTATGTTACAAATCAGTAAAATCGGTGTGATTGTAATAATCAATAAACAATTAGTTAATTAATCCCTACAGTGTTATGTCCCAACCAATAACACCAACAGCGATCGATTGCAATACACAAAACTATTATCGGAATCGATTCTCCAACTGTCGGGTCTTAAAGGGGCCGCTGTTGTATGTAATGTTAAAAGTCTAAGACCTGCTACTGTTACTTTATGTGTATTTTTTTTTTCTCCCTTAAAGATTAGATCAGTTTTCTGTCTTTGATTCCCATGAAGCTCTGCGGTTACTTTGACTTCAAACTAAAGTTAAGAAAACCAGAAATCAAAACAGCCGCAAAAAGATTTCGATTCTTTCTTATTGCAGATATAAAATAACAAAGCTACAAGAGAGATACATCAAGAGGAAGAATAGTAACAGCAGCTGTTTGCAACATTGTATCATTCTGTGTTGTATATGAGATCAGCAGCTCACCATCAATGAAGATGGGCATGGCTAGATGGGCACAAAAGTAACTGTAATTTATAGCAAGAGCTGCCGATACCATCCACATAGGTGTATGTAAATGTATCTAAAAGGTCTCAGACGAGAGAAATAATAGTGATCATTGGGGCAGATACTTTTATAGACTTCCTGTCACTATCCCCATTGAAAAAGACTACACATTTCCTCTGCCTAGTGTGGCTGGTAACAGAGGATAATAGAGAACAATAAAAAGAACGTAACATTTAGTACATAAGATAGTATCAGTATTAGTGCATTTAACTTACCAAGAGAGTCGTGCCTGATCAGGGCATGGGTATATTCACTCATTGGTCTTGAGAAATGGTACAGAGGGTTTTGAAAGGTGCCAGTTCCATAAGACGCTGCCAGTGCTGCAGGGTGTGTAAAAGCTGGGTGGATCGGGGTGGGCTCGTAGACCGGTGTCCTATATGTTGTCACCAAGCTTGTGAATGAAGAATTAGGAGATGGCAGAGTTGGGGTGGGCATAGCTGGTGTCCCATTTCCAGCTGCATTCCTTCCAAGAATGTCATCAATGTAGAAAGGTGTAGGGTGAATAGGCTGCAGTGGGGTGGGTGCATATAAGGGCACACTGAGACCCATGCCAGAGGAGCTAGAGTGCTGCTGATACTGCATGACTTGGGGTCCTCACTGCTCCCCACTCCTGGTACTGAGGCTGCTGCAATGCTGTGCAATCCCCTGTGTGAGGTGTAATCCACAGATAATCTGTCTTCCCTTGATGCCAGCCTGGGTCTAAATGGCACAATCAGCGAGTGTCCTGCACAGTGACATGTACACTGCCCCACATGAACTCTCCATGGGTTTCTATTGGCAGTGGGCGGCTCCATTATAATGTCTCTACACTTCCTGCCCTGTCCCTTCCTCCTTCTCATTGGGGGAGAGAGGAAACTACGCCCAGCTAAGGCATACTCATGTTGTAAGTAAAGTCCATGGGGGGCCAATCAGAGACTGTTAATAATCTGTTACCAAATCTTACACTACAGACAAGATCAATGACTGCACTTCTGTCTCACCCTGTGCATACAACCATCATCCACTGAGATACAATGTACATGCTTGCTATTATTACTAGAGATACCATGTATATAATGTTATTACTACTGAGCTGAGACTATTATTACCACTAAGATAAAATGTATATACTATTATTACCACTGAGATACAATGTACATGCTATTATTACTAGAGATACCATGTATATAATGTTATTACTACTGAGCTGAGACTATTATTACCACTAAGATAAAGTGTATATACTATTATTACCACTGAGATACAATGTACATGCTATTATTACTAGAGATACCATGTATATAATGTTATTACTACTGAGACTATTATTACCACTTAAAGATAAAATGTATATACTATTATTACCACTGAGATACAATGTACATGCTATTATTACTAGAGATACCATGTATATAATGTTATTACTACTGAGACTATTATTACCACTAAAAGATAAAATGTATATACTATTATTACCACTGAGATACAATGTACATGCTATTATTACTAGAGATACCATGTATATACTATTATTACCACTGAGATACAATGCATATTCTATTATTGAGATACAATGTACATGCTATTATGACTACAGAAATACAATGTATATAATATTATTACCACTGAGACTATTATTATCACTATAAAATGTATATACTATTATTACTACTGAGATACAATGTACATGCTATTATTACTCTAGAGATACAATGTATGTAATATTATTACCACTGAGACTATTATTACCACAAAGATAAAATGTATATACTATTATTACTACAGATACAATGTGTATAATGTTATTACCACTAAGATAAAATGCATATTCTATTATTGCCACTGAGATACAATGTACGTGATATTATTACTACAGGGATACAATGTATATCATATTATTACCACTGACACCATTATTACCACTAAGACAAAATGTATATAATATTATTACCACTGAGACTATACAAAGATAAAATGCATATATTATTATTATTATTATTATTATTATTATTATTATTATTATTATTATTACTACAGATAAACAATTTATACTCTATTACTACAACTGAGATACAAGGTATATATTTTAAATACCACTGTCATACAATGTATATACTACTATTACCACGCAAATACAATGTATACACTTTCATTGGAACTGACATTTTATATATATATATATATATATATATATATATATATATATATATATATATATATATAAATTATATACTATGTACACTATTATTACCGTCGATATACATCACATATACAATTATTGCCACTGAGATAAGATGTATGTGCTATTATTATGATACATTGTGTATACTAATATTACGACATACTATTAATACTGTGAATGTATAATTCATAGAAATCCATTGGGATTGCAAATCTATGCATCGCTTGCAGATTTTAAAATAATGCTTGATGCTGACGTCCAGTAATGTGATGTAGTCGGCAGCCGTCAGATTTCAGTATCATCATGTAAATGGAAGTTCGATTACAACACTTAACCGAATAACTTTAGATGTAAGCTTACATATACCTGTTGTAATAATAGGGAATTTGTCTCATTTACCCATAATATATATGTATGTATACATATATAGAAATATACGTATTTTACCAGGTAATACACATGTAGTTGTCAGGAAAATAACATTGTACCTTTTTAATAAATTCTATCCACACCTGATGTCAGGACATGCTCAGACTTGTAGTCCTGCAATCAGTCGACATTTATGTAAAACTGACTTATAATAAAACAACCTGATAGTCTCCTCTGATATCAGAATAAAGCACAATATAACTTACTTCCTAAAAGTTGATATACATGTATACCTAACATTGTAAACTTGTGCTATAATACAACTGGGGAATTTTAAACAAACCAAAAAACTTTACTAGCAAACGACAATTATTTTTTTTTTGGGGGGGGGGGGCATAATTGGACTAAAATGACCAAAGAGTCAACCTGATCTACATGGTCATATGTATCAGGGAATACAATGTATGAATTAATTTTATTGTTTATTATATAATTACCTTTGTTTCTAAATAATAAGCATATATAGTATATGTGTGCGTGTGTGTGTGTGTGTGTGTGTGTGTGTGTGTGTGTGTGTGTGTGTGTGTGTGTGTGTGTGTGTGTGTGTGTGTGTGTGTGTGTGTGTGTGTGTGAACAAAGGGATATGAGAAGGATAGATAGATAGATAGATAGATAGATAGATAGATAGATAGATAGATAGATAGATATAGTGCACAACATATAACATGGTCATCGGGTTAAATGCACTTGTTTATGGATTACCTGGGCATGGAGTTAAATATAATGGACACTTTATGTTATCTAGGGTAAGCAGTTCTATATACTGTAACAATAATTAATTGATTAAACAGGGGGATATAGAGAATATACATTTAACCCCCTGGTGCTAGTGACAGTGATGACCCCCTAGTACATGACAATGATAGTAGATTCAGTTTATATCAGGGCTCCTGTTAGCACATTGATAGAGATAACTTAATACCTGCAGATTACTCATGTTCATTAATTATACGAGAGTGTGCTAATGTCTTGTCATCATCACTTCATCATGCTAAATAATACACACCTCACATCTTACAGGATGTGTGAAGACAGCAACACATTATATCAGACCCCTGACACAGACCCAAACACCCCAAATCCAATTATTCTCAGTCTATCACTCCACAACTACAACACATGACACACTGACAGTGATATAGATGCATTTGCATGACACACACACACACACACACACACACACACACACACACACCACACACACACACACACACACACACACACACACACACACACACACACACACACACACACACACGTTTAATGGATAAAGGCTAGAAGTGTCTCTATGCATCTTAGGGCGGGTTCACATATCTCTAGCCCTCCAGTAGTACAAAAATTTAATGTGGAAACTAATGACATAACTGATCCCTGGTTTCCTATGGGATCAGTTTTGTGTCCGATGGCATCATTTCTACCACTAGACGTCTCCATGCAATGCTGTTATCTGTTGGTTGTGTCTGGCTTAGGGCCTGTTCACATCACCGTTCGCTTTCCGTTGAGGGGTTCCGTCTGAGGTTTCCGTCGTGGAACCCCGCAAGGGAAAGTCAAATGGGAACCACAGCTTCCGTTTGCATCACCATTGATATGGTGACGGAAACATTGCTAATGGTTTCCGTTTGTTTCCGCTTGTCACAGTTCCGGCAGCTTTCCGTTTTTTCGACGGAATCAATAGTACAGTCGACTGCGTTATTGATTCCGTCGTTAAAACAGAATGGTGATGAACGGAAACCATTAGCAATGTTTCCGTCACCATTGATATCAATGGTGACGGAAACAGAAAGCTGTGGTTTCAGTTTGACTTTCCGTTGTGGGGTTCACACGACGGAAATCTCTGACGAAACCCCGGAACGGAAAGCCAACGCTGATGTGAACAGGCCCTTATATGTAAACCAGCCCTTAGAATAAACGGCGCTTTAGCCTATGTTCACATCTCGGTCGGATGCTCCATTAGGCGCCTCCTTCGCAGATTCCTTCACATTTGACGGAAGAAAAAGTGCTAAATGCAGTACTATTTTTTTTGTCAAAAAGACGGACACCTCAGCGGAATCCAATTGACCACATTATAAGTCAATTGGGTTGAGCGCCGCTGGTTTCCGTCATATGACGAACCCAGCTCTGCATTGTGATTTTCAATATAAATGGAAACCATGATGCAGATATGAACAGAGCGTCTTTCTGTTCTATATAGTTATAGGGGTTCTCGGTTCATGAAGTCATGTCTCATATTCATGTGCATTTTGGCATGTTAATACAGTGTAAAAAATGGAACCATATTAACGGCTATTTTTTTTTAAATAAAAAGGTCAGTCATTGTATCTTTTGCTATGACCTGAATCCGTCAGTCACACGGACCTGATGGGTTCAGTGTCAGCGGGTTCTGCATTGTCTCTAACACACAGCGTTTAGGACTATAAGGCCTGATTCACACGAACGCTGCGCATCTCTGTCGTGAAAAACTGCAGTTTTTCACGTCCGAGGTCTATCCGTGCTCAGCGCTGCGGGACGCGATGTCACGCATCCACCATAGTTGAGAGTCTATGGAGGGATGCGTGATGCGTGAAAAGATAGGACATGTCCTATTTTCCCACGGACCCTTCATACGGTCCATTGAAACACCGGCTGTGTGAACGGCCACATTGAATTACATAGGTCCGTGGGACGGCCGCTGTTTCAACGGCCGTCTCACGAACGTTTAACACGTTCACGTGAATCAAGCCTAATACATTATCATTCCCTGCTGCAGTGCCGGACTGGTTAGAATTAGATAAACTCTTTATGGACTACAATTTCTAGGGGTAAGTAAAAATCCCATGTATTTACATCTTCAATCCGGTAAGACACACATGGAAATACATTACATCGTAGAAACATATGACAAATATACATTTACCATATGTGATAAACCCTGAAGCCACCATCTCCGACACTAGGCATAACACAGTGCATCAGTTTTGCTTAGAGTGTTCCTTTAATGGGTTTTTGATGTAAGAACAGCATAAAATGTGCAAATAGATTTTGGCGCTAGCATATAGGCCATTTTAGGCCTCATGCAAATGGTAGAGCCATGTCCACGGAGCCTGTATGGAGGCACTCAAAGTCCCTGCAGCTCCAAACCTTGGAGCTATAGAAACGCCTTATGTCATCATATTGTGCCTCCCTACAGCACTATATATAGGTACAGAAAGGACCCCTATAAACTTTTCATATTAAGGCTCCATACAACTGGGAGCTGAGCCCTTAGGGGCCGTGTATTACTAGTGTCATTTGTATGCCTCTATAAATGCAGAATCTGCTACCATTCCTTACAGGCTATGTAAACCTTTGAAGTAAATATTATTTTCTATCATGAAACTATTTCTTATGAAATTTTATGCAACTTTTAAATCGATTTTTATGAAAAGAAAATTTTACTTTTAGAGATACAGCTTCTACGTACCAATCGTTAAAACGAAGCGGCAGAAGCGCTCGTGTGAGCGCTCAGCTGCTTTGTTTCTGTTTGGATTTTTACGGAAAGCCGATGTATCGGAGTACGGGCTCATAGACTTTCTATTGAGTCCGTACTCCGATACATTGATTTCCAGAAAAAGCCAAACAGACGCGAAGCGGCTGAGCGCTCACACGAGCACTTCTGGCTCTTCGTTTTAGCGATTGGTGGGGGTCTCAGTGCTCAGACCCTCACCTATCTAAACTTCTGACATGTCATTATGACATGTCAGAAGTTTGTCAAACGTTTAGTTACCCTTTAAGAACTTTTAAGAACTACAATAAAATTTTATAAATGTGAAATTGAGATGGAGGGAAAATCTGAAGGTCTAGCCTGTGCTACTTCTACAATATTTTTAGGAGCTGATATAGCAAATGTTGCAATTTTATGATTTTAATAATGTTAGAAAAAGAAAAATAAGCCCCTATATAATAAATTAATATATATATATATATATATATATATATATATATATATATATATATGTACTGCATATATATACTTATATATGTAATTTTATTTCCTTGACATACACATGACATACAAAAAGTAGTGGATTATGGATATTATGTGGGATGATGGAATTAAGTTTCTCCATAGTGTAAGCCCTGGCTGTATGGTACCTATGTAGAGCCGTGTACTGCGCTTGCACTGCTTTCTGAAGGTTGTAATGGTTTTAATAGTGCAGTTGTTACATTCCAGCCCTGCTGCATAATCCGTTCAACAAGCAGAATGAAGCGTTTAATTTTGCAGTCCTGGGTAACACCTGCTTTCTAGGGGCTTGTGAGACCCCAGTGCTCACTTCTCTCTATCTGGAATCCCATAAACTCTATACGCTGCCATGTCACAGTTATTCCACTGAATATTGTTTTAATATTGCTGGGGCTGGTTTTATGGTTAATTGTATTATGTTTACAGCCAGGCTGGGCCTTGGATTTCTTCACATTTCTCGCTATGATTTTTTGGTGTGTTCAGAGTCACATCTAATAAAGTGCAGCAGTTGTGCCCTTTTTATATAGAGGGCCAGGGAGTTCCAATATTTTCACTCTGCTGGATACTGGAGCCAGTAAAATTCATGAAATTTTAATTATTTTTGGGGAATTAAAGGGAGTTTTTTTTAGGACAAAAACTTATTTGCACTTCCTATTGTAAAGAAGTGCAACAAAGGAAATTGTTAAAGGTTCTTATTTTTTTCTCCTCTCCGTGACATTTTTTATAGAGTGAATTAGATGCATTTTATGGCTATTCAAAATTATTTTTTATCCTGCCGACATGGTGGATTGAAAGTGGGGATACATTAAAGAGGTGTGAGCGTTTTATTGTCCGCCTTTTTACACAACAATAAACATCCATTCATTTCATGCTTCAAGGAGCTCGTTTCATTGGGGGCTGGGAGGGGGGTACATGTGCTTACAGTCAACCAGGCTAAGTAAGACCCTTCATGTCCTTAATAGTTGGTCAAGTACAACCTCATGTCTATAAATTTTAGCAAGTCAATCTGGCCGTAGACAATACTGTTCTTGTTAAAAACAATAAATGATCCGATATTTTAGGATCAGTGCGGAATAGTGTCACATGGACAAAAGGATAGCAATGATGTGAATGACTCACTCAATCCAATGAAAACCAATGACCATTGAGGCTCAATCAGGCAGACGTATTGTACATGTGCTTAAAGGGGTTTTCCCATCAGAGACATTTATTACATATCCTCAGCGAGCTACGCTGTTTCCGTAATTCATCTTCAGAAATCACACGCTTCAGCCACAACACAGAGCGGTAGAACAGGGTTTAGGGGGCCCCGTTCTAGAGATAGCTGTAGGTCCCAGAGGTGGGACCTGCATCTATCTGACATTTATGACATATCCAGTGGATATGTAATACATCTCTCTGATGGGAAAACCCCTTTAAGGCCACTTTCAGACGGCCGCAATATGGGCGTATTTTAGTGTCCGTATTTTGGCCGCAATTACCGAACCTCCTGTGGTACAACTGAACTGGACTTAGATTACTATAGTATACTATGGGGATTTAAGTCAGGTTCAGTAGAACCGCAGGATATCCAGGTATCTAACTGTAATACAGTAGCTAAAATGCATCCATATTATGGCCGGTTGAAAGTGACCTAACTGCTGACAGTTTCTGTCAGTCACATAGACGTTGAATGGAGCAGCAGCACATGGGTGACATGGGCTTCCCATTCAAGTGATCAGTAGGGTCCCCAGCGATCAAATATTCAAACAAACCGGCTAATAAACTGCATTGAATATCAGAAAGAAGTATCTGTTCTGGTAATGTGACTATAAATATAATATTCAGCATAATACTTTTGTACTTTCTTAGTGCCCCTGTTTTGACATAATAATCATTTGTCAAATACTGGTTTTCCCAATAACTACTTTATGGGGTTGACCACTTTGGACAATCCCTTTTTTATTAAAAGGCTTCCCCTAAAATGAGCTAATCACAGATACCCCCAGCAATCAGTGAACCTGGTAACCAGTGTTCACTTCTCCTGCAGCACCACCACAGGAGAAATGAAGCATTACTTGTTGCTAATTGAAATATATAGGTAGAGTCTTCCAAGATTAGATACACTTTTTGTAGCTGCTCTCCTCTTTGGATAATTTTACAGGTTCCAAATAAGAGACACCCCACCCCACCTTTATTCATTCTGAATTTCTAAACCAGACAACCCCCTGTAAGTTACGGATTTGTGTAGCCACCTGAACTTTTAGTCTTTTTTCCATGTTGTCACAAATGGAGCCAAACTTCATGTAACTAGAAAGTGTGAATGAGACCTTGCATGTAGCATTCCTGACTATGAAGTCATGTTACTCTGGATCTTAATTTACTTGGAAACCTGACATCTTTTTTTTTTTTTAAAAGATATTAAAAAGACTGAGTCCTCTCTGATCTCTTACCAGTCCCTGCTCCAGACAAACTATTAAATGTACGTTTTTTTTCACTCTTGAAGACTTATTGAGTGACACTGAACAGACTAATTATCTGACGGATTAATGATAAATTGCTAGGAGATACACATATGAATATATATTAGGATACTCCAAGCTGTCCATTGACTATACAAACACAAATGGACACAAACCAAAGGCTCATCTATGGAGTCTTGTTTTATTGGTCACTTTTCTATTGTATTTTACAATGAGAGACTGGATTATTCTTAAAGTGTATCCAGGTTTTGAAAATCTTTGATATGTTGTTATCAGGTTAAACGTTAGTGCCCGGCCAAACTGGCCAGATGCTGGGGCTTATTGTGCTTTAGGGTGCTCACTGCCCCCCTGGGTAAAGTTACTCTTTAATCCACTCACTAAGCCAAGTAAAAAGAGTCAGGAGAGGACATTTACAGCACTAAACTTGAGCAGAAGTTCTGACCTATGTACGATAGCACTCTATAGTATATATCACTGTAACTTAAAGACTATGTAAACCTTTGAAAGGCAATTTATTTTTAAATAAAAAGTCAGACAGTGTGATTAGTGCAACTTTATAAATAGTTTTTATAAAAAATTTGTTTTACTTTTTTAGATACAGCTTCTCTGTATTGTGTATACAGAGCAGCTGTAACTAGCGCTAAATCCTGTTCTCGTCAGGTCAGTGGGACTGATGGGTTCAGTGTCAGCGGGTCTTGCTTGTCTCTGACACGCATGATCCACCTCTAATCTATCACATCGGGATCCACCTATAATCTATCACAATTTAGATGTGATAGATTACATGAGGATCCTGCGTGTTAAAGACACGCAGGACCCGCTGACACTGAACCTGGCTGGTCCGCGGGAATGACGAATTCAGGTCATAGCGAATGATACAGCTGCTCTGTATGCAGAATACAAAGCAGCTGTATCTCAAAAAGTAAAAATAATTTTTAATAAAAACTATAAAGTACCACCAATCATACTGATTGCCTTTCAAAGGTTTACATAGACTTTAATGACTATAGACATCTAAGATGATTTTCAGAAACAATTCTTGGTGGTGTTCTTTGAGTTGAGACCAGCTAATTCTAGAGATTGGTAGGGGTCCGAGCTCATGGAGTCCCACCAATGAGAACATCTGACATGTCATAGGTCTCAAACAATGGAGGTAGACTTAAAGAGGATCTGTCACTAGTTTAGTAATGCCCACTCTCCTAGCTAATCTAATAGACGCTGTCGCAGTGATAATACTAGTGAAAATTGTGTCCCAAAAAGTTCATTATTTTAAAAGTTATGAGCTTTTTTCTAAATATGCAAATGAGGCTATACAAGTGGAAGGTAACAGCAGCGATTCTCCTGAGGTGGAGCCTCCTCGCAGCCTCTGATGCTGTCCTATCAGCATGAAGCTGCTTCACACAGTGTGAGAGACTGAGGCTGGAGGGAAGGGGGATCACTTCAAATAGCCATATATCCGGCTGTGGACCACATAGAACAGCGGTTCTGGTGGCATATGAAAGATGAGAATCTAAATCGCACTTCTAGCTCAGAAACAACTGAAGATATCATCAGTTGAAAACACAGTCAGGAATGGAAGCTGTATACTATATGATCACGCTGTGTTGCTGGGCTGGGAAGAGGAGAAGCTGTATGCTGATTGGACAGCGTCATACAGAAAACATTACACCGCCCAGAGTCACCTCCTATTTGGCTATTAGAGCCATATTAACATATTTAGAAAAATTAATATAGCTTTGCAAATAATAAATGTTTTTTTAAAAAAAATTACACTGTAGTTATCAGCATCATAGCGCCTATTAGATTAGTTAGGAGATAGGGAATTAATAAACTTGTAACAGATCCTTTTTAAAGGTAAACCAAAGTGGTCAGGTTTTAAAAGGGCGGACATACATATTGACAACAATGAATGGAGAGACACCTGGGAGCAGCACAATCAGACACAGTCCATAGACAAAAGGTGAGCTGTTACAGGCGGGAGACCCTTCCTTCAAATCCTGGACAACCCCTTTAAGGGGTGTAACTACCTTTTAAAATTTAGCACATATTTTCGAATTATAACTAGCTCTCCATTCTGTCCTTTATAGTCTCGCTTCAATTTACCGCTATCCCTCATATGATCTATACGGAAGCTCCCCTCTTTCTATGTATGTATGTATGATCTTGATCTCATAGGAGGCCACTAACTTCATTCATTTCTAGTTTGCCCCCTGCTGGCCAAACCCATCAATACACTGAATACACAGTCTCTGTCTGGACCCAGCACTGTCGCTCATACATCCAAGCAGCCCTCTCCATCTTCTCACTTCACCCTCCTGACGTCTCACAAGACTTCTCCTCTGTCTGTGTGGCGCCGAGCTTTGTACCACTGTTGACTTTGCTCTTTAATTGGTGTTTTATCTCTGTGTAACAAGAGTGAGCTCTGCTAAGTACATACACTACATCAGCCCTATCACAACAGATTACATGAGCAGATGCACCCACCCAGGACCCTCACCCCCACCCATAAATATGTGCAATATACATCTATAGCCCATGTTAAGGGGCTTTTACACTGGACAATTATAGGGCAGACGAGCGTTCATATAACAGGGCAGCGATCAGCAGATAATAATAATAATAATCTTTATTTATATAGCGCCAATATATTACGCAGCACTTTACAATTTAGAGGGAACATAAACAGACAATATCAGACATTACATAGTGACAAAGCTAATTTACAATTCAAACCTGAAGAGTGAGGACCCTGCTCGCAAGAGCTTACAATCTATGAGGAAATTAGGGAGACACAAAGTGTAACAGTGTTTGTTCTGTACAATAGTCCAGCCATTTTTATACACATGGGGTGGTAACATAAAGCTGCATGAGCCGGTCACCAGCCAGTATCCGTGTATGACGGACATGAAGAGAAGGAGTGTGAGGGAATCTTATTCTGATGACTAATGTAAAAGGAGGACAAAATAGACGAGGAGACAGCACTTCCAAAATATGTCAGCTTTTTAATCACCTGTGCGACGTTTCAGTCCAGCAGGACTTTTCTCAAGCAGTCCTGCTGGACTGAAACGTCGCACGGGTGATTAAAAAGCTGACATATTTTGGAAGTGCTGTCTCCTCGTCTATTTTGTCTATCTGATATTGGGGACCGCGGATCCGGTCCTATTGAGGCGTGCACCAACTTGTGGTCCAGTGCTGTGGTAATTTTCTGCTTTGGATTAATCTAAAAGGAGGGCCATGGAAAGGAGTCAGATTAGGGAATGTTATAGGTCTGTCTAAACAGATGTGTTTTCAGGGCACGTTTAAAACTGTGGATATTGGGAATTAATCTGATTGTCTGGATTAGCACATTCCAGAGGACGGGTGCAGCACGAGAAAAATCTTGGAGAGTGGGAGGTTCGGATTATGGAGGATTTTAATCTAAGGTCGTTGGCAGAACGTAGAGCCCGAGTAGGGTGGTAGTCAGAGATGAGGGAGGAGATGTAAGGAGGTGCAGCACTGCGGAGAGCTTTGTGGGTGAGAGGAATAAATTTGAATTTTATTCTGAAGGGGATGGGCAACCAGTGCAGTGACTGGCACAGATTAGAGGCGTTGGTGTAGCGGTTGGTCATAAAGATGAGCCTGGCTGCTGCATTGAGGATAGATTGGAGAGGGGAGAGTTTAGTGAGGGGAAGACCGATTAGTAATGAGTTACAGTAGTCAAGACGAGAGTGAATCAGAGCAACAATGAGAGTTTTGGCGGTTTCCTCCGTAATAAAAGAGCGGATTCTGGAGATATTTTGGAGGTGAAAATGACAGGAGCGTGAAAGTGATTGAATGTGAGGAGTAAAGGAAAGATCTGAGTCAAAAATAACCCCAATACAGCGGGCGTGCTGCTTAGGAGTTATGGTAGTGCCACACTCTGAGATGGAGACATCAGGTTTGGGTAGGTTAGTAGATGGTGGGAACACAAGGAGCTCAGTTTTAGAAAGATTCAGTTTCAGATAGAGAGAGGACATGATGTTAGAGACAGCAGGTAGACAATCACTGGTGTTTTGTATTAGAGCAGGGGTGATGTCACGTGGAACCAGCAAATGACACACTTAAAGGGAATGTGTTGCCAGAAAAACATGTTTTTTTTTAAAAAATGAAACATTTAGTGTGTGGGTGATTAAACATTGTTCAAATTTTTTTTATTTTTTTCACGAGTCAGGAAATATTATAAATTAATTCTAAATTTATAATACTACCCATTTTTGGTCACTAGATGGAGCTATTCCCAAAATTGCAGCAGTGCAACATAGGGTTAAAAGCCCTCGCTCTAGTGAGCTCTCAGCATCCCCCCCCTCCTTTATCCTGGCTAGTGCCGGGATAAACGAGGGGTTTGAACGGTGTAACCTCCTACACTGTGTGTCGCCATTTTTTGAGCTAACACACAGTGTAGTAGGTTTACATACAGTAGTAAACACACACAAACACGAACATACATTGAAATCTCTTACCTGCTCCTGCCGCCGCGGCTCCCTCCGGCCCGTCCGCTCCGTTTGCTGCCGCTGGTCCAAGTGCACAAATCCGGAAGCCGCGACCGGAAGTAGTAATATTACTGTCCGGCCGCGACTTCCGGTCCACAGGAAAATGGCGCCGGACGGCGCCAATTTCGAATTGGACTGTGTGGGAGCGGCGCATGCGCAGTTCCCACACAGACGCCGTACACGGAAGTCAATGGGACGGGAGCCGTTCGCAGTCCCTATGGGACTGTGGCTGCCGTATTCCATGTCTGTATGTGTCGTTAATCGACACAGACAGAAATGGAAAAAAAATGGCAGCCCCCATAGGGAAGAAAAAGTGTAAAAATAAGAAAAAGTAAAACACAAACACACAAATGAATATAAACGTTTTTAATAAAGCACTAACATCTTTAACATATAAAAAAATAATTTGTGATGACACTGTTCCTTTAATGAGCGGTCAGAGAGATAGGAGGAAAACCAAGAGAGAGCAGTGTCCTTGAGGCCAATAGAGTGGAGCATGTTAAGTAGGAGTTTGTGGTCTACAGTGTCAAAGGCTGCAGAGAGATCCAGAAGAATCAGTAGAGAGTATTTACCGTCCGATTTAGCCGCCAAGAGATCATTTGAGACTTTAGTAAGGGCAGTTTCTGTGGAGTGTAGAGTGCGGAAACCAGATTGTAAGGGGTCAAGAATGGAGTTGGCAGAGAGGTAGCGGATAAGGCGAGAGTAGACCAAGCGTTCCAGGAGTTTGGAGATGAAGGGCAGATTAGAGACTGGTCGGTAGTTAGCAGCGCTGGATGGGTCAAGAGTTGGTTTTTTCAGTAATGGGTTTATAATGGCATGTTTAAAAGAGGAGGGAAAGATACCAGAGGAAAGAGAGACGTTAAATATTTTAGTCAGGTGACTAGTGACAGCTGGGGAGAGGGACTGGAGGAGGTGTGAGGGGATAGGATCACCTGGACAGGTAGTAGGACGAGAAGAAGAGAGGAGCCTCGAGACTTCTTCTTCTGTTATTGGGTCAAATGCTGAGAGTGAAGAAGAGGGAGTGCGGTAGGGAAGGGGATCGATGTTACTAGGGGACTGGGAGATAATATCATGGCGGATGTTGTCAATTTTAACTTTAAAATAATTGGCCAGGTCTTCAGCACTGAGATCTGTGATTGGCGTCTGCACTTTAGGACTAAGGAGGGAGTGAAAATTATCAAAGAGGCGTTTTGGATTATTAGATAGTGTGTAGATGAGAGAGGTGAAATTGACTTGTTTGGCGCGGTGAAGGGCAGAGTTGTAAGTTCTCAGCATAAATTTGTAATGGACGAAATCTGCATCCAAATGCGATTTTCTCCACAGTCGTTCGGCACATCTCAAGCACCGCTGAAGAAAGCGGGATTGAGGCGTGTGCCAGGGTTGTCGTCGTCTTTGTCGGGTGGTTTGGAGTGTAGGGGGGGCTGCTTCATCCAATGCATTCTTGAGAGTGTTATTGTAATGTTTGGCGGCCAGATTGGGACAGGAGAAGGAAGAGATAGGGGACAATGAGGACTGTAGACTGTCTATGAGTTTCACAGTGTTAATGGCATGTAGATTTCTGTATGTCTGATACGTAGAGATGACCTGAGAAGGCAGAGAATATTTGATAGTAAAAGAGAGAAGGTTGTGGTCAGAGAGCGGGAGAGGAGAGTTAATAAAGTCAGAAACTGAGCAGAGACGGAAGAAGACGAGGTCAAGTGAATGCCCGTCGTCATATGTAGGAGAGTTAGTAAGTTGTGACAGACCTAGGGACGAGGTTAAAGATAGAAACTAGGAGGCAGATGGGGAGATTGGGTTATCAATGGGGATGTTGAAGTCACCCATGATGAGAGTGGGTGTTTCAGAGGATAGAAATTGTGGAAGCCAGGCAGCAAAATGATCCAGGAATTGGCGGGGTGAGCCCGGTGGGCGGTAGACAACTGCCACTCGGAGGGAAAAAGGGTGAAAGAGTCTGAGGGTGTGGACTTCAAAAGAGGGAAATGTGGGTGAGGGGACCGGGGGAATGACCTGGAAAGTGCAGTGTGGGGAAAGAAGTATACCTACTCCTCCACCCTGCCTGTTCTCAGGTCTAGGGGCATGAGAGAACTGGAGACCACCATAAGATAGAGCAGCAGGGGAAGAAGTGAAAGAACAAACGCCGGATCATCTGCTGGTCGTATCGTTTTAAAAAAGTGAAATATTATCGTTGACACATCTTCCTGTGTAAATAGGGAGACGCGCTGCCGACATGATAATAATGTAAGGGGACGAGCGATCAGAGTAACGACCACTCGACCCATCCATAGCTCCATGTGACAGGAGCAAACGAGTGCCGATCAACGATGTCTCGTTGATCGGCGCTCGCTACACTGGCTGCTTATCGGCCGGTGTAAGAGGGCCTTTAGGGCTGGGCAATTAATAGAAAAATAATCTAAATTCAGCGCAATTCATCGACGTCATCTTACAAATTTCGGTTTTATCAATTATTTTCTCCTGGTTTACACTGTATCTGCATCTTCAGGACACAGATACGGTGAAGGTCCCTGCTCTACCGTAAGGTCCCTGCTCTACCATTCACTATGTATCGTTAGATACGAGGCAATGACGTCACCGTGCCTGTCTGCGCCGAGCTGCACAGACCAGAGGAGCAGAGAGATCTCCTCCACTCGTCATTGGGAACGGCGTTAGGTGGGGCCATTATACAGCGTGGGGGCAGCTATGGGGGTATTATACTGTGAGGTGTGCAGCTATGGGGGTATTATACTGTGTGAGGGCAGCTATTGGGCATTATATTGTGTGAAGGCAGCTATTGGGCATTATACTGTGTGAGGGCAGCTATGTGGCATTATAATGTGTGTGGGGACCTATGGGGCATTATACTGTGTGGAGGGCAACTATAGGGGCATTATAATGTGTGTGGGGAGCTATGGGGCATTATACTGTGGGGAGCACTATGGAGGGGCAATATACTGTGTGGGGGCAGCATCAGGGGGTATATTATCTACAGTAGTATTCAGCAGGCTCAGGGGATAAATATTAATTCAATGGCGTAGCATGCAAATAGGGGGCATTGTATCTATCTATCTGTCTGTCTATCTATCATCTCTCTCGCTCATATATATATATCTAACTCATATTTATCTATCTATCTATCTATCTATCTATCTATCTATCTATCTATCTATCTATCTATCTATCTATCTATCTATCTATCTATCTATCTATCTGTCTGTCTGTCTGTCTGTCTGTCTGTCTGTCTGTCTGTCTGTCTATCTATCATCTCTCTCACTCATATATATATCTAACTCATATTTATCTATCTATCTATCTATCTATCTATCTATCTATCTATCTATCTATCTATCTATCTATCTATCTGTCTGTCTGTCTGTCTGTCTGTCTGTCTGTCTGTCTGTCTGTCTAACTATCATATCTCTCTCTCTCTCTCTCTCTCTCATATCTGTCTATCGATCTCATAGCTAACTATATGATTGTTGATGTGTATATGCATTAACTGTATATACATACTAGGGGAAAGCTATAGGCACTTATATACTGTACATAGTCTATAGCTATAGAGAGATGTGTTGCAGCATGCAGAGCTCATATCAAGGACAGACACATTTATAGTTATTTATTCTATTCAACACAATGTAACGCCAAATACATGCAATCTAACAAAAGCCACCCCTGCTTTAGATAGACTTACAAACCTAATAGATTTCAGACAACATAATGACTTAGGAAATGGCTTTGAATATACAATAATGACTAAAAGATAAACTCCCAGAGGGGAGCTGCAATGTTTTCTATCACTTCTTTACTCAATCTCTGAAGGTAAATGGATGTCTTATTGCCCCCTGTAAAGTATAAAAACAGCAGGGTGTAATGACAGCAGATGTGCCAGACGGGGGCAGTGCTGAGACAGAGAGAGATAAGGAGTCCGCACTAGTTCCAGCAATCACTGTCTTGTTACAATGAATCGATTATCAGGTTGTGGCGTCCAAACTTTGAGATCAATATGAATAAGTTGTCAGTTTATCTCGCTGTCTGCTGGTTTATCTGAGCCTGCTGTGATACAGCCCGGCCTGGATGCATAGAAACAATTCTATCTCATTTCTATATCCACAAGCACACAAATATCCTATCAAAGCTGACTGCACACAAGGGACCCTCAGAGAGAGGGGGAACTTATAGGATTTCCATTGCATTTCCTGTTTTAAAAACAACAGGATATTGATTTCCACACCACAAATAAAACCATCTACTAAACTCACTTAATAGATCAGCCATTGGCAGTGCATGTGTTTGCTTGGGGTTTATAGAAGCCATCTCAATTTAATTATCCTTATCATAGTGAATAATGCAGCGCTTTATACTGCAATGAATATCTCCTGTAAACAGAAAAGCAATCAAAAGCCACCAATAAAACCAGCAAAACAGTCCACAATAATTGGATTGGCTGCAACCAATGAAGCCGTTTAATTTGTTTTTGTGTTTTTATCTTGCCAAAATATGTTGAAGCGGGTATTATAAACTGGAGTATTTATACAAGGCTTTACAAGCGTACCCTTACCTATAGGACATGCACTGACACTGCACTGACTCCTGTTCCTATCAAATAACGCTGCGGCATTCCACGTAATACCTAAGTACTGATATTATTAAATTAATATTTGGTCAAATAACATGTATGTAATGTATTAACCGATTAGGCTCTGTTCACATCTACGTTGGTCCTTCCGTTTTTTTCCGGAACTGTCAAATTTAATGGAAACTGAGGCAAAAATTGATCCAAAACTGAAACAAACCAAAGATACACTTTTTCTGTTTTTTTGACAGATCTGTAAGCTGGAGCCGTAAAAAAAACCTGAATCTTTACCTTCTACTTGTTTCAGTTTGGTATCCTCTAGGCTGGGTTCACACCTGCGTCGGGTCATTTAGTTGCTCTGGATCTCATATCTGTCTATCGATCTCATAGCTATCTATATTATTTTTAGGCTACATTCATACGAACGTAGCCCACCTCGGACGTGAAAAAATGCAGTTTTCCAGGTCCGAGGTGGACTCGTACTAAAGTCTATGGAGGGATGCGTGACACGCTGTAAAATAGGTTGAAACAATGGTCGTGTGAACGGCCCCATTGAAATGCATGAATCCGTGTGACGGCCGTTTCTTTAACAGCCGTCACACAGACGAGATTCACGTTCGTGTGAATGAGCCCATAGGCTATGTTCACATTGAGTTTTTTGCAGGCGGAATTTCTGCCTCAAAATTCCGTTTGGAAGTTTGAGGCAGATTTTCCTCTCCCTGCACGCCGATTTTCGCTGCGTTTTTCGCCCGAGGCCATAAATCGCCACGAAATACGCTTTCTCTGCCTCCCATTGAAGTCAATGGGAGGTCAGAGGCGTAAACGCCCGAAGATGGGGCATGTCGCTTCTTTTGCCCGCGAGGCGGTTTTACCGCTCGCGGGAAAAAGACGCCTCCGCCTCCCATTGAAATCAATGGGTGGCATTTTCGGGCCGCTTTTGACGAGTTTTTTGGCGCGGTCTCCGCGTCAAAAAACTTGTAAAAAAACTCAGTGTGAACATAGCCTTAGAGAGTATTAACTGTTTATACATACTAGAAGAAAGCAGAACAACGAAATGACCTTATTCAGGTGTGTACCCAGCTCAACGGATGCCATCCCATTTGTATCTTTTGTATCCGCCATTCATTGACTTCAATGTTTAATTTAGAAAAAGAAAAAAAGAAAAAGATTTTTTCCGTCATTTTGGATGAAAAACACCTCATGCACACGAGCCTGTTCGGTCCGTGATATACGGACCGCATGTCGGCCACATTTCTTGGACTGAACACAGTTCAGGGAGCCGGGCTCTTAGCATCATAGTTATGTATGACGCTACGTGTCCCTGCCTCCCTGCTGTCCGAATATCACAAACCGAACACGGTCTTGTGCATGAGCCCTAAGGCTAAAAAGACCTTTGAAATTAATGGATACTTTGACGGAAACAGTTTTGCTCGCTTTTCTGTTCCTATCACGGAACAGAATAACAGAAAACACAACGCAGATGTGAACGGAGCCTTACCAATTTTTTGTTTTCAATCAAATACAAATGGAACTATGAGTTTAATCTTTCTATAGGGGTATGGCCAGAGACACACACAATGTAGTGACTTGTGTATCATCAAACTATACCAGTTATGTGTGCGAAAAATGTACATGACCAGACGGCCATGATGCGGCCACATTACAGCCGTCTGACGCAAGCCTTGGACCTCATGCACACAGCCATATTACAGCTGTTTTACAGAGACATAATAGGGCACCTATAGAGGGGCATTGAGCCAATGTATACCTCCAATTTCATACAGGGATTTTTTTTGATCAGATTCTGAAGGAATCCAACAGAAAGAAAAAAATGCACATGATGGAGATCATTGCCATAAGGGCCTCATGCACATTGCGGTAATACAGAACTGTAATAAGGTGTCCATACTGTGCCTCCAGTTTTCAGACGGTATGTGAGGGAACTAACCCATTCTATGGATAGGTCATCGGTATGAAAAATGGTCCCATCTTATCTTTAGTACCACTAAGGGACATGCGGTCATTTGATGGCTTATATAATACAAGGCGACACTGCTGTCAGACTATTAAGCGTATAGCCTTCGTCAAAACCCTGGTTACCATGGCAACATATGAACAACCCACTCTTGTGTTGCCTGGCGCTGACGAGGTGACAGAGGGAGCCCTTAGCTGCCGCTGTTGTTGTTGTTGTTGTTGGTATTGACCGCTGCATCTAATAGATTATTTGGCCGGGATCTGAGTTATTTCGGATCCTGGCCATTGCGGCGGGATGTCGGCTGTATATCCCACTCAATTACGTACTAAATTAAAAATTACAACTTACATTTTTTGTCCATTGTGGGGATTCATTTGACACTTTACATATAGAATAAATCTAGATAAAGACATAAATAACTGTGTAAATACATTACATTATTAGGGGCTCTTTTATCAAAATTGTAGAACAGAAGAAAAAATTACAGTTCACCTTTTATTTTTTCTGTTCCTGAGTTACGGCCTGAATTCTGGGTTAGAGCTGCATTTACAATTCTGAAGGCTTCACAGCACAAATCTTCCAGCATTCCTTAGGCCACGGTCACATCACATTTTTGCCAAATGTTTAGCGTATACGCCGGGAAAAGCTTGTTAAACATAGACTGTGATCGATGCCTAAAAGTGGCACCCATCACCCGTAGGCTATTAGGCATATGCCTAACGTATATATCATGAGCTATTTATGGGCTTTTCATTATGTATACGTTAAACAGATGCCATAATAGCCCATGGATAACGGATGCCACTGTATAGCATCCATCACAGACATTCGTCACTCATAGGCTATTATGGTGTCTATGCTTGAGAAAGGTCCTGCTGGACTGAAACGTTGCATTGGGTGAATAAAGGGGGTTTTACACTGGGCAATTATAGAACGCTCGCTGACGATAATTGCCCTGTGTAAACAGGGCAGCGATCAGCAGATGAATGAGCAACTGCTCATTCATCGGCTGATCGTGTCATTTAAAAAAAAGGATCGCTCGTCCCCGTACATAGCTCCTTGTGACAGGAGAAAACGAGCGCCGATCAACCAGCTGTCTCTTTGATCGGCGCTCACTGCACCGGCCAAAATCGTCCGGTGTAATAGGGCCATAAAGCTTCTATTGATATTTTGGAAGTGCTGTCTTGCTTTTTTCTTTTTGTCATTTAACGTATACGTCATGATGACATATATGTTGAATGGCCTCATAGGAGCTCAGCTAACCTGTGAGGGGTGTGTCTGACAAGTTTGTCAACTGTTTCTAGTGACAACCAGGAGACTTGTGTATACAGGCTGTAACTTGTGATCAGTACAAGATAAGTAATGAAATGTATTAAAGAGGCTCTGTCACCAGATTATAAGTGCCCTATCTCCTACATAATGAGATGGGCGCTGTAATGTAGATAACAGCACTGTTTCGTTTTTTTAGAAAAACGATCTATTTTCACCAAGTTATGAGCGATTTTGACTTTAGGCTAATGACTTTCTTAATGCACAACTGGGCGTGTTTTTACTTTTGACCAAGTAGGCGTTGTACAGGAGTGTATGACGCTGACCAATCACCGTCATACACTTCTCTCCATTCATGTATTCAGTACATATTGATCCTACATTGTTCACTATGTGCTGTCACATACTCACACATTAACGTTACTGAAGTGTCTTAACAGTGAATAGACATCACTTCCAGCCAGGAAGTGATGTCTATTCACAATCCCGACACTTCGGTAACGTTTGTGTGTCACTCACACAGCACATCGAGATCACACTGTGCTGTCCTTTACAGTGTGATCTCACGAGATTACGCTTGCTGTGCTTTAAGTCCCACACAAACATTACCGAAGTGTTGGGATTGTGAATAGACATCCCGTCCTGGCCGGAGGTGATGTCTATTTACTGTCAAGACACTTCAGTAACGTTAATGTGTGAGTATGTGACAGCACATAGTGAACAACGCAGGATCACTATGTACTGATTACATGAATGGAGAGAAGTGTATGACGCTGATTGGTGACTGATTGGTCAGCGTCACACACTCCTCTGTACAATGCCCACTTGGTCTAAAGTAAAAACACGCCCAGTTGGTCATTAAGAAAGTCATTAGCCTAAAGCTAAAATCAATCATAACTTGGTGAAAATAGATCGTTTTTCTAAATAAAAAAACACTGCTGTCATCTACATTACAGCGCCCATCTCATTATGTAAGATATAGGGCACTTATAATGTGGTGACAGAGCCTCTTTAACAAAGATCCTGAACTCTTTATGTAGATGTTATCTATATATATAAACTGAGCTCAAATGTGGACATATCCTTTAAATGGGACAGAAAAGGTCAGGACGGGAGTTCCGATTTTTACTTAAACAGGCTGAAAAAAACGTTTAAAAAGTCAATTTAAGATCAGTTATCAAGCAAAAACCGTGCCTCAAAAAACCGCAAGTGTGAAGCTAGCCGGACTGAATATCCCAGCATTGCCAAGCATTGCGCTACAGGATTAGAATGATCTAAGCTCAACATCTATACCGAACCCTCCAGCTGAGTGAGCTTTTATTTGCTGTGTTAAAACAGCGTGGTCCTTATTGCCATAAAATAGGTGGTTTGTTTCATACTACTCTGTTTATGATTTTAATCAAACCAATGTTTACTTGAAGGTGCTTAGGTTTTTATGTAGCATTATAAACAGGGCTGTCCACATATGTTTTTGATTGAGGCCGACGAAAGAACGAGATTTGGCTTTAGAATAAATTGAGATTTATGTGGAAAGTGATCCACACAGCAGCCAACAAATTGCATGTCTGGCAAACAAGCCGCATGTAGCTACTCCAGTTTTACAGCACTCGCAATGTAATATGCGTGAAGAACTAAAGCAATGCATGTTCTCCGCACTGTCAGATGTACGTAATGTGTCCGGAGCTTTGGTTAAAGGAGATTCAATAATACTATTGTAAATGTAGAAATGTCGGAAAGTTAATGGAACAGTCCGGGCAAAACTGATACAATGGGGCAGATTTACTATTTAAAATGCTCCAAATGTATTAACTGTTGTGTGCCACATTTATTAACTGTTTAGACAGTCTTTTCATCACTCTCGACAAGGGATTATATTAATGAGATAGGGAAGTGGCTTAACTTTTTAACAAAGTGTCAGCAGAAAATCAGCACAAAAAACGTATGTTATCTGAGTCAATCGAGAGGAGGTGTAAGGAAGAAATAAGTGTCTAACATAGCTAGGAAAATGCTCCAAACTTATCATCCAGCGTGCACCACTTTGATAAATTTGGCGCATTTCACGACGGCCTGGTCTAAGTTTACACTGTCTAAACTTAGATAGTATTACTAAATCTGCCCCATTGTGTTATACCTGGTACCAGAGGGGGCGGAGCATGACACAGGGGTTCACAGAACACCAAAAGGGGAATCCCTGCACTTGGTATAAAACGGTAGATCAGTTTTGCTTGGATTTATATTAATATTAAAGGGGATATGTGGGGGAGCAAAAATGATTAGCACTGTACTCACTGCAGTATGTGGGTACACTTGCTAATATAAATTCCGGTCCCCCGTTGATTATGAGATGTTAATCGATTTTTATAGCACTGGCAGGTGACCGGAAGTCGAGTGGCACAGTCTAACTTCATGAAGACATGACTCTTCGTCATGTGACCGGCCCCGCAGTACTCTATGTAATCGCTGTACTACTGCTCCTGCTTGTACATAGATGTACAATGTATATGTTGCTCTGTTTCATTTACAGGTTATCTATATACAGAAAATGCTGAGTATTTATACTGTTGCGGCCGACATGTGACGAGCTCATCGCTGTCAATCCGTATACAATGAGAAAATATTGCATAGTATGGTTGAGAAAAACAGCGCCTGTACTCTTGGGGGCTTATGTTGAGGGGTGATGTGCAGATTTAGTAGGGGCATGACAAGCATGACAAGGGAGGCATGTGGATACTTTTTGGCGTTATGAAGACCGTGGTTAGGCAGCATGTGGATATTTGGGGGGTACATAAGGAGCATGAAGAGGTTGGGATGTGGATTTTCATAAAGACAAGCATGAGCGGTTTATTGTGCATGAGAAGTGTGGGATGTGGAATATTGGTTGGCATGATAAGCATGGTGAGGAGACATATGGGGGGCAGTCTGTGAGGGAGTGGGGGGCAGTCTGTGATACGGCTGGGGCAAGAGGCAGTGAAGAACCTATTGAATTAGTCCCATTCCCTCCATTGATGCCATCAGCAGCTCCCCAAAGGCCTAACCTGCAGTTTACACGCAAAAACGCGCAGATATTAAGGCTACATATGGCAGACTTTTCCCACCACGGATTGTGCTGCCGACTTCACCCTAAACATTGGAAGGTTTTTCCAAACAACTTAAAAAGCACGCTACGGATTTAAAAACCCCATCCACATGTATTGTACTGTAAATAGCCGCAAATTTGCATTGCCTAACAATCAATTATAAACTGCACTGATTTATATGAACGCTCCCGATCATTGCCCTGTGTAATAAGGGCAACGATGAGCCGATGAACGAGCAAACTCTCCTTCATCGGCCAATCTGCTCTTTTATGCAGAGTTAAGAATCATCGATGTCGGCAGCACATCTCCCTGTGTAAAGAAGAGGCTTGACGGCAGCACGGAGGGCTTAACGGGAAGCCTCCATGACTGCCATAGGAGGGACAGCCAATAGGGGAAGAGAGGGTTAGTTGAGGCAGGGAGAGGGAGGAGATGGAGCGGGGAGGAGCCGGGGGTGTTTCTGTTCTTCCCGCTGTTTTCGGCATTGAGCCGGAAGCAGCGGGAGGAGCAGCAAGTAAAATAATCAGCTCCGCTGGCCCGGATCTTTCAGGCGGACCCGTCTTCGCGCCGAGCCCGGCGCTCTGTGTCGGCGGCCCGCAGGGATGCGCTCCCCTCCCCCGCCCCTGTCTCAGACGCTGGTCACAGGGCGGTGGGGGGAGAGGTGAGGATCACTGCCCCTGCTCCGATAAAGCAGGGGGTGTCAGGGGAGCGGCGGTAGCTCAGGCTAGGCCACCCCACCGCTCCCGGAGGTCCCGCCACCTGATCGGGGGAGTCCGGATGTGGCCCCCGCGGGCCTGCGTCGCAATGGGAGCCCTTAGGGACGCTGCAGGCCAGGCTGCTGGGACGGGCGCCTCCTCCCAGGGCCTGCGTCCTGGCAGGAATCCCCAGCCGCGACGGAGCTCGGCGGTTAACAGGGAGTCGCAGGCCGGGCTCCCTGTCACACTTCCACAATCAGAGGCAGTTTTTCGGCATGCAGTCCACGGCCGCCCTGCATGGTGATGTTCCGGCCAGGGGGCAGGCTTCCTCAAGAGCATCGGTGAGGACGTCAAGATCGACGACGCGGCAACAGGTTCGGTCGGGACTCTGGGTCCCTGAGGTCGGGCGGCAGGTTGTCGGCTCATCTGCCAGCGTGCCTGGATCCCTGTGCGGAGATGTTGGTGCGAGTACCAATCGGCAGCAAGAGATGATCTGGAAGATGGGGGAGCTGGATGAGTCGCAACGCGGTCAGAATTTTCCGGCTGGCGGGAACACAGCGCCTGGGCAGCCTGGTGAGTGTATAACTCTTACTCTACCGTATTCAGCAATTTTCATGTCGGGTGTTGGGGGTGGGGGCAGCGAGCGCGGAAGTATCGGCGGGCGCGATGCATAACAGTTTTAGTGGGTTGTTTGCGCGAGTTGGTCGGGAGATTGGATAGGGCAGCGGCGCCTGTAGTTCCAGCGGGGTCCCCGGGGGGAGGTCCGTGACCGGATTTGGAGGACAATGTACGTGGTAATTTTCTTTTCTGCCGCTTGCTAAAGTCATTTTGGAATGGCAAGCGGGATGAGAGTAAGAAGGGGGAAGAGGAACGTCGGCGGTATAGGCTTATCCCGCAGACGTTCGTCAATTGGTCCCAAGTTTGGCTATTTGGCAAGCGTGATCGGAGGAAAGGTGCCAAAAATTGCTCGCCGTTGTTTTATTATTGGTATGCCATCGGATTGGCCTATGGGGCGTACGGGGGGAAGGTAGATTGTTCAGGGGCATTGTACGGTGTACGTCGCTACCAAAAACATGGCAGTCTCCACTTCTCGGTGTTGTCTTTTTGTCCTAGAGGTTGACTGGCCTCTATCCTCTTTTGTCAGGCTTGGTTGCGGTCCGGTCGGCGATCAGGGGATCAAAAAAGGATATTGCGCAGTGGTTACGAGTTGCGGCCCGGTTAAGCAGTCCTTTCCCGGGAGGGTGGGCAAGGTGGCAGTCTAGTCAGTCCGGACAGGGCTCTGGGTCAAAGTTGGGGTTCTGATGGCAATTTCACGATGGCCGATGTAAGTTGGGCGCCACGTGTAGATTTGAGCGTGTCTGTGCGGAGCGCAACGGGTCTTTGCATTGGGCCGGAAAAGGCATGCGAAAGGTAGGCGGCCGGGCCCTCAGTCTTCTGCCGTTGGTCCAGGGGCGGCGCCGGTGAGGGTGAAAAGGATTGCCCGGTATCTAAGTGAGTGCCCGGATGGGGGTGCAGCTAGGATACTGACGAAGGGTTTTGTGTGGTTTTTGTTATCCTTCCTCCTCCACACGAGGTTCCGGTTACCCGTCACAACCTTGAATAGGCTTATTTGCACTCGGCTGTCGGCTCGGGTAAACTTTGGAATGAAGTGTCGTTGGGTCGCGGGCTGGGCCGGTTGCCGATCCGCCGATAGAGAATCTAGTGGTATTCCCCTTTGGGTTTTGGGCCAAAGCGGGGCCTCATAAATTCCGGCTGATTCAGCATTTGCTTTCCCAGGGGATAGTACGTGAATGTGGGGATAGATAACGACTTATGCTCGGTTGTTTACGGGTCATTCGACACGGCGGTGCATTAGTGCGGTAGGCGGGGCCCGGGTCGGTGGTGGCAAAAACTGACCGCTAGGCAGCGTTCCGGTTGCTGCCTGTACATCCAGAGAGCCAACGGCTGTTGGGTCGGCTTCCGTAACGGGGGGTTTTATGTCGATAGGTGGCTTCCAATGGGATGCTCTCGGTCTGGCGCATGCTTTGAAGCAGTTAGTAGTTTCGTGGAATGGGTGACGAAGGGCGTAGCTGGGGTGGATTTATTAATACATTAGCTTGATGAGTTCGTGCGTCGGCTCTAGCGGTTCCCCTGTTTGCGGTAACGCATTGTATTCATCGCAGAAGGTTGCGACGGATTTTGGAATCCCTCTGGCGCCTGGTACAACCGGGGGCCCGGTTTCTACCATTTGTTTTAAGGGATCTAAATGCATTCAGTCGCAATTTAGTGCAGGCTTCCTGAAGGAAAGAAATTACTGCCATTGCGGCAGGAGGTGAGGCGGGCTAGGCGATTGAAGAAGATCATCTTGCGCGATCTCCAGTAGCTGCTGGGGAAGTTGAAATTTGATTATGCCAAGGGGTAGAATTTTAGTAGGCGATTGGCGGTAGCAACGGCGGGTATCCTGGCATCCCGCTATTTTTTGGGAGGATTGGTTTGGATCACAAGGCTGACCTGCAGGTCGGGGATGCGTTCCTAGGACAATATAACGATAGATCACTGTGGATGTCACCGGTAAATGATATGGGAAAGTTGGAGCTGTTGACTGATGCGGCGGGGCCGGTGGTTTTGGCGCATAGGCAGGAGGTCAATGGTGTGCGGGGAACTGGCTGGATAGCTGGGTGACCAGGGTCTTACGCGGAATCTGGCCCGTCTTGAGCTCTCCCCAGGGTGGTTGTGGTGACCATTTGGGGGGGGACAGGCCCAGGGATAAAAGGTTCGGTCCCACTGCAATGATATGGGGGTGGGTTAGCAATTAACAACTTATCAGCTTCTTCTCGATTTCGCTAATTGGCACCGGCAGTGGAGCTGTTCGGTTTGGTTTGCCCGGAGCATCTCTGGGATCGGGTTTTCGGTACCGGGGAACGGTTGATGGGGCGGTCGCTGGCTAGGGTGACTTGTAGCACTTGTTCGGCTTGTTGGTAGCAGCGGGAGGAGCGGGCAAGAGTTGGGGTAACATCAGTACGGAAAAGGACCGGTTGGTAGCATGGTTGTACTGGGGGATGTTGGGGAGGTGGTGGGGGGGTCGCATCGGGGGTATGCGTCCTCCAAAAAAGGTACATGGTTTGAAGACTTCATAGGGGTTATCCCTTTGAAGTGGTCTTCTGGTGGTTGTAGCCATCTGCAGAGGTGAGCGGGGCCTCCGAGCTGGTTCACGGCTGGAGGTAAGGTGTTGGTGATGGTTGCAGATGGCTAACTCGAGGTAAAGCGTATCTAAACAGTTTTTCCCTGGCCAAAGTGAGTAGTTTGTTGTTGGTGGGACGTTTTGATTTAAATCACGGGGTTTCCAGGATGTTTCCAGGAGGTGTCCAAGATGTGACCCAGATGTGGGTCTGTGGGGGGATAGACTAGAGTTGTTTGCGGCAGTCCAAGACTGATCAAGTGGGTCGGTAGGGTTCTGCCCTTCCGGGGTCGGCGATGTGTGCGGTGGGGTGCCGGAGTCGCCATTACTACGTCATGAGAATGGTTCGATTTTGTCCGAGTATCAAGTTGGTGCTAGATGTTTAAAAATGCTTGGCTGAGGTTGGCGTGGGGCAGGGGTATTACCCGTCCCACTCATTCAGGATATGCGCTGCTACTGAAGCGGGGCGTTGGGGGTTGGAGGATGAGGGTGTTCGTCGCAGTAGCCGATGGGAGTCCGATGGGTTTCGGTCTTACGTGCGCCCTCATTTGTTGGGTGTGGGTAATGGTGTTTTGATTGTTTTCATATGAGGTGCTTCTTTTCTTTTCAGATCATCGCCCTTGTTTAGGGGGGCTTTTGGGACAATCTTTGGGCACTGGGGGATGTCTGGGGGTGCGCCCGTTTCGGGAGTTGGTGCGGGAAATTAAGCGCAATTTATTGTGTTATGGGCATCTTATCCTCACCTAGTGATTGTGTGGTCGGACATAGTTCCAAGGAAGATTTGGCATTTAGCGAGATCAGCCGAGAAGGTGAAAAAAGCCCGCGGTTAGGTAAACCGGGCGGTGTCACGTTTTGTTGCCAAGAACAGGGGCATTTGTGTTTGTCACATGGACCTGGAGTCAGGAGTCGGGAATTATTGGAGGGGTGAGGGGGTACATTTGACCGAGGTTGGAATTGATCCTGGCTTTAGCAGACGGAATTGAGAGGGCGGTGGTGGTTTGGAGGGACTCACAGGCTTAAGGTGGTCAAGGCCTGTTTCGCTGTGGCGGGGGGAGTCCTTGAGGTTGGTCAGTACAAAATGGTGGGGGGGTCGCATTGGGGGTATGCGTCCCCCAAAACGGTAGATCATTTGAAGACTTCATAGGGTGTTATCCCTTTGAAGTGGTCTTCTGGTGGAAGGTATATCACTTGAAGGCTTCATCGGGTGTTATCCCTTTGAAGTGGTCTTCTGGTGGTTGGAGCCATCTGCAGAGGTGAGCGGTGCCTCCGAGCTGGTTTACGGCTGGAGGTAAAGAGTTGGTGGTGGTTTGCAGATGGATAACTTAAAGGAAATCCGGTGTTAAAAAGGGCTTCAAGGACGTCCCCTGCTCTGTTAAGTGTTAATAATGTTGATTGTTATTTATGATTCTGACCCATGTTGGGTCATGGAATTATAGGAGGAATTCTCTGGTCGAATTCCTAAGGGAGTTATCCGAATGTTTCGGATTAAATTGCATTAAAAATAATGTCAATTAATAAACGGCTGCTGTGGCCATTTCACATCCAACCTCGGTTGTCACGTGTCTTTATGGGAAGGGAAAGGGGAATAAAAGGTTAGCAGGGTCAATCAGCACAGGACTCTACTTAGGCCAGTCAAGAAGAGGCTGGACGGCAGCACGGAGGGCTTAACGGGAAGCCTCCATGACTGCCATAGGAGGGACAGCCAATAGGGGAAGAGAGGGTTAGTTGAGGCAGGGAGAGGGAGGAGATGGAGCGGGGAGGAGCCGGGGGTGTTTCTGTTCTTCCCGCTGTTTTCGGCATTGAGCCGGAAGCAGCGGGAGGAGCAGCAAGTAAAATAATCAGCTCCCACCCTCCCGCCCTGAATTAGGTGGTAATTTTGGGGATCTGGATTGGTTGGTGGGTTTGTCTATTTTATCGTGCTTTTGAGGTATGCTTATGTAACTTGTGTTTTCTTTTATTTCTTTTGAGCAGGTCCGGGTGTCATGGCAGCTGGCGGGGGGAGTCCTTGAGGTTGGTCAGTACAAAATGGTGGGGGGGTCGCATCGGGGGTATGCGTCCCCCAAAACGGTAGATCATTTGAAGACTTCATAGGGTGTTATCCCTTTGAAGTGGTCTTCTGGTGGAAGGTATATCACTTGAAGGCTTCATCTGGTGTTATCCCTTTGAAGTGGTCTTCTGGTGGAAGGTATATCATTTGAAGACTTCATCGGGTATTATCCCTTTGAAGTGGTCTTCTGGTGGTTGGAGCCATCTGCAGAGGTGAGCGGTGCCTCCGAGCTGGTTTACGGCTGGAGGTAAAGAGTTGGTGGTGGTTTGCAGATGGCTAACTTAAAGGAAATCCGGTGTTAAAAAGGGCTTCAAGGACGTCCCCTGCTCTGTTAAGTGTTAATAATGTTGATTGTTATTTATGATTCTGACCCATGTTGGGTCATGGAATTATAGGAGGAATTCTCTGGTCGAATTCCTAAGGGAGTTATCCGAATGTTTCGGATTAAATTGCATTAAAAATAATGTCAATTAATAAACGGCTGCTGTGGCCATTTCACATCCAACCTCGGTTGTCACGTGTCTTTATGGGAAGGGAAAGGGGAATAAAAGGTTAACAGGGTCAATCAGCACAGGACTCTACTTAGGCCAGTCATGAGGAAGATGCGCTGCCGACATGATGAAACAGTGTAGGGACGAGTGATCGTAGTAACAAGCGCTCGTCCCTATACAAATCCAATCATTGCTCCATGTGATAGGAGCAAACGAGTGCCGCTGAACAAGCTGTCTCGTTGATTGGCACTTGTTTACACAGCCCATGTCAGGCCGAGTAAGGGCTTGTGCACACGTAGCAGAATTGCTGCGTATTTTACGTCCGCAATTCCGCACAGAAACTACGCAGCAGAATACAGTAGCAGCAAAGTGGGTGAGATTTAACAAATCTCATCCACACGCTGCGGAAAACTTCCAACCAGAAATTGAACTGCGGTGCGTATATTTTTTGTACCGCATCATGTAAATTCCTGCTGTGGAAAGTGGACTGAATTGCTGCGTTTGTCAGAGGAGACGTCACCATCTCCCAGCATTGAGAAAAATGCAGCAAAATACGCACCATTTTCTGCGTTAAAAACTGCAGGTAATGGAGCGTTTTTTCCGCAGCGGAATGTCTGCTACTTTCAACAGAACTGCTGCAGAAATTTTCTGCATCAATTCCGTTACGTGTGGACAAACCCTAAGGGCATGTTCAGACATGGCGGAATTTTTTCGCTGCAAATGTTGGTGCAGATTCGGGGCAATTACGCAACGAATCTGCACCAACATTTGCATATTTGACAGGTAGTTCAGACGTTGCAGATATCACAGCGGACTTGCCACAGATTTCAGTTTTTGCATTGCAAAGGCTGAAATCCGCAGTGAAATGCCGCTTCTTCTCCGCAATGTAATGTGCACGCTGCGGACTGAAAATTCTGCACCGCAGCCTGATTTCCGCACAGTTATTTTCTGCAACGTCTGAACTAAGTTTCCTAAAAATGTATAGAAAGAAATGTAAAAAACGGCTGCTGCAGAATTCTGTCCACAGCGGAATTCAACAGCAATTCCCCCACATGTGAATGTGCCCTAATAGTATCTTAAGTAGCAGAGCAAAAAAGGTTTAAAACAATCTTTATGTAGGGCATAAAGAGCTACAGGATCGTATACAATGCAACTGATTATACACCTGCAGGGAACCTCTAATTAGATCTCACTAAAGATGTACAATGTTTATCCTTATTGTATAAGACGCACTAAGAACAGAGCATTAACAAAGTGTTAATTGGTCATTTAATGAAGAGATCATTCCGATAAGCTACATTTCTGTACAGTAAGAATGCTGCCATCTACTGACCAGAAATGAGAATACAAAGTGAATTTCCACCCTTGAACACCATTTTTTTTTTTAAATTACTTAAATAGGTCCTGAAATCTGTGTTGAGTAATTTCTTAATATATCTTTACAGTGGTTAATGCTACGTTTTTCTGAGACAGAGCTCCAAAGCTACTGTATAGACATAGAGTTAAACATTAAAATTCTGGTCTTTCTGGGGTACTGGCGTTTCGTATTCCAGTCTTAGGTCTCATGCACACGACTGTTGTTTTCTTCAGTGTGCTATCCGTGGTATATTTTTGTTATGGATAGCATACTGAACCATTCATTTCTATTTGGCCTTTCACAAATTTCTGATTTTCTTTGCCGATCCATGTAACCGTTCTGCTATTCTTGTTCTTATTTGCGGGCCATCTCTCCCACTCTAGTGCATGGGTCTGCAAAAAAAAGACAAAAACGGACAACACACGGAAGCTACTAGGATCCGTGTTTTGTGGTCCATAAACCAGTTGTGTGCATATGCCCCTAATAGGAAACAAGCTGGAGTAAGATGCAACAAAGTTAAGGGGTGCACGCCTCTTAAAAACTTTGTTGCATCGCCGGCTGTCAGTGCGCCACCGATTGATATCTACGCCAGCTGACAGATTTTCTCTATAATTTGCGCCAGTTTCTGGAGTAAATTATAGCCCACTCTTTTAAGTAGTGAAAGTGGCGCAAATAGCCCAAAATTCAAGGTTTTGCAACTTTTAGGCTGTTTGTGACTTTTCCACGCCAGAAAACTCGCTTAGGAAAGATAATAGATTCCCCAGGGATTGGGCGTTTTGTGTCATAAAAACTTATTATATATATATATCCTAAGGTGGGACGGAAACGTTGCACTTGCCATGTTGGCACAATAAACCACATTTTTTTTTCACCTTGATTACCGGAGTGCTGCTGGATTTATTTCTGGGATATCTACATGGTCTTTGGATCAAGACTGGTACCCTTTATTATTGGACTATTTTGCTTGGAAACCGAGTGCTGCTGTCTCTCTCTGCTGGTGTGTATATATACAGTGAAGGAAATAAGTATTTGATCCCTTGCTGATTTTGTAAGTTTGCCCACTGTCAAAGTCATGAACAGTCTAGAATTTTTAGGCTAGGTTAATTTTACCAGTGAGAGAGAGATTATATAGAAAAAAAAAAAAAAAAAGAAAATCACATTGTCAAAATTATATATATTTATTTGCATTGTGCACAGAGAAATAAGTATTTGATCCCTTTGGCAAACAATACTTAATACTTGGTGGCAAAACCCTTGTTGGCAAGCACAGCAGTCAGATGTTTTTTGTAGTTGATGATGAGGTTTGCACACGTTAGATGGAATTTTGGCCCACTCCTCTTTGCAGATCATCTGTAAATCATTAAGATTTCGAGGCTGTCGCTTGGCAACTCGGATCTTCAGCTCCCTCCATAAGTTTTCGAGTGGCTAGGCCACTCCATGACCTTAATGTGCTTCTTTTTGAGCCACTCCTTTGTTGCCTTGGCTGTATGTTTCGGGTCATTGTCGTGCTGGAAGACCCAGCCACGAGACATTTTTAATGTCCTGGTGGAGGGAAGGAGGTTGTCACTCAGGATTTGAAGGTACATGGCTCCATCCATTCTCCCATTGATGCGGTGAAGTAGTCCTGTGCCCTTAGCAGAGAAACACCCCCAAAACATAATGTTTCCACCTCCATGCTTGACAGTGGGGACGGTGTTCTTTGGGTCCTAGGCAGCATTTCTCTTCCTCTAAACACGGCGAGTTGAGTTAATGCCAAAGAGCTCAATTTTAGTCTCATCTGACCACAGCACCTTCTCCCAATCACTCTCAGAATCATCCAGATGTTCATTTGCAAACTTCAGACGGGCCTGTACATGTGCCTTCTTGAGCAGGGGGACCTTGCGGGCACTGCAGGATTTTAATCCATTACGGCGTAATGTGTTACCAATGGTTTTCTTGGTGACTGTGGTCCCAGCTGCCTTGAGATCATTAACAAGTTCCCCCCATGTAGTTTTCGGCTGAGCTCTCACCTTTCTCAGGATCAAGGATACCCCACGAGGTGAGATTTTGCATGGAGCCCCAGATTGATGTCGATTGACAGTCATTTTGTATGTTTTCCATTTTCTTACTATTGCACCAACAGTTGTCTCCTTCTCACCCAGCGTCTTACTTATGATTACTTAAGGGTATGTTCACACGGCCTATTTACGGACGTAAATCGGTCGTTTTTGCCCCGAATTACGCCCGAAAATAGCGCCTCAATAGCGCTGACAAACATCTGCCCATTGAAAGCAATGGGCAGACGTTTGTCTGTTCACACGAGGCGTATATTTATGCGCCGCTGTCAAAAGACGGCGCGTAAATAGACGCCCGCGTCAAAGAAGTGACCTGTCACTTCTTTGGCCGTAATTAGAGCCGTTATTCATTGACTCCAATGAATAGCAGCGCTAATTACGCCCGTAATTGACGCGGCGTTCAAGCGCCTGCACATGCCGGTACGGCTGAAACATCCCCGTAATTTCAGCCGTTACGGACGCTGTCGTGTGAACATACCCTTATGGTTTTGTAGCCCATTCCAGCCTTGTGCAGGTCTATGATCTTGTCCCTGACATCCTTAGAAAGCTCTTTGGTCTTGCCCATGTTGTAGAGGTTAGAGTCAGACTGATTAATTGAGTCTGTGGACTGGAGTCTTTTATACAGGTGACCATGTAAGACAGCTGTCTTTAATGCAGGCACCAAGTTGATTTGGAGCGTGTAACTGGTCTGGAGGAGGCTGAACTCTTAATGGTTGGTAGGGGATCAAATACTTATTTCTCTGTGCACAATGCAAATAAATATAGATCATTTTGACAATGTGATTTTCTGTGTTTTTGTTTTTTTTTTTATAATCTACATCGACTTACCTGCTAACGCTGATGCTGCTGCAGAATCAACTGAAGCCTCTGGTGCCGATGTGTCCTCGCTCGTCTGACACGATGCAGAACCTGTGAGTGACGTCACAGCGTGATCTGGCAGAAGCTGGGCGTTCTGAAGAGAAGTGGATGATACTTCTCATCAGAACGCCCAGCTAGTAAAAGTATTAAAAACGCCCCGATGATCCCCAAACCTCAAAAGGATGCTCTTCAAATTACCAATTATAGGCCAATATCCCTCCTGAACACTGATATAAAAATTTTTAGCTAAAATCCTGGCGGGTAGAGTAAACCGCTTCCTTGACGGGATTATACATGGAGACCAAGCAGGCTTTGTCCCTGGAAGGCAAACAAGCGACTGTACCAAGAGAGTTATATCCCTGGTTCACCTAGCACGCAAGAGAAATGTGGCGTCAATGCTTCTCTCGCTCGACATTCAAAAAGCCTTCGATACAGTATCTTGGTCTTACATGGATTTCGCCTTGGGGAAGTGGGGTTTTGGTAGCCACTTTATGTCATGGGTGCACGCCCTCTACTCCAACCCTACGGCTAACGTCTGTTACGCGGGCTACCAGTCTGCTTCTTTTCCTATTGAACGGGGCACCAGACAAGGATGCCCTCTATCCCCTATTCTATTTATCCTAGCACTTGAACCCCTAGCCATGATGATTCGCCAGAATCAGAACATTAGGGGACTGGAGTTAGGGGGAGTGCAACATAAATTGTCTCTCTTTGCAGATGATATGCTACTCATGCTCTCCCAACCCCTTATTTCCCTTCCTAACTTAATGCAAACTCTATCAGATTTCGCTGCTATTTCTGGACTTACTATAAACCCCGCAAAATCTATCGCTTTAAATGTTAATCTATCACAACAAACTCTGCACTCACTACGAAGCCATTTCCCCTTCCAGTGGGCCGGACACTCATTGAACTACCTGGGTATCCATTTGACCCCTTCCTATGAGCAGCTGTACACCGCTAACTACCCCTCCCTTATTCGCTCAATAACATCCTTGATGACATCCTGGCAATCCACCTATTTATCTTGGATAGGCCGTATTTCTGCAGTCAAAATGACCATCCTTCCAAAGCTTCTTTATTTGTTTCAAACCCTGCCAATCAAAGTCCCAGCACACATTCTGCGCCTCATCCAGAATCGGATCTCATCATTTATTTGGAAGGGAGCACGCCCTAGAATATCCAGGTCCACCCTCTGTTCACCAAAGGCAGATGGGGGACTGGGGGTTCCGAATGTCTCCAAATATTACCATGCAGCTATGATAGCATCCTTAACTAAATTGCATGCTTCTGCAAATATGCCTCTATGGGTGTACCTGGATATTCCGGAGATGTCGCCAACCCCGATCCAATCAGTGCCCTGGTTACCTCCCTCTCTTCGCTCCTCTCACCTATCCCCCCCACTCATGCACATTTTATCGGTATGGGACTCAGTTAAATATTCTAGCAGATTGATCTCGCCGCATCTTCCCCTCCTTTCCCTGTGGCATAATCCCTTGTTCTCCCCAGGTGCAGACAATTACCAAGCCTTTAAATGGTGGTGGTCTAGTGGTATACTCAGAGTCCATCATCTTCTAACGCCCACCCATTCCCGGATTCTCTCGTTCTGTGAGCTTCAGACCTCTCAGCAGATCCCCAACGGCAAAGTGTTCCGATATCTACAACTTAAGAATTGGATTACTTCCCTTCTCCACAACAAGACTGCTTCAGACTCTTACTCACAGTTCGAGCGAATCTGCGAAAACAACCCTAACACTAAAGGGATCATATCAGTCTTATATAAATGGCTCCTTAACAACCCCACACCTGTTCCCCACACATATGTGGATAGATGGCACCGGGATCTGGGGGTGACGCTCGAACCAGCAGAATTGGCATAATATCTGGAGTATAGTAT
Source organism: Rhinoderma darwinii (assembly GCF_050947455.1). Lineage (NCBI taxonomy): Eukaryota > Metazoa > Chordata > Amphibia > Anura > Rhinodermatidae > Rhinoderma > Rhinoderma darwinii. The sequence goes on along the minus strand of NC_134697.1, from coordinate 31,024,497 downwards.
CACACTGCTCCATTAACACAAATATTTTAGAATCGGCTTATAAAGTCATGATGAGGTGGTATTTGGTTCCTAGCCGACTTGCACGTGCCTTTCCCACCTACCCCGCCTCTTGCTTTCGTGGTTGCCACTCTCCCGGTGACATGCTCCATATTTGGTGGTCCTGCCCTAAGCTTATCCGATTCTGGAGTAGGGTATTTGGTCTCGCCCAAAGTTTGTTTGGCATTATTATAAGAAGAGATCCGAAGATAGGCCTTCTCCATCACAAACCCCCAGAGCTTACGAACGCACAATTTCGGTTATTCTCTTATATCCTTTTGGCTGCAAAAATAACTATAGCCCACTCTTGGAAAAAACATACAGTAACTTTTGCAGGGGTTAAAACTAGAATGGACCAGATGTTTGTGAACGAAAAACTTACAGGAATCTTACTAGATAGGGTTGCCGGTTTTGAGTCGCTCTGGTTGCCCTGGATTAGCTACGCATACCCTCACTTACCTGCCACTATGATCACTGCTTATTAAGTCCAGTGACTTTTCTTTTCATTCTAGATTTCTGACCGACTCCTCCCCCTTTACCAATCCCAGCTTTCCGCTATATTCTTCCCAACCCTTCTATTCCCCCCTTCTCTGTCTCTTGTTTTATAGGATGTTTCCTTTTCATATATTGATCCTGCATTTACTGTCATTACATTCACGAATGTTTGTCATTTTGTTTTTATAACATTATAATTCACTGAGTGAAATGATTTATATTTAATTTTATTTTTATCTGTTTTTGATATATGTCTTTTACCTAAATGTAAAACTGTTCAATAAAATTTGTTGAAAAGAAAAACGCCCCGATGTACGCACATAATACACACCCACTTGGACTTTTACTTTTAAACACACCCACTTGAACTTTTGCAAGCCTCATTTGCATAACTACAAAAATGGTCATAACTTGGCCAAAAATGCTCGTTTTTAAAAAATAGAAACGTTACTGTAATCTACATTGCAGCGCCTATCTGCTGCAATAGCAGATAGGGGTTGCAAAATCTGGTGACAGAGCCTATTTAAGTGTTTTCTAATCATCCATTAGCCTTCTAACACAGTTAGCAAACAGAATGTACCATTAGAACACTGGAGTGATGGTTGCTGGAAATGGGCCTCTATACACCTATGTAGATATTGCATTAAAAACCAGACGTTTGCAGCTAGAATAGTCACTTAGCACATCAATCTATAGAGTGTATTTCTGATTAATTTAATGTTATCTTCATTGAAAAAAATTGATTCTAAACTTTGAACGGTAGTGTATATATAAAAAAAATTAACCAGCCCAGTATTTGAGGGTATGTTCACACGACACCGCAAAATACATCTGACATTACAGAGCTGTTTTCAGGAGAAAACAGCGGCTGAATTTCTGAAGTTTTTGCATGTACTCACGTTTCTCGCAGCGTCTTCTACGGACGTAATTGGAACTGTTCTTCATTGGAGTCAATGAAAAACGGCTCCAAAAACGTCCCAAGAAGTGTCCTACACTTCTTTGACGCAGGCATAATTTTACGCAGCGATGTGTAAAATTACACCTAGTCTGCACAGAACATCGTAAAACCCATTGCAAGCAATGGGCAGATGTATTGGAGCCATCTTTCAAGGCATAAAATTCGAGGCGTAAAACGCCTCCATTACATCTGAAAATAGGTTGTGTGCACATACCCTTAAAATTTGGACATTCACTTCAGGGTGCTTTTATACGCTCCAGATTTGCAATAACTTATAGTAAGGCCTTATTCACACGAACGTTTTAAACGTCCGTGTGACGGCTGTTGAAACAAGGGGCGTCACACGGACCTATATACTTCAATGTGCCCCTTCACACGGCCGTTTTTTTAATGGAGTGTGTGAAGGGTCCTTGAGAAAATAGGACATGTCCTATTTTTTTCACGCTTCACGTATCCCTCCATAGACTGTAATCTATGGGGGATGCGTGATATCGCATCTTGCAGCGCAGGGCACTAATCCACCTCGGACGTTAAAAACTGCATTTACGCTGCATTTTCTCAGCGTGGGCATAGGATTTTCTAAAGTCCGCAGTGTTTACGCTATGAGGGAACCCAGCTAACGCAGCAAAACGCTGTGTGTGAATCCAGCTTAAGGTTATCTTCAAACGGCATATGTTGGAGTAAAAAAAAAAAATACAAGGCTTTGTCTGAACCCATACGCCAAAGTCGGGTAGGGGGAATTATGGAAAGAGTAATGAGCGCGATCCCGCTCGTTTAACGCGTTAAATGCGGTGGTCAATAGCGACCGCAGCATTTAAAATAGTTAGAAAGGAGGGGGTGACCCCCTCTAAGAGCCCATCGTGCCCCCCCCCCCCCCGCAACACAATCATGGGGGGCGATGGTTGCTATGGCTGCCTGTGGGCCTAATGAAGTCCCCCAGGTCCACCATCTTTGTGCTCCTATTAAGCCCTGCCTCTTAGACATGGATTGGGTACAGCCTCATGCATAAAACTGCGCCAGTGTTACTCCTAATAGCCAATTAGATCATCCTGGTCATTTTGCTCTTGGAAGATTAATGTCAGAATTTAGTTGCTATATTTTCTTAACACCGTTTTGGTGCAATGGGAACGGTAAGCTCGTACTAGCATTAATTCCGCTAAATACATTAGGGTAATGATGAGAAAGATACTTCTGAAAGAACAACCGCTAGTAGAACATCTTCCCGACAGCAAAGTCTTCTAAGCAGGTGGCATGGCCAGATATTTTTATGCCACTACAGAACGAAAGGTTATTTTGCCACGGCAGCAACGACCACCCAATGCTGCTGTAGATTAGCGGTGCTGTAGATTAGCGGTGCCGTAGCTTAGCTTTCCGCTTTATGTATGAGATGCGTCAGATGTATAGGAATAGCATATTAGTTTGCGCTTTCTGTAACTTCCTTAGACTTGAATAAGAGTGGCACTCACATGCCGTCATCTCTCTATTCAGTATGTGAATGGATGCGGCTGCCATGCAAAATGGGGGTCAGCATGCTCCCGATAGAAGGGGTACCTCCTCTGGATCCCCAAACTAGCAGACATTTATGGCATATTCTGTGGATGTGCCATAAATGTTTCAGATGGGAAAACACCCTTCATGAAATAATTACCCCACATTTAATTTGACATTATAAAAATAAAAAAATCAATGCACAAAAATCAATATCAGGCCCATTTTATAGAATTCTGCTAAGCCAACATATTTAAATATACAAATAGATATTTTAATTGATAAAAATAATCTGGAAAACTTAAACGTTTATTCAGCAACAAGAAAAAAACATAAAAAAAATTAAAATAAAGCCATTTATTGCAGAATGGTTGTTCCAGCTGCCAACAATAAATGACCTGGTGAGGTTTAATGTTCAACATATATAAAAAGAAGTCACGTAGAGACAGATAAAAGTTCAGACGCTTTAAAACAATCAACACGAAAAAGACACAAACGAAAGGTTAAAAATAAAAAAAACAAATGTTCTGAGTGAGGCGGGAGACTATTTACACGAGTGGTGTCGTCGCTCAGTTCTGGACTCTTAGCGGCAGTTTGGATCTGGGGAGGGAGGTGTCGGCATCTTCGGAGAGTTTTGATCGCTCCAGGATTGTTGCACTTGCTTTGTTTTCCTTTTCTTTTCGGTGTCCTTTCTTTTGCTGTTGAATACAGTGAAAAGTAAGTTAAAGAAGGGTGTGATAAAGACATACAACTAGTTAATAGGATTCTAGAGTGTTATTTATTAGTATTCTATATATTTTATGTTGAAGGGAGTCTGGGCACTGCACTGTTTTTCATACTGATGACCCATCTACAAGATAGGTCATCAGTATATGATCGGTGGGGGTCAGACACCCAGACTCTGCACCGATCAGGTATCCCGGCTGACTCTGGGCACCAGCAGTTATGCAGTGGTCTGTGCCAGAAGTCTGACTCCGGTCAGTGTGTAGCAGCCGTGCTGGGTTCCTGCAGCTCTGCTATATGGTGACCGGAGCCACCTGCTTCCAGCACCAACTACTGCATAACTTCTGGTACCCCAAGGCAGCCAGAACAGCTGATCGGCGTGGGATCTAGGTGTTGAAACCCCCACCGATTAAAAAAAAAAAAACACCCCCTGCCTGGACACCACCTTTAGGCTTTGTTCACACGGAGTATTTTGCCGAGTTTTTTGATGCGGAAACCGCGTCGCAAAACTCGGCAAAAACGGCCCAAGAACGCCTCCCATTGATTTCAATGGGAGGCGTCGGCGTCTTTTTCCCGCGAGCAGTAAAACTGCCTCGCGGGAAAAAGCAGCGACATGCCCTATTTTCGGGCGCTTCCGCCTCTGACCTCCCATTGACTTCAATGGGAGGCAGAGAAAGCGTAATTCGCGCTGTTTCATGCCTGCGGCGCTCAATGGCCGCGGGCAAAAAACGGCACGAAAATCGCCGTGAAAATCGGCGTGCAGGGAGAGGAATATCTGCCTCAAACTTCCAAACGGAATTTTGAGGCAGATATTCCTCCTGCAAAATACCCCGTGTGAACATAGCCTTAAGATGTATTCACACTAAAATAAACCTTCACTTTTTAAATGGACCTATTAAAGCTGCGCTGTGATTGGTTTTAATAAATGTGGCCCTAGAGTGCTCAGTCAAGAAACAGGCAAAGTATATTAGGGATTTAAACAGATTCAGGTCTTATACATTGCATTGGTCGTCCAACCCCCTCCTTGCAGCTGGACACACGTATTGGATAGAGAACAGGTTTTTTTTTTTTTTTTTAAATGCAACTCCTCTCTTATATATTAAAACGGTCTGCATCTGTGGCGTCACTAATCAGACACTGCGACTGTGGCAAAAACCTGTCAATGTCGCTTCAGTTTCTCTTTACCATAGGAAATTGCAGTCGCATCACGGTATTCCCGCAATTTTATTACTTCTCGTACACGAGTGGTAGAACCCTGTATATTACACAGTTGTGACCCTGCTGCTAATCATACACATTTTAAAAGAATGAAGGGGTTAATGTCGATTCGTCTTTCAAACTAAACTTCTGCTTACTCAAAAAGAGGTTCTGCAGCAGTTCACACGTGAAGGTAAAAGAATAAATTGTACCTGGAAAAAGGGAACGCCGCCATTTTCCTGGCAAACTACATTGACATCTATGAAGGATTTCTCACTCATGATGCTGTCATTTACAACTGGTTCATCTTCAAGGGAGTCCTGATCAAGAATGAAGTCAATTAACAGAGATTCACAAAAACGCTAAACAAAAAAGGGTAATCCACATACCGCTGCCAAAGTAAATAAAACTGCACAAAAACTGGCCCCACCAAATTGTTAACGTAACCCCTTCCTGGAAGAGGCCAGGAAGGAAAGTATGGAGCTTGCTCACGTGCTGAGCCCGCTACACAAGACGCTTGTTTAACCCTCTAGATGCCGTGGCCAATAGCAACCTTGGCATCTAATCAATTATAAAAAGGCCAGGGCGGCCCCCTCCAACAACTTATAGCCCCAACATAGCGGTAAGAGAGGTTTTGTAGAACGAGTTCGATTTTCTTTGGTCACCATTGTGGGGTAAACAAACATTGGCACCTTCAGACTGGACTGTCCGCACATATAAGACGAGGGCACCAACTGCAGGCGTTACATGGGTGCTCCAGAATTCTAAGGAACCCCCACTTTTTTTTTCTCATTTACAAAGTGATGAATGTGTACAAAGAGTTAAAACGACAGGTCAGAGCAATTAAGCGGCCATGACTGCTTTTCTGCAACGAACAACCGTAAGGGTATGTTCACACGCAAAAACGTCTGATTATACGGAGCTGTTTTCAAGGGAAAACAGCTCCTGATTTTCAGACGTTTAAGCCACTCGCGATTTCCGCTGCGTTTTTTACGGCCGTTTTTGGAGCCGTTTTCACATAAGCCGTTTGATAAGTCTATGAAAAATGGCTGCAAAAACGTCCCAAGAAGTGACCTGCAATTTTTCGCAGCCGGTTTTTTACGCGGCCATTTTTCAAAACGGCAGTCTAAAAAAACGGCCCATCGGAATAGAACGCCGTTTTTCCCATTGAAATCAATGGGCAGTTGTTTGGAGGCGTTCTGCTTCTGATTTTCCGGCCGTTTACGGCCTGACAAACGGCCGAAAATAAGCCGTGTGAACATACCCTTAGAGCGCCTTATTAAAAAGTATGCTTTTATTGGTGGCATATTTCATTTGGAGTAATTTTGTACATGCTTTTTTTCTGTGCCGTCTTTGAAGTCTAAGGCCCTATTCACACTTTTTGCCGCGGAAACAACGGCCGAAATTGGCTCCCATTGATTTCAATGGAGGTGGAGGAGTTTTCGTTACTGTGAGCAAAAAAAAAAACGCTCGCGGTAAAAAGCAGCGACATGCCCTATCTTGAGGCGTTTCCCGCCTCAAAAACCCCATTGAAATCAATGGGAGATAGAAATAAACGCTTTTTTTACGCGATTTGACACGTTTTTCGGCAAAACCGCTCGCGGTTATTCCATTTTTCTGTTGCAGATAGCTAACAAAAAAAAACACACGTGGAAAAAAAGCGCGTTTGGTGCAAATCCACTTCACAAAACTGGAGCGGATTTTCAGTCATAATTTTCTGCCTGCAATAAACTGTGTGAACATACCCTAAGGGAACTAAAAAACACTGGAAAAAACGCCATACCCAGAGGATGCTGCGTTTGATGCAATTTTGTTAGTGCTGTTTTTTCCAAAGACGCCACAGATCATAATGCAGTTGAATGTAGTGCATTTTACTATAGACTTTAATGTTAGGGTATGTGCACACGTAGTGACCAAAAACGTCTGAAATTACGGAGCTGTTTTCAAGGGAAAACAGACCCTGATTTTCAGACGTTTTTTCAGCAACTCGCGTTTTTCGCTGCGTTTTTACGGCCGTTTTTGGAGCTGTTTTCATTGGAGTCTGAGAAAACGGCTCAAAAAACGTCCAAAGAAGTGTCCTGCATATAATGTATAGAAGTGTCCTGCATATAATGTATATAAGTGTCCTGCATATAATGTATATAAGTGTCCTGCATATAATGTATAGAAGTGTCCTGCATATAATGTATAGAAGTGTCCTGCATATAATGTATAGAAGTGTCCTGCATATAATGTATAGAAGTGTCCTGCATATAATGTATAGAAGTGTCCTGCATATAATGTATAGAAGTGTCCTGCATATAATGTATAGAAGTGTCCCGCATATAATGTATAGAAGTGTCCCGCATATAATGTATAGAAGTGTCCTGCATATAATGTATATAAGTGTCCTGCATATAATGTATAGAAGTGTCCTGCATATAATGTATAGAAGTGTCCTGCATATAATGTATATAAGTGTCCTGCATATAATGTATAGAAGTGTCCTGCATATAATGTATAGAAGTGTCCTGCATATAATGTATATAAGTGTCCTGCATATAATGTATAGAAGTGTCCTGCATATAATGTATAGAAGTGTCCTGCATATAATGTATATAAGTGTCCTGCATATAATGTATAGAAGTGTCCTGCATATAATGTATATAAGTGTCCCGCATATAATGTATATAAGTGTCCCGCATATAATGTATAGAAGTGTCCCGCATATAATGTATATAAGTGTCCTGCATATAATGTATAGAAGTGTCCTGCATATAATGTATAGAAGTGTCCTGCATATAATGTATATAAGTGTCCTGCATATAATGTATAGAAGTGTCCTGCATATAATGTATAGAAGTGTCCTGCATATAATGTATATAAGTGTCCTGCATATAATGTATAGAAGTGTCCTGCATATAATGTATAGAAGTGTCCCGCATATAATGTATAGAAGTGTCCTGCATATAATGTATATAAGTGTCCTGCATATAATGTATAGAAGTGTCCTGCATATAATGTATAGAAGTGTCCTGCATATAATGTATATAAGTGTCCTGCATATAATGTATAGAAGTGTCCTGCATATAATGTATATAAGTGTCCCGCATATAATGTATATAAGTGTCCCGCATATAATGTATAGAAGTGTCCCGCATATAATGTATAGAAGTGTCCTGCATATAATGTATAGAAGTGTCCTGCATATAATGTATAGAAGTGTCCTGCATATAATGTATAGAAGTGTTCTGCATATAATGTATAGAAGTGTCCTGCATATAATGTATATAAGTGTCCTGCATATAATGTATATAAGTGTCCTGCACTTCTTTTGACGAGGCTGTATTTTTACGCGTCGTCGTTTGACAGCTGTCAAACGACGACGCGTAAATGACAGGTCGTCGGCACAGTACGTCGGCAAACCCATTCAAATGAATGGGCAGATGTTTGCCGACGTATTGTAGCCCTATTTTCAGACGTAAAACGAGGCATAATACACCTCGTTTACGTCTGAAAATAGGTCGTGTGAACCCAGCCTAATATCTAACCTCACAAAAAAAACATCATTAAAAACGCCACAATACATGCAGCAAAATACTAAATCCAGCCTTCTGGTGCAGCGGAAATAGGAGTTTATTCACACAGAGAATCTAACTGCCTGCATCAGCGACCTTCAGATGACCAGTTCCATTTCTCCAACCACTCCCCACACCCGCTGATATGGAGGACGCCTCACCTCATCCACAGGCTCCTCCGATATGGAGACCACACTGTTGACCGCCGCCTGAAACTCTTCCTGCTGCTTTCTAAACTGTTCTAGGAGGAGATCTCTTGGGTGAGACTTTATGAGAGAAGAGGGGTAAGTATAGGCTCTCCTCTGAGGTGTGGCACCTGCAACAGAAATTCGTGAAAACCCTCTGTACCTGGATCAGTAAAACCCAGTTTAAAATCCAACCAAGCAAAAACTACAGCAGCGACTGTTCCTCGGCATCTCACCTGTAGGGACGTCATTTCGGAGTTCCTCCTGCAGGTAAGCATTAACTCTTTTCAAGCCGGCCCTTGTTTGCGCGTGAAGCTCCAGCTGCTGTTCTGCAATCATTTCTTTACCACTGTTGACCTGTTCAACTAGCCTGGTGAATTCACCCTCCTCAGTAAGCTTCTGCTGGTTCACCATGTCTGTAATCTGACCCCCTGAGGAGGTGCAGCTGTCATCCATACCCTGGGGGGGTTACAATAAAAAAAATCACTAAAATGATCAATTCATCTACAACATTTACAGAGCGTAGCAATAGTACTGGGGCAAAGATGGATGTGCGCCGTGTCAGCGTTATATCAATAGTCGATATTTTTAAAAACGTATGGTCTGACCTTAGAATAGGCCGTTACTATTAGTGGGGGGGGTCTGACTCCCAGCACCCCCACGAATCAGTTGTTTGAAGGGGCCGCAGCACTTGTACGAGTGTTGCAGCCTCTGTTTACAAGGATTTATTTTCCCTTTGTAGCAGCTGTACAAGGTATTGCAGCGTTGTCCCATTCACTCATATAAACGCCGCTGCCCCTTCAAACAGCAGATTGGCGTGGGTGCCGAGAGTCAGATTACACCTTTAATCAAATAAATGCATTGTGCTTGCTATATAAGGGGTGACTCATCAAGACCACCCTTTTCCACATGCCCTATTAGTGCATACGTACATCACAGATCCCCCTGATTCGTATGGCCAGCATGTAATTCTACATAGGATGCTGCAGGGAAAATAGCCGCAGCTTTCCCCAATAACCGATTGCCAGGGGTTTCGGAAGCTGGGCACATGGCTGGGCCAGCGTCTATATAACTGCAATATAAATATGCAATACTTAATGAGACATGGGATTTACCTTGTGGAAGCTTTGAAGCTGGGTTTTTGTATCTAGTAAGTAGCAATCCTGCTGATCCATAATAGAAACCATTTTGTACCGGGTCGTCTCACACCAGCGCTCCGTTTCCTGAGACAGGGCAGTGATGTCGCCGCCGAGCTTCTCACCTAGGCGGTTTGATGCCTCTATGGTGCTTATGTTAGATGCAGCCAGCTGCCGAATCTCACTGGCTACACCTTCACTGCGGTCTATGAATACCTTGTGATGACTGGAGGTGAGATCAATGGCTTCGGTAGAAACACTGCAAAAAAAAAAATAATATATATATATAATTTATAGAATCCAAAAATCAGGCAGCACTGCAAGGTATAAGCAAGGTAGAAAAAGGTGCTTTATTGGTCCATATACACACAACGTTTCAGCTCAACACAGGAGCCTTTCTCAAGTGAACCGATTCATGTCATAACCACACATTTATAGGAGAACCAATATTATAAAAAAGTAGTGCCAATAAAATGCAACAACACATAAGTTTGCCAAAAGGTACATAGTGAATTCATATATGCAACATTAAATGAGTGAGGAATGTGTTATAAAGATACTATCACAACAGGACTGTAATACATAACATAATACATTACAGAAAGTTATATAGTCTAACAATCTTTAAATTGTATATAATTAGATAGGATCGTGCACATGTGTAGATATCACTACACTTGAGGGACTCACCGAGAATAAGGATCCGGCTCCAACGTAAACACAAAACATGTGCTGCAATCACCATTGTGGAGCTGTCAGAAGCATTGGATGCATTAGTATTCGTGCTGCGCATGTCATGCATGCGCAGTCACGAAGGGAACGCCAATCAGCCATACCCGAGGAGGGCAAATGCCAATCATAGACATGCGAAGAAAATCCACAATGAGAAATGGAATTTTAGGAGTGAAGGGGAAAAAACCTTTATCACTCCTATTTGATACAGGAAGACAATATGTACTAGAATGCCAAATATGTATGTGCGTATATAAAGAGACCTCAGTCTACTACGTAGAGGATTAAATACAGAACCCTAAATCACGGGTATTCTGAAAATGACATGAAATGGTAATGAATCCTAATACCAAGGAAGACATGGTTTGAATATCTAATGTAAGAGGTGTAACTGTATGCAAAATTTATTTAATAACGGTACCCAGAGGAAACTCAACGTTTAAGCCCCCTGGTTTAAGTGTACCCAATCTGTAAATCCACTGCAACTCGCGGCGTTTCGCCACCCCTGCGTAGTGGGGGTACATGATCTACTATCCAAAATTTCAAGTCTCTTTCACCGTGTTTAAAATCAGAAAAATGTTTAGAGACCGGAAGGTCAAGTCTCTTTTTTCGTATAGTATAGCGGTGTTGGTTCAGTCTCGTTTTAGCATCAAGTGTCGTTTCTCCTACATACAGGAGACGGCAAGGACATTGGAGTACATAGATAATAAATTCAGTATTGCATGTCAAAAAGTAATTGATGAAGAATTGTTTACCAGTATCAGGATGCACAAACTGACTGCCCTTGACCAAAAGCGTGCAGTTCGTACAACTGAGACACGGGAAACAGCCCTTCCTGGGGGAAGATAAAAAAGTCTGTCGTTTAATTCTTGATGGACCAAAGTCCGATTTTACTAACATCTCACAAATTGGGTGGTCTACGGTAAGTGAACAGGGGCGGTCTTCTGAAAGGTTCTACATGTGGGAAACATCGACCCAACATGGGCCAATACAACCGTATAACATCATATATCCGATTACTCATTTGTGTATGAGTGGTAATAAATGGGATACGTTTTTGATCCCTATGTATCCTGTCCTGTAAAAGATCAGCTCTAGGGATAGAATCTACCCTACGTCTGTGCTGTTCTAATATACGTTTGGGGTATCCTCTGGCTTTGAACTTATCCATCATCTGATCAAGGTCAACAGAAAGTTTGTCAGGTCTATCTATGATTCTCTTGGTTCGCATAAGTTGACTAACCGGCAAAGAATTAATCATTTTTCTAGGATGTGAGCTGTCATCTCAGTAAGCTATTCCTATCTGTAGTTTTAACGAATAAATCAGTGTAGAATGTAGTTCCACTCAGTTCCACTAGCACATCCAAAAATTGCAAAGTACTTTTGGAACTGACCAATGTAAACTTCACTGTCTGATCTATGGTATTCAAGAAATTATGGAAATCCGTAAGCTCAGAGGAACTGCCAGTCCAGACGAGGAAGACCGTCTATGTACCTCCACCATCGCAGCACATGCCGAAAAGGTTTTGACACAGACGAGATCCTCCTCGAGTGAACGCATATAAATGTTAGCATATGTAGGGGCAATGTTGGAGCCCATGGCAGTTCCCTGGCATTGGATAAAAAACTGATCACAAAAAAGGAAATAATTCATTGATAGAATAATTTCCAAAAGTGATAATATAAAGGATCTACATTCAATAGAGTAATCCGACTGTTGTAATAGTATCTCAACGGCTCTCAATCCACCCTCATGCTGTATGGACGTGTAAAGCGAAGTTACATCGAAGGAGGCCAAGATGACCTCCGCTCCTTCATCAAGTTTAATCTCCTGTAAATTTATTTTAAAAATCCGCTGTGTCCCGTATATAAGAACGTGCCCCCATAGCAAATTCCCTTAGACATCTGTCAAGAAAAATCGCTATATTAGAAAAAATAGAGTCAGATCCAGAGACGATCGGTCGCCCTGGCGGGTCTGTCAGAGTTTTATGAATTTTAGGCAATATATATATCACGGGGGTAATGGGATGTTCGACAATCAGAAATTTTTTCAAGTCGTCATCAATGAGGCCCCCATTACTGGCGTTATTGATAGCGTTTTGAATAGTCCTGGAGATATCAAATTTAGGGTCATACGAGATTGGTGTATAGATGGTTGTGTCTGCAAGCTGGCGGTATATTTCCTTCAAATATTGTGAGGTATCCATGACAGTAGCCCCGCCTTTATCAGCCGGTTTGATAGTAATACTGGATTAGGATTGATTACCATTTCATGTCCTTTTCAAAATTTTATTACATGTTTTTAATACACTTCTTTGTTCACAGATCACGTATTTTCATATCACATCGCGGCATTGATCGACTCACCGATACTGGGACTGGCTCATTTATACTAATGAAATATGCGTATTGTATTTTCTGTTGAAAATTTTGACAACTATAATTAGTATTTTCAAATGCATTGAGACGCGCCAATATTGGACATGTGGTTTGAGTTAGACATGTACAACTATGCAATATGTGCGTGCATGTATATATATATATATATATATATATATATATATATATATATATATATATACACACACATATATACACACACACATATATACACACACAATCAGGAGCTGATTTATCTTTTCAGAATACCCGTGATTCAGGGTTCTGTATTTAAAGAGGCTCTGTCACCAGATTTTGCAGCCCCTATCTGCTATTGCAGCAGATCGGCGCTGCAATGTAGATTACAGTAACGTTTTTATTTTTAAAAAACGAGCATTTTTGGCCAAGTTATGACCATTTTCGTATTTATGCAAATGAGGCGTGCAAAAGTACAACTGGGCGTGTTGAAAAGTAAAAACTGGGCGTGTATTATGTGTGTACATCGGGGCGTGTTTACTTTTACTAGCTGGGCGTTCTGATGAGAAGTATCATCCACTTCTCTTCAGAACGCCCAGCTTCTGGCAGTGCAGCACTGTGACGTCACTCACAGGTCCTGCATCGTGTCGGCACCAGAGGCTACACTTGATTCTGCAGCAGCATCGGTGTTTGCAGGTAAGTAGCTACATCGACTTACCTGCAAACGCCGATGCTGCTGCAGAATCATCTGTAGCCTCTGGTGCCGACACGATGCAGGACCTGTGAGTGACGTCACAGCGTGATCTCTGGAGAACACGGCTGTGTCTGCACTGCCAGAAGCTGGGCGTTGTGAAGAGAAGTGGATGACACTTCTATACACAACGCCCAGCTAGTAAAAGTAGTAAACACGCCCCGATGTACACACATAATACACGCCCAGTTGTACTTTTGCTTTTCAACACGCCCAGTTGTACTTTTGCAAGCCTCATTTGCATAAAGACGAAAATGGTCATAACTTGGCCAAAAATGCTCGTTTTTTTAAAATAAAAACGTTACTGTAATCTACATTGCAGCGCCTATCTGCTGCAATAGCAGATAGGGGTTGCAAAATCTGGTGACAGAGCCTCTTTAATCCTCTACGTAGTAGACTGAGGTCTCTTTATATACGCACATACATATTTGACATTCTAGTACATATTGTCTTCCTGTATCAAATAGGAGTGATAAAGGTTTTTCCCCCTTCACTCCTAAAATTCCATTTCTCATTGTGGATTTTCTTCGCATGTCTATGATTGGCATTTGCCCTCTTCGGGTATGACTGATTGGCGTTCCCTTCGTGACTGCGCATGCGTGACATGCGCAGCACGAATACTAATGCTTCCAATGCTTCTGACAGCTCCACAATGGTGATTGCAGCACATGTTTTGTGTTTACGTTGGAGCCGGATCCTTATTCTCGGTGAGTCCCTCAAGTGTAGTGATATCTACACATGTGCACGATCCTATCTAATTATATACAATTTAAAGATTGTTAGACTATATAACTTTCTGTAATGTATTATGTTATGTATTACAGTCCTGTTGTGATAGTATCTTTATAACACATTCCTCACTCATTTAATGTTGCATATATGAATTCACCATGTACCTTTTGGCAAACTTATATGTGTTGTTGCATTTTATTGGCACTACTTTTTTATAATATTGGTTCTCCTATAAATGTGTGGTTATGACATGAATCTGTTCACTTGAGAAAGGCTCCTGTGTTGAGCTGAAACGTCGTGTGTATATGGACCAATAAAGCACCTTTTTCTACCTTGCTTATACCTTGGAGTGCTGCCTGATTTTTGGATTCTACTACAGCAGGTCTGTTAGCCCTGACCTGGTCAGGTCGGCACCCACCTACGATTTACAAGGCTGTGCGGCTGACATTGTATTTGGACACATATATATATATATATATATAAAAAGTTACTGGAAACCTGAGGAACCCACAGCGAAATCCTGCAACGACGTACAGCATAACGTAAGTGAACAAGTTTATAACAAACCCTATTCACTTAGGGGCAGATTTACTAAAGCGCACCCGCAGTCGGCAAGATGCAACTAAATTATTATAGAGCAGCACGCTTTTTAATTATAAAAAAAGTAGCCACATCTGGTGCAAGAATGTAAACTCTAGCCCACATTTTAGTTTGTGGCAAGAGCATAGATTTTGAAATCCACAGCATGCTCCGTTGTGGAAAGGTAATGGATTTTCACCAAAGATTTTATTAACTAATGAATAAAATCCACGGCTACACACCCACCAACTGCCTCTAAATCCACGTGTTCTACATAGATTTCGTAGCAGATTTATAGGCCGTTTCATCAGCGTAAAATTGACACCACGTGTGAACACAGCCGAATGTCTATTTTAATGGGCTAGCCATTTCCCAAGTTTATTCTCGAACACAAACAAATGCAATGAACATAGTGCAATAGAAAGTCTATGGGCCCGACCACCAACTGCTTTCTGAGAAAAGCCGTTCAAAAACGAAGCGGCTCAGCGTTCACCAGAGTGCTTCTGCCGCTTCATTTTACCCTTCGGTGGGATCTCCGTGCTCGGACCCCCCACCGATCAAAGCTTGACATGTCATTAGGATTTATATGAATTAAAAGATCTTACTTATCCAGATTTTGCTGAAATTGACCGGCAGAATTCTTAAGTTTCCCTCCTTTAACAAGAAGACCCTCAAAGCTCTGATTTGTTTCCACGGCAAGGAGATTCAACTGGCTTTGGAGCAAACTTAGGACATTGCTCAGTCCCTATAAAGAATAGCATAAATAGGTTTCATTTATTTATATTCTTCTATTTAAAAAAAAAAAAAAAGAAGCTTAAACATTCAATCTGAAAAACTAGAAACTTCACTTTTATCAGTCTTCTGACCGGTCATAAAACAACAATGGTTGTCAGAGTCACAGCAGGCCACGCCAACCCATCGGTGATCAGACCAGCCTCGTCTCTTCAGCAGGACTCCACCTAATCCGCAGTAGTCACAGTAAGGCCTTCCCTCCCCCATGTACTGGACTCCTGTGATGTTTTCTGCTGGGTGGAAGCTACATACGAGCCTATTACTTCTATTAACAGAGACCGATGCCAGAGGACTACGTAGCACCATCATGTAAAAGCAAAGAAAGATATAACGTGATGCGATCAGTGACCTCTGGCAATGGGTGGATGAAACTGGATATTTAAGCCATGAAGGCAAGCGAGCATGCATAACCGAGTCACCATGGCAGATTTGCTAGTCGCAATTAAGTTTTGTCCAGCTCTGCAATTGGTCTCTTGGTTACAGACCCTCATTGACAGGTAAAAGGGGTTGTCCCAGAATCAACATATGTCACCTATCCACATGATAGGTAATAAGTGTCTGATCGCTGGGACCCCCACGATCACTAGAAGCGGGATCCGGCGGCCCCTGTTTTTCCTCACCATATGACCGTATTGAGAACTTTGACTGGAGTGGCAGACGAGAAGACACACGGGCAGTGAGTAGGAAGGGGGGGGGGGGGGGGGTCAGGACCCCTGTTGTAGTGATTAATGGAAAATCAGAGGTGCACATAAAAAGTTTGCTACAAATCAACGCCTCACGATAGATCCGCAGGTAAAACTGGTGCGGAAAATACAAAGATTTCCGCAGCAATACACGCTGCAAAAATGTTCTGTTTGCTGTGGATTTCCATGACGGATTTAGGCTGGGTTCACACGTGGCGGAATTTCACTTGAATTCCGCTGCGGACACTCCGCAGCGTTAATCCGCAGCGGAGCCGTTTGTCCATTGACTTCCACTTCTATTTAGAAGTGTTCGTTTAGACGATGCGTAAAATTCCGCTGCGGAGCATAGGCTGCGGAGCGGAATTTGGTGTCCGCAGCATGCTCTGTCTGTTGCGGACCAGTGGCGGACTGGTTGCGGACTCATGGCGGAATTTCTCCATTGACTTCAATGGAGATTCTAAGTTCCGCAATGAAGTCCGCAGCTGTCATGCACATGTTATGTGTGCTGCGGATGCGTCTGGCTTTTTTGACATGACATTTCTTCATTCTGGCTGGACCTATGTATTTCTAGGTCTACAGCCAGACTGAGGAAGTCAATGGGGCTCCAGTAATTACGGGAGCGTTGCTAGGAGACGTCAGTAAATAGTCACTGTCCAGGGTGCTGAAAGAGTTAAGCGATCGGCAGTAACTGTTTCAGCACCCGGGACAGTGACTACCGATCCCAATATACAGCAACCTGTAAAAAAATAGAAGTTCATACTTACCGAGAACTCCCTGTCCGGCTTCCCAGGATGACGTTTCAGTCTAAGTGACGGCTGCAGCCAATCACAGGCTGCAGCGGTCACATGGACTGCCGCGTCATCCAGGGAGGTCGGGCTGGATGCCGAAAGAGGGACGCGTCACCAAGACAACGGCCGGTAAGTATGAAATTCCTTTACTTTCACTAGGGAAAGTGCTGTCCCTTCTCTCTATCCTGCACTGATACAGAGAAGGGAAGCACTTTTCCCGCAGTCCGCAGCAGCTAGTCCGCATCAATTTACTGCACATTTTGGGCTGATCCGCCGCAGAATCTGCAACGCAGATTCTGTGCAGCATTGATGCGGACAGTTGCGGAGGAAATCCGCCACGTGGGGCCATGCCCTTACCTGCAGTTATTGGAGATCCCCTGCAGAGTATCCTGCCTGTGGGAACATAACCTTAAATGTGGAGGTATCTTTTAAGCAATCAAGGTACCCCCAAACCCCTTTAGACATTACTACCGAGCACTTGAGAAACGCAGGTATAGGCTGCCACAATAATTCTACATTGCTACCTGTGAGTGCAGACTCCGGGCGGCTTCCAGCTCTTCTTTCAAACTCTCAGACTCGGCCTGAATAGTGGAAAGAGCAGACGTAGAATCCAGATGTAATCTGTGCAGCCTCCTAGAATGCTCGGTGAAGAACCGCTCCATGTCGTCTTTATGAGAGTCCACCTGCGAACAGTTACATTACATTCAACTCCTGCACTATAGTGAGCTCTGCAAATGGAAATAACAGTCTGAATATACACAAACATTTTGTTGTTACCAAGGCCGATGAGTTCACCGCAAAATATCACTTTTTGCAATGACCGTCTATAGGTAAAATATTTAATTTTTATTCCATACTTAATATTTTTTTGACATCAATGAGGCTTTTATATGGTGTCAAAACAGAACCAGTATCTTAATTTTTTTCATTTTTATAGGTAATAATAAAAAAAAAAAGGAAACAAGGACAGTAAATTGAAGATCGCAGTGACGCACTGGGGCGAAGAGATCTTACAGGTATGTTCTCTCCGGCTTGGACATTGCAAACCCAAAAAAGTACTAAGGGGGTGAGAAAATATGTTCAACTTTGGAAACCATTCAATTGGAGCTTTTAACAAACACACCTATATAAAATAATTAATACCCCAATATGTTATTTTGGATTCGCTCCCATCAGCCAAAGAAGAATAGAGAGATTTTAAAGTTTACAAGTCCCCGCACCCACCGATGGCTCAACTGTACTTTGTAGAAACATTCTCCACTTTCTTTTTAGTTACAAATGTATTCACGCACCTTGTCAGCAACAGCTGAGAAATTCTGCAAACATCGACTCATCTGCGAATTCAGATCCAAAACAGAGGTCACAACTGGCAGCAGGTCGGATGCCAGGGCTTTCTGCAGAGCAAACCGGTGCTGATCCTGTCAGGAGAGATTACAGTAAGTGATACACAGAAGGGCATCGCGGCATAGAATTAGAGAACATGATAAATCATTTATAAACCACACAGTGCAGCCAACTACGTTAGTAAAATAGAGTTTTCCACGTAACCGCTGGTTGACCCCCTCCCCTCAAAGCCTTTAGAAAGGACCCTGCAGATTTGCACACCAGTGTGATATTTAATCCGCTCCCCTCTCATATGACTTCACATTTCCATTGTAGTTAGAAGGGAAATGCCAGCCGGAATCTCCATAGAGAAAGCAGAGATAGTGAACCATCCGATCACTACACACACATTAATACAGTAAGTGGCATTTAACATTGTGAATGTATCAGATGCCCCGAGAACAACATCTTTTGTTATTGTACCTGTTAACAAGGACCCGTCACCTCTCCTGACATGTCTGTTTTAGCAAATACTTGTATTCCCCATGAAATAATTCTGGATAATTTTTTTTAGAACTCTATTGTGGTGCCGTTCCCCTATTATTCCTCCTAGAAATGCATGAATATTACCATTCCCCTTGTCAAAGGGGTGAGTCCCTGCAGCCTGACCATATCCATACAGTTGACAGTGTGAGTTTGTGTATGGACACACCCAGTGGTCAATTTATTTATACATTTCTAGGAGGAATAACTGAGGACCAGCACAACAAGAAAATATATATATTCCAGAATTGTTATTTTATGGTGATTAGTACTTACTACACCAGGCATGTCATGAGTGATGACAAATCCCTTTTAAGAACCCAAATCCTTCCCTCTAAGGCAGCTCAGCGGTGTATGCAGCCACACAATTAGAATGGAGAGCGAAACATTTTTATTTCTTAGAATACTTGTTGCTCTCATTTATAATGGTCTGTGCTGTTAAGACACTTAAATTTTGATTAGTTGTTGTATAGCCACGATTTCATTACTACGTACCATCAGTTTCTGCAGTTCATCCTTTGCTTGAGTGGATAGGCTTTCCTGCTTTACTATTGCATCTATGCTCTGAGACACTTGACTGGACACAGTATTTTGAACCGCATTAAATGATGTGGACACGGCAGCAGCGGTGGCACTTAAAGCCGAAGAGCTGGCAGAGAGAAGGTCATCTACAAGAAAAAAGTCCAGCAAGGAACCAAACCTCATCATTCACATTTCTACACGTGTGCGTGCATTGTGTGGTTAGATTTCAATATAGCAAATTAAGTGTTCTGAACTATAATAAGCTTAAAGAGGTATTCCCAGAATCGACAGTTCTTACCTACCCACAGGTTAGGGGATCATTTTTGGACCGCTGGGGGCCCCAGTACTGGGACTTTCGATCGTGAGAACGGGAGTCGCGTACCCCATGTTCCTCCTCATTGCTCGACCGCAGTGATGTCAGGCATGAGTGATGACGCTCGATTCAAAGTCTAAGAGAATGATGGAAACAGCTGAGGACATCGCTCAGCTGTTTCCATTATTTTCAGAGACATTGAATGGAGCGGAAGACGCATGCTCAATCACCGCCCCATTCAAACCCCTCCCCACTGTGGGGGCTGCAGTAGCAAGAAACAAGGGCTTAGTCACCCAATTCTCGCAATCAGTGGGGGTCCCAACGGTGGTACCCCCAGTGATCAAACAGTTATCACCTATCCTGTAGATTCTGGAAATACCCCTTGGGCTGAACTTTGAGAGTAGGAAGATCTACAATGTAGAATCAATATGAACTTAGGCCAGACTTCTAAAGCAATAGAATATGAAATACACGTGTAATACATGCTTTGAGGGGGGGGGTCCTCTTTCCCGGATGTCAGATCCTGTACTTACTTATTGAGCTGGTACAGACATCCATCTTCCCCCGCTGCTTTGCACTGTACTCATCCACAGATTTATGAATTGCGCTAAACATGTCATCCATTTCTTCGGCAAAGTTCCCATGGACCTGGGCGTTGTGCTCTTCCACCGCTGCCTTGCGATCCAGTTTGGCATGGAGACCAGACACATCGTTTGTGGTTTCTTTTACGGTGCTCAGCAGCTAAAAGGAGTAGTTACATTGTAAGCTTTACGAAAATCCTTACAAAGACCAGCAAGAAAGGAATGATACAGCTGGCTAGATCTCTAATATGAGAAAACATTTCTATAGTAGTTTACGGTTTGTGTTTTGTTCATATGGAGACTGGATACGTTTATAAATCCCTATGAACGCATCCGATAGCATGTCAAGTGCTCTGTTATTTCAGCTAGAAAAACCCTATTAAAAAAGCGGTGGTCTCCGACAACCACTGTCCATATGTGCCATTACAGGAGTCCCTGGCTCAGGACCACCCTCTGAGACAGTAGAGAGCTGCTTAGTAAGAGTGGCCCACAGTTTAGCCGACCCAGCCCATCTATGAATTACATGGTCTGCAAGTAATACTACATCAGCACGGCATTAAAAAGGTGGAGATTCAATTTAAAGGGGTTTTCCCATAATTATTTCTAACCTTTCCACAGGATAGGTGATCAAGATCTGCGGTCGGACCCCCACCGATCAGAGACCCCCACCAAATAACTAGAATGGGTTTACCTTGCCGTTCCTGGGAGCCCCATAGGAATTGATGGGTAGCACGCATGTTCGGCAACCGCTCCGTTCATTTCTATGGGGCTGCCGAGCGCCATCTTCGGCAGCCCCCTAGAAATATATATAGAGTAGTGGCCGAGAATGCACACTACCGCTACATTTCTATGGGGCTCCGAGGAACAGCAAGGTAAACCCGTTCTCATGATCGGTGGGTGTCCATGCGGCCAGACCCCCACCGATCAGATATAGAATCACATATCCTATGAAAATCGGTGATAAATAATTATGGGAAAACCTCTTTAAAGGGGTATCCGGTTACAACAGGTTACCCCCTATCTGTAGGGTAAGGGGTAACGTGCTGATTGGTGGTTGTCAGACAGCTCGGAGCCCCACCGTTTACGAGAACCCTGAACCCCTCATTTGAACCGAGCGGCAGGTTGCTCATGGACACTGCCGCTCCAGTCATTCTCCATGGGAGCGCCGGAGATAGCCAAGCGCTGCACTCTATCTCCGGCGCTGCCATAGAGCATGAATGGAGCGGCAGTGTGCATGAGCGATCTGCCGCTCTGTTTACGGGGACCCCGAATCCCTCGTTTGAACACAGTGGGGGTCCGAGCTGTCTGACACCAACCGATCAGCAAATTACCCATTACCCTACAGATAGGGGGTAACTTGTTGTAACCGGAATACCCCTTTAAGGATTCGTTGTGTGTATGTGGACAAGCGACAATGGAGATGAAGAGTTACCTTATTAGCTGTATTGTGAAGTTTCTTCTCTGTGGTCTTTAATGCAGAAGTCACAAACTCCTCCTGAGCCAGCTGAAGTTTAGAGTCCTGTAGATTCTTATGGGTTTCCTCCAGTTCTTTGGCCTTGTTCTGCAGCACAGTGTTACAGTCCTCCAGCTCCTTCTTATTGTCCGAGAACAGCTCCGTGACCTGCCGGGAGGAAAGAAATTAAAAAAGGCAATTGAACAAACGCTGCGTTACGAATATACAGAAAGAGGTGACGTATACATTAGATAATATACATTTTATATAGTTGTCAAGGGCAACAGCTCGATTTCGACTTGGCCAAAAAATTAAAAAAAATGTATGAACTCACTCGTCTCAGCTCCTCCTCAATAGCTGCAATTTTCTCAGTGTATTCTGTAATCTGTTCTTCTTGGCAGACTAGTTTACCCTGTAGCTGCCTGTACATACAAGACAACAGCGTGAGTGCACAAACTCCATTAACCCCTTAATGACCAGGCCTTAAAATGCTCTCAATGACCAGCTAAACTGTTTTGTTTTGGCCTTTCAGGAGTCATAAGTTCAGTTTCTCAACGACGTGGCTATACGAGGCATTGTTTTATGCGGGAGAAGTTGTATTATTCCTGCGCAGTTTAGGGGTACAAAAATTGTTGCGCATATTATGTCATTTATTTTAGCGACGTGAATATAGAAAAAAAGTGACGCCATATGATTTTTTTTTATCCTGTTCACGTTTCACGCTAAATAACCTGTTACACCAATTCTTTAGGTATTATGGTCGTGAAGAAACCTAATGGGGGTAAGTTTTTTTGTTATGTAATGTATGGGCAATAATGTTCATTTTATGCTAAATAATGACATGTGGGCATTTATTATTTTTTGTTACTTTTTTAAAAATTGTTATTTAATCCAATGAAGGGATTACTTTTTAACAGCTTTATTTTATACTTCTAACGTAATAGCATAGTCCTGTACGCTATGGGTATGTTCACACGCACTATTTACGGACGTAATTCAGGCGTTTTACGCCTGGAATTACGGCCGAAAATACTGCTTGAAAGCGTCGGCAAACATCTGCCCATTCATTTGAATGGGTTTTATGATGTTCTGTGCAGACGGTCATTAAAAAAAAAAAAAAAAGACGCCGTCGTCAGTTTTCCATGGACTCCATAGAAAACCAGCTCCAATTACGTCCGTAATGGACGCTGCGAAAAACGCCTGCACATGCCATTACGTCTGCACGTGTGAACATACCCCAACACATTACACAGGCTACTGATAGGGCAGCAAGCTTTTTCAGGACAGACAGACCTGGGGTCCTTTCTAGGTTCCCAGGGCTGACTGCAGAGTGTTCCCCTAGTCTCCATAACACGATTGAAGAGGGGAGTCCCCTTTGATCATGCCACGGTCCGCAATTAAAGGGTTAAACAACTGGCATAGGAAGTTCCTCCCATCCCAGCTGTATTCATGAGGCTTCTCTAAGTACGGGACATGGTAGTAACAGCTATTGCTTAGAGAATGAGCGCTCATAACCCTTTTCTACAGCAATCCCAAGAGGCGTTGTTGTAGACTCCGGACCTGCACTATCAAGAAAGCAGGCGGTTGGGTATGGGTTAATTTCTTCAATTTCATCTTTTTAGCTACACTTACTCGAAGTTTTCACTAGAGAGATAGACTCCATTCTTCTCTCTGGCTGTAGCGAGTTCCCTCTTCAACCGCTCAATCTCTTCAGTGTATTCCTATAGAAAAGCAGATTACCATTTTAAAAAGATTTGCAAATTCACCTATTTGAAAGGTCTACCCTGTGCCCGATACAGCGCCCCTCTTATCCTTGGGCTGTTTGGAGTATTGCAGCTCAGCCTCATCCACTGGAACGTAGCCGAGCTACAATACCACACATCAGTGGTGCTATATTTGGGAGAACCTTGTTCTAATCCTATACAACTCCTTTAATGGAAGACATATCCTGTATGCCACAGGTCCGACAGTCATAAACAGAAATGAAAAGGAGGAGGTCCTACTTTTATAGTTCTGCTTCAAAAGATTGGTTTTTATTATATTTCGTATGGAAGGAAAGGTTTGTTGCCTTTAAGCACAGAGAGAAAAAAAAAAAAAAAAGACAGACCCGTGACTCATAAGGTAATATTTCCGAAAGGTTTTCGAACACTACGGTTCAGGTAGTCCTATTCCCCAGTTTGTCGTTTACCAAGTCAGTTGATCATGAGGAAGACAAAAGAAAGAAAAAAAAAAACACACCTTTTCCACGTTCTTTCGCCCGTGGGTTTGAGGCCAGGTAAAAATTGATCTTATAAGGATTATTCCTGGTAAGGACTACATAAACCATCGTGTTTGAGACAACTTACCAACACTTCTAAAATGTGAATTCAATTATATCTATATTAATAACCCATCAGGAAATTTTACCCTGTAAGTTGCGGGTCTCGTTTTCGCTTTATATAGTCTAAATATCTATGGACCATTAGGACCGAGACCCTCGCTGGCAACATCACCTTTTAAATTGTCCACATAAGAGGAATGGTGTGCACGGTCCTATAAGAAAATATATTGCCATTGAAGGGGTTGCCCGGTTCCAGTAAATTGTTACTTTTATTGATAATTAAGTTTGTATACACACACACACACACACACACACACACACACACACACACCACTTTCTTTATTAATTCCTTTACAGGTTTTCAAAATCTCTGCTAGTTACGAAGTAGAAATATTCATTGTTTACTTCCAGTGGATAAAACTCTGTCCATGGTCATGTGATTGTCACAGATGCTGGGATCATAAGACAAAGCTCTGACACACATGCGGTAACGAGCCGTGCACCTGTGTGTCCGTCACATGACCATGGACAGAAATTTATCCACTGGAAGTAAACCATGAATGTTCTTACTGAACAACAAGCAAAGGAGGAAGGAATTAATGCAGAAAGTATATTGGAAAATCGTATAACAAAATACAAAAAATAAAATAAAATTTGCCGAAACCAGACAATACCTTCAAAGGCTATGTACACCTTTGAAAGGCAAAACGTGTTTGTTTTTTTATAATTAATAAAAAGGTGAATCAGTGTGTTTTGTTTAACTTTGTAAATACTTTATTACAAATTTGTTTTACTTTTTTATTAGATACAGCCGCACTGTATTCTCTATACAGAGCAGCTGTATCTAGCACTAGTCACTGAATCAGTCAGTCCCGCGGATCCGATAGTTTCAGTGTCTGTGGGTCCTGCGTGTCAAACTATCACATCTAAGTTATGAATTAAGATGTGATGCATGATCCACCTGTAAGCTATCGCATCTTCAATGTGATAGCTTACAGGTGGATCATGCATATCAGAGAAACGCAGAACCCACTGTCACTGAACCCGTCAGGTCCACGGGACTGACTGATTCAGTGAAAAGCGCTATATGCAGCTTCTGTGTAAAGAGAATACAGCGCAACTATATCTAAAAAAGTAAAAAACATTTAATAAAATTTACAAAGTTACACAAAAACACACAGATTCACCTTTTTATTCTAATTTTTTATTTTATTTTGCCATACACAACTGATAATCAGGTCTTACTATCTAATAAATTTAATTTACAGCAAGAAAAAAGTTATTTACCTTGATGAGGGCCCGTTTGGTGAGTTTCTGATTAACCTCAGGTTTATTCATGATACTCTTTGCTCGGTTGGCATATTCCAAAGTGCTTACAGTTTCCTAATCGGAAAAAGGCAAAAAATGAAATTGTTCATAATTTTATAAGAAACGACAATATGATAAATGAGAATACAAAGTCTACATTGACATGACCCTGCCACAAACCGAGACATTTTGATACAGGTTGGTAAACTACGCAACTATTAAAGCTGCAGTTAAATGCAAGCGGCGGCAAATTCTTGCCACAGCCACATTGATTTTCAGACATTGTGTAATTCAGCGCAGCCATCCCACTCATCTGACTTCAGATAACATAAAAACCCAACCTTAGGGAACGAGCACTGCAAAACAAAAGGCCAGATGTTTGTATCATGATAAATGGCTGTTCAATCAGCCTTGTACTGTTAATTATAAAGCTCTTCAGAACAGCATATTCCTACCATGGCAAGCATTTTTATTGCTCCAATGCATCTTAAATAAAAACAATTAGGCAACTTTACAAGTAGTCTTATTGAAAAAAATGTCCCACTGTTTTATGCATACAGCTCTGATGCAGAGCTATGTGTCTCCATAGCAACAGACTACAAACAAACCCTGTGTGTAGTCGAATTCTGCAGATGAGTTACTTTTTATCTGCCCCCTCTTCTACGGTTATGGGAAGTTGCTCTAAAGGACTGCGATGACAAGTAGTGTCTAGGATTTAAGTCAACCGGGAGAAGAGGGTGGATCCATGTACGGCTATAAACCACAAAGTAGATTTTCCCCACGTAAACTAAGAGGCACATCAGATCATAAGTTACCTCTAAATTGATTGAGGCCGGAGAGA
Organism: Rhinoderma darwinii; assembly: GCF_050947455.1. Taxonomy (NCBI): domain Eukaryota; kingdom Metazoa; phylum Chordata; class Amphibia; order Anura; family Rhinodermatidae; genus Rhinoderma; species Rhinoderma darwinii. The sequence goes on along the minus strand of NC_134697.1, from coordinate 30,998,106 downwards.
CTGTGGCAATAATGGAGGTTTTTGTCCTTCCACCTAGAGAGTCCTGCAGGATCCTTGTTAGCTTAGATTCCCTGTATGGGATGTGTGGAGCTCTCTCTACCAGAGCAGTGATAACTCTACCCAACGTCAAAAGAGACTGGTTAATGTTCCCAGCTTCACGGGCTCTCTTGTCTACAGCGCCGGAGCGACCAATGTTCTCACTGCCAGCCAAATCCACCTAAGGGAAAGAAAAAAAAAGGAGACAGTACAACAGGCGCTACAGACAAGAGGTTCAGTTCACAAGCATTCAGCACCAATGAGTAGAAGACCTAATGATAATTTCCGTATCTAGGTTAATATTGAGAATCCGTAATAAGCAAATAAAGGGGTATTTCCCCCATCTTAGACTTATGGCGGATTGCTAGGCCGTATCATTAGGATTAGTGTGTGTGTGTGGGGGGGGGGGGGGTCTGGCTTCAGGGACCTACACCAATTCCAAGGACAAAGGGAACGAGGTTCTTCAGCCTTTTCTCTGCACAGCGGTGCATAGAATCCCCCAGCTGTGGAGGAAATTGCAGAACAGCTCCATTTAAGTGAGTGGTGTTACAATTCCCTGCACAGTTGGTGCACAAGTACGCAGTTGTGCAAAAAACAAACACTGAAGTAGCCAGTTAAGCCCTGCAGCCCCTGCATTTTGGGAAACTGCAGGGGACATGGCAGTCATAGCCCTACCAATCAAGGTGATGCCATATCCTAGCAATGTGCCATGACTTCTAATAGCGTGAATACCCGCTTTAAACATTCACACCTAAAAACACAATTAAATCAAAATAAAATCTTACCAGATTAAGTTTCCCAATTTTTACCAGCTCTTCTCCATCAACCGTCGTTTCTTTCATGTGAATTGTTACTGAAAACACTGAATGTGACCGACTGTAGAGAGGAATATTAAAAACAATTAAACACAAGGTACTGCAAAATAAAAACGGCCACATGAAACAGCAATGCATGTTATCTACAGTCTGCACTTGAACAATTCAAAGTCTAAATACTGAATGAAGTAACTCCACCTCTCAGAGCGGGAAATCCCAGCAGAGTCTGGAGCACAAATTAAAACCTGAATTACAGCCAACCAAAAATATGCCTGTGCACGAACTGTCGCAGCTGGGGAAACTGCACAAGGCTCGGTTATTACCTTCCATAGTATAAAGAATACTTCTCTGCTCAGAAAGGAAGCTGCATTTTTACTGACAGGGTGAGTCTATGTCAAACAGAGTATGTCGTCAATCTTTTGTATCAACTTATGTGTTGGATATATATTTTTAGCCAAATAATAAAAACTGCATGTTAGATTCCAGCCTAAGGCCCTGTTCACAGAGGTTGAGATGCATTTGGATGCAGAATCCGCTGCAAAAAAACGACCAAAATTGCTGGCCAATGATTTCAATGGGAGATGGAGACGCTTTTTTTCCCCACAATCGGAAAAAACGCTCGCGGGTAAAAGAGGCGACGTGCCCTATCTTGAGGCGTTTTCCGCCTCAAAAACCCCATTGAAATCAATAGGAGACGGAAAAACACGCTGTGAACGAAGCATTTTGCCGTGTTTTATGGCAAAAACGCTCGTATTTTTTCCTTTGCCTGTTGAAGACAGAGGCAAAAAATGCGTAAAAAAACACGTGTGGTGCAAAACCACTTAAAAAATAAATAAATAAAGGAGCGGATTTTTACAGGCCGAATTTTTTGCCTGCAAAAAATAAAAAAATAAATAAAAAAATCAGTGTTAACAGCGCCTAACTGTCTAGTCACACAGCAGCCTGTCAATGCTTGTAAGAAGGGCGGTGGGCAGCGCGGTCCTCATGAATGCATCATATTGATAACAAAGTCCACTTTATTATTTGATCACTCCTATTAGCCAAATGGCATAATAATGTAACATGCTGCCTAACATGAGCTTTAATGAAACCTTTGAAAAAAAAAAACAAAAAAAAAAAAACAACAGTTTGATGCTGAGGCAATCTAGTAGGTATCGCGAACTGCAAAGCATCACCCAATTCCAATCTCCCACCCATATAGGGGAAGGCATTGTAAACATACCTTTTGCCTCGGTCATGCAAGCTGCATGTACGAGAAAAAGAGGTTTAGTTCCCCCGGCACGATGGTCGCAAGTGCCACTCCGAGTGGCGGCCAATCAGACAGCTAGAGCAGTCACTCAGCAGAGGGACTTGGCTGGCAGCATGCAGAAAGCCAGGAGCACTTCCACATCAAGTGCCCTCTTCTGTGGCACTTGCAAAAACTGCACCAGGGGAATTAAGAATGGAACTTACATATCCGAGACAAAAAGTATGTTTGCAATTCCTACCCTTATATAAAAGCAGTCAGCAGTATTAAGGCATCAAAACTACTGACAGATTCTCTTTATTCAAAAAACAAAAATCAATGTATAACAATAAAACCTTAAGAAGCGACCTTATTAAAAAAAATATATATGTACGGAACATACCTGGAGTAAGCGTTCATTAGGGTGGATGCAGTGGTCCTCTTTGCTGCGCCTCTTTCTAAGATATGATAAACTTCATCCTTGTTGTGTACAGTCACTTCTTCCAGGCCCTTGATTATTACGCCTCTCTATGGAGACAATTATATTACATTCCAGTCTCTGCCTTAGAAGCCGACTACACGATACAGATCATAACCAACTCAAGACTCACTTTGTTGCGGGGATCATCAAACATCTGCAGCCTCTCGCTTACATCTGGAGCCGGACTTAGAAGGTCAAAAAGTTCCTCGTTGTAGATTTCCAGCAATGACACCTTCACAGAGAACTCCGTGCCATTCTCAGAAAGCTTTTCAAATATCTGGTGAAGAGTCCGAGGAATTATTCCTGCCAGAGGGTCCTGCGTACAACAAAGATTCTGGTCAGGAGTTGAAAAGTTTTGAAACATTGAAGCCTCAAAGTAATCCTAGGCCTCGTTCAAATCCTCCAACGTGGCGTGGCAAAGACTTACACAGCATGTTGGCTGACAAGACAGAATTAAAAAAAATAATATTTGCAAAAAATTAAAATTGAGATGAATGTTACAGGCAAGCTTGACCGCTCCACATCCAGGATCAGGATCCAGTCTTACCTGTTCCCAAGTAAACTCCTCATCAGCAGATCTTTCACCTTCCATAGTAAAGGTTTTCCCTGTGCCAGTCTGACCATAGCTAAAAGACAGTAAGTAACAGAAGACAATGTATGGTATTGATGTGGTAGTCAGTGGAATTTACCAACATACAGACTTTAAAGTTTCCAAAAGGAAGTCAGGGTGGTGTCAAAACCTTGGTGAATGGGACTTTGAAAGTCCCACTGACCATCTACCAGCTGCAGACATACCCTAAAGAGGTCTTCTGGTCAAATCTGTTAGACTGGTGAAGCAGTTACTTACTAAAAGAGTACAAACCGCAACCTACATAAATCAGCCTTCTCTGGCTGATGCGGAGGATCTAGTAGCAGTATACATAATATTCTGTCTGCACACGAGTTCAATTGGCACATACACCGTTAACATTAACACATTGCTGTAGCGTCATCCACGTGGAAACAAGACCTTGTTGAATGATTTTCAGATTTTTCTTTCCAATAAAAACACAGGCTGCGAAAGCAAAAAGCTGTACTTCAAACATGCACGTTCCACGTCATGACGCTTCAGCTTTATTGGAAATAAAATAAAAGATGAAGGTACAAAACGGGCGAGGGCTGGGTCTAGATTTCCTCCTACTGTTATTGTAGAATATTCTGTACTTGTGCGGTGGAGTTTGTGCAGGTGGCTGCAAACTGGAGTCAGCACGAAGATGAAACAAGTCTGAAACTAGGGGCAGGTTGCAAACTGCATGTCAGGAGGTCTGAAAATGAATATCGCAGCCTGGAACTTGTTCCCATGTCAACGGTGTGTCCCTACCTAATTGGCAGCAAGGCAGGCAGTGGCATAACATATGCTCGCCCCTGAAGTCCCGTCCCTCCCCCGCTTCAGCACCGTGGTCCCGTTCTCAGCCGCTCCAGTCCTGGAAGCTCCTGCAGTCACTGTTGCATTGGTGGAGAACGGGACCTCAGCAGTGGAGCCGGTGACAATTCAGGGGGGTGAGTATCTGCTAGTTTATTATGTCATGCCACCCACTGCTGATTGTAAAAAGTCCTGGATAACCCCTTTGAAGTTATTTTGAAATAAAATTGTTTGACAGGGCTGTCTAGGGTATTTGACGCGGTTATTACAGGTCACACATTCATAACAAGAACATATACTCACGCAAAAATGGTGCAGTTATAGCCCATAATAACCTCATTCAAGATGGGACATACCACGCTCCTGTACACTTCAATTTGTTTAGCTGAAGGGCCAAATACCTGTAGAAAAAGGGAAAGGGTATTAGTACTAAACTCTAATCACATTACAACTTTCCTGCACCCGAAGAGCTTACACTAATATATATATAACCCGCAGACATCCACAAAGGGTAGATGGTGGCCAAACAATCAGGACTAAAATAGTAAATGCTAAATTCAGTATTGCCAACTGTCTGAAGCCCTTTCCCAACCCTCATAGCTTTTACAAGTGTGGGCTCTGTGATATTGTCATAGAGCGGGGCGATTCGTGGTTTCACGCTGTGCCCGAATATATAAGACCCTCTTGCTGTATGCTTACATAGTGTACAGGGTAGCAAATAATGTAATCCGATTCTGCATGCAAACAGCACTGCATAGAAGGGACATATACAGATCACATCAAACCGACTTAGAAACTAATCAGACCATGTCTGGCCATACACAGGGGAGTATAGACATACCGTACAGTACAAATGTCAAAGTGGGTTGGCATTTTTTTTTTTTTTTTACAGTACTGGAAAGCATAGGCATCTACAATTTCAATGCCCAGCTTCCCGTTTAAGAAAAGAAATAAATATACAAATGGATCTATTAACCCCTTAAGGACACGGCCAATTTTGGCCTTGAGGACAGAGCAATTTTTTTTAGATTTTCTGCTTTGAATCCCGACGCTCATAACTTTTATTTTTCGTACGACGTAGTTGTATGAGACTGTTTTTTGCGGGACGAGTTTTACTTTATGTAGGTACCATATTTTGGTACAAATACATTATCGTTTAATTTCTATACATTTTTATTTTGGCGAAATTGCAGAAAAAAAAGCAGTTCCGCAGCAGTTTGAATTACTTTTTTTTTACACCATACACCGATCATAAATAATGTTATACATTTGTTGTACAGGTTGTTACGGTCGTGGCGATACCAAATATGTCTATTATATCATGTTTTGGGACTTCTATTTTAAAAAGTTTATTTATGAAAAATGTGTGTTTGTGTATTTTTTCACTTTTTATTCATTTATCATTATTTATTTTTTTTTACATTCATTTAACTTTTTTTTTTTTAATCCCATACAGGGATTTCTCATTTTGATTTTGTAACTGTAATGTACTGGCATAGATCTATATGCCAGTACATTAGCCTGTTACTGATCGTACACAGGCAGCTGTTACAACAACAACAGGAAATATGTTCAGACAGCCCTGGGGTCCTTCAATGGACCCTGGGCTGTCTGGCCATACGAGTTGTGGGCTTTGATCGCGTCAGTTTTTTTCTGTGACGCGATCAAAGTGCAGTCCCCCCTCCTTGAACGCCGCAATCAGCTTTCATCGCGGCGTTCAAAGGGTTAACGGCGGAGAGAAGATGTTTCTCTCCTCTGTCAGAGCAGGGCCGTGGCCCCGCTCTCGATCGCCCGTAGAGACGGCTGTCACACAGGACGAGAATGCTCGTCCTAATGCGCGAAGTACTCGCCGCTCAGGACGAGCATTCTTGTCCTGTGTCAGCAACCAGTTAAATGAATGCCCAAAGTATGCAACACTAATTTTTTGTGCTCTACATCAGTATATACTTGATGTAGAGCACAAACTGTGTGAACCAAGTCTAATCAATTTAAATTAAAAATGTTCAAAATAGGAATCACCCCTTCTTCACAAGCTGCTAAAATACAGTATATATTTTACAAAGCAGGTTTCCCTGATAATAAACTGATCAGGTGATGTCCCACTGATGGGACCCCAAGCAATCAGCTGTAATCAATAATGGAGTCTGTCAGCAAATGTTCAATTCCCCTTTAGCGCCACCACAGGGCAAACTAAGCATTACAGGATACCCATTGAAATCCCTAAGCGGTCCATGTAAGGTACAGATGTACTGGGTCCTCCACAGAGGCGCTCCTTGCACTTGCTTTTCGCTCCAGCTAATTGATGGAGATCCCCTATATTTGAAAGTGGGTTTCCCAAACCAGAGAAGTCCTATAAGCCACTATTATGAGAACGTAGCTTAACCTCCAGAGGGTCACAATAATGGTAGCCATCAGACTGCAGTGAACAGATTCATTAACATCTTCCTGTAATAATCACACAAAGAAGGTAGAAAACCGCTGCCTTCACCTACCATATCAAACGTGTAGTTTTTCTTTCCGAGTTTGTCATTTATACCACCAGTCCGGACAGAAACATCTTTATGCTGGGAGTCACATTCTAACACTGAATGAGAGTTAGCCTTCCGCTCCAACTGATTGAAGGGTCTGAAAGTAATACAAGATCCACATTGAGCCAGTGCCAACCTGATAGCCCCCATAATAACTTTGGTTCCAATGAACAAAACAATTAATAAATTCTAATACAAAGTCGTCTGCTGGTGCAATCTATAGAAAATAAAAACAGCAATAAATCCACCATCCAGAGCACATACCTGCATCTTACAACGACTTGGATGTTCTTTCCCTTGTCTTCTTTCTTGTTGGACATGGTAGATGGTTGGGATGACATAGTCACTAAAAGGGAGGGGGGACAAAACACCAAGAATTTATGTATTAGTACTTTAGAAGTTGGTGAAACGCTAGTAAGAAAGCTAAAAATTTGTTAAATAGATAAAGGGCCAATGTATTCGAGCCATTAAAGGAACAGTGTCACCCAAAAAAAAATTTTTATATCAGTTTGATGTTAGTGTTTTATTAAAAACGTTTGTATTAATTTGTGTGTTTGTGTGTTACTTTTTTTTATTTTTACACTTTGGCAGTCCCCATAGGGAAGATTTTTTTTTTTCCATTTCTGTATGTGTCGATTAACGACACATACAGACATGGAATACGGCAACTCCAGTCCATAGGAGTCAATGAACGGGACCCTTCCCATTGACTTTGCACTATGGCTCTGTCCTGCACAGACGCAGGTCAGAGTCAGACAGAGCAGAGCAGCTGTGTGCAGGGAGAGAGCAGGCGCCATCTTGAAGACCAGCTGCACTGCAGGTAAGATGTGTCTCTGCATGTCCCACTCTCTACCTCACAGACCCCCGCTCTCGTGACCCCCGACGGGCCCCCCCACCCCCGACGGGCCCCCCCCCGACGGCCCCCCCCCTTCCTTGTGTGAAGGACACACGATGAAACTGTACTGGGAAAGCCCTGAACAGTAAATCTCTCTAGTTGTGCTGAGACTGTTTGGGGATGTGACTAATGAACCTCTCAGTCTCAGCACAATTAGAGAGATTTACCGTTCAGGGGTCTGGGAAAGCTGGGTGACCACCATTACCCCTCCTACTGGAGTGTGATATTTATTAGTCACATCCCCAAACACACTCCACTAGGAGTGGTCACCCAGCTTTCCCAGACGCAGATATAACCAGGAAAGGGCTGGATGGACAGGCTGAGGGTGCACAGGGTTTTTGGTGACCCCCTCTGTCATGTGATCGGACCTAGGTTACCGGTTCATCAGACGGGGTTCATGTGACTATAACTCTGTCCATAACAAGAGACAGTGCACTCAGGACAAGCCCTGCCCTCATGCCATAGTTGTGTGGTTCTGTCTGCGGTGATGGCGGTGGGTGGCTCTGACACCCGCCTCCCCCGTCGGGTCATCTCAGGACAGAAGGGGTGTCCGGATTGGAGACACACCGCCGCACCGGTCCTCAGGTTGTGTCTGGTATTGCAGTTCACCTCCATTGAAGTGAATAGGACAGAGCTGTAATACCACACACGACCTGAGGACAGGTGCGGCGCCATGTTTTCCTGGACGACCCCTTTAAGACTGTGTGTGTGTGTGTGTGTGTGTGTGTGTGTGTGTGTGTGTGTGTGTGTGTGTGTGTGTGTGTGTGTGTGTGTGTGTGTGTGTGTGTGTGTGTGTGTGTGTGTGTGTGTGTGTGTGTGTGTGTGTGTGTGTGTGTGTGTGTGTGTGTGTGTGTGTGTGTGTGTGTGTGTGTGTGTGTGTGTGTGTGTGTGTGTGTGTCAGAGTGGAGTGTGCACGGGCGCCGCTGATACTTCATAGCCGCTTATCAGCTGTTTTGAAGAATCAGCGGCGAGAACACACACACACATCCCCCAAACACACAAAATCAAGTGTAATCAAGCGTTTGTGTGTTTTTTTGCACGTAAAATGTGCAAAAAAAAACAAAACATGTCAAATACACGGCGTGTGAACCGGTCAACTGAAAAGTCATTCACTTCACTTTCATCATTCTAAGGCTGGGTTCACACTACCTATTTTCAGGCGTAAACGAAGCGTTTTACGCCTGAAAAGACAGCTCCAATACGTCGGCAAACATCTGCCCATTCATTTGAATGGGTTTGCCGACGTACTGTGCCGACGACCTGTAATTTTACGCGTCGCTGTCAAAAGACGGCACGTAAAATAACAGCCTCGGCAAAGAAGTGCAGGGCACTTATATACATTATATGCAGGACACTTCTTGGGACGTAATTTGAGCCGTTTTTCATTGAATTCAATGAAGAACAGCTCCAAATTACGGCCGTAATTGACGCCTCGCAAAACGCGAGTACGAGCAATTACGTCTGAAATGACGGAGCTGTTTTCTCCTGAAAACAGCTCCGTCATTTCAGACGTAAATGTAGTTAGCGTGTGCACATACCCTAGGGGTATGTTCACACACAATGTTTTCAGCTGAAAAATCGGAAGCAGAACGCCTACAAGCATCTGCCCATTGGTTTCAATGGGAAATACGGCATTCTGTTCCGACAGGGCGTTTTTTACGTGGTAGTTTTCCCAAAAACGGCACGTAAAAAGACGTCCGACCAAAATGAAGTGCACATCACTTCTTGGGACGTTTTTGGAGCCGTTTTTCATTGACTTTATAGAAAAACAGCTCCAAAAACGGCCGTTAAAAAACGCGAGTTTGATTAAAAAATGGCTGAAAATCAGGAGCTGTTTTCCCTTTGTTTAGTAAGCGTGTGAACATACACTTAGCCTTTTGGTGTGTCCTATAACTTCTTCCAGCTGCAGAATCACACCCAATATGGCTGCCAGACACTGCTTAGCAATTTGCAGACACCTTTACCTGGCTTGTGAGAGGGGGGGGTGAGGTTCCCTCCCACATTTACAGCAGCTGTGAGTTAGGCTATGTTCACACGGAGTATTTTGGGGGAGGAATATCTGCCTCAAAGCTCCAAACGGAATTTTGAGGCAGATATTCCTCCCCCAAAATACTCCGTGTGAATAGCAATGATCGCGCCGTTTTTCGCCCGCGGCCATTGAGCGCCGCGGGCAGAAAACACGCTTTCTCCTGCCTCCCATTGAAGTCAATGGGAGGTCGGAGGCGGAAGCGCCCGAAGATAGGGCATGTCGCTTCTTTTTCCCGCGAGGCAGTTTTACTGCTCGCGGGAAAAAGACGCCGACGCCTCCCATTGAAATCAATGGGAGGCGTTCTCGGGCCGTTTCTGCCGAGTTTTGCGACGCGGTTTCCGCGTCAAAAAACTCGGCAAAAGACCCCGTGTGAACATAGCCTTAGGTTGCTTTGCCTTATTCACCTTGCTGTAATTCTGGGAAGTGCTCCCCCTGGTGGCCAACATTGGAAAACATGTCAAATTATTTAATTTTTAATACTTTCCACCATACGGAAAAAAAAAATAAAATACAGCAAAAAACTTAAAAAATATAATAGAAATAAGTAACGACACTTAAAAAAAAAAGGTTTAATTTGCGACACATTCCCTTTAAGTAAGCACATCTATTAAATGCCCATATTTTACCGAAACAGGAGTAGCACTCTAATCCTTGAGCTATTTCTTGCAGTTGCACACACTTGGCCAAACTGAGAATCCATTTTTATGGGGGGGTGTATATAGTGATCAGTTTATGTAAATGGTCAGCATTACGGACTAGTGCAGGTAAACAGGAAATTCACAACGCAACCAAAGTCCCCAGATCAGCATTGGGGACCAAATTTGAAAAAAATATTTACACTAGAGGTTTGTTAGTTAAAGTGCAACAGGAGTTTGTCAAACTTTTAGACATGTCAGAAGTTTTGATTGGTGGGGGGCAGAGTGCTTAAACCCACACCAATCACTAAAACAAAGCGGCAGAAGTGCTCGTGTGAGCGTTCAGCCGCTTCGTGTCTGTTCGGCTTTTTCCGTTAAGCCGATGTATCGGAGTACGAGCTCAGACTTTCTATTGATCCTGTTCTCCGATACACTGAATTCCGGAAAAAGCCGAAAAGACACAAAGCAGCTGAACGCTCACACGAGCACTTCTGCCGTTTTGTTTAGGGGTCTCAGTGCTCGGACCCCCACCAATGAAAACGACTGACATTTCAGAAGTTTGTTAAACGTTTAGTTACCCTTTACCATCAGCTCTACTGACAAGTCTATTTTAGTAAATACTTGTATTTGCCTATGAAAAAAAACAAATAAAAAAAAAAAGTTCCAGAATTGTTTGTTTTTTTCTTAGAACTCTACGTTGTGCTATTCCTGTTATTCTTCCTAGAAATGTATAAATAAATTGACAATTGGGCGTTACCATTCCCCTTGTCAAAGGGGTGTGTCCTGAGGCTGAACACTGATTGGACAGTGTCAGACTGCAGGGACACACCCCCAATTGGTAACACCCAGTTGTCAGATGATTAAAAAAAATAAAATAGTTGGAACGTCTCAACATAGATTTTGAAGAGAAGATGCTCCAGAATTGTTACATTATGGGGAACAGGAAAGATATAAATAGACCTTATGTCGCATATGGGTGTAGGCGTGCAGGAAAGACGCTTTCAAAGTTCACATTATGCGGAACACAATTATTTAGGCCTCATGCACACGACCGTAATAGATTTTACTGTCCGCAAATATGGATCCGATGGCTACGAATACATATCCGTAGCGGTCCTCAATTGCGGAAGTGCCCATAGACTTCTATGGGCGAGAATGTGCCGCAATTGCGTACAAGACAAGAATAGTACGTGTTCTACATATTGCGGATCATTTCTACGGCCCGAACACATCCGCAAATATACAGAAAGGTGTCCATGTCCAATAGAAATAAATGGGTCCGCAATTTCATCTCTAATTACGGATGAAAATTACGGTCGTGTGCATGGGGCCTTACTAAAACGGACTAAGGCAACATGCACACGACTGTAAAAACACGCCTGTAATAGACTTCTATTGGCCACGGGTAACTTCCCGTTTGCGTATGGGAAAGTGCGCAGGCCGTAGAAAAACATAGAACATGTCCTATTTCAGGCCGTAATTACGGCACGAGCAGGCCCATAGAAGTCTATGGGGCTCCGGTAATTACGGATGGCTACGTGTGTGCACCCGTAATTACCGGAGCGTTGCTATGCGACGTCAGGGGATTTAAATTTTTGAATAAAGAGAAGCAGAGAAAATGGCATCTGAGCGATCATGTGACCCTTTTAAGGGATTTGGACATGATTGTTACATAGTTTCTAGACCCCCTATTTTTACGTTATCTGTATTTATGGACCCGTATTTACGGGCACGGGTCCATAAATACGGGTTAAAAACGTGTGACAAAGGACCCGTATATACGGGAGGGAAAAATACGGTCGTGTGCATGGGGCCTAAGTGTCAGCTTAGATTTACAAATAAGAGGAACAATTCTTATTTTCTTAAAAAAAATAAAGACAAATAAAAACAAAAAGGAACATTTCAGAAGAAAACATTGATAGTTGGTTAGCGATGACCCCATAGGAGTCACAGGGGAAAAAAAGTGCTACAGCATAATGTGCCCTAACCACTTTGGTGTCGATTAGACATTCTTAAAGGGTCATGATTTTTATTTTATTATATTGCTTTTAATATAATATTAACAAAATTTTTATTTAATTGTGCTCTAATTTTTTACTTTTACTTCTCTATGGGGGCTACCATTTTTTTTTTTAAATCTCAGACAGACCAAAACGCAGCTCGTTCGTAGAGCGAAATCCGGCACCATTTATGTGGACCGGAAGCCGCTGCCGGACAGTAAGAAGACGACTTCCGGCCGCGGCTTCTGGCCATATGTTCAACAAAGCGAAGGCGCAAGGAATAGGAGCGTAGACCAGCGGAGGCAGGAGCAGGTAATTTATGTTCGTGTATGATGTGTGTATTATGTTCGTGTTATACTGTCGCCTGAGCCCTGTATCTAATCCTCCTACACTGTGCAGTCGCTCATAAAATGGCAGCATACAGTGTAGGAGGTTTGAAGACATTGAAACCCTTCCTTCTCCTGGCACTAGCCAGAAGAAGGGAGGGGGGATTGTGTGAGGACACTAGAGGACAGTGTGTCCACCCCAAATTTGCAGCATAAATCAATGAGGTTGCTTTACCACAGTGACCATGCTGCAATTTTGGGAACTGCTCCCTCTAGTGGCCAGCACATGGAAATGTTATAAATTAGAATCTAATTTATAATATTTCCTGACTTGTGAAAAAATTAAAACAATGTGTAATCACTTAAATAATTGTTTAACTAAAAAAAAAAAAATTAAAAAAAATAATTTCTAGCGACACATTCCCTTTAAGAGTCAGGATCTGACTGCACATCATTGAGGTTGGTGGCATTTTCATAGTACAGATCCAATCTACTACGCAGAACTTCAGTGTACAGGGTTTTGGAGAAACGAAGATCACAAGTCTAGAGGACATTAGGGGGATCTAGAGGATAACAGCATTTAGTCTGTGAAACTTTAGAAAAATGTAGACCTTCATGAAACTCAGATCCACCGAGACTTACTACTCAAAATCAGAAAATGCCTTTAATGCTAAAGGCTTACTCCTCATTAGCTTAGAGAGGGACAGCACTTGCAACCCTAAGGAGCTTTTTAGGAGAAGCTTCAGGAATCGTACAATTGCCCAGGCAACCGGACTGCCCACTTAACTTCTGGTGGGACTTCAGGCCACACACATAACTAGAGTTAAACTTTAAAATCGGTGGCATGAAAAACACAGAAGCGGAGTCAATGACAGCATTAGGGTATGTTCACACTGAGTTTTTTTGCAGGCTGAAAATTCTGACTCAAAATTCCGTCTGTAATTTTGATCTGCCTGCACACCGTTTGCGCGCCGTTTTTCGACCGCGGCCATTGAGCACCAAGGGCAAAAACCACTTTCACTACCTCCCATTGAAGTCAATGGGAGATCAGAGACGTAAACGCCCAAAGATAGGGCATGTCGCTTCTTTTTTAAATCAATGGGAGGCGTTTTCAGCGTATTTTCCACGTCAAAAAAAACCTGTGTGAACAGGGCCTAAGACTCCACAAAGCAACTTAAAAGCGGAAGTGCACCCCCCAAAATATTTTTGAACCAGTAAGACAGTTCATGGAGAAAAGCGACCACAACTATTGCTATAATGTATCACCGGTTTTAAAGGCAGAAATCAGAGTTCTAGCACTGTGCATGGCTGCAGGGTCTTCATTTTGATAGGCAGTTGCGATTACAAAACACAGACCCTCGTAGATCTTATCTGCAGTACATGTCTGTACAAATAGATTAAGTAGAGATCCCCTTTATATGTACTTCTGAGCACAGATCATGCTCAATGATTCTCTGTATTGCAAATTTTGGATATTTCTGGTTTATTATTGACGATACAGATCAAATCATTACACTCATATTGGTGACACCTGATAGGGTATTCCAGCCGTAGCAAGTGATGGCAGATCACTAGAATACAAAAAAATGGGAACTCAGCACTCCTGAGTTCCCATTGGAAGCCTACTCATGCACCCTTGAAAGACGGAGTCCTGCGGGATCAAGAAAGATCACTAGAATACATCACTTGCTGATCAATAGAGGCCCAACCTGCAAGTCCCCTATGGATTGCTAGTACCAAGAAGCAGGGGCGCTCCTCCTGAATTTTTACCTGCACAGTACCTCAGCCTTTCAGGCACAGCGCAGGTAGTGCAACCCATTCATGTGATGACATCCTAGCAATATGCCATTCAGGTTGTCGAAGGAAAACCCCTTTAAGAATAGACATGCAATCATGAGTTAAAGGGGTTGTCCAGGTTAGGGGCTATTTTTCATAGTTATCACCTAGCCACAGGATAGGTCAACAGTATATTATCGTGGGGGTCTGACAACCGGACCCTACACCAATCAGCTGCCGAGAGCTATGCAGTGGTCAGTGCCAGAAGCAGAGGTCTCTGTACACTGTAAAGCGGCCATGTTGCAGCTCTGCTCCTCTTCGAGTAGAAGCAGAGCTGCAGTAACCCAGGGGCAGCCAGAACAGCTGATCGGTGCAGGATCCAGGTGTCGGACCCCTGCGGATCACATACTAATGACCGATCCTGTGGTTAGGTCATCAGTATAAAAAACAGCCCCAAACTGGACAACCGCTGTAAAGAGAACCTGTCACTAAAGTCTATAACACGCCCATCTCAAACTATTTTTTTTTTTATACTAATACCTGAAAAGGACTAGTTTGACAGTGACATCTAGATTGGGATTTACAAGCAGTCCAGCACATGGCATCGGTATAGGCTAGGGCTACGCAACATAAGATCGCAACGGTGCACTAAAATTGCACTAATTTCTGCCGACTGTCAAGTCACTGCGCGATCACATTGACCAACATTAATTGCGCTACAGCAGCGTGACATTGCAATGTTACATCATGCAACCACAACTCACCACATAACCCCGGCTGCACAACGACTTATAACTTCATATACATATCCTGAATCTGACTATTTTGACAGTGAAACGTCTAGAAATTTACAAGCAGTCCAGCGTCACGGCGTCCGCTTAATCCCCAAAAAAAATCTAGCGCCAGGTTCTCTTTAAGCATGACACAACAGGGGAAGATTTTAACCAAATTAGGTTTTGGGACCACACATAGAAAAATAAATACCATTTCCCATATCTACAATGGTCCTCTATATGGTTAGAAATATCACGCCCTCGTCGCCTCATACACGGTTCTCAATCTATAGCGTTTAATACCGTATACAAAACAATAGTAAAAAACAAAATAAAAAAAATAAAAAATCTGCCTAATTTGACCGAAATACGAGTCAAAAATTGCTACAACAGTAAAAATTTAATAAAAAAAAAAAAAAAAAGACACAAATTGATAAAATAATTCTGGCTACTTCAGGGGTTAAACCCACTTTTAAATGCAAATTTATCTTCCTGGCCAAAGCTGAACATATGGATTGACATGCGAGAACGATGAAAGTACCAAAAACAGAGAATCGATAGTCAGTATCGTACGAGGGATGATCCCGCTATGTGATACACCGTAATCGTGCACTGCTCTAAGGAGGACGGATCAGCTGCTCCTACCTGTTAGCGGTTCCGGTCCACACTGATCACGGTTCCTTATACTTGATGGTGAACGTTACACAGCCGCCGGCTCCCTCTACACTGGGGAGATTTGAAAATTGCGCTACCGATAGGAACAGCCAATGAAACCTCAGATCCACCAGAGAAGGCGGATTGGCCAGAGAGGAGACACGGACACGTAGATTGGTCCGCAAATGACACGTCCTTACTGATTGGACGGGCTTTGTAACACGTGATCATGTTTAAACTACAGAAGCCTTTTTGTTCTGCATCCCTAGCAGATGCTGACGTCACGTATATTGGGGAGAAGCTCCGCCCACTAGACTGTGGTGACGGTTTCCTGTTTACTAGGAAACGAGCCCAGCGCCCTGTAGTGTGTGTGAACTATGGCAGCGAGGATCACATTATAGCGTTTTTACTTTTTTAATCTTTCAGCCATCTCTCAGGTCACAGCACTAATGATTCCTCTACAGGAGAAATACAACTTTACAGACAGAGCGGAAACTCTTAGGTCTCATTCAGACAAACGTGAATAACGCATGTGTGCTGCGCATGGAAATCACATGCAGCACACGGACCCATTGATTTCAATGGGGCCGTTCACACGCAGGAGTTTTCATGCAGCGAGAGTCCGTTGCGTGAAAATCACTGCATGTCCTATATTGGTGCGTTATTACGCAGTTATTTTTTTTGAGGGAAGTGTCATATTTTTAATGGCGCTATTTTGGAGTCCATATAACTTACGGATTATAGGGGTTTTCCTAGAATCATAAATGATAACTATCCACAGAATAAGTAATCATTTTCCCCATCAGTTGCAAGAATGGAGGAGCTTGAATGGATCGGTGGTCAGGCATGCTGCTGCCGCTCCACCAAATCTCTATGAGAATGATGAAAACAGCCCAGCTCTATACTTTGGCTGTTTCCATCCGGATTTACATGCAGCTTTTATGGCTTCTTTGCACAATAAAATCTGGAACAAATACACAGAAGCGAGTATACTGTCGATTTTCAAAACTGCAGGATGCTCCCAAATACAAAACCCCATTCACATGAATATTATTGGTTTTTTTTTTTGCAGATTTTTGATGTGGAAACCATGTGTGAACTTATGCAGATTGTCCAATAATGTTTGACATAAACAACCACGGAATTTGAGACAGACTTATACACTTTCCAAAAGCCCTTTCAAGGTCCATGAAAACAAGTGCCGATTGACGATAGATAGATAGACAGACAGCTCGTCGATCGGCGCTCGTTTGGTCCTTTCACAAGGAGCAATGATCGGTTATGTCTGGGGATGAGCGATCGTTAATACGATCATTGGTCCCCATACATTTCCATTATGTCGGCAGCACATCTTCCTTTTTACGCAGGGAGATGTGCTGCCGACTAGCGTCCATTTTATTGGCCATGTAAACGAGCAGATCAGCCGATAAATGAACGTTTGCTCGTTCATTGGTTGATGGCTGCCCTGTTTACCCAGGGCAATGATCGGGAATGAGCGTTCATAGTAATGCTTGTTTGCCTAATCATTGGCCCATGTAAGAGGGCCTTAAAACTAGTGTCTGTGCTACAATTGGGGTTCTCAGGTATTCCATCCCTAGCAATCAGTCTGTTTCCGATGACTTAAGTCCTCAAAGGCCAAAATGTCAGTAAGATTAAGGCGAAAATTTTATTGACCAGATTTTTGCAAAATTAGATTTGGTGAAGAGCCCCTTTAAGGGGTGCGGTCAAAAAAGAATGTGCATTTAATATGTATGGTCATTTTATACTTTTGAAACAATGTTTAGCATATATTTGGCACCATATAAGATTCCATGGCAGAGCAAGAAAGGCCACTTGGCCTGGATTATAACCAATCCATTATTATGTCAGATAATTGAGGTAATTAGTTGATGATAATGTTACTTTATTTTGTCTATGCCAAATATAGTCACACCCTCTTAACCAAATAAACAACTTGTCATAATTTCTCTAAATATTGGATGACACCATCTGCCCTCATTCATTGACCTTATTTATAGGAGGACAGCAGTAAAGCTGAATTCACACGTCACTGAAAAAAAACTCGATTTTTGCAGCGATTTTCACAAAATTGTGTAAAAAAACGGAAATTCTTTACTCAACGTGTGAACCCAGCCTCAGTGCAGTTGCGCACGACTGAGTGTCACTCGGGCTGTTCTTCACGGCTTCTGAGTGGCACCCAATAATTTTCATGGACCCATTCACTTTAGCGGGTGAATCGGGTCCATGAAAACGGACCAGACTTTCCGATCCGTGGAAAGATAGGACATGTCTTATCTTTCCAGGGATCACGGACGGGACCCGGCCAGCGCACAGTTTCGTGTGCATGGCACATTAATACTGAACAATTGAAGGCAGGGCTTTTCTGTAACATGGCAAACAAGAAACATATTCTAGGTGCAGGTCAAAACTTCAGGAATGCTTCTAAAGACAAAGTATTTTGGCCGTGGTGTGTCTCCCCTCCCCCAAAATGAAAAAAGCCTTAAAAACAATACGTAAAACGTACCTTCCCTTAATTTAAAATTGTGCTTATCCCCTTGACGAAGACCAGACCAGTCCAGACCCTAGAATAAATACAGACTCCAAATTAAATTTATACCCCAGACCAGACCTTAAAATAAATACAGACCCCAGAATAACTATAGACCCCAGACCTCAAAATAAAAAAAACCCACACCAGACTCCAGAGTAAATACAGACCCCAGACTAGACTCAGAATTAGACCCCAAAATATAGATGTCAGAATAACTACAGAGCCTAGATCAGACCATAAAATAAAGACACCAGACCCCAAAATAAGTTCAGACCCCAAAAATAAATAGAGCCCAGACCAGACCTTAGAATGTAAACCCCAGAATAAATGCAGAACCCAAAATAAAAAAGACCCCAGACCTAACACCCTAAATACCGACCCCAGACCACAACCCAAGATAAAATTAGACCTCAGAATAAATATAGACCGCGCCAGACCCCCAGAATAAACTCAGATCCCAGAATAAAAAATAGACACCAGAATACAGACCCCAGAATATACACAGACCTGACCTCAGAATAAGTACAGACCCCATACTAGACCCTCTAAACTAATACAGACCTTAGAACATACCCCAGAATAATTACAGATCCCAGACCACACTGCAGAATAAATACAGTCCCCAGACAAGACCCCAAAATTAAAACAAAAAGCCCAGACCAGACACCAAAATAAATTCAAACCCTAGAATAAATTCATATCCCAGAACTGCAGACACCAGACCCTCTAAAGACCCCCAGAATAATTACAGACTTCTAAATACTGACCCCAGAATATTTACAGAAACCCTAAATACAGATCCCAGAATACAATACAGACCCCCTAAATCAGGGGTCTCAAGCACGCGGGCCGCATGCGGCCCCTGGGGCTGTCATCTGCGGCCCGCGGGACACAGAGCCGCTAGTATCGGCTCTGCTCCGAGACTCTGGAATTCCCTGACATCGCTGTCCACATATGAACAGCGATGTCTGGGGCTTCCCCAGAGCCGGAATCCCGGGCAGAGCGCTAGTACAGGCTCTGCTCCGGGACTCTGTGGAATTCCCTGACATCACTGCCCATATATGGACAGTGTGTCAGGGTCTTGCCCAGAGCGGAGCAGAGCGCTGGTGTCGGCTCTGCTCCGCGACTCTGTGGAATTCCCTGACATCGCTGTCCACATATGAACAGCGATGTCTGGGGCTTCCCCAGAGCCGGAGTCCCGAGCAGAGCGCTAGTACAGGCTCTGCTCCGGGACTCTGTGGAATTCCCTGACATCGCTGCCCATATATGGACAGTGTGTCAGGGTCTTGCCCAGAGCGGAGAAGAGCGCTGGTGTCGGCTCTGCTCCGGGACTCTGTGGAATTCCCTGACATCGCTGTCCACATATGAACAGTGATGTCTGGGGCTTCCCCAGAGACGGAGTCCCGAGCAGAGCGCTGGTGTCGGCTCTGCTCCGGGACTCTGTGGAATTCCCTGACATCGCTGTCCACATATGAACAGCGATGTCTGGGGCTTCCCCAGAGCCGGAGTCCCGGGCAGAGCGCTAGTACAGGCTCTGCTCCGGGACTCTGTGGAATTCCCTGACATCGCTGCCCATATATGGACAGTGTGTCAGGGTCTTACCCAGAGCGGAGCAGAGTGCTGGTGTCGGCTCTGCTCCTGGACTCTGTGGAATTCCCTGACATTGCTGTCCACATATGAACAGCGATGTCTGGGGCTTCCCCTGAGCCGGAGTCCCGAGCAGAGCGCTGGTGTCGGCTCTGCTCCAGGACTCTGTGGAATTCCCTGACATCGCTGCCCATATATGGACAGTGTGTCAGGGTCTTCCCCAGAGCGGAGTCCCGGGCAGAGCGCTATTATCGGCTCTGCTCCGGGACTCTGGGGAAGCCTCTGACATCGCTGTCCATACATCGACAATGATGTCAGGGGCTTCCCCAGAGCAGGAGTCCCATTGATGTCAGGAGCACAGCTGGAGTCCCAGGAAGAGCCTACTAGCGCTCTGCCTGGGACTCCAGCTCTGGGGTTGCCCCTGACATCTCTGTCCATATAGGAGCAGAGCTGGAATCCCAGGCAGAGTGCCAGAAGCGGCTCTGCTCCGGGACTCCAGCTCTGGGCAAGCCCCTGACATCACTGGGGCAGCCTCTACAGAGGACACTGGGGCAGCCTCTACAGAGGGCACTGGGGCAGCCTCTACAGAGGGCACTGGGGCAGCCTCTACAGAGGGCACTTTGGCAGCCTATACAGAGGGCACTGTGGCAGCCTCTACAGAGGGCAATGTGGCAGCCTCTACAGAGGGCACTGTGGCAGCCTCTACAGAGGGAACTGTGGCAGCCTCTACAGAGGGCACTGTGGCATTATCTACAAGTGGGTGTATGGCAGTATCTGAAGAGGACACTGGCATTATCTAAGGGTGTGTTGTATTATCTACAGGGGGCACTGTGGCCTTATCTACAGAGGGCACTGTGGCCTTATCTACAGAGGGCACTGTGGCCTTATCTACAGAGGGCACTGTGGCCTTATCTAGGGGTGTGTTGCATTATCCACAGAGGGCACTGCGGCAGCATCCACAGAGGGCACTGCGGCAGCATCCACAGAGGGCACTGCGGCAGCATCCACAGAGGGCACTGCGGCAGCATCCACAGAGGGCACTGCGGCACTATCTAAAAAGGGGCTGCCCAATCTTGACATGTGTGCTAACTGAGCCGCCGGACTGCATTTAGCGACACTTAAACTGGAAAGCTGGATTGTTGAAATAAGCACGTGGAGAAATATCTCAAATTTTAAACCTAGCGCTATTATTATAGTAATGTAGTATTATTATTCTAGTAATATAGTGTTATAGTAGTTCAAATAACTAATTGATTTACAAAAATTTTGTATTGTATCAAATTTGAAAGTAATGCGGCCCGTCAACTTCCCATTTTTTCTATATGCGGCCCACTTACCCGGCCGAGTTTGAGACCCCTGCCCTAAATGCAGATACGAGAGACTAGAAATACTACAGACCCCGAACCATTGCACACGGCCAGCCGCTATCAGCACCACTAGCGCTCGTCTATGCAGTTTCCAGCACGGCTCAGCGCCTGATGAAGGTCACAGACCGAAACGACGCACTCTGCATTAAAAACAATATAAAAATACCTTTGTTTCAATATTGGTGTGCCGGATACTCTTTTACATTACACACACAGACACGACATCACACACCGCCTTCTTACTTCTCTTGATCCTCCTCTGTGAGACGGTTTTTCCGATCGCTGAAAAACAACGCCTCCGCCTCCCATTGAAATAAATGGGAGGCATTTTCGGCCATTTTTTGGCGCGTTTTCCGACGCGGTTTTCGCGTAAAAAACTCTGTGCGAACTCCCCATACGAGTTTTTACTTTCCGGAATAACGGATCTGATGGCCCGCAATTGTGGAGGTGCCCATAGACTTGTATAGGCGAGTCTATGCTGCAGTTGCAGACAAGAATAGGACATGTTCTATAATTTGCGGATTATTTCTACGGCCAGGACATACCTCCGTGAATATATGGAAAGGTGTCCGTGGCCAATAGAGATTAATGGGTCCACAATTTCTTAATTACGGATGAAAATTACGGTTGTAAACATTTTTATTGCAGTGTATTGTATGAGCGATCTAACGATCGCTGGTTCAAGTCCTCTAGGGGGACTAATAAAATGTGAAAAAAAAAGTTAAATACGTTCTTCATTAGTGTAACAAAAATTCAAAAATATTAAAAGTTCAAATAAAAAACCTTTTCCCATTTTCCCCAAGCACAATGTAAAAAAACAAACAAAAAAAAGAATTGGTATTGCCGCGTCCAGAAAAATCCGAACTATTACAATATACCATAATTTAACTCGCACAGTGAACGGCGTAAAAAATGTAAAACACCCGAATCGTTGTTTTTTGGTCACCTTAGCGCTACAAAAAAATGAAATCAAAAGTGATCAAAAAATCGTATGTGCCAAAAAATGGTACCAATAAAAACGACAGCTCGTCCCGCAAAAAATAAGCCGTCACACCGCACAATTGACGGAAGAATTAAAAAGTTATGCCTCTCAGAATTTAGTGAAACAGAACAATTTTTTTTTAACAAAAAACTATATAAATTTGGTATCACCGTAATCGTATTGAAATACAGAATAAAGTTAAGTTGACATTTTTACCGCACGGTGAAAATCGGAAAAACAAAACTCAAAAAACAATGGAGGAATTTCGTTTTTTTCCAATTCCACCCCACAAAGATTTTTTTTTCCGTTTCCCGGTACATTATATGGTACTTTAAATGGTGCCAATAGAAACTACAGCTCCTCCCACAAAAAATAAACCCTCACACCACTCTAGTGACAGAAAAATAAGAACATTATGGCTCTTGGAAGGCGGGGAGTGAAAAATTTTCATCAATTTCCAGTCTGTTTTTAATGGCCGTTTGTCATCTGTTTTTCATGGCCGTTGACAAAAAGGATGGATTTCATTAGTCAGGGTTTTTTTTGTCCCAACTTCCTGAAAACACCACTCCGGGGACTCCTCCAGGGGCGGAATCACCTGGCAGAGCGGGTCAGGTATTCTGCTCCAGGAGTAACCCATTGACGTCACTGTCCATATATGGATAGTTACCTCGGGGACTTCTCCAGGGGCAGAATCCTGCCAGAGCGGGGTCTGGCCGCCGGGGATTCCGTTCCTACAGGGAGCTACAGTGCCGCTATCTATGGAGGATTGCTATCTACAGGCAGGGGGGTGCTATCTACAAGACAGGAGTCCCCTGCCAGAGATCTTGTGATGCTCCGACCGGGGATTCCACTGTTGAAAGCCCTGACTTCACTGTCCTTATATGGACGATAATGTCAAGGGCTTCCCTGAGCTCAGCACTCAAAGTAGTGCTGTGTGCAGGGAGTCCTAGGTCAGGATCAGCTTTTACCGGCCCTTACAAGGATTGTTTCCTGAAAAACGGCCGGTAAAAACTGATCCATTGACTTCTATGGAAGTCGTCTGGTCGTGAAAAGGGCCAAAAATAGGGCGTTCTATTTTTTGACGGTGGCCTGTGTTCACAGGCCGTTACAAAAAAACAGCCATGTGAATACATCCATAGAACTTCATTGTTCTGAAAACGTCCGTATGACGCCCGTTAATAAAAAAACGTCCGTCTTTCACTGTCGTGTGAATGTAGCCTTAGGAGGGGCTGACTTTGTCCTTTGCATTATTCTTGTTGAAAGAGGCCACTGCCATTAGGGATTACCGTTGTAATGAAGGGAGGTACTTGGTATGCAACAATGTTTAGGTAGGTGGTACGTGTCAGAGTAACATCCACATAAATGGCAGGATCCAAGGTTCCCCAGTAGTACATTGTTTAGCGCATCACACTCCCTCCACCGGCTTGTCTTCTTCTCATAATGCATCCTGGTGCTATCTCTTCTCCATGGAAGCAACACACACGCACCTGGCCGTCTACATGATGTAGAAGAAAACGCGATTCATCATTCTGATGCTCACGTGTCCACTTGCGGTGGTGAACAGGGGTCAGCATAGGCACTCTGACCTCTCTTCGGCTACATGTGCCACAAATGCCCTGGTATGCTCTAACAACTTTCTATCATAGCCAGCAGTAACTTTTTCAGCATTTTGTCAGGGTCATGGGCGCATCAATGAGCTTTAGGGGCCTATGACCCTGTCGCTGGTTCACCAGTTATTTTTCCTTGGATCACTTTTGGGAGGTACTAACCACTGCACCCCCACTAGACCTGTTGTTTTGGAGATGCTCTGACCCAGTCGTCTAGCCATCACAATTTGGGCCTTGTCAAAGTCACTCAGATCCTTACACTTGCCCATTTTACTTTCTTCCAACCAGTGGCGGGTCATCATTAGGGCGGTTCAGGCGGCCGCCTGGGGCCCAAGGCTCCCAGGGGGCATATGGCCGCCCGAAACGGACATGACTTCACGGGCCCCCTCATGCCCGGTGGCGTCGCTAGCACCAGAGGGGGCCCCGGTGGTGTCGACAGCCACATTCACTTGTATTTGAACCCGTGGAACGCAAATACAAATGAATATTATAAGCTGCAGGCCACGTTAGGCCTGCAGCCTATAATGCGCTGGGAAGACTCCCCGCGCAGGCCAACGTGATTACGTCATTGCATCACGTTGGTCTGCGCATGTGTCCCGCCCGGAGGATGTGTAGCGCTCTATCTGTCGTGGGAAAGGGGTAAGGTAAGTAAAATATATCTTTATTTGGTTTTTTTTTGGGGAGGGGGAGCGCTGTGTAGCACTATATAGAAGGGGGGGCGCTGTGTAGCACACTATATACAAGGGTGCGTAGCGCTGTGTGACACTACCTACAGGGGGCTGTGTGTGGCACAATCTATAGGGGGCTGTGTGTGGTACAATCTATAGGGGGTGTGGCACAATCTATAGGGGGCTGTGCGTGGCGCTATCTATAGGGGGTGTGTGTGGCACAATTGTGGCGCTATCTATAGGAGGTTGTGTGGCACTGTCTACAGCGGGCTGTGTGTGGCGCTATCTACAGGCGGTCTGTGTGTGGCGCTATCTACAGGCGGTCTGTGTGTGGCGCTATCTACAGGGGGTCTGTGTGTGGCGCTATCTACAGGGGGTCTGTGTGTGGCACTATCTACAAGGGCTGTGCGTGATGCTATCTACAGGGGCTGTGCGTGATGCTATCTACAGGGGGTTGTGTGGCGCTTTCTACAGGGGGGATGTGTGTGATGCTATCTACAGGGGGCTGTGTGTGGCACTATCTACAGGGGCTGTGTGTGGCGCTATCTACAGGGGGGTGGGGCTCCATCTACAGGGGTGTGTGAAGCTATCTACAGGGGGCAGTGTGTGGCGCTATCTACAGGGGGCTGTGTGTGGAACTATCTACAGGGGGCTGTGTGTGTGGCACTATTTACAGGGATGTGTGTGATGCTATCAACGGGGAGTGTGTGGCACTATCTACATGGGGAGTGTGTACGATGCTATCTACACGGGCTGTGTGTGGCGCTATCTACAGGGGGTCTGTGTGTGGCACTATCTACAGGGGGTCTGTGTGTGATACTATCTACAGGGGGTCGCTATCTACAGGGGGTCTGTGTGTGATGATATCTACAGGGGGTCTGTGTGTGATGCTATCTACAGGGGGGCTGTGTGTGATGATATCTATAGGGGGGCTGTGTGTGATGCTATCTACAGGGGCTGTGCGTGATGCTATCTACAGGGGGTTGTGTGGCGCTTTCTACAGGGGGGATGTGTGTGATGCTATCTACAGGGGGCTGTGTGTGGCACTATCTACAGGGGCTGTGTGTGGCACTATCTACTCGGGCTGTGTGGCGCTATCTACAGGGGGTGGGGCTCTATCTACAGGGGTGTGTGACGCTATCTACAGGGGGCAGTGTGTGGCGCTATCTACAGGGGGCTGTGTGTGGAACTATCTACAGGGGGCTGTGTGCGTGGCACTATTTACAGGGATGTGTGTGATGCTATCAACGGGGAGTGTGTGGCACTATCTACATGGGGAGTGTTTACGATGCTATCTACACAGGCTGTGTGTGGCGCTATCTACAGGGGGTCTGTGTGTGGCACTATCTACAGGGGGTCTGTGTGTGATACTATCTACAAGGGGTCGCTATCTACAGGGGGTCTGTGTGTGATGATATCTACAGGGGGTCTGTGTGTGATGATATCTATAGGGGGGCTGTGTGTGATGCTATCTACAGGGGCTGTGCATGATGCTATCTACAGGGGCTGTGCGTGATGCTATCTACAGGGGCTGTGTGTGGCACTATCTACTCGGGCTGTGTGTGGCGCTATCTACAGGGGGCTGTGTGTGGCACTATCTACTCGGGCTGTGTGTGGCGCTATCTACAGGGGCTGTGTGTGGCACTATCTACAGGGGGCTGTGTGTGGCACTATCTACAGGGGCTGTGTGTGGCACTATCTACTCGGGCTGTGTGTGGCGCTATCTACAGGGGGGTGGGGCTCTATCTACAGGGGTGTGTGACGCTATCTACAGGGGGCAGTGTGTGGCGCTATCTACAGGGGGCTGTGTGTGGAACTATCTACAGGGGGCTGTATGCGTGGCACTATTTACAGGGATGCGTGTGATGCTATCAACGGGGAGTGTGTGGCACTATCTACATGGGGAGTGTTTACGATGCTATCTACACGGGCTGTGTGTGGCGGTATCTACAGGGGTTCTGTGTGTGGCGCTATCTACAGAGGGTCTGTGTGTGGCGCTATCTACAGGGGGTCTGTGTGTGGCGCTATCTACAGGGGGTCTGTGTGTGGCGCTATCTACAGGGGGTCTGTGTGTGGCGCTATCTACATGGAGAGTGTGTATGATGCTATCTACACGGACTGTGTGTGGCGGTATCTACAGGGAGATGAAGGTGGCGTTATCTACAAGGGGTAGTGTATGGTGCTATTATATTTAGGGGCACAGCGTGTGGCACCATGATCATTTTATCTTCGTTTATAGGTGTGGAAATGTTGGAAAAGTGAGAAGCCAAAGAGCGGCAAATTCTGCAGAAATAGGTAATGGCCGGGAGAAGTCGTCATGAAGTCTGGATCGGATTGAGAAGAAAAGAGGAAAAAAAACTACTAGAATCTGACACGTCGTCACCTGTGAGTCACTAGACTTATAGAGAATCTGTCACCTCTCCTGACATGTTTATTATAGGAAATCCTTGTATTTCACAAAAAGTCTTTGTGCAGTCCAGGACTGATAGACAAATGCGTGTTACCATTCCTTGTCAGGAGGATGTGACCTTGCACAGTGTGATACGGTCAGTATGTAGGGACAGAGCCCTGTGACAAGGAGAATCGTAACAGCCATTTGTTAATGCTTGCACAAAAAGGTAGTGTTAACAATAGTTACGGGGGGGCGGCGGAGAAGGGGGGCCCAAGTTTTGGTAACAGCCCAGGGCGTATGGTCTTCTTAATCCGCCACTGCTTCCAACACATCAACTTTAAATATCCAATGGGTTGATGCAGTGTAAATAGAAAGGCCAACAAAAGAAGTCAAACCACATTCCCATTATAAGCCAATGAGATCCGTTGCACACAAGTTGTATCCACCGTACGATGGATCCGACACTGCATCCTGGTTTCCATTTTAAATAGACACAAATATGAACAGAGCCTAATTACTTCTACATGTGAAGAGGATGTTGTTCAATCCTATTCACGTCAGTGGTGACTTGTTTTGGACCGACTATGGTGCTAGAAGTTCTGTGCAGTGGAAAGGTTGGGTTCCAGCTGTTGCATCCCTAATACGTGGCTGTATTAGGGTAAAATCACACACAGAGTTTTAATGCCGTTTTTGGGCAAAGTTTTTTGAACCAAAACCAGAAGTAGATCTAAAGGAAAGAAAAGGTGTATGGAAAAGACTGATGCATCTCCATTCTATGGTGACCACTCCTGTGTTTGGCTCAGAAAACAAAGCCAAAATCTGCATCAAAACTCTGTGTGGTGTCCTGGCCGGCCTTATACCTGTGTGAAAGTGGCCATAGGACGACTGCACATGCCTATACGGGTGCAATCACACCTGGCATACTTGCTTTTACGCTGCCAAAAATTTTACAATGTATGCCAAGTAAATTCCACATAAATCTGGGTTTTGGAATGTTTTTCCTACAGGCATATGTAGTTATCCGCAGCGTATTTTTATGCTGCGGAAATACGAGATCAATTGCCAATCATTACGTCAAGCAATTATCTTCTATATAAGCTTTATTTTGTTTATGGATGCCAACTTGACTAAACGCCAAATTGCTGACTAATTTCTTAATAACGTCCCTATAAATATAGACAAGTGTCAGCCTAGTGATAATACAGAGGAGGGCTCCTGCCGACAGCCTAGTGATAATACAGAGGAGGGCCGCTGCTGACAGCCTAGTGATAATACAGAGGAGGGCCGCTGCCGACAGCCTAGTGATAATACAAAGGAGGGCTCCTGCCGACAGCCTAGTGAGAATACAGAGGAGGGCCGCTGCCGACAGCCTAGTGATAATACAAAGGAGGGCTCCTGCCGACAGCCTAGTGATAATACAGAGGAGGGCCGCTGCTGACAGCCTAGTGATAATACAGAGGAGGGCTCCTGCCGACAGCCTAGTGAGAATACAGAGGAGGGCCGCTGCCGACAGCCTAGTGATCATACAAAGGAGGGCTCCTGCCGACAGCCTAGTGAGAATACAGAGGAGAGCCGCTGCCGACAGCCTAGTGATAATACAGAGGGCTCCTGCTGACAGCCTAGTGATAATACAGAGGAGGGCTCCTGCCGACAGCCTAGTGATAATACAGAGGAGGGCCCCTGCCGACAGCCTAGTGATAATACAGAGGAGGGCTCCTGCTGACAGCCTAGTGATAATACAGAGGAGGGCTCCTGCCGACAGCCTAGTGATAATACAGAGGAGGGCCCCTGCTGACAGCCTAGTGATAATACAGAGGAGGGCCGCTGCCGACAGCCTAGTGATCATACAAAGGAGGGCTCCTGCCGACAGCCTAGTGAGAATACAGAGGAGAGCCGCTGCCGACAGCCTAGTGATAATACAGAGGGCTCCTGCTGACAGCCTAGTGATAATACAGAGGAGGGCTCCTGCCGACAGCCTAGTGATAATACAGAGGGCCCCTGCCGACAGCCTAGTGATAATACAGAGGAGGGCTCCTGCCGACAGCCTAGTGATAATACAGAGGAGGGCTCCTGCCGACAGCCTAGTGATAATACAGAGGAGGGCCGCTGCTGACAGCCTAGTGATAATACAGAGGAGGGCCGCTGCCGACAGCCTAGTGATAATACAAAGGAGGGCTCCTGCCGACAGCCTAGTGATAATACAGAGGAGGGCCGCTGCTGACAGGCTAGTGATAATACAGAGGAGGGCTCCTGCTGACAGCCTAGTGATAATACAGAGGAGGGCTCCTGCTGACAGCCTAGTGATAATACAGAGGAGGGCTCCTGCTGACAGCCTAGTGACAATACAGAGGAGGGCTCCTGCTGACAGCCTAGTGATAATACAGAGGAGGGCTCCTGCTGACAGCCTAGTGATAATACAGAGGAGGGCCGCTGCCGACAGCCTAGTCATAATACAGAGGAGGGCTCCTGCCGACAGCCTAGTGATAATACAGAGGAGGGCCGCTGCCGACAGCCTAGTCATAATACAGAGGAGGGCCGCTGCTGACAGCCTAGTGATAATACAGAGGAGGGCTCCTGCTGACAGCCTAGTGATAATACAGAGGAGGGCCGCTGCCGACAGCCTAGTGATAATACAGAGGAGGGCTCCTGCTGACAGCCTAGTGATAATACAGAGGAGGGCTCCTGCTGACAGCCTAGTGATAATAGAGGAGGGCTCCTGCCGACAGCCTAGTGATAATACAGAGGAGGGCCGCTGCCGACAGCCTAGTCATAATACAGAGGAGGGCTCCTGCCGACAGCCTAGTGATAATACAGAGGAGGGCTCCTGCTGACAGCCTAGTGACAATACAGAGGAGGGCTCCTGCTGACAGCCTAGTGATAATACAGAGGAGGGCTCCTGCTGACAGCCTAGTGATAATAGAGGAGGGCTCCTGCCGACAGCCTAGTGATAATACAGAGGAGGGCCGCTGCCGACAGCCTAGTCATAATACAGAGGAGGGCTCCTGCCGACAGCCTAGTGATAATACAGAGGAGGGCTCCTGCTGACAGCCTAGTGACAATACAGAGGAGGGCTCCTGCTGACAGCCTAGTGATAATACAGAGGACTCCTGATGACAGCCTAGTGATAATACAGAGGAGGGCTCCTGCTGACAGCCTAGTGATAATACAGAGGAGGGCCGCTGCCGACAGCCTAGTGATAATACAGAGGAGGGCTCCTGCTGAAAGCCTAGTGATAATACAGAGGAGGGCTCCTGCTGACAGCCTAGTGATAATACAGAGGAGGGCTCCTGCTGACAGCCTAGTGATAATACAGAGGGCTGGTGCCGAGAGCCTAGTGACAATACAGAGGAGGGCTCCTGCCGACAGCCTAGTGATAATACAGGAGGGCCGCTGCCGACAGCCTAGTGATAATACAGAGGAGGGCTCCTGCCGACAGCCTAGTGATAATACAGAGGAGGGCTCCTGCCGACAGCCTAGTGATAATACAGAGGAGGGCTCCTGCCGACAGCCTAGTGATAATACAGAGGGCCCCTGCCGACAGCCTAGTGATAATACAGAGGAGGGCTCCTGCCGACAGCCTAGTGATAATACAGAGGAGGGCTCCTGCCGACAGCCTAGTGATAATACAGAGGAGGGCTCCTGCCGACAGCCTAGTGATAATACAGAGGAGGGCTCCTGCCGACAGCCTAGTGATAATACTGAGGAGGGCCGCTGCCGACAGCCTAGTGATAATACAGAGGAGGGATCCTGCTGACAGCCTAGTGATAATACAGAGGAGGGCCGCTGCCGACAGCCTAGTGATAATACAAAGGAGGGCTCCTGCCGACAGCCTAGTGAGAATACAGAGGAGGGCCGCTGCCGACAGCCTAGTGATAATACAAAGGAGGGCTCCTGCCGACAGCCTAGTGATAATACAGAGGAGGGCCGCTGCTGACAGCCTAGTGATAATACAGAGGAGGGCTCCTGCCGACAGCCTAGTGAGAATACAGAGGAGGGCCGCTGCCGACAGCCTAGTGATCATACAAAGGAGGGCTCCTGCCGACAGCCTAGTGAGAATACAGAGGAGAGCCGCTGCCGACAGCCTAGTGATAATACAGAGGGCTCCTGCTGACAGCCTAGTGATAATACAGAGGAGGGCTCCTGCCGACAGCCTAGTGATAATACAGAGGAGGGCCCCTGCCGACAGCCTAGTGATAATACAGAGGAGGGCTCCTGCTGACAGCCTAGTGATAATACAGAGGAGGGCTCCTGCCGACAGCCTAGTGATAATACAGAGGAGGGCCCCTGCTGACAGCCTAGTGATAATACAGAGGAGGGCCGCTGCCGACAGCCTAGTGATCATACAAAGGAGGGCTCCTGCCGACAGCCTAGTGAGAATACAGAGGAGAGCCGCTGCCGACAGCCTAGTGATAATACAGAGGGCTCCTGCTGACAGCCTAGTGATAATACAGAGGAGGGCTCCTGCCGACAGCCTAGTGATAATACAGAGGGCCCCTGCCGACAGCCTAGTGATAATACAGAGGAGGGCTCCTGCCGACAGCCTAGTGATAATACAGAGGAGGGCTCCTGCCGACAGCCTAGTGATAATACAGAGGAGGGCCGCTGCTGACAGCCTAGTGATAATACAGAGGAGGGCCGCTGCCGACAGCCTAGTGATAATACAAAGGAGGGCTCCTGCCGACAGCCTAGTGATAATACAGAGGAGGGCCGCTGCTGACAGCCTAGTGATAATACAGAGGAGGGCTCCTGCTGACAGCCTAGTGATAATACAGAGGAGGGCTCCTGCTGACAGCCTAGTGACAATACAGAGGAGGGCTCCTGCTGACAGCCTAGTGACAATACAGAGGAGGGCTCCTGCTGACAGCCTAGTGATAATACAGAGGAGGGCTCCTGCTGACAGCCTAGTGATAATACAGAGGAGGGCCGCTGCCGACAGCCTAGTCATAATACAGAGGAGGGCTCCTGCCGACAGCCTAGTGATAATACAGAGGAGGGCCGCTGCCGACAGCCTAGTCATAATACAGAGGAGGGCCGCTGCTGACAGCCTAGTGATAATACAGAGGAGGGCTCCTGCTGACAGCCTAGTGATAATACAGAGGAGGGCCGCTGCCGACAGCCTAGTGATAATACAGAGGAGGGCTCCTGCTGACAGCCTAGTGATAATACAGAGGAGGGCTCCTGCTGACAGCCTAGTGATAATAGAGGAGGGCTCCTGCCGACAGCCTAGTGATAATACAGAGGAGGGCCGCTGCCGACAGCCTAGTCATAATACAGAGGAGGGCTCCTGCCGACAGCCTAGTGATAATACAGAGGAGGGCTCCTGCTGACAGCCTAGTGACAATACAGAGGAGGGCTCCTGCTGACAGCCTAGTGATAATACAGAGGAGGGCTCCTGCTGACAGCCTAGTGATAATAGAGGAGGGCTCCTGCCGACAGCCTAGTGATAATACAGAGGAGGGCCGCTGCCGACAGCCTAGTCATAATACAGAGGAGGGCTCCTGCCGACAGCCTAGTGATAATACAGAGGAGGGCTCCTGCTGACAGCCTAGTGACAATACAGAGGAGGGCTCCTGCTGACAGCCTAGTGATAATACAGAGGACTCCTGATGACAGCCTAGTGATAATACAGAGGAGGGCTCCTGCTGACAGCCTAGTGATAATACAGAGGAGGGCCGCTGCCGACAGCCTAGTGATAATACAGAGGAGGGCTCCTGCTGACAGCCTAGTGATAATACAGAGGAGGGCTCCTGCTGACAGCCTAGTGATAATACAGAGGAGGGCTCCTGCTGACAGCCTAGTGATAATACAGAGGGCTGGTGCCGAGAGCCTAGTGACAATACAGAGGAGGGCTCCTGCCGACAGCCTAGTGATAATACAGGAGGGCCGCTGCCGACAGCCTAGTGATAATACAGAGGAGGGCTCCTGCCGACAGCCTAGTGATAATACAGAGGAGGGCTCCTGCCGACAGCCTAGTGATAATACAGAGGAGGGCTCCTGCCGACAGCCTAGTGATAATACAGAGGGCCCCTGCCGACAGCCTAGTGATAATACAGAGGAGGGCTCCTGCCGACAGCCTAGTGATAATACAGAGGAGGGCTCCTGCCGACAGCCTAGTGATAATACAGAGGAGGGCTCCTGCCGACAGCCTAGTGATAATACAGAGGAGGGCTCCTGCCGACAGCCTAGTGATAATACTGAGGAGGGCCGCTGCCGACAGCCTAGTGATAATACAGAGGAGGGATCCTGCCGACAGCCTAGTGATAATACAGAGGAGGGCCCCTGCCGACAGCCTAGTGATAATACAGAGGAGGGCTCCTGCCGACAGCCTAGTGATAATACAGAGGAGGGCTCCTGCCGACAGCCTAGTGATAATACTGAGGAGGGCCGCTGCCGACAGCCTAGTGATAATACAGAGGAGGGATCCTGCCGACAGCCTAGTGATAATACAGAGGAGGGATCCTGCCGACAGCCTAGTGATAATACAGAGGAGGGCTCCTGCCGACAGCCTAGTGATAATACAGAGGAGGGCTCCTGCCGACAGCCTAGTGATAATACTGAGGAGGGCCGCTGCCGACAGCCTAGTGATAATACAGAGGAGGGATCCTGCCGACAGCCTAGTGACAATACAGAGGAGGGCTCCTGCTGACAGGTAAGGTGCCGGTGACTAATCAGCACGACGAGCCGAGTCCTCCCCCCTCCCTCTTATAAGAGACGTGGAGTAACGGCCGTCCTTTTATCCTCCCGGCTTCGCCATCTCTTGGTAAGTAGTGAGAGGACAGGCCTTGGATAGGCTTATATCCCCGGGGTCTCGTAATGCGCTCCCCCAGAATCCCCTCAGCAGTGCGGCCGCGTTCTTAGGACAGACCGGGGATTAGATGGGAAGACTGACATGTATCGTTACGTTGGTATTATAAGAGGTGGGCAGGCGAATGATCCTCCGTATCGCACGCTGGAGGCCGGCCCTGTGTGGTGTTTGGAGGCGGGCATGGTGGCGTAGTTGCCGGCACGTAGGTTAGCATTGGGTGACGGGAGGAGGGCCTTGTCATACATAGGCCGCCCCCTCTCCTCTTGTTGCGGTGCCGGGCCATGTTGCAGGGCTCCCGTCGCCTCTTCGTCCACTGCCTCTGGGGGTCTCGATCGCTCACATCAGGGTAAGATGGTGGGAAAAAGCGGCCTCAAGTACACCCTCCAGCCCGTGCCGGGTATGTTCCGTATCTGTCTCCCCGGGCACTCTGTAAAGTCGTGAGTCAGCAGTCACGTTGTATAGAAGTCATGCTGTGTATATGGACAGGACGGCGGCTGCCTGATCCTCCTCACACCCGAGCGTCATTATTATATAGTTATTATAATCCACCGACCCTAACTCGGCCATTATTATGAGAAGTTACGTGTATCATATATTGGGAAAGGTTCAGGCAACCGGGTGTCGGCTTGTGGCTGAATTCACACAGACCACTTTTTGTGTTTTTTAGTGGGACCAAAGGTTATCGAGAAACCTAAAATGTGCTACGTACAACTGCGTTTTTGTTTGGCGTTTTCTTTTATAGTCTGTGGTGTTTGGTTTTAAGCATGATCTGGGTGTGGTGTTTATTTTTCTGCAGTTTTTTTGTCCCCCCCCCCCCCCCCCCCCCATATAGGCTTCTCTATAGGACTTGTTAGAAAAAAAAAAAAGCATGTTCAAAATTACAATAAAAGAACACTTACGTTTTACAAAATGCTGGCGTAGGCTTCCTGCACGCGGGATGGAAATGCTGCGGGTTTTACAGATGGCAATTTTGCAACATAATAAAGTAGCAGCAAAATGGGTGAGATCTGAACACCTCATCCACGTGCTGCGCTTTACGGCGTTTTACGCCTCGAATTACACCTGAAAAGACGGCTCCATTACGCCTACAAACATCTGCACATTGCTTTCAATGGGTTTTACGATGTTCTGTTCAGACGAGGTGTAATTTTACGCGTCGCTGTAAAAAGACGCCCGCGTCAAAGAAGTGCATGTCACATCTTTGGACGTCTTTTGGAGTCGTTTTTCATTGACTCCATTGAAAAACCGCTCCAATTACGGCCGTAATGGAAGCCGTGGGAAATGTGAGTACATGCAAAAAACGTCTGAAAATCGGGGGCTGTTTTCACCTGAAAACCGCTCTGTAATTTCAGACGTAGTTTGTTAAGCGTGTGACCATACCCTAAGGGTATGTGCACACGTAGTGACCAAAAACGTCTGAAATGACGGAGCTGTTTTCAAGGGAAAACAGCCCCTGATTTTCAGATGTTTTTTGAGCAACTCGCGTTTTCGCTGCGTTTATGTCCGTTTTTGGAGCAGTTTTCATTGGAATCTATGAGAATACTGCTCCAAAAACGTCCAAAGAAGTGTCCTGCACTTCTTTGACGAGGCAGTCATTTTACGCGTCGTCGTTTGACAGCTGTCAAACGACGATGCGTAAATGACAGGTCGTCTGCACAGTACATCGGCAAACCCATTCAAATGAATGGGCAGATGTTTGCCGACGTATTGTAGCCTTCTTTTCAGACGTAAAACGAGGCATAATACGCCTCGTTTACGTCTGAAAATAGGTCGTGTGAACCCAGCCTAAGCGTTAAATGCTGTTTTTTTTTTTTTTTTTTTGTTTTTTTTTAGTCAACTACGCTACTGCTTCTGACAAAAAGAGGGGTCCGGTGCACAACCGAGACAAACTGAAACCATGCGCACCAGATCCGCCACCATTGAAATCAAGGGTGATGGAAACGGACACCTCTGTTTTTTGTCTGTTCAGAGTCCCATTCTGACGGAAAGCTCAGACGGACCGTCAGAACGGGACCCCAACGCACATGTGAACGAAGCCTAAAATTTTTGTTATAAGTTTGTCGTTGATCATATTTGGTTAGGGTATGTGCACACGTAGTGTTTTCAGGCGTATGAATTCAATGGGAAATACAGCGTTCTGTTCCGACGGGGCGGTTTTTTTACGCCTCATTTTCAAAAAATTATGCGTAAAAAGACGCCCGCGAAAAAGAAGTGCATGTCACTTCTTGAGCCGTTTTTCATTGACTCTATAGAAAAACGGCTCCAAATACTACCGCAAAAAACGTGAGTGGCTTAAAAAACATCAGAAAATCAGGTGCTGTTTTCCCTTGAAAACCGCTCCGTATTTTCAGACGTTCTTGATTTTGCGTGTGCACATACCCTTAAAGAGGCTCTGTCACCACATTATAAGTGCCCTGTCTCCTACATAAGGAGATGGGCGCTATAATGTAGGTGACAGTAATGCTTTTTATTTAAAAAACGATTTTGGTTTATGCTAATGAGCTTTCTTAATGCCCAAGTGGGCGTACTTTTTCTTTCGACTAAGTGGGCGTTGTACAGAGGAGTGTATGACGCTGACCAATCGGCATCATGCACTCCTCTCCATTCATTTACACTGCACTAGCGATATAGATATATCGCTATGTGCAGCCTCATACACAAGCCCTAACATTACTACAGTGTCCTGACAATGAATACACATGAAATCCAGCCTGGACGTCATGTGTACTCAGAATCCTGACACTTCTGACTCTTTTCTGTGAGATTCCAGCAACGGATACGAAATCTCGTTTACCTCGTAATCTCGCTAGATTTCGTATCCGTTGCTGGAATCTCACAGAAAGGAGTCAGAAGTGTCAGGATTCTGAGTACACATGACGTCCAGGCTGGATTTCATGTGTATTCATTATCAGGACACAGTAATGTTAGGGCTTGTGTATGAGGCTGCACATAGTGATATAACTATATCGCTAGTGCAGTGTAAATGAATGGAGAGGAGTGCATGATGCTGATTGGTCAGCGTCATGCACTCCTCTGTACAACGCCCACTTGGTCGACAGTAAAAGTACGCCCACTTGGGCATTAAGAAAGCTCATTAGCATAAACTAAAATCGCTCCTAACGTTGTGAAAATAGATCGGTTTTTTAAATAAAAAGCATTACTGTCACCTACATTACAGCGCCCATCTCCTTATATAGGAGACAGGGGACTTATAATGTGGTGACAGAGCCTCTTTAATCTCCAATTAGGGTTAAAGTTATTTTGAAACCGATGAGAAGCTTTGTGGGTTTTTTTTTTCCCAAGAGCCGATAGACACTGTAGGCCCTTAAGGGTATGGCTATGTTCACACGCTTAACAAAAAACGTCTGAAAATACGGAGCTGATTTCAGAGAAAACAGCCTCTGATTTTCAGGCGTTTTTGAAGCTGAAAATGAAATTTGCTACTACTTTTTACGGAGCGTCTTTGTACGCTCCTTTTTTTTTAAACAGCGTCGTAAAAAACTCCCCGTATGAACTAAATGCTGTTTTTCCCATTGATTTCAATGGGCAGATGTATGTAGGCGTTCAGCTTCCGTTTTTCGAGGCGTAAACTCCCCGAAATATGCCTGAAAACACTGCGTGTAAACATACCCTAAGGCTATGTTCACACTGAGTATTTTGCCGAGTTTTTTGACGCGGAAACCGCGTCGCAAAAACGGCCCGAAAATGCCTCCCATTGATTTCAATGGGAGGCGTCGGCGTCTTTTTCCCGCGAGCAGTAAAACTGCCTCGCGGGAAAAAGAAGCGACATGCCCTATCTTCGGGCGCTTCCGCCTCTGACCTCCCATTGACTTCAATGGGAGGCAGAGAAAGCGTATTTCGCAGTGTTTTATGCCCGCGGCGCTCAATGGCAAAAAACGCCGCAAAAAACTCCGTGAAAATCGGCGTGCAGGGAGAGGAAAATCTGCCTCAAACTTCCAAACGGAATTTTGAGGCAGATATTTCTCCTGCAAAATACTCCGTGTGAACATAGCCTTAGTTTGTTTTTTTTGCAGGCAGAAAAATGTTTCTCAATATTCCTTCTGGAATTCTGAGGCAGATCTTGATCGGCCTGCAAGTTCTTCCTGCGATTGATTTTCAAGGGAGGCCTGAGGCGGGACCGCGGCAAGATAGAGCATGCGGCTCTTTTTTTTTTTTTTTTTTTAACCGCGAGCAGCTGAAAACCGCAGCGTAAAAAAAAAAAAGTCCTCTGCCTCCTGTAGAATTCAGTGGGAGGCAATTTCAGCAGTTTGTTTTGGTGTTTTTTGTTTTTTTTGCTGCGGTTTCCACGTCAAAATCTGCGTAAAAAAAACAACTTGTGAACTGGGCCTTAAAGTGCTAATGTGACAGCATGAATGTGCTGACAGATGCACTTTAAGGCCCCCTGCACACGCTGCAGAAATTACTAAAACGTATACGTTTTACGTATGCAAACGTAGGGTTTAATATTGCATACGTCGCCATTGACATCAATACAAATATAAACGTATATGTTTTGGAAACATACTGAAAAGCATAGTATCAATACCTATACCAGACTGTGAAGACTACTAGTATATCCAGAAAATGAAACACACATAGCACAAGTCATGTACCATGACAATATAAAATAAACTTTATTGAAATATACATAACACATTGGCCATCAAAATATAAAAACAATATAGCACACAGTTAACCCCTTAGTGACCAGCCCATTTTAGGACCTAATGACCAAGCTATTTTATTCGTTTTTCTATAGTCGCATTCAAAGTGCTATAACCTTTTTATTTTTTCGTCTACATAGCTGTATGAGGACTTTTTTTTTTGCGGGATTAGTTGTGCTTTTTAATAGCACCATTTTTGGGTACATATAATTTTTATGTTTACTTTTATTAACCTTTTTGGGGGGGGATTATAAAAAAAAACCTGAAATTCCGCCATTGTTCTATGCGTTTTTAAATTGACGCCGTTCACTGTGCGACGTAAATAACAGGTTACCTTTAATCTATGGGTCGGTACGATTACGGCGATACCACATATGTAGAGTTTTTTTTATGTTTTACGACTTTTGCACAATAAAAACACTTTTGAACTAAAATTATTTGCTTTTGCATTGTCGCTTTCCAAGAGCCGTAATTTTTTTATTTTTCCATCAATGTAATGATTTTTTGGGCTTGTTTTCTGCAGGACAAGACGTAGTTTTGAATGGTACTGTTTTGGGGTGCATGGGACTTATTGATTCATTTTTATTATGACTTTTTTGGGGGGCAATGGAAAAAAATTGCAATTTCGCCATGGTTTTTTGCGTTTTTTTTTTTTTTACGGTCTTCACTTTGCGGTTTAAATTACATATTAACTTTATTAATGGAGTCATTACGGTCGCGGCGATACCACATGTGTGTACTTTTTTTTTTTTTTTTTACACTTTTATGGAAAAAAATGGTTTTATTTATTTTTTTACTGTACTTTTTATTAATAATCTTTATTTCACTTTGACTTATTTTATTAGTCCCACTAGGGGACTTTACTGTGCGATCTTCCGATCGCTGCTATAATGCTTTGGTATACTTCGTATACCAGAGCATTATTGCCTGTCAGTGTAAATCTGACAGGCAATCTGTTAGGACGTGCCTCCGGCGCGTCCTAACAGGCATATGTCCAGGGCAGACCTGGGGGCTTTTATCAGTCCCCCGGCTGCCATGACACCCCATCGGAGACCCGCGATTGCATTCGTGGGCCGCCGATGGGTGACAGAGGGAGCTCACTCCCTCTGTAAACAAAGTTAAATGCCGCGGTCGCTATTGACGGCGGCATTTAACAGGTTAAACGGCTGCGATCGAAGTAAACTTCGATCGCGGGCGTTGGAGCAGGAGCTCAGCTGTCATCAGACAGCACAGCCCCAGCTCCAGCCTGCACGGGAGACCCGTGCAGGACTTAGACTAGGCTCACGTGAAAAGGCGTCAGCCTAGCCTAAAGCCCATTAGTGACCGACGTAAAAAGGCGTATTAGTGGTCACTAAGGGGTTAAAAAGGAGAGTATGGAGGAGCTGAGTGAATAATCCAATATATATGCTACCATACTATAAACATCCTGTGATGTGGTAACAAATGCAGATATCTATAGAAAAGATAATCATATAGATCAAGTATTTGGACAACAGAAGCACATAAATATATTTAGCACCTGACAGAAGAGCACACAATTGTGCATGCATATAAGAGTATACAGCTAGAGCTCCAAGTTGCACCCAAAACAAAGACCATGCTTTATAAATAAAGGATATTGCACAAACCCATGGACTG
Source organism: Rhinoderma darwinii (assembly GCF_050947455.1). Classification (NCBI taxonomy): domain Eukaryota; kingdom Metazoa; phylum Chordata; class Amphibia; order Anura; family Rhinodermatidae; genus Rhinoderma; species Rhinoderma darwinii. The sequence goes on along the minus strand of NC_134697.1, from coordinate 30,958,270 downwards.
CATGATAGGAAGCACGCAGGAACACCCCACACTGACCGCCCCCCAAACCCATGGACTGCATGATAGGAAGCACGCAGGAACACCCCACACTGACCGCCCCCCAAACCCATGGACTGCATGATAGGAAGCACGCAGGAACACTCCACACTGACCGCCCCCTTTATTTATAAAGCATGGTCTTTGTTTTGGGTGCAACTTGGAGCTCTAGCTGTATACTCTTATATACATGCACAATTGTGTGCTCTTCTGTCAGGTGCTAAATATATTTATGTGCTTCTGTTGTCCAAATACTTGATCTATATGATTATCTTTTCTATAGATATCTGCATTTGTTACCACATCACAGGATGTTTATAGTATGGTAGCATATATATTGGATTATTCACGCAGCTCCTCCATACTCTCCTTTTTAACTGTGTGCTATATTGTTTTTATATTTTGATGGCCAATGTGTTTATGTATATTTCAATAAAGTTTATTTTATATTGTCATGGTACAGGACTTGTGCTATGTGTGTTTCATTTTCTGGATATACTAGTAGTCTTCACAGTCTGGTATAGGTATTGATATTTGCTTTATGATTTGTGTGGACGCATTATTGTTTGGCACATGCCAATGGTCTATACTCGTATAGGTATTCATGAAAAGCGTAGTAGACTACACTTTTCCGGACATGGGAAAAAAAAGGCTACAGCATAAGCACAAACGACACCATTAGGGCATCCGTCCTGACCTTAGAAATCCACGTACACGCTGTCGTACACTTTTTGACACTGGTTTCTCATGTCAAAATGTGCACGTCAGATGTAGAGTAAAAACGAGATGTGAACTTAGCCTTAGGCCTCATTCACACGGCAGGGTTTCCCGGCCGGGTGCCGGCCGTTCATAAATCGGCCGGCACCCGGCTGCATTAGGAATGATAGACCCCTAATGGGGCTATTCACACGACCGATTATTTGACGGCCGGAAAATCCGGCCGTCAAAAAATAGGACATTCTCTATCTTTGCCCGGGCACCCGGCCGCCCGGCTCCCATACAAGTCTATGGGGCCGGGTATTACACGGCCATCACCGGAATGTGTTCCGAGTGATGACCGGGTTTCCCGGCGCTTGCGCTCTATCTCCTCCTCCTCACAGCGCAGAGTGCATGTGAGGAGGAGGAGTTGATGCCATTCTGACGAATGGCATCGCTGTACACTGTGTTGCAGGGCCGGGGTGTACAGCAGGTGGAGGGAGCGCTGCGCTGGCTCCCTTCCCCTGCTTGTTAAAAGCACCCTGGCTCGGCGACACCTTCGATGGCGCCGCTAGTAGTAGTAGCAGCAGCTGCTGCTGCGGCTGCTACTACTCTAGCGACGCCACTATAGCAGAGCAGGGAGGTATCTCCCCGCTCTGCTATGTGCTAGCCGCACTTTAGCTCCTTGAAGGAGCGGAATCCCTGTGTTTTCGGGGATTCCGCTCCTGGACAGAGCGCTTGATGTCTCTGTCCATATCTGGGCAGTGATATCAGGGGTAACTCCTCAAGCGGAATCCCCGAACACATGGGGATTCCCCTTCAGGAGCTGCCGCTGATGTCACTGTCCGGATCTGCCCGGCCCGGCACGGATGCATAACTTTATGCAAACCGGCCGGGCAAAATGGGCGATTTTACCGGCCGACACTCGGGCTCGGGAGCGACCCGGTCGTGTGAATCCCGCCTTAGCCAGGCCTGGAGGTTTTCAATAGGCTTCCTCCTGCCAGGGCAACTGATCTGCAATCAGTGAATTTTGACGCGGGGGGCGGGTGATCGGGTGACAAAGGGAGCTCCCTCTAACTGCTCAGATGCCATGGTCGCTGTGGACCACGGCACCTGAGCGGTTAAAAGCCAGGTATTTGAGTAATCACCGATACAGGCTGCTGTCTGCAACATCCGGCACTTGCCGATTTATGGTGTGGGCTTTTCTCCTGAGACCATATTGTGATGGCGTACGTCTAACGTACTAGTATGTTGGTTGTCGCCAAGGGGTTAAGGCCTCATGTACACGACAGTAGCCGTGTGCACGGCCGTGATTTTCGGGTCGGCCGGGGGGCAGACTGTCACCCGCAAGCCGCCCGCAAATCGCGGGCCGAGCACATGGCCACGGCCATTATTTGTTATGAGCCTGGACTGCAGAACACGGCCGTAACAAGACTTGCCCGTTCTTTCTGAGGTCTGGGCTCCTGGGCCATGCACGGACCGTGGAAACCAGGGACTAAAAATCCTATACCGACCGAACACTTCTCACAGCTGAGAATTTGCCACAATTGTATCCAGTTTCAGCAATCTTTTGAGCAAAACAGTGTGGCGTCCAGGCTGATGCATTTTACTTTTAGGCCTTATTTACAAGAACGTGTCCGTTTTGCAAGCGCAAAATTTCCGTGTGGCGTGAGTATTTGGTGCGTGCCTGCATGAATTTTGCGCATATGGCAGCGTGATGACACTCTGGTTTTATGTTTACAAACATAAAAGCAGGAAGTGCTCTTCTTTTTCGATCACTTTACTACTGTAGCGCGAATCACGTGCGGCACACGGAAGTGCTTCCGTGTGCCGTGCAAGATTTTCATGAACCCACTTCAATGGGTGCGTGATGAGCGAAAAACGGCCAAGTATAGGACATGTCGTGAGTTTTACGCAGCGCACATACCCTGTGTGACAATCACGGGCTGCGTGAAAGTCAAAGGGGCCGTTCAGGCAGTCTGTGATTAACATAGGTCTGTGAGACGCGCGTGATTTTCACGTGTGTATCACGGACGTAATACACGTTCGTGTGAATAAGGCCTTACTCCATAGTGTTTTACATTTTTTAGCAGTGAGATGTTTCGGGTCTGTACAGATTTTTAGCCTCTAGATGTAAAATAGGGATGTCTTTATTCACTGACAGCAAACCGGTAGTAAGAAAGGAAGAATTGAATCACCATTTATATTAGAAATTTGCAGCACATTCATTATACAGTGATTAAACTTTATTTACATGAAACTGGAAAACCTCCGACCTGTTCTTTTAGATAAAGAAAATGTATAAGGATTATTCATGTAATTTTTTTCAACTAAGTCTTCGTTCACATCTCTGCTAGGGCTCCGTTCCGTTGGAGCTTTCCGCCGGAACAGAGCCCTGACAGACACAAACGGAAACCCATAGGTTTCCGTTTGCGTCACCATTGATTTCAATGGTGACGGATCCGGTGCCAATGGTTTCCGTTTGTCTCCTTTGTTCAAGGGTTCCGTCGTTTTGATAGAACGCTATTGATTCAGTCAAAAAGACGGAACCCTTGCACAACGGAGACAAACGGAAACCTGTGGTTTCGGTTTGTCTGTCGGCTCCGTTCCGGCGGAAAGCTCTGACAGAATGGAGCCCTAGCGCAGGTGTGAACGAAGCCTGAGTCCACTATGTACTTTCCTCCAGATCTGTTGGCATGCTGTAGTATGACTCATTTGGATAAATGGCATTCGGCACCTGGCAGGGCAGGTTATATCTTCTCTATAAACTTATGTAACCACTGTCATATCCTCCAACGTCTTTGCGATTTCCCGACGAAATCCAGACTCCTTTTTATAAAAAATCAGATTATAAATTGCTCTCATGTTCAATCCATTCGGTATGAGGGTGCTGTATGCCAGGTAATCGTTCTATCATTGATGTTTATTTATTACATTGTGGAGTGCTTTATTCGTAGCCTTCTGGTTTAATGCATTTATAGATATTTTTGACAGTAAATGCAATTTATGTACTAGATGTTGCTCAATAGAATTGGTTCCTGGATTGCAACTTTCTTCTTGAAATCTGAGCCATTAGGATGGGTTCACATGTCGCTAATTTTGTTACTTTTTATCTACTCCTGTTTTAGTCCATGTTTTGGTTCGAGAGGCTTGTCTGAACAGGATGTACTTACATCAAACTCTTAGCTGAAAAATAAAGTATACGATCCTGTTCACATCTGCGTCTGTGTTTCCGTTATGCTCCGTCAGAGGAGCAGAACGAAAATACTGGAAGCGGCGGTTCCGTTGCATGACTGACACAAACGGTGCCCGCCGGAACCCATTGCCTTTAATGGATTCCGTATGAATTACGTCAATGCTGTACTGATTAAAAAAATTTTTTTTATAGGCTGGATCTGTGACTGAGGCCCCTAACGGAGGCTCCAACACAGATGTGAACAGGGCCTGAGGCTCTGTTCACATTGGTGGGGTTTTATTTTTTTACTTTTTCCTGTTTGTCTGCAAGAAAAGCATAGTCTGCAGCACTATTGTTGCCGTCAAATGGCAGCGCTCAACGTTCCTAATTTATAGATCGATTGGATTTTGTTGGGATCTGTTCGAAAATGTATCTATCATAGAAGAGTATGAACAGAGCCTTGGATATGTAGGCGTTTTCAGTCTCTAGATTTAGAATGTTTTTTTTGTTTTTCTTTGACCGCAAAAAAAAATAATAAAAAATTGGGAGCAGTCGGAACACCAAGGGGCAGATATACTATTTTTTTCTTTTTATGCAAATCCATTTAGAAAACTTTCGCATTAGACACTTAGCGGAAAGGGGGCATGGCTTAAAATGCCCTGACGTGTGCCAAAATAAAACCGGCGTTATTAAGCCAACCAAGAGGTGGAATACTGAAGAGAAGTGTCTAGCAAGAGGTGCCAAATGTATCACAGAGCGTGCACCACTTTGCTCAATTTGGCATCTCTTCATAGAGGACATCCAAGCCTCAGAACCCTATAGTCACATTGAACATCTCATTTCTAAAGTACAGACATCAATAATTTAGGTACCCCCACTCCCATTTGCTGCTCCAACAGCAGTTCTTCCACATGAAACACTGCACATTAGTTTTTATGGGCCATATTTTTTTGCACAGAGCAGTGTCCTGCTAAAACTAGGAAGTTTTCCATTCGCTGAACCCAAGAGCTTCTGCCTCAGATTACTATTCCTCTGCAAAACTTTGCTGTTGGCACTAAACTTTCCGACAGTCAGAATTTTCTGGGATCTGCCGAAGGCCCATTCATCCCTGAGACTGCCAGGTAGGAAAGTGTGGCTCATAAATTCAAATGCTCTCATGGCTTCCCTGTCTGAAGACTACGAGCCCTATTACTGCTGTGTGTAGCCTGTGTCCTATTCAGACTGCTGATAGATTTGCAGGGTCTCCATGGGGAACTCGCGTGAAACTTTATTTGTATTATCGTAATTTTTAATTGAAAAGGCAGCGATTTAGATAAGAATATATTGGTGAGCTGCTATTTATGCAATTTCCAAACATATTCGTGTCTGCTTTTATAAAGCTTTACCGATAAATTACAGTTGTTAATCTGTCGGACGTTAACTAGTACAACTCTGATAAATATTTTTGCAGTTAATGCAATCCTAATTTCCCCTCCTGCTTTACTTTGGGCTCGTGATATTATCATGTGATACTTTGTTGCGGTCGCTGATGTTGCAATCCGGAGTTTCTGGCTCACAACAACTTTCTGTAAAGGATTTCCCTCCACACGGGAATAACAGAGAAATGTCCTTCAAAAGGACCAGTCCCCTCTCCTGACATGTCTATTTCAGTAAATACTTAATTATATCCCATGAAATTATCCTGGAACATATTGTCTTAGGACTGTGTGTTGTGCCGTTCCTCGGTTATTCTTCCTAGAAACGTATTAAAGGGGTTTTCAGAGTTAAAATGTGCATGTGACTTTTGTAATGTACTTACGTTTTCCAGATTGGCCCAGTTTCTAGATGCTGCCGTGGGGTACATGACGGGTGACGTCACTCTCTGGCCGCTGTGTTGATCATCCATTTTCTTCCGGGAATACGACACGTCACTAGTGATGTGCCGTGTATGGGCTGCTCTGTTGTGCAGCCAGTAACGCGCATGTGCGGTCTCTGCTGTTCTCTCGAGACACAGGGAGATGTGCTGCCGACAGCGATAATGTTTCACTTTTTTCTAAAACTATACGACCAGCAGATAATCGCGGGTTTGCTCTTTCATCTGCTGACCGCTCCCCTGTACATTGTGCAATTATCATAGAACACTCGTTGCCGAACGCTCGTCTGCCCGATAATCGTCCAGTGTAAAACCTCCTTTAGGAAAGATGCTCCAGAATTCTTTTTTTCGTCGGTAATCCAATAATTTATTAAAATAGACGTCAGGGAGGGTAAAAGGTCCTCTTTAAGGCCCCATGCACACGACCGTATTTTTCCCCTCTTGTAAATATGGGTCCGTTGTCATACGTATTCCACCTGTATTTACGGACCCGTAAAAAAGGGTGCTGGAAATTGTCACATGATCGCTCAGTCGCCATTTTCTCTGCTTCTCTATATTAAAAAATTTAAATCCCCTGACGTCGCCTAGCAACGCTCCCGTAATTAGCCACCTTTAATTATGGGAGCCCCATAGACTTCTATGGGCCTGCCTGTGCCGTAATTACGGCCTGAAATAGGACATGTTCTATATTTTTCAACGACCCGGGCACCTTCACGTACGCAAACGGGAAGGTACCCGTGGCCAATAGAAGTCTATGGGCCTGTAATTACGGGTGTTTTTACAGTTGTGTGCATGGGACCTAAGACTTTTCATGCTTTTTTGTTTTTTCTTCTAATGTCCACTTTACACAAATATTCTGACCACTGATAGTTTTGTAGAATCCGGTCAAACTGCTTATACACATTACATGAAACTTCATCGTCTGGCATTTGTCAATCCCCCCCCCCCCCCCCCCTCCACCATCCTTCTCGTTAACTATAGGAAATGGTTGTATAAGATAAGAAAAACCTGCTTGTTTTCTTCCAGAAACCACACCACACCACACTTGTCCACTTGCAACGGTGTTTTTAATGTTTTGTCTCATATAAAACCTTGCTTGACTCCTGAAAACTTTTTAACGGCTGATGACTGTGGGATGGTGTTCACTAATCCCAGAAATCCGTTACTATTGCCAGGAAAGCCGCTTCTGGATAGACCTCTATGAATACCTGACCATGTAAGCCAAATGGGGGACCCACCTCTGTGACGTTCTTATGTCCTAATAGGACATATGGACAGAGGTTGTCATTATAAGACTCTTCCTTTTAAAGAGGACCTATCGCCAGGTCATAGAATTTGAACTAGTTTGCTGACCTGAATAGCACGGTGTCTCTCTTTTTCCGGAACCCCCCCCCCCTCTTTCCAGAGATATGCCCCCCGGTTGTGTTGGCTCCCTATGTGCGAATTTGCTGTAGTCACCCAAAGGGGAGGAGCTAGCTTCCCTGCCTCTGATGCTGACCAATCAGTGTGAGGCATCTTGAGGGTAATTCATGCCCTGTTGGCTAAATCCAGCAAACATTAGCATAGGGGGAGCCAATACAGCAGTAGACCATTACTCTGCAACAAGGGGTACTGGGAGAAAAAGATAAACCGCCCTGGAATCGGGGAGACTGTGCCATTCATGTCAGTAAAGCAGTTCAACTTAGTGACAGGTTCTCTTTAAGGCCTCATTCACACGGCAGGGTTTCCCGGCCGGGTGCCGGCCGTTCATAAATCGGCCGGCACCCGGCTGCATTAGGAATGATAGACCCCTAATGGGGCTATTCACACGACCGATTTTTTGACGGCCGGAAAATCCGGCCGTCAAAAAATAGGACATGCTCTATCTTTGCCCGGGCACCCGGCCGCCCGGCTCCCATACGAGTCTATGGGGCCGGGTATTACACGGCCATCACCGGAATGTGTTCCGAGTGATGGCCGGGTTTCCCGGCGCTTGCGCTCTATCTCCTCCTCCTCACAGCGCAGAGTGCATGTGAGGAGGAGGAGTTGATGCCATTCTGACGAATGGCATCGCTGTACACTGTGCTGCAGGGCCGGGGTGTACAGCAGGTGGAAGGGAGCGCTGCGCTGGCTCCCTTCCCCTGCTTGTTAAAAGCACCCTGGCTCGGCGACACCTTCGATGGCGCCGCTAGTAGTAGTAGCAGCTGCTGCTGCGGCTGCTGCTACTACTGCAGCGACGCCACTATAGCAGAGCAGGGAGGTATCTCCCCGCTCTGCTATGTGCTAGCCGCACTTTAGCTCCTTGAAGGAGCGGAATCCCCGTGCTTTCGGGGATTCCGCTCCTGGACAGAGCGCTTGATGTCTCTGTCCATATCTGGGCAGTGACATCAGGGGAAACTCCTGAAGCGGAATCCCCGAACACATGGGGATTCCCCTTCAGGAGCTGCCGCTGATGTCACTGTCCGGATCTGCCCGGCCCGGCACGGATGCATAACTTTATGCAAAATGGCCGATTTTACCGGCCGACACTCGGGCTCGGGAACGACCCGGTCGTGTGAATCCCGCCTAAGAGAGCAGAATGTGAATTCTGGTTTTGGGATAGAGCAACCTACCCAGCTATATAGAAGTATATTCTAGTGTTTGTGTTCTTGTAACTTGTCTGTATTTGTATCTTTTTTTATATTGTGTATTTTTTTTGTAATTTTTTTTTTTTTTTTCCTTTACAGATTTCAATCTAAAACCTATAGCAAAATGAACTCCCTTGCGGTCAAACGAGTTGTCAATGACCTCATAAAGTCCCCAGAAGACAAGCGAGAATACCGGGGCGTTGATCTGGTCAATGGGATAAAAGCAATACTTATAAGTGACCCCACAACCGACAAATCCTCCGCTGCTCTGGATGTTTACATTGGTATGAGGTTTCTGAATTGCTGTTTTTGCATTGCAAATGTTCCATGTCTGTCCTCTAAAGGAACGTGAATGTCCTGAACAATAGTTTTCTCATGTCACTAACAATTTTCATTATGTTCTGATGAGCGGCCGCACACTTGGCACTGGCTATTCTCTCTAGGCCTCAAGCACATTTCAGTGATTTTCTTCAGTGTGCTATCTGTATTTTTTTAACGAATCGCACACTGACTCATTCATTTCTATGGGACCATGTGCACTTCCGTTATATTCGTGGATCCGTGTGTCCGTTCCACAAATAGAACATGTCCTACTCCTGTCCGTTTTTGAGGTTCCGTCTCACCCATTGCAGCCTATGTGTCTCTCAAAATAACTGACTGCACATGGGAAGGCATCTGTCTGCAGATCTGTTGCCAAGCAACGGCAGGGCAGGCCAAATTTCCAGGTGTTCCCTGTGACAAGTTCAGCACAATCTTACTTCCTTCCGTTTTTGTTCTTTTGGGGACCGTGTAAAACAGATGATGTCTGGAAGCACAACGGACACCAAATACGGAGTGAAAACTGACACACGGGTCTTTTTTTACGGCCGTCAAAGTGGGTGAAGGATGTGTGCATGAGGCCTTAGTTTAATGTAAAAGACAAAAATATGCAGATGGTAGTAATTTAATATTTTTGCCTTGACCATTCACCTCTAGGACTACTGGCTATCCCGGTCTGTTGGCCTTGGACGAGCACTGGTAGTGTGTATCATTCTGCATGGAGATCTGCCGTGTCACCTATGTACTGTGACACCTGTTGCTAGTACAAACCTATTTATGCTGTAATTGGAAAGTTACTTAGTGTATTCACATGCTGCATTTTTTTTTTTTTTGCCACCCTTTCCCTTTAAGTATGTATAATGCTTGATACACGATACTTCACAATTATGTATTTAAGAGGGGGAGCATAGTATGTGGATGAGAAATGTGTACATAGATCCCTTTTGTATGTATTCCTATTCTATGAACATCCTGTTTGTGAGCAAATACTGATTTGTCTGTAGCTGGAGTAACCGTGTTGAATACAGTGCCGCATGCGTCGTAGTATACCACCAGTGCCAGCCAGACCGCAATGACTTATAATGGTGCACTATCACGGTGTGCCTGTCATACCTGTGTGACTTCTATCTTCATGACTGGAAGAATACTGCTGCATAAAAACTCTATTCTTCCTGTCAAATCTGGTGGAATTGGCAATCGAGGCTCCAACGCAAAATAGAGCCTTACATACGCAGTGAAACCGCAAACTACAATATGCATATTTTTTCCATGGGATATACCAAAAATGTCTGTTTCATTACTTCTATGTTAGTTACGGGAACAGCGGAGTAGGCTTGCTGTTGCCGTAGAACAGAACGGAGAGCAACGTGCGCCTGCACGGCCACCTCCTCCTAGTCGTCATTTTCTGCTGGATGCTGCGGCCAGACCCACATCTATCAGGAATTTGTCATAGCCCATGGAAATGCCATATATGTGTAAGATAGGAATACCCCTTTAAAGAAAAATAATCAGACCACTAATACAGATCTAGCATGTCCTTGTCTATAAGGCTGGGTTCACACGTGGCGGAATTGCACTTGAATTCCGCTGCGGACACTCCGCAGCGTTAATCCGCAGCGGAGCCGTTTCTCCATTGACTTCCACTTTAATTTAGAAGTGTTCGTTTAGACGTTGAGTAAAATTCCGCTGCGGAGCATAGGCTGCGGAGCGGAATTTGGTGTCCGCAGCATGCTCTGTCTGTTGCGGAGCAGTGGCGGACTGGTTGCGGACTCATGGCGGAATTTCTCCATTGACTTCAATGGAGATTCTAAATTCCGCAATGAAGTCCGCAGCTGTCATGCACATGTTATGTGTGCTGCAGATGCGTCTTGCTTTTTTAACATGACATTTCTTCATTCTGGCTGGACCTATGTATTTCTAGGTCTACAGCCAGACTGAGGAAGTCAATGGGGCTCCCGTAATTACGGGAGTGTTGCTAGGCGACGTCAGTAAATAGTCACTGTCCAGGGTGCTGAAAGAGTTAAGCGATCGGCAGTAACTGTTTCTGCACCCTGGACAGTGACTACCGATCCCAATATACAGCAACCTGTAAAAAATACAAGTTCATACTTACCGAGAACTCCCTGCTTCTGTCTCCAGTCCGGCTTCCCAGGATGACGTTTCAGTGTAAGTGACGGCTGCAGCCAATCACAGGCTGCAGCGGTCACATGGACTGCCGCGTCATCCAGGGAGGTAGGGCTGGATGCCGAAAGAGGGACGCGTCACCAAGACAACGGCCGGTAAGTATGAAAGTCGTTTACTTTCACTAGGGAAAGTGCTGTCCCTTCTCTCAATCCTGCCCTGATAGAGAGAAGGGAAGCATTTTTCCCGCAGTCCGCAGCAGCTAGTCCGCATCAATTTACTGCACATTTTGGGCAGATCCGCAGCTGTAATCCGCAACCCGGATTAGGTGCGGCATTGATGTGGACAGTTGCGGAGGAATTCCGCCACGTGGGGGCATGCCCTTATAGAGTTGTGCAGGAAGCTGGAGAATCCATGAGTACTGTACAGGACCCTGAAGAAGTTCCTGTGCTCGTCCTAGGGAGTTCAGTAAAAATAAAAGAGCCACTCACCTGGTGCCCGAAAGAACGGCTCATCCTGGAAGAGATAAGTTATGTACATGTTGCATTTTTTTACTATACCTCAATAAGGCGCTGCCAGACAGTAAACCAGGGAAAGCTCAGATACACAGGTGTTCTAGTCAGTCAATCCTCACACAGGCTGTTTTTGACGGCCCATGGTCTCTAGAATACAGGCTGCTCTAAACAGTTCAGTCCTGTATAGGCATGCGTGTTTATGCAGAGGTCAGAGGAGATCTACAATTCATTCCTTTATACTTGTTGGATTGACTCCAATATAGAAAATTTAAAACCTATATTTGGTAATCCAACCTTGGGCCCCCTGCACATTGCCGTACCCGTAATCACTGTCCGTGATTACAGGCGCGGACAGTCATCCGTGTATGCTGGCCGTGCTCCTATTATAAAGTATAGGAGCACGGTCCACAGATTCAAAAAATATAGGAGTTGCCCTATTTTTTGCGGGTCATTTCTACGGCCTGGACACCTTTCGTAAATATACAGGAAGGTGTCTGTTCACCGTAGAAATTAATGCATCCATAGTTTAACCTGCAATTACGCATCCGTAATTGCAAGTCAATATTACGATCGTGTGCATGGGGCCGTGGGACCTCTTCACGCTAAATTTTCTGGCGCTGAATTTGACGCAGGAAACCACGTCTGAATCTGCTCCAAAAAACGTCCAGAGTTGCTCCCCTTTTGATTTTAATGGTAGGCAGAGGCGTTTTGTTTTCCTGGGTGGCTTTTGGCTGCTTGCAGGAAGAAAAAAAAAAGCAGCGTGTCCTTTATTACCACCTCTGACCTCTCGTTGAAATCAATAGGACGCAGAAAATACCTGCGGCGCTAGTTTTTCGGTGCGTTTTTTTTTTTGCCGGCAGTTTTTGAATTCGCTTCAATGGCTGTGGTAGAAAACCGTAGGAAAAAAAGCGCCAGCAGATTTATATATATTTTTTTTTTTTTTTTCTCCATGCAAAAAACTCTGTGAACAGGCAATTCATCTCTACATGTGCACTCTATTAAACTCTCTGCAATCTTTCCTAACAGGGTCTCTTTCTGATCCAGACAACATTCCTGGGCTTGCACACTTTTGTGAGCACATGCTGTTCTTGGGCACAAAAAAATACCCCAAAGAGAATGAGTACAGCCAGTTTCTAAGTGAACACGCGGGGAGCTCCAATGCCTTCACCAGTGGAGAACATACCAACTATTACTTTGATGTATCCCATGAACACCTGGAAGGAGCATTGGACAGGTAAAGCAGAAAGGATATGGTTCTTTTCCTAAGATCTGCTGGTAACTTTCTAGATCTCCCACAGCGCCACTGGCAGAAACAGAATATATGTGATAGGACAAATATTGAGTTTTTTCAGTTCTTATCAAACTTTCATTTAACCTATAGAACAATGTAGGAGGCAGCCATTAATTAGACAACGTTTATAGACTGCTTGGGAGCCCCTCTCCCCTGAGATGCACCGCTGCATTACATGCCAAATAAATGGACATCAACTTTAATGGTACATTTCTGCTGCATCATGTATACCTAGACACCATCGCCTGGTGACCGCAGCTAATTGATAGTTGGAGCCTAGATATGGGAAATAGGTATCCAGCGTTTTATTATTATTGTTATGTAATCTCTGCCTCAAAGGCCTTATTCACACGAGCGTATTTCGCGTCCATGTGTTGTGCTGTCCGTTTTTTGTTTTTTTTGTTTGTTTTTTTCACTGATGCCACACGAACCTATAAAAATCAATGGGGCTATTTAGACCTGTGGGGTTTTTCACGCAGCGTGTGTCCGTTGCGTGAAACTTACTGCGTGTCCTATTTTGGTGCGTTTTTGCGCTCCACGCAGCCCATTGAAGTCAATGGATGCGTGATAATAAAAAAAAAACTTGACAGCACACGGACATCATCTGTGATTCACGCACCAGTTGCTAAAGAAATGAGGGGGAAAAAAACCCCACCACCTTCAGTTATTTTTGCTGACGTAAAAAAACATGTGACATACGGATCACATACACGCATAAACGCAGACGCGCACTGATGTCGCACGGAACTGCAACGCAAGATAAACTTTGTTTACTCAAGCAAAACTGACACATTCACATCGCGTTTGTGCTATCCGCCGAGCGTATACGTTTTCAATGGTCCACGGTTCTATAAAACCATTTTCTGTTTACGTCTGTTTTTTTATAGCGTGTACGTTTAGCATATACTCATGTCTGTAAGTTTCTGTCCGTTTTTACCTAAAAAAAAGTGTGTGTGTGTATATATATATATTTTTTTTTAAAAGAACACTGAGGAAAAAAACAGATTTACTGTATGTAAACGATACAAACTTATAGCATTACGTTTGCATATGTCGTCCATTGAGATCAATTTTAAAAAACAGTCACGGCGCGTATTCTTTGAAGTACAGAATAGCGTATCAGACCGCTTTTAGTTACTTTTAAAAAAAAAAACAGCATCCGTTTGGTCTATGTATGTCATGGTTTACGTTGGGATACTATTTTGGTCTACGTTTAACCCATTATGGTCTATGTATGCGCCGATCTATAATTTTCAATACTTTTTTTTTAGTGTTTAAAAATGGCACGAACACTGTGAATGGGGCCTAAGTAGTTATGAATTGATCTGTTTTTTGTTAGTCAGTGACGAATACAAGAATAATAATGTATTTCTATAATCCTGTCTCAGGTTTTCCCAGTTTTTCTTGGGCCCTCTTTTTGATGAGAGCTGTAAAGATCGGGAAGTGAATGCAGTGGATTCGGAGCATGAAAAAAACCTGATGAATGATGCCTGGAGACTCTTCCAGCTGGAGAAGGCGACCGGAGAACCCAATCACCCCTTTCATAAATTTGGAACAGGTGTGCAAACCCTAAATTTTATATGCATTCCTAAATATGATGTATCCCCACTTTGTATCTTTTGTCTGTAAGGAAGGACACGTTCTTTCTCAAATCAAAATGCGTTTGTGTGACACTTTAGAACTTGTTCACACAGTGCAGATTTTCTGCCAATTTTCCAAGTATTTTTTTATTTTATTTTTTAAGCCAAAACCATGAACGGAAGCTAAAATGAACAAATACATAAAGGAGGATCTTATAGGTCTCCTCTCCTGGATTCAATTCTGGTTTTAGCATTAAAAAAAAAAAAAAACATGGGAAATCTGTTTGGTGTGAACAGGTATGATGTGCCTACTCATGCAATATGCTACACCAGTTTACCCAAGTGCAACACTAGGGGATGGTTCAGACAATGCTTGATATTCAAATTTCTGTCAACCTGAGTTAAAGGGAATGTGTCGCTAGAAAAATGATTTTTTTTATTTTTTTCGTTAAACAGTTAGTGTATAATTGATTAAACATTGTTCTAATTTTTTCACGAGTCAGGAAATATTATAAATTAGATTCTAATTTATAACAATTCCCAGCGCTGGTCACTAGATGGAGCAATTCCCAAAATTGCAGCATTGGCATGTGGTAAAGCAACCACATTGCTTTATGCTGCAAATTTGTTGTAAACACACTCGCTCTAGTGAGCTCACAGAATCCCCCCTCCCTTCTTCTGGCTAGTGCCAGGAGAAAGGAGGAGATTGAACGTTCAAACCTCCTACACACTGTCGCCATTTTTTGAGCGAACACAGTGTAGTAGGCTTACATACAGTAGTAAAACACGTACATACACAGAAATAACTTACCTGCTCCTGCCGCCGCCGCTCCATCTGCTCCCTCCGCTCCTAGTGCTTGCATTAGAACTCATGTCCGGAAGCCGCGACCGGAAGTAGTAATCTTACTGTCCGGCCGCGGCTTCCGGTCCACAAGAAAATGGCGCCGGACGTCGCTCGGTCAAAGACCTTCCATTTGGACTGTGGGAGCGGCTATGGCTGGTGTGGCCAGCGCTCTGGCTGGTGTGCTCTGGTTCACCTTGGATAACCATTTACTGTTTGACAGTGATTTTATTCTGGCACACTACCTCTTGCACATGCTGCCAAATTAACCCTTGAATGTAAAAGATGGAATAACAACCACCTATTGTGTATGGGTGGGGTGTTACAATGTGTTACTCATCAGGTGTTTCCCTCTTTTTCTGTTTATCTAGAGACACTGGAAATTAATTATTTGGCTAAACTAATTGGCACCCATGTCTACAATAATATTTCTCCTGCAATGTAGCTATTACTAATTTCTTAATCAAATTGACTTTGATATCTCGCTCTATTCTCACATTCACTTTTATTAAAGATATATATTTTTATTTTATTTTTTACTTTTTAAGATACAGCTTCTATGTAAGCAGAACGTACGGCTCGGTTGAGACCGAACAATGTAGCTTCTTTGTTTACAGGATACATAAAAGCTGTATCTTAAAAAGTAAAAAAATAAAAATCTTTAATAAAAGTCAAAGTTGGTTAAACACAATACATACATTTTTAATAAAAAGCAAAAACCAATTTGCTTACAAAGGTGTAAATCCCTTTTTTTATTTTTTTTATTTGGCGTATGTTAATAATTTTTATTGCTGGATAACAGTTGTGTGATAAGTAAGTATTATCTCTGCTTGTAAAACTTTTTTTCATGTGTTAAGATCAGACCACTTTCATCCAATCCAATACACTTGTGTATAAGGCATCATGCACGCACACTAAGCCCCTACAATTCTGTACTACAGAGACTTGGGCCCTACGCCTTCTATGTGGCACCGTATTCTCCCCTAGAAGATTATACCTCCGTAATACGGCAGGTGCTAGAACATGCTACTCATTTATTTTTTTTGTTCAGGGATTCTGTATAAATCCATGCAAAAATCACTGTACGAAATCGTAGATTTATATAATCCGGCATCCACAGAAATAAAGAGGCTCGGTCACCACATTATAAGTGCCCAATCTCCTACATAATGTGATCGGTGCTGTAATGTATAGAACACTGTTTTTTATTTAGAAAAACGATCGTATTTGGGAAAGTTATGAGCGATTTTAGACTTATGCTAATTACCTTTCTTAATGCCCAACTGGGCGTTTTTTAACTTTTGACCAAGTGGGCGTTGTGAAAGTGTATGATGCTGACAAAATCCGCGTCATACACTTCTCTCCATTCATACTCAGCACAGCGTGATCCAGCGAGATCATGCTGTGCTGTCATACACCTGCATTAACTTTACTGAAGTGTCTTGACAGTGAATAGACATCACCTCCAGCCAGGATGCAATGATTATTCACAATCCCGACACTTTGGTAAAGTTTGTGTGGGGCTTACCGAGATCAAGCTGTGCAGTGATTAAGTCCCATGAAAAACGACAACTCGTCCCGCAAAAATCAAGCCCTCCTAGGACTATATCGACGGAAAAATAAAGACGGTGTGGCTTTTGGAAGGTGGGGAGGAAAAAACGAAAATGGGCTGCGGCGTGAAGGGATTTTCCGTGACTATAAGATTTCTCTTTAGGGGAGACCATAAATATGTCAGATTTGTGGGGGTCTGACTACCGGCACCCCTGCAATTAGCTTTTTGAATGGTCTTTCGTGCTTGCGCTGCTTAACCCCTTCCCGCTCCTTGACGTACTATTACGTCATGGCAGCTGTATCGTTCGCGCTCCATGACGTAATAGTACGTCACGGGAGTAACGGCCGTTTCGGCCGTCCTCCCGACACATACAGGAGCTGTGACGCTGCTGTCTTGTTCAGCAGCTGTCACAGCTCCTACAGCGGGGACCGATCGCTGTGTCCCCGCTGATTAACCCCTTAAAAGCCGCGTTTTATAGAGATCGCGGCTTTTTAGGGGTTAAGCTGCCATCGCCGGCCTGCTACGCGATAGCGGCCGGCGATGGTGACTATGGCAACCGGACACCAAACAATGGCGTCCGGCTATGCCATAGACCAGGGGTCAGGAACCTTTTTGGCTAAGAGAGCCGTAAACGCCACATATTTTGAAATATAATTCCGCGAGAGCCGTACAATATGTTTAAAGGGCCATTGACAGATCTTTGCCCTGATAGTGGTCCTTTAAATCAGTTTCTTATGCCCACAAGAGATTAATTTAAAGCCCCCAAGAGTGTAATATGGGTGGCAGATGTTTTTTAAGGCCATATTTTTTTTTTTTTTTTGGGGGGGGGCTATATAATGGATTATGTGGGATTATTTTCAGGGGTGAAGGGGGGGTTGGTGGGACACACTGTATTACACAGCCCCTTTATTGATGCAGCTCACTGCTGCTGACCATGAGGCTGTGTAACAATTTCCATATTATAATGTTCACATTCAAAGCAGCAGCACAGCCAGGGGTTTCTGGAACGTCCAAGGGAGACACAAGGGAGGAGGCAGATGCCGCTTCACTAGGGGACGCAGGTGCGTGCTTGCAGACGGCGCGGCTATGCAGGGAGTTATGGGAAATGTAGTCCATGCTCCCTGCCGCTCACCACTGCCGCCAATGCTTATCAGGCCATCAAAGAACTACCAATATCAGCGTGCACCGCGGCCTGATGGAGCGCGGTGCACGGGCTGATGGAGCGCGGTGCATGCATCCTTCCCATAGACAGGTAGGAGCAGGGGCGTAACTAGGAAAGACTGGGCCCCATAGCAAACTTTTGACTGGGCCCCCCCCCCCTCTGCTGGGTATCACACAACCCCCCCCCCCCTTGTAGATAGTGCCTCCCTATAGATTCCACCACACAGCGCCCCCTATAGATAGCACAATACACAGCCCCCTGTAGATAACGCCATACAGCCCCCCCTGTAGATAACGCCATACAGCCCCCTCTGTAGATAACGCCATACAGCCCCACCTGTAGATAACGCCATACAGAACCCTCCTGTAGATAACGCCATACAGACCCCCCTGTAGATAACGCCATACAGAACCCTCCTGTAGATTACGCCATACAGACCCCCCCCAAAAAAAAACGGCCTATAGTTTGTCCTACAAAAGACATGCATCCCCTATCCACAGGATAGGGGATACATGTGTGATCGCTGGCAGCGATAAGGAGAACGGGGGACCGAAAGTCCCCCGAAGTTCTCCATGACTAACCTCTGACTTCCGGCGTCTGCGCAGTTCAATAAAAATGAAAGGAGCGCTGGTCACGCATGCGCACAAGCACGACCGGTGCGCAAGTCATTTCCATGGAGCTGCCGACACAGACACCGGAAGTCCGAGGTTTGTCATGGAGAACTTAGGGGGGACTTTCGGTCCCCCGTGCTCCTCATCGCTGGGCGTCCCAGCGATCCCACATGTATCCCCTGTCCTGTGGATAGGGGATGCATGTCTTTTGTAGGAACAACCCGTTCAGTGGCGTCGCGCTGTAGCAGCCATAGCGGCTGCTAGCGGAGCCTGCGGCCATGGGAGGGGCTGTGCCGGCGGGTGGCACAGGCCCCCTCATGCTGCAGGCCCCGTAGATGTCGCTACGGCTGCTATAGCGGTATTTACGCCACTGCGCATAGGTTTGTACGGCGTAAAACTACAGCTCCCAGCATGGCCGAAACAATGATAAGGATATGCTGGGAGATGCGGTTTCACAAAAAAAAACATACCACCATCATCTCGCTGCAGATCATACAGTGACTACATTACTGATTAGAGGCAGAATAAACATTTACATTAAGTGACTCACCGGTGACGTCTCAGATTCTAGTTCTTTTCTTCTCCCTCCGGTTCAGACATCTATGATGGATTTCTCCCGGCCATGACCCACTTCTGCAGTTTTCCGTTTAGATGTCTTCAGCTTCTCACTTTTAAAACATTTCTGCACCTGTAAACAAAGTTACAATTCTCAACACATCTAAATATAACTGTCACACACACACACACACACACACACACACACACACACACACACACACACACACACAGTGCCCCCTGTAGATAGTGCCCCCTGTAGATAGTGCCCCCTGTAGATAGTGCCCCCTGTAGATAGTGACCTACATAGAAGCCCCTGTAGATAGTGCCCACATATGGACTCCAGAGCTGCAAGGCAATAGTGCTAACCACTGAGCCACCGTGCTGCCCTACATATAGCTTCCCCTATAGTTAGTGCTCCACGTATAGCCCACCTCTGTAGATATTGTCCCACATATAGCCCACCCCTGTAGACTGTGCACTACATATAGCCACCCTGTTGCTAGTGCCCCACAGGTAACCCACCCCTGAATATAGTGTCCCACACATAGCCCACCCCTATAGAAAGTACCCTAAAAAATAGCTCCCCTATAGATAGTGCTCTACATATAGCCCACCCCTGTATAGTGTCTCACATATACTGCCCCACATATAGACCCCCCTGTAGATAGTGGCCCACACCCCCACATATAGACCCCCCTGTAGCTACTGCCCCACATATAGACCCCCCTGTAGCTACTGCCCCACATATAGACCCCCCTATATATAATAGCCCACATAAAGACGACCCCCCCCCCCCCTGTAGATAGACCCCCCCCCCACTATAGATAATGCCATTCACATTTTTCTGAGGAAAAAAAATATATAAAGTTGACATACTCACATTCTCCGGTTCCCACGCTGTTCACTGGCGATGCAGACATGCTCTCTTCTGAGCATGTCTGCAGGAGCTGAATGAGCGTCCTTCAATGACGCTGATTGGCGGGGCAGAATGACTTGCCCCGCCAATCAGCACCTTCCAAGCATGGAAGCGGCGCGATGATGTCATCGCGCCGCTAGCCAATCAGTGTCATTGTAAGGCACTGGATGGTCAGGCACGGAACATGCCCGGCCATTCAGCGCTAATACATG
The DNA here is from genome assembly GCF_050947455.1 of Rhinoderma darwinii. Classification (NCBI taxonomy): domain Eukaryota; kingdom Metazoa; phylum Chordata; class Amphibia; order Anura; family Rhinodermatidae; genus Rhinoderma; species Rhinoderma darwinii. The sequence continues at coordinate 30,938,228 of NC_134697.1, read as the reverse complement.
TATTTGGCTGCCGCTAGCACCGGGGCCCCCTCCGGTGCTAGCGACACCTACAGGCATGAGAGTGCCTGTGTAAGGCTCGGCGGCGCGGGCCCCACAGTAGCGGTGCTACCCCTGTAGCAGCCATAACGGCTGCTAGCGGCGCCACCGGGCATTTGGGAGGGCGTGTCGGCTGGCGGCACGGGCCCCCTCAAGCCCCGGGCCCCGTAGCAGCCGCTACTGCTGCTACCGCGGTAGTTACGCCACTGGGTAGGAGCCCTGTCTGCGAGCCAGATACGGCCATCAAAAGAGCCATATCTGGCTCGCGAGCCATAGGTTCCCGACCCCTGCTCTAGGTGCTCCTTTGCTTCGGAGGCCGGTGCTTCAGTCCATTACCGCCCGAGGGCCACATGTGGGATATTTCTAAAAACTGCAGAATCTGGGCAATACGTATTAATTTGCGTTTCACTGATAAATCCTTTTGTGTTATAAAAAAAATTGTATAAAGAGGATTTTCTGACAAAAAAATAAATTTAAATTTCACCTCTACTTTGCTCTAAATTTCTGTGAAACACCTAAAGGGTTCATAAACTTTCTAAATGCTGTTGTGAATACTTTGAGGGGTCTAGTTTCTAAAATGGGGTATTTCATAGGGGTTTCTAATATATGGGCCCCTCAAAGCAACTTCAGAACTGAACTGGAACCTAAAAAAATAAATAAATGAGGCAATACTTCGCTTCTTACATTATACTGATAATGAGCCGTGCCCACCCCGAGATGACCCCAGTTTTGACCGTTTGTATAAACGGAGACCCCTATTAGACCGTTCCAGTGCCCGGTTTTCCCCAGCATACACCCCGAGAAGTGTATTTCTATTGATGAGTCCCTGGTACATTTTAAAGGGAGGGTTCAATTCCGCCAGTACCTGCCAGGTAAGAGGGCAAGGTATGGCGTGAAGATGTATAAGCTGTGAGAGTGCATCAGGGTATACCTACAGGTTTAGGATATATGAAGGAAAGGCCACCCCCAAACCAGACTGCATCCTGGACTACAATAGGTACATGGGAGGGATGGACTTGTAAGATCAAGCCCTGAAGCCCTACAGCGCCATGCGGTGTGGTATAAGAAGCTGGCCGGGCACCTCATACAGATGGCATTGCACAATGCGTACGTGCTATGTCGATGTGCAGGCCAGACGGGAACTTTCCTGGAATTTCAAGAGGTGATTATCAAGAACCTAATCTTTAGGGACCAAGAAGGGGGGGCACCCAGTACTTCTGGAAGCGGGGCCACACGCATCGTACCAGGGCAACACTTTCCAGGGGAAGTTCCCCAAACTGGCAAGAAGGGAAAAAGTCAAAAGAGGTGCAAAGTCTGCTATAAGAGGGTGATAAGGGATGACACAATATATCAATGTGACACGTGTCCCGAATAACCAGAGCTCTGTATGAAAGAGTGTTTTAAAATTTATCATACATCCCTTGGTTTATAATTTACCCCAATTTTACTTACCCTGATGCACTCCGCACAGCTTATCCCCCCTCGTCTTTCCCCTCTGAGCCCTGCTGTGTGCCCAGGCAGCTGATAACAGCCACATGTAGGGTTTTGCCATACCCGGGAGAACCCACATTACAGTTTATGGGGTGTAGGTCTCCGGTCAAAATGCTCACTACACCTCTAGATGAATGCCTTAAGGGTGTAGTTTTTAAAACGGGGTCACTTCTTGCGGGTTTCAACTGTACTGGTACCTCAGGTGCTTCTGCATACATGACTTCGCACTAGAAAATCCCCAGTAGGCCAGATGGTGGTCCTTTCCTTCTGAGCCCTCCCATGGGCCCAAACGGCAGTTTATTGCCACAAATGGGGTATTGCTGCACTCAGGAGAAATTGGGCAACAAAATTGAGCATTTTGTTCCCTGTGAAAATAAGAAATTTTGATAAAAAATTACATCTTATTGGAAAAAATTTCATTTTTTTAATGTCACAGCCCAATTGAAATAGGTGCTGTGAAAAAACTGTGTGCTCAAAATGCTAACAACAACCATGAATGAATTCCTTGAGGGGTGTAGTTTCCAAAATGGGGTCACTTTTGGTGGGTTTCCATTGCTTTGATACCCCTGAGGCTCTGCAAATGCGACATGGCACCCAAAAACCAATCCAGCAAAATCTGGACTCCAACAAACATATAGCGCTCCTTTCCTTCTGAGCCCTCCCATGGGCCCAAACGGCAGTTTATCACCACAAATGGGGTATTGCCACACTAAGGACAAATTGGGCAACCAAATGGGGTATTTTGTTCCCTGTGAAAATAAGAAATTTTGATCACAAATGACATTTATTTGGAAAAAATGACATTTTTTTCATTTCACAGCCCAATTCAAATACGTGCTGTGAAAAAACTGTGCGGTCAAAATGGTAACAACCATAAATGAATTCCTTGAGGGGTGTAGTTTCCAAAATGGGGTCACTATTGGGGGATTCCTACTGTTTTGGCACCTCAACACCTCTTCAAACCTGGCATGCTGCCTAAAATATATTCTAATAAAAAAGAGGCCTCAAAATGCACTAGGTGCTTCTTTGCTTCTAGGGCTTGTGTTTTAGTCCACGAGCGCAGTAGGGCCACATGTGGGACATTTCTAAAAACTGCAGAATCTGGACAATACATATTTAGTAGTGTTTCTCTGGGAAAACCTTCTCTGTTACAGAAAAAAAATGAATAAAATGGAAATTCCGCAAGAAAAATGAAATTTGCAAATTTCACCTCCACTTTGCTTTAATTCCTGTGAAATGACTGAAGGGTTAAAAAACTTTCTAAATGCTGTTTTGAATACTTTGATGGGTCTAGTTTTTAAAATGGGGTGCTTTATGGGGGTTTCTAATACATAGGCCCCTCAAAGCCACTTCAGAACTGAACAGGTACCTTAAATAAAAGGCATTTGACATTTTCTTAAAAATATGAGAAATTGCTGTTTATGTTCTAAGCCTTGTAACGTCCAAGAAAAATAAAAGAATGTTCAAAAAACTATGCCAATCTAAAGTAGACATATGGGAAATGTGAACTAGTGACTATTGTGGGTGGTATAACCGTCTGTTTTACAAGCAGATGCATTTAAATTCTGAAAAATGCAATTTTTTCAAAATTTTCTCTAAATTTTGCAATTTTTCACCAATAAACACTGAATATATCGACCAAATTTTACCACGAACATGAAGCCCAATGTGTCACGAGAAAACAATCTCAGAATCGCTTGGGTAGGTTTAAGCATTCCCACGTTATTACCACATAAAGTGAAATATGTCAGATTTGAAAAATGGGCTCTGAGCCTTAAGGCCAAAACTAGGCTGCGTCCTTAAGGGGTTAATTGTTTACCAGGCACAGTGGCTGTTCCTGGTGCTGCAGCTCATGTGAATGGGACTGAGGTGCAATACCACGCCTAAATGTACAGCGCTGTACCTTGTAAACTAAACAGTGATGAGGGTGCTGGAAGTCAGGCCGCCACTGATCTGAAACTAATGGCCTATTCTAAGAATAGGCCATCGATTTATTATAGTCCTGGAAAACCGTTTTATGTATACAGCCAAGAACAATACAATCAATGTATACATAGCTAAGGGGGTTTTTTTTTTTGGGTTTGTTTTTTTTCCTTAATATTATACTTAGTTTTGAAATGTTTTCACCACCCAATCAATACTATTAAATATTTACTTTTCTTCCATAAGCTAGTGTCCATGCAGTGATGTGATTTTTGTGAAAGTTCATGTATTAGAGGAGTAAAGAGAAACATGACTAGGGAGAACTTATTGTTAAATGGTGTACTGACCGGCTGTATTTTACCAATTGTGAAATGCTTATTACCTAAAGAAATGTGTGTTTAGCAAGAAGTAGGGGGCTTATAGAAGGTGAGTAACTGCAGAATCCTGTTTGTAGCCTGTTACCATAGAGACACATAGGTCTTCATAGTAGCTGTAGGAACAAAACTAGTGTATTTATAACAAATGACAAGGCTACTTCCTTTTGATGGCCTTCTTTAGGTTTTTTTTTTTTTTTTTTTAATAGAAATACACATTTTTCAGTAATCTGTTTTTCTCTTTTAGGCAACAAGCTTACTCTTGAAACCAGGCCTACACAAGAAGGGCTGGATGTGCGGCAAGAATTGCTGAAATTTCACTCCACTTATTATTCTTCTAACCTCATGTCTATTTGTGTACTTGGAAGAGGTAATATAAAAAAATCTAGTGCAATATATATATTTTGTTTTTGTTTTTTTTCTTTCTTGTATGCCCTAAATTTTTAAATTATTTATTGGCAGTGTACCAAAATTTCCTTTAAAGTGGGTATGTACTACACAGCACGTTCTGTAACACGATCACTGTAAGGGCCAGTTCAGATGGAGTTTTTTGATGCTGAAAACGCGCCGAAAAAAGAAGGGACGTGCCCTATCTTCGGGCGTTTACGCTCCTGACCTCCCATTGACATCAATGGGAGGCAGAGAAAGCTTATTTCGCGGAGTTTTATGCACGCGGCGCTCAATGGCCGCGTGCGAAAAACGCTGTGAAAATCTGAGTGCAGGCAGAGGAAAATCTGCCTCAAAATTCCAAACGGAATTTTGAGGCAGATTTTCCTCCTGCAAAAAACTCTGTGTGAACATAGCCTTAGGGTATGTGCACACGATAACGGCAATTACGGAGCTGTTTACAGGAGAAAACCGCTCCTGCATTTCAGACGTAATTGCTCGTATTCGCGTTTTGCGAGTCGTCAATTACGGACTTAATTTGGAGCTGTTCTTTATTGGATTCAATGAGAAACTGCTCCAATTACGTCCCAAGAATTGTCCTGCACTTCTTTGACGAGGCTGTTAGTTTACGCGCCGTCTTTTGACAGCGACGCGTAATATTACAGGTCGTCGGCACAGTACGTCGGCAAACCCATTCAAATGAATGGGCAGATGTTTGCCGACGTATTGGAGCCGTGTTTTCAGGCGTAATTCGAGGCGTAAAACGCCTCCATTACGCCTGAAAATAGGTTGTGTGAACCCAGCCTTAGTACATACATACACTCAGGAATAGGTGGCTTCTGCTTAGTTTAGTCTAAGTATAAATTGACATCACTTTGTGGATTTGTTTTCAATAGTTTTTTATTAAACAGTTTTATAAAATAATAATCTAGTAATAACACAGACTCGCAGTCAACTTTTGCATTTCAGTAATACAATTAACAAAGTATTAGACCAACATGGCCTCCAATAAATCTCACATTACATATCTGTCATGATGTCAAAACTCCTGCTAAATATATAGTATATAAATGTATTCATTGCTAACATAGGTAACTATCCTTGACATCACATTGCTTTATAGAGTACCATAACGTGGCCTCTATGGGAGCGAGAAAAGAGAGAAAAAAAGAAAAACACACAATAACCAAGAGAAGGATAGGGAGGGGGGGAAGGAAAGGTGTAGGGTAGAAGGGTTTCGTAACCATCTCTATGTATTCACGAAAGTGTGTGATGCCTCCATGGGTCCCAAATGGCATCAAATTCGTCTAATGTACCAGCCAGCAGATGTGTTAGGCGGTCATTGACCATTATCCATGAGATCCATAGACAACGTGGGTGTTCGCCAGGCCCTAGCAATAGTTATTTTAGCTGCCAGGAACACATGTCGGAGAAATTTACGTGCGGGGGCACGAACCTCAAGAATAGGACCGCATAGCAGTGCCGTAATCACATCTTTGGGGGGTTTGACTTGGATCACTGTGTTAATAAGCTGGTATACCTGGTTCCAAAAGGTGGCAACCATTGGGCACTCCCATAGAATATGCATTAGCGTGCCCTCCGCGCCACATTCCCTAAAGCAGTGAATATCCACCGATGGATTAAATCGAGCTATACGAGTGGGGACCATATACCATCTCATTAATACCTTATAACCCGCTTACACCAAGGATGTATTGATTGATAGTTTCGAGGTCATACATGCCTTCTCCCGCCACTGCTCCAATTCCACCCCCGTACCTAAATCGTGTTCCCATCGAGTCATGTAAGGGAGTTTACCTTCCGGAGTAACCAGATCGGAATATATCGTGGATATTTTACGTCGTAGGCCAGAAAGCCAGCACAGCCGTTCAAAAGTGGTCAATGTACTGATGTCCCCCTGCCTGGATTTCCAGTCCAACAAGAAATGGTGCATCTGGATGTATCTAAAATGCTCTGATGGGGGCATCGAGTGTGAGTCCTCAAAGTAATCCAAAATTCTAATGTCCCCCCCCCCCCCCTATAAAGAAGTCCTTAATCCTGTAAAACCCCTTATTGAGCCATCACCGGAATTCCATTCTACGCAGACCCGGAGGAAAGGCAGAATTACCCGTGATAGTCATAAGTGGATTATGGGGTGATTTTAATATGGAATCTCTTTCTAAGCGAGTCCCACAGCTGTAACATCTGAGAAAGCACAGGGGAGAGAACCGGAGGTCTGTCCGAGGACTCCATCCACAGTAGCGTTTCCAGCGGGAAACGGGTCCATGCGGCCGTTTCAATTTGCGTCCACTGGGGGCAGTATGGTCTCGCATACATATCTGTAAACTGCGCAAGACGTGCTGCATGGTAGTAATGTTGGATATTGGGAACCCCCAGACCCCCCGCAGTTTTAGGGGTAAATGTTTGTCTCTGTATTCTTGGTCTTTTAGAACCCCAAATAAACGACATAATGAGCCCTTGGATTTGTCAAAGCGCCTTCTGAGGGACCACGATAGGGAGCGTGCGAAAATAATAGAGCAATCTGGGCAAAATCGTCATTTTGATGGAGGCAATGCGACCAAACCATGAGAGATTAAGAGGGGACCATCTAGTGAGATCTGTAGCTATTTGTTGAAAAAGTGGAGGGAAGTTGTCCTTGTAGAGGGACTCTATGGTGGGCGTCAATTTGATACCTAAATACGTCAATCTACGTGCTTCCCAATGAAAATCAAAGTTAAGTTTTAGGAGCTTCACTACCCCAATTGGCAATGTAAGATTCATTGCCACCGACTTGGAGTGGTTGACCTTAAGCCCAGACAGCTTGCCAAACTGATCAAGAATATGAAAGAGATTTGGCAAGGATGTAAGAGGTGTCGATATGAAAAGCAGAATGTCATCCGCAAACAATGCACATTTATGTTCTACTTCTCCCACCTTCACTCCCCTAATGTCGGGAGAATTTCGTATGAGATTGGCCAGCGGCTCAATAGCCAGCGCAAACAGGGAAGGCGATAGCGGGCACCCTGTAGCGTTCCTCTGCATATTGGAAAGGCTCCCGACATAAATCCCCTAGAATTTATTTTTGCTGTAGGGAGACAATATAAGATCTTAAGAATAGACAAAAAGCCAGAACCAAAGCCCATTCTTTCAAGGACATAAAACAAATATTCCCAGGATAGCGAGTCAAAGGCTTTCTGAAGGTCAAGGCTTAATAACATACTTTGACATCCGAAAGTACCATCCCACCCCGAGTGGACTGCTGAAATGTCCACAGCCCGTCTCGTCTGGTCCTCCGCCTGGCGGAAGGGTATAAATCCCGCCTGGTCCTTATGTATATATGTGGCGAGGAAGGAATTCAATCTAACCGCCAGAATTTTTGTCATAATCTTAAGATCCACATCGAGAAGGGATATCGGGCGGTAATTGGCCTGATCTGTATGATCCTTATGAGGCTTGGGAATGAGATGTATGTAAGCTAAATTCGAAAAAGGAGGCAAATTATTACCCTCCCGATAAGCATTGAACAGTTCAACCATGTGTGGGGCCAAGACCTCCCTAAAGTGTTTGTAATAACCTGAGGAAAACCCATCTGGCCCCGGGGCTTTGTGAGCCTTCAGATTTTTAATAACATCCAATACCTCTTCCAAGCTAAATTCAGCATCCAGTGTTTCTCTGTCCCCTTGCGAAAGTTTAGTAGGGAATGTTGTTTCCAGCAAGACCTTAGCCTTATTTTTATCAAACTGAGGTGGTGCTGAATACAAAGCTGAATAAAAATCCTGAAAGGCATTTAAAACTTTTGTGGGGTTCTGTGATAAAGATCCAAGCGCAATTTCGGTGGTGTTGAGGTGTTAAATCGGGGCGTGAGGCGTCTGGAGAGTAATGTTCCCGGTTTGTCCCCTTGTGAAAAAAACTTATGTTGTGACCATCGCAGGCTTTTTTCCGCCCAACTTGTCAGACATAAATTTAATTCTGTTCTAGCTTCCGCTAATTTTGCTTTAATATCTGCTGAAGGGTCTGTTTTTAAATTGCTTGGACAGATCCGCAAACTTCCTTTCCTTTAACGCCAGTACCTCTTTCGACCGTTTCTTATTACGCGAGGCTATCTGGATGAATTTTCCCCTAATCACTGCTTTGTGAGCCGCCCAATTGGACATAATTGAGGTGTCTGGTGCCTTATTAAGTAGGAAATATGTGTCCAATTCCCTTTGGATTTCTTTAACTATCTCCTGATCCGATAGTAGTGACTCATTCAATCTCCAAGAGGAGATAGGCGGTCTCCCACATAAATCTGACAGCCGAACCACAATCGGGTCATGGTCAGACCAGGGTGTAGCCAAAATCCTACGTGACCTTAGGGAGTAAGCTAGTTGACAGCAGAACATGATCAATACGGGTGTGAATATTATGGGCTGAGGAGAAATAAGTATAATCCCTTGCTGTGGGATTAAAATCCCGCCAGACATCTATGACATCCACCGAATGGAAGAAACGTACTACTTGTATGCTGGTTGACGTAGGAGGAATAAGTCGCACCTTGGATGCGTGGGATTTATCCATGGACACGTCTAAGGCGATATTAGAATCCCCACCCATAATTATCGGGCCCTCTATCGATGAGTGGAGCTTGCGCCACATGCCTTGGAAGAACGCCGGTTGATTGGAGTTCGGGGCATAGTAGTTAATAAAGGTTATTGGAGATTCGTGTAACAGACCCGAGACAAAGATGTACCTGCCATCTGGATCAGAGATCGTTTTGTGAGATGTAAACGGGACCGACCGAGACAGCCATATGCCCACTCCCCTGTGCTTAGTAGAGGTACTAGCCAAAAAATTTTGTGAGTAGTGTCTATGAAAGTACGATGGAGCAGAGGAGGTAGAGAAATGCGTTTCCTGTAGAAATAGTATATCAACATGAGAGGATTTATAGTACAAGAAAGCTTTTCGACGCTTGATCGGGGAATTAAGGCCCTGCACATTGTGTGAGTAAACTATAGGTCTTAGCAGATTCCAGGACCGCCATCCTAAAGCAGGAGGTAGAACCATGTGCTGATTGGGATCCAGCCATAGAGACAAAGTTCAAGAATAGGAAAGGTAAGGGAGTAAGACAGAACAAAAATAGGACAGACACAAAATATCAATAGTACCGAACATAGTCTACCGACTAGGCTGTCAAGAAAAGACTGCAAAAAGGGGGCAGCAGACCGTCGTGAAGGCACAGCATTTCCGTAAATATATACCCAGACATTCAACCCCTTAACCTATATCATCCCTGAGCGTAATAGGCATTCACATGTTAATAATAAGGTAAAGCATACTTCACATTTTTAAACGAACATATCTGTAACCGGGATACCAACTCACTGCGACCTTGATACATCAAGAACCTTCCTCGCCTTGTTCGGGCCAGCTTATAAACAAACTTTCATTACTATAAGTGGGAATCAAAAAAAATCCCCTTAACTACCCCAACGTATGGAGCCCCGGCTCCCAGTCCGCTGAGAACTGCAACTGGCGGTATCAGGCTGAAACTCAACATCAGTGTTGTTTGAAGACATCTCCGGCCGATATGAAGAATAAAGAGAAAGAAAATAACTGCTTCTATATTCGACCTCCTATCTGTCATGGAGGATTCGATTGTTGCCGACGAGAGTCCATCCTCTGTTCCCGAGGCGCCTCTGAACGGCCTCCTTGGGTGCGCCATATTGGTGACAGCGGGGGATCCTGTGTAGGGAGTCGGGGGAAGCTGGACTTATCCTGGGATGGTAGAATATGTAAGTCCCTCAGCAGATCCTCCCCTTCCTGTAGCGTAGAGAAGCCATATTGCCTGTTATTGCGCATGAAAAGGAGACTAAATGGGAATGGCCACCGGTATGGGATAGCATGGTGTTTGAGGGTCTGCAAGATAGGACGAAGCATCCGCCTTTTTTGAATGGTTTGGGGAGCCAGATCAGCAAATACCTGCACCACTGTATTACAAATGGTGATCACCGGAAGCTTCCTAGCTCTTTCCATCACTTTCTCCTTAATCGAGTAATAGTGGAGTTTCACTATAATATCTCTGGGAAGACCATCCCTCCTCATGGCCGTCAATGCTCTATGGGCCCGGTCAATTTCCATATGTGATTCCGATATATCCGGTATCAAGGTAGTGAGTAGCATACGAACCACCGCCGGTACCTCCGTCTGAGATTCCGGGACCCCTCTGATCCTGAAATTATAGCGTCGGGATCTGTTTTCCAGGTCCTCAATTCTGGTGTTCGCTTCCTCCAATTGCTCCTGCAGGTCCTCCCATAAATCTGGTATTCTGGTTAACTCTTGCAGTGATGGAGGTCATTTTGGTTTCAATAGCCTGCATATGAGCCCCCACTTTTTATGTAAATCTTGGTGTACAGCGGCGATCTTGGAGCTTATTTCCCCCATCTGAGCTTGCATAGCTCTCGATATGCAGGAAAAGATGGCGTCCTCTGTCAATCCGGAAGTAATGGCCGGCGGCATGGGCGAGTGCTGTGGCACTTGAAGGGGCGCTGGCTGCGGCAGTCCCAGGTCTGGGATCGGGCCCTCAGCTTGTAAATCCTCCTGTGCCTGCGATGGTGATGCACTGCCATGCTCCCGCAGGAGCACAGGATAGTCCTGTGATAACACCGATGTGCTGGGCTGTATCTGTGTCCCCTGCCATGTTCGGCGCCGCCATCAGCATGTCTGCCACGGACCTCTGAGCCTGGGTTTGCTTACCCCGTCTGCCGCTCCCTCTGGCCATAGGTGGGTGCCCTGGCATCTAAGGTACCTCTCCTATCTTTTATGGGTCTCGATGTCTGCTGTTAGCGATATATATGCTGGGATGCCTTCACGAGGTGCGGAGCCTGGTTAGAACGCGTCCACCATGTTCAGCTGCGCGCATGCGCCCCCCACTTTGTGGATTTGGCTCAGACATTGACTAGCTATCGAGCACTTCTAGATCAGAGGAAAGAGGATTGCACTATTCTGTGCCATGGTAGCTGACTGCAAAACAATTGTCTGTAACGCTAGATATTTTTCCTTAATGTTGTATGTGCCTATGCAGCATGTTTTATACGTTGTGAAGTGGCAAAAAAATCGACAACAAAATTTCCGTTGCATGTGTAAATGGCCAATTTTAAAGTAATTTGCAGTGTTTCTATCATGTAAAATCCTCCCCCCCCCCCTCTGTCCCCTCCTTGGTGCTGCTGCTGATGGAGGGGCTCTGAGCAGAATCAACCTCCTCCCCGCCTTGGCAGCTGCGGATATAGTACCTGCTAACATTTCTTGCCGATAATTAACCTAGGATCCAGAGTAGTGAAGATATATACTGTGACATCCACACTATGCACTTTTTTAGAAACCTGTAAAAATATAATCGAAAAGGAGAAACATTAACCCACAGACTAAGTGGGCATGTGCAGGGTTCATATCGGCTGTGAGGTTGCAGAGCTTTTGTAGGTAACAAAAGGGCTTATTTTCTGCTGAATTCCAAACCTGAAACAAACAAGGTGAGAAGAGCTCTCCTCCTCTATATTGCCATGTTACTCCGGAGGCTCTGCTCCTTTCCTGACAAGCAGGGCAGAAAGCTATTTCTATTGGCTGCTCTGCAGTGAACAAAGGTTCCCTGTGCAGGGACCTGGCTGTGGGGAAAGTGACTGAGCATGCGTGCCCACCAGCACTCCGCTCATTAGGTGGATGTGCACATTGCTATACACTTTGAACACCAGATGGCACCATACTATAAGTAAGTAAATGTCATAATACTTCTCTGATTCATTGATCGCTTGGAGTCCCAGCAGGGTGACCCTCTGTGATCAGCTTATTGTCAAGGGACCCATCCAACAAGAAGGGATTGTCCATAGGGGAGCGCCCCTTTTAAGTTAGCTCTACACTTTGGATATCTGTCAGTGATCTCCCTGGACTTCCCCCATAAACCTGAATTCTGGTAAGAGTAGAGACAGAGGCCATCGGAACCTGTTGGTTTATCCGTAGGAACTGGTTGCTAGAAATAAGAGGGTGCAGTTCTTAGTTCTCATACCCTTTCCGTCAGCTTCCCTAGGCTCTCCTCGCAGAACTATGTATTAGTATCGAGATTTCAATGAATCGTGCATCCCTATTTCGATGCTGTGCGGAGGCAAACTGCTTGATACCGCCAATTTATGTATTTCGATGCTGAGCTGCTGCACAGCTTCGTATTGAAATTAATGAAGAGAACCTTCAGTACCCGCTCCACTCGTCATTAGTGCCGACCGCGTCACAGTAGGAGGGAGGAACGCTCCTCCCCCCCCTTTCTCCTCTGCCACCAATGATAATCGGTGGGTTTCTGATGACGTGCCTGTGTTGCTCGCGCCGCTAGTGTGGTTGATGCTAGGAGTCACTGCCTAGGATTACAGTACAGGGCTGGTTTCCCGCGCGGAGGCAATGACTCCTAGCATCATAGATAACTGATACTAGGAGCCCGGCTTCTTAAACGGTGTACGGTCTGGGAAATGCAGTTGACATGATCCGTATATCACAGACCAAACACCGCCATGTGAATAAGCCCTAATAGTAATTAACCCCATCATTCCCTCAGATTAATGATTATAATGGGCAACATTGGGTTATAGTAAGTGATATCATCAAGTACCTCGCTCAGTCATAATGGGCAACATTGGGTTAATGTGTGAGGTAAATGATGGCGTTAATTACTATTAATGTGAGGCAAATGTAGATTCAAAATTGATAATGCCCTGTGCCTCACATCAGAAAACGGAAGGATGTTTTTGTGTCTTTTTTTGTTTTTTTTATTGTTGCCAAAGTATCGTTTTGGTATCGAGTATCGCAATACTACAAGTATCGGTATGGAAGTCCAAATTCTGTTATCGTGACCACCCTACTATGTATAAGCTATAAACCCCATTTTGCCCTCTATGGACTCTGACTCCCATCTGTTTTCTCGCAGAAACATTTTAGCTGGACGGTGGGCCTTTAGGATATACGATATATGTCGTTTAATATATAGAAACAGTGTAAGTAAATATTCAAACCAGGAAAAGGGACAAGGCCGCCATGTGAACAGAATATCCTGTATAGAGTAATCTTTGAGCGTGAACTACAGTCCCCTCAGATGCTGGCGCTAATCCAACAGAAATGTGATCTGGATTATTGATACTCTTCATAGAGCGCTGTGTATCCTTGTTTTGTTGCTGGGATACATTTAGTTTTTTTGTAGGTAATGAGAAGGGTTTTTTTTTTTGTTTTTTTTTTCTACTAAACTCTTGTTACAGGGTTATTCCGTCTTAAGTGCAAAGTACCTGAAAAGAGCTGAAAATAGAAGAGGAAATAATGTGAAGCGCTGGACAGAGGTCTGTTTAGCACAAATCTGCAAGAAAAGAACGTGTGCTCACATAAATATGAGACCGTTTTGGCCCTGAGTAATGTGTATATAGAAATGTATATATTCACATATGTTATGTCGGCATGCAGAAGTGGGAAGTAAAATGTATTTTTACTTCTAATGACCAAGAAGCACTTTTGAAGCATGAACGATAAGCATTCCTACGGATAGAGCTGATTTCCAATTGTCTGAACATATAAGATGCTTTAAAGGGGTTGTCCAGTCCCTAAAAATTGATGGGATAGGCCATAAATAACTGATGGGTTGCGGTCCGACTCCCGGAACCCACGCTGATCAGCGGTTTAGAATGGGGTGCTGTGCTCATACAAGCGGCGATTCACAGGTATTGCTGCCGCCTTCTCTCATCGAAGGGAGAAGGCCGAAAAACGTAATAGTTGACACACACGTAACGGCGATTCAGAGTGAGCAAGTAGGAATGTACGAGCGCTGCGGAGCCTTCAAAACACAGCTGATCAGTGGGGGTCCCAGGAGTCCGACACCGACCCATCAACTATGGATGGCCTATCCTGAGGAGAGGCCATCAATTTTTAGGTACTGGACAACCCCTTTAACACACTTCAGTAACGCGTATAGCAGGCCTTCAGGTAAGCTAAATATCTAAATTGTAAGATCTGAAAATTGCTATGGCTTGTTGGTCTGGCAATTCATCGCAATATCGGGGAATCTCTATATGTGAGGACATGGTGGTGGTTACTTTTTTCAAGACCATTAGCGAATAGGACATTTCTGAATTGTGTGCACTATCGAAGCACGTAAAGGCCCCCATATTCTTAACCCTTTAGTGACCAGCCTATTTTAGGCCTTAATGACCAAGTAATTTTTTAGTGTGTTTTTTTTTCAGTCATTTAAAGAGCTATAACTTTTTATATATTTCATTCGACCTAGCTATATATGAGGCTTTTTTTTTATTTTTTTTTTGCGGGATTAGTTATATTATTTCATGGCACCACTTTAGGGTACATATAGTTGTTTTTTCTAACTCCTTTTTTACGTCGCTTTCCAAGAGCCATAACTTATTTTTTTACTTTTCCCGTCAATGTAGTGACTTATTTATTAGCCTTTTTATTACTTTTTTTTTGCAGGGCAATGGGAAAAAAATAGCAAGTCTGCCACTGGTTTTTGCGTTTTTTCTTTACAGCGTCCATCTTGCGGTTTAAATGACGTGTTCACTTTATTGTTTGGGTCATTACTGCCGCGTCGATACCATATATGTGTACTTATGACTTTTGATCGCAGATATAATGCTTTTGCATGGGACATCTGTGCTGTACTTGGATTACTCTGCCGTGAAAAGTCGTATTGGTGGTCACTAAGGGGTTAACAAAACTTCTGCTTGGATTGTTTACTAGCATTGTGTGTATTGCTAACATTATGCAGGCAGTAAGATTGTCTGGTCCCTTTCCCAGTAAATTTTCCCGAATTCGCCAAGCCTGCCACTGTTCTACCCAAAACAAGTTTTAGGGTAAGGCTGGGTTCACACGACCTATTTTCAGACGTATTGGAGGCGTTTTATGCCTCGAATTACGTCTGAAAAAACGGCTCCAATACGTCGGCAAACATCTGCCCATTGCTTTCAGTGGGCTTTCTGATGTACTGTGCAGACGACCTGTCATTTTACGCGTCGCTGTCAAAAGACGGCACGTAAAAATACAGCCTCATCAAAGAAGTGCAGGACACTTCTTGGGACGTAATTGGAGCCGTTTTTCATTGACCCTATTGCAAACAGCTCCAAAAACGCCTCAAAAGAAGCTCCAACTTTCATTTTCAGCTTCAAAAACGCCTGAAAATCAGAGGCTGTTTTCTCTGAAATCAGCTCCGTATTTTCAGACGTTTTTTGTTAAGCGTGTGAGCATACCCTAAGAGAACACATGGATACACTGCGGATTTTCCGTAACTGATTTTAATTGCGGAAAGTCCGCAGCGTAGTTCAGTATCAGCAGTGTGGATGATCAAATTTCATCCACACGCAGCGAAAAAATGATGTGGCTAATGCGATGTGATCCCCTGTTCTGAGTGCAGTCTGGCCTCCTGGGATGGTGTTTCAGCCCATGTGACTGCTTCAGCCAATGAAATGCTGCAGCAGTCACATGGACTAAAGAGTCCTCCCAGGAGGCCAGACTGCACTCAGAACAGAGGATTGTGTCGCCATGATCTGCTGGGGGTACGTTTAAAGAGATTCTGTCACCACATTATAAGTGCCCTGTCTCCTACATAAGGAGATCTGCGCTGTAATGTAGGTGACAGCAGTGCTTTTTATTTAAAAAACTCTATTTTCACCACTTTATTAGCTATTTTTAGATTTATGCTAGTGAGTTTCTCAATGGACAACTGGGCGTGTTTTTACTATATGACCAAGTGGGTGTTGTACAGAGGGGTGTATGACGCTGACCAATTTTTACTTTGTATGGTAGCACGGCCCGAAAATGCGGATGACAGCCGGCCGTACCCGCAATTCTACGGGCCGTGATTACGGTCATGTGCATGGGGCCCAACTGGTTTTACCTTGTTTCTTATTTGCACAAAGCGAAGTGCTGTCTGTCTCTGGGTCCTGTTTGCCATTTACCGTTAGTTGCTGCGTGAGAGCTGTCTTCCGCTTCATGCAAGGGCAGCTGGCTGTAACAGACCAAGAGGATCGGTGTAATGAAATTCTATTGATCTCTTTGCTGGGTGAGATGATGAGGGAAGTAAGGGATTCGTATGGCACTGCAAGTGCTTGCATACATAACTGCATGTCCATCTCGCCCACAAACAATGGCTGGAAGTGGTGAATTGCAAACTCCACGTCCGCACTCTACAGCTCCAATCACTGTCTGTAACTGGCGGAGATAGCAGAGTACAGCACTTGGCCATCATCGTTGCCTTTTATTATTCAAGCCTTGTTTGCTGTTTCTATGTGTAAGGTGCAGAATCCAAATGAGATGTAATGTGTGCATACTGTAAACCGCAGCTTACATATGTACAATGAAGTGTGATCATGCAAATGTTAATAGTAAATAAGTTCTAACAATAATAATTAAAAAATATTCTTTCGTATACAGAAACCCTTGATGACTTGACAGAGTTGCTAGTGAAACTGTTTGCAGAAGTAGAGAATAAAAATGTCCCTGTTCCAGAATTCCCTGACAACCCCTTCCAAAAGCAATATCTGCAGGTAAGCGATCGCCATATTAACCTGATCAGTGGAGGAATTTTATTATCTGTTCTATGTAGTTGTTGCTATTCATGAGCTGTCTAGCCCCGCCCCCATCAGGTTTTTCCCCTGTGCACAGTGTGGGGAGTAAGCTGTCAATCAGCGGCTGGTGGGCGGGGCTAGCTGCAGCTCATGAATACAGGCTGCATGAAAAATATTTTTATAAAAAGTACTGATCATTAAATAGTAAGTGATCTAGCATTGGAACTGGGGTCTCTGGCAATACTTTATTCTGCCCTCAGTTATGGCAGCATAAATCTGGTAACGTATTCCCTTTAATTTCTTAATCTACCTTGCTTACTACGAATAATTTATAGATTACTACCTAAAGCGGTTTTCCCAAAATCCTAAATGGTCACCTATCCACAGGATAGTGATAATTTTCTGATTGTTGTGACCCCCACCAATCATAAGAATGGGGGTCCCAAACCCCATGTTCCTCTTCACTGCTCGAAGAGGACCAATTTTTTTTTTTTTTTAACATCTTTATGTAGTTCATTTTGGGGCACTGTATCAGAAATAAAGCTCTGATCATGATTAAGAAATTAATTGGAACAAAATATTGTCCGGGCATTATCGATGACCCATCCTTCGTATAGGCCATCAATATCAGATCGGCGGGTCTTTCAACTCCCGACACCCCCGGTGGTCAGCTGATTGATCAGGGTTGTGGCGCTTGTCGTCGCAGCATTTTCCCAGTTTACAGGCACATAGCTGTAGGCTTCTATTGCGGCTGTGTCTGGGATTTCCATTCCGGTCCCATTTAAGTGGGACTGAGCTGCATTCCCAGGCACAGCTGCTCCGGGTGTGTGTGGCGCTGTGCCCAGTAAACACTGAAGTGGCCACGGTGATACTCCTTTACCCCTTCAGTCAGCTGATCAGCAGGGGTAATGGGAGTCTGACCCCCACCGATCTGATATTGATGACCTATACTAAGGATAGGCCATCAACTTCTAAAATACTTGGACAACCCCTTAAAGAGGCTCTGTCACCAGATTTTGCAACCCCTATCTGCTATTGCAGCAGATAGGCGCTGCAATGTAGATTACAGTAACGTTTTTATTTTTTAAAAACGAGCATTTTTGGCCAAGTTATGACCATTTTTGTATTTATGCAAATGAGGCTTGCAAAAGTCCAAGTGGGCGTGTATTACGTGCGTACATCGGGGCGTTTTTACTACTTTTACTAGCTGGGCGTTCTGACGAGAAGTATCATCCACTTCTCTTCAGAACGCCCAGCTTCTGGCAGTGCAGACACAGCGTGTTCTCCAGAGATCACGCTGTGACGTCACTCACAGGTCCTGCATCGTGTCAGACGAGCGAGGACACATCGGCACCAGAGGCTACAGTTGATTCTGCAGCAGCATCAGCGTTTGCAGGTAAGTCGATGTAGCTACTTACCTGCAAACGCTGATGCTGCTGCAGAATCAACTGTAGCCTCTGGTGCCGATGTGGCCGACACGATGCAGGACCTGGGGCAGGAAGTGAGTGACGTCCCAGCGTGATCTCTCGAACACGCTGTGTGTCTGCACTGCCAGAAGCTGGGCGTTCTGAAGAGAAGTGGATGATACTTCTCGTCAGAACGCCCAGCTAGTAAAAGTAGTAAAAACGCCCCGATGTACACACATAATACACGCCCAGTTGGACTTTTGCAAGCCTCATTTGCATAAATACAAAAATGGTCATAACTTGACCAAAAATGCTAATTTTTTTAAAAATAAAAACGTTACTGTAATCTACATTGCAGCGCCGATCTGCTGCAATAGCAGATAGGGGTTGCAAAATCTGGTGACAGAGCCTCTTTAAGGCCGGGTTCCCACTGGTCGGATAAATCAAGAAGCGTATCTGACCTGGAACCCGCAGTACGTTCCCGTTCGAAGACCACCAATGTGGTGCGATTTTTCAAACTGAATTTCCGCTTCGGAAAAAACTGCTCATATTTACCCCCTCAGTCTTCTCTGCACATAGTCCGTCCTCCTACGATGAGCTTGCGGGCCATGTGACGCTGCAACCTGTGATTGGCTGCAGCGGTCACATGGGATGAAACGTCTTCCCAGGAGGGCCGGACTGCAGGAAGGAGAGCATTCTGGGTAACTGAATTTTTTTCATATTTTTTTTTTTTCCCCGGCGTGATTTTTGCGGTGTAATCGCATCGATCTTGGCGCAAAAGTCGCAACTGTCTGCTTTCTGTTGCGGGTTTTGTTTCCCCATTGAATTCAAAACCTGCAACAGAAAATCAACACCGTAGGCATGAGAGTTTCTAAATCGCATCCCCTTTGCTGCTACTGTAAATGCTGAAGAATTTCCTCGCAATTTTCCCTTGTGGAAATTCCACAGCGTTTACGCTGGCCTAAGACTTTTGAAAGGTTCGCTTTAATCTTTTTTTTGTTTTTGCCTTCTAGAAAACATATAAAATAGTCCCTATTAAGGACATCAGAAATTTATATGTCACCTTCCCAATTCCTGACCTCCAGAAGTATTACAAGTCTAACCCAGGTCATTACCTTGGCCACCTCATTGGACATGAAGGTCCTGGAAGTCTACTCTCTGAACTTAAGTCTAAAGGTAAAATAAACTGGTTCCAACAAGATTTTAAGTGCCAGATATTGTTCTATATGTTTGTATGGTATCTCTAAGGGCCTATTCACATTACTTTTAAGACCTCCATTTAATGTATACACCGTGAAATGCTCCCAACATATGTTAGGATGCCATGCAGAGGCATCTATCACACAGGTCCTATTGTAAAACATTTATTGTATTTATACTGTTCAGCATATATACAACTTTTTTTTTTTTTTTATACGGACATAACCGCTTTTACCACCAGACAGAGGCCAAAAGGACACTGCATTGAAGTTTGTCAGGCTATTGAAACCCTATGGACATGTTTAGCGAGTACGTCGGGATCTTAGGCCCCATGCACACGACCGCAAAAAACGCCCGTAATTACGGCACGTTATTACGGGCCCATGGACTTCTATTGACCACGGGTACCTCCCCGTATGCTTACGGGAAGGTGCCCGTGTCGTTGAAAAATATAGAACATGTCCTATTTCAGGCCGTAATTACAGCACGGGCAGGCCCATAGAAGTCTATGGGGCTCCCGTAATTACGGGTGACTACGTGTGTGCACCTGTAATTACGGGAGCGTTTCTAGGCGACGTCCGTAAATAGTCACTGTCCAGGGTGCTGAAACAGTTAAACGATTGGCAGTAACTGTTTCAGCACCCTGGACAGTGACTGTCGATCACAATATAGATCAACCTGTAAAAAAAAAAAAAAAAACATACTTACCCAGAACTCCCTGCTTGTTCCTCCAGTCCGGCCTCCCGGGATGACGTTTCAGCCCATGTGACCGCTGCAGCCAATCACAGGCTGCAGCGGTCACATGGACTGCCGCATCATCCAGGGAGGTCGGACGATGTCGAGAGGGACGCGTCACCAAGACAACGGCCGGGTAAGTATGAATTTATTTTACTTTTTCTGCGCAAAGGGCTGTCCCTTCTCTCTATCCTGCACTGATAGAGAGAAGGGGCTGCCGATTAGTGCAGTGCAATTTTGCAGCGAAAATGCTCCCATAAATACCGGTGGAATACGGGTGACACCGGACCCATATTTACGGGAGGAAAAAAATACGGTCATGTGCATGAGGCCTTACCTGGGGTACACTCTAAACCTATATCACAAATATGAGGTGTACGGCTTATATTCTCTCCAAGCTTACAAATAGAATGATTTTATTTTTATGAAGCCTTTGACATATTTCTATGTCTGGCACAGGAGCTGGCGTAGATTTTCACTATAATGCTCACCAGCTTCTTCCATAAAGTATAATAAATTTGTCATTTTGTTTATTATGGCCCTACCCCCAAAAGTGTCGGACAGTGATACAAAAATAACATAAAATCCAGAAGTCGCAGTTTGAATTTTGGGACCTTTTTTGCAACCTTTCTATGCAAGAAAACTGGTGTAGAACGGTTGATTAACCCCTTAACGACATGTCACGTACAGGTACTTGGCAGCCGTTAAGAGGAAGTATGGAGCGGGCTGAGCTGAGCTCGCTTCATACGCAGCGGGAGACTGCTGAGTTACGCAGCCGACACCTCACTGCAACGGAAGGAATCAAAGTTCACTTTAATTCTGCACATTTAACACCTTAAATGCCACGGTCAATTGCGACAGCCGCGTTTAAATTGTTAGAATCAGGGGGCGCCTTCTCAAACACGCCATTGCGGCCCCCCCCCCCATGGCATGATCGGCCGTTTACAGTGGCTGTTATGGCAGCCTGGGGCCCTAATAAAGGCCCCCAGGTCTGCCATCTTTGGACTGCTTTGAAGCCCTGCTGCCGGGCTTCAAGGGACACTGTCCAAATCACGATATACTTTATCGATCGCTGCTTCAAGTCAGTCAACTTCAAATAAGTTATCGTAACTGGTATCGCCGCATCCGTAAAAGTCTGAACTATCACAATATAGCGGCGTTTAACCCGCTCGTGAACGACAAAAAACAATATACATAAAACATGCAAATGTTTGTTTTTCGGGCACAGTCGTCTCCAAAAAATAGGAATAAAGTGATCAAAAAGTCGCATGTACGCCAAAATGGTAATGGTGAAAACTACAGCTCGCCCCGCAAAATGTAAGCACTCCCCTCTAAATTGATGGAAAAATAAAGTTATGGCTCTGACTTAATTTTTTTTTTTTTTTTTTTTTTTTAGCTAATAGGTTTAATTGTTTTTATAAGTGGTAAAACCTAAAACAAAACCTAAATTTAGGATCGCCGTAATCGTATCAACCTGTAGAATTCCCCCATAGTCGTAAAGCAATGCCTCAGCTCGAACATCAATCCCTCCTGGAATTAATTTTTTGCTATGCTTGCGCTTTCTAGTCTAGGGATCCGCTAAAAGCTATCCGTACGTGATACGTTTTTTGCGGAATCCTAGGTGTACTCTGTAATGACCTAAATGGTGCGACAGAGCAAATTGGTTATAAGTTTAAAAACATGTATACTTTTCTTTCTTTGACTTTGCCCTGGTTTTTTTTTTTTTTTGTTTTTTTTTTTTCCCGTAGGCTGGGTAAATACTCTGGTTGGAGGCCAGAAAGAGGGTGCCAAAGGCTTCATGTTCTTCATCATTAATGTAGATCTAACTGAAGAAGGCCTGTGTAAGTAATTTAGAGAACCTTTTTGAAAGTCTTCAGTGTTGGGATGTGATTTTCCAATATAAAAATGGATTTCTCCCTTCCTTTTCACATTATATCATATAAGAAACCCTTTATATAAAGTCTCTATAGGGGTTTAAATAAATGTATTAGCTCTGCTTTTTTTTTTTTTTTTTTTTTTGCAGCGGTGATTCCGTTAGAAAATCTGCACCACAATTTTGGTGTGGGTTTTGTGGCTATGGTGGTTTTGCATTAGGCTGTTTTTTTAAAAATTTGGCTCTGTAATAAGCCAGCCTTGTAAAAGGAGTCCTAATCCTTACTGTAAATAATAATGCATTCATACTGAGACAAACCCCAATATCTTAAGTTGACAGTCTTATCATTTTAGAAGGTCCATGAGCTGCTTTTTTCTTTTGTTTTGAGAATTGCCTATTCCATATGTAAGCTATGAGAAACTGTATCTGTGTAAAATCTAGCAAAGCCCAAAATAAGATTGAACACCATGTTTGTTTTTTTAATATATAGTGCACGTGGATGATATAATTTTCCACATGTTTCAATATATCCAAAAACTCAGAACTGAAGGCCCTCAAGAATGGGTGTTCCAGGAATGCAAGGTGAGTCTTGTGTCTAAAGATATTAACCGTTAAATAATTCTCAGGGTTTGATTTTCTTGTCCGAGGCCTCACGCACACGAGCGTAGTGGTTATGTGGTCCGCTAAACCATGGATCCGTTACTGTCCGTTTTGACTGCAAAATAAAACATTTTGTTGTGCATATGTGTTTGATCAGGATTCAGCACAAAGTGATTTTTACCAGTTTACTGAAGCCACAAATCCGGACCGTTAAATAACTTACCCTGATTTATTTATTTTTTATGATATTTATTTTTTTTGCCTCGGGACGGATCTGTAAAAACCACGGCCGTGTGCTTGGGGCTGTAGAAATTAATGGGTCTGTAAGAATGCGGATAAATTGCGGACTCAAATTCAGGGTTGTGTGCATGAGGCCAAACATTGTATTTACATATTTAACCCCTTCCCGCCGGATCACGTACAGTAACGTCATGAAAACTGGTGTCTTACCGCATTTTCACGTTACTGTACGTCATGGAGATGAAGCTGGCTCAGGAGCTAAGCCAGCGACATCACCGCCGGGTGACAGCTGTATGTTACAGCTGGCACCCTGAGGTATCGGGCAGGACCGGAGCTAGCCTCCGATCCGACCGATTAACCCCTCAAATGCTGCGTTCAATAGAGATCGCAGCATGTGAGGAGTTTATAGCCACCGGCACCCCAGCAACGTGATCGCTGGGTTGCCGGTGGCTGCAAAGGCGATCGGAGGGCTAATGCTTACCTCCTGGTCCGCCAGTAATTGAATCCTCCTATGCCCCGTCGTCGGCGGGGCCCAGGAGGCTACCGGTACCATCGGCAAGATGGCGCCGTCTCAGCTTCCGGCTCAGAAGCTGAGCCGGCGTCATCAGCAGTGGGTGTCCACTGTATGTTACACCGGACACCCCGATCTAACGCCAGGAACCGGAGCTAGCTCCGATTCCTGGCATTAACCCCTTCGATGCAGAGATCCATTGTGATCGCTGCATCCTAGAGGTTTGTAGAAAATCTGCAGCCTTGCCATGCGATGGCAAGGCTGGCGACTGCTACCATGGCAACAGAAGCGCTAACAATGGACTCCTGTCTGCCATTACGTAAGCTGATTAGGCCCCGCCCAGAGGCGGAGCCTGATCGGCTTGCTGTCAGTGAACAACTGACAGTTCCAATACATTGCACTACATAGGTAGTGCAATGTATTAGAACATCAAACAAACAGTTGGACATTCAAGTCGACTAGTGGGACTAAAGAAAAGTGTAAAAAAAGTAAAAATAAAAGTTGTAAAACAAACAATAAAAGTTTCAAATAATAACACCAAACACAATCGCCCTTTTTCACTTATCAAGTCATTTATTATAGAAAAAAATAATAAAGCCATACATATTTGGTATCGCAGCGACCGTAACGACCTGAACTATAAAAATATTATGTTATTTATCCAGCGCAGTGAACGCCGTAAAAAAAACAACAACTCAAAAACACTGCCATAATCACTGTTTTTTTGGTCACTGTCTTCCAAAAATTTAAATAAAAAGTGATCAAAAAGTCGCATGTATCCAAAAATGGTACCTAAAAAATCTATACCTCGTCTTGCAAAAAACAAGCCCTCACACAGCTCCATCGACGAAAAAAATGTAAAAGTTATGGCTCTCACAACTTGGCGACAGAAAAAATACATTCTCTTTCCAAAAGTAATTTTATTGTGCAAAAAGTTATAAAGTTCTATAAATTTGGTATCACCGGAATTGTACTGACCCGCAGAATAAAGGTAACATGTAGTTTATAACGTACGGTGAACGCTGTATATAAAAAAAAAAGTGGCACAAGCTGGGCACGACATATTTGACACTGAATTGGCATATCTGGGGAAAAATTTAAATTTGTACCTTCCGCAGCGCAATCATTTATGGAAAAGACACGTGGGGTGAAAATGCTCACTACACCTCTTAATAAATGCCTTGAGGGGTGCAGTTTCCAAAATGGGGTCACTTCTCAGGGGTTTCTTTTATTATTTCACATCAAAGCCTCTGCAATTGTGAACCAATACTTTATATGTCGCCAAATTAGGCCTCAATTTTACACGGTACTCTTTCACTCCTGAGCCCTGTCGAATGTCCAGGCAAAAGATTAGGGCCACACGTAGGGTGATTCTAAAACGGGGAAACACCGCATAATAATTGAGAGCTGTCTTGTTATGGTGGCACAAGCCGGGCACCATATATTGGCGTATCTAAGGAAAAATTCCCATTTTCATTCTCCCACATCGTGTGCACACGAATTTCTGCAAAACACCTGTGGGGTTAACATGCTCACTACACCCCTAGGTGAATACCTTGAGGGTGTTGTTTCCAAAATGGGGTCACTTCTGGGGGGGATCCACTGTTTTGGTCCCACAGGGACTTTGCAAATGCAACATAGCGACCAGAAACCAATCCAGCAAAATCTGTACACCAAAAGCAAATGGCGCTCCTTCCCTTCTGAGCCCTGCCATGTGCCCAAACAGCATTTTATGACCACGTGTGGGGTATTGCCGTACTCCAGAGAAGTTGCTTTACAAATGTTGGGGTTCTTTTTTTCCTTTTATTTGTTGAGAAAATTAAAAATTTGGAGCTAAAGCTACGTCTTATTGAAGAAATTTTTTTTTTTTATTTTCACTGCCCAATTCTAATAAAATCTATGAAACACCAGTGGAGGCAAAATGCTCACTACACCCCTAGATGGATTCCTCAAGGGGTGTAGTTTTCTCAATGGAGTCACTTTTTTGGCGTTTTCACGGTTTTGGTCCCTCAGGGGCTTTGCAAATGCGACATGGCCTGCGCAAACCATTCCTGCTAAATTTGAGCTCCAAAAGCCAAATAGCGCTCTTTCCCTTCTAAGCTCCGCCGTGTGTCCAAACATCTATTTATAACCACATGTGGGGTATTGTTGCTTTACAAATGTTGTGGTGCTTTTTCTCCTTTAGTCCTCGTGGAAATTAGAAAAAATTAGCTAAACCTACATTATCTTTGAAAGAATGACGATTTTCTTTTTCTCGGCCTAATTCCAATAATTTCTGCAAAAAACCTGCGGGGTCAAAATGCTCACTATACCCCTAGATAATTTCCTCAAGGGGTGTAGTTTCCCAAATGGGGTCACTTTTGGTGGATTTCCACTGTTTTGGCACCGAAAGAGCCCTTGAAACCTGACATGGTGCCTAAAATATTTTCTAATAAAAAGGAGGCCCAAAAGCCACAAGGTGCTCCTTTGCTTCTGAGGCCGGTGTTTCAGTCCATTACCACACTAGGGCCACATGTGGGATGTTTCTAAAAACTGCAGAATCTGGGCAATAAATATTGAGTTGCGTTTCTCTGGTAAAAACTTCTGTGTTACTAGCTGGGCGTTCTGACGAGAAGTATCATCCACTTCTCTTCAGAACGCCCAGCTTCTGGCAGTGCAGACACAGCCGTGTTCTCGAGAGATCACGCTGTGACGTCACTCACTTCCTGCTCCAGGTCCTGCATCATGTCGGCCACATCGGCACCAGAGGCTACAGTTGATTCTGCAGCAGCATCAGCGTTTGCAGGTAAGTCGATGTAGCTACTTACCTGCAAACGCTGATGCTGCTGCAGAATCAACTGTAGCCTCTGGTGCCGATGTGTCCTCGCTCGTCCGACACGATGCAGGACCTGTGAGTGACGACACAGCGTGATCTCTCGAGAACACGGCTGTGTCTGCACTGCCAGAAGCTGAGCGTTGTGGAGAGAAGTGGATGATACTTCTCGTCAGAACGCCCAGCTAGTAAAAGTAGTAAAAACGCCCCGATGTACGCACATAATACACGCCCAGTTGGACTTTTACTTTAAACACGCCCACTTGGACTTTTGCAAGCCTCATTTGCATAAATACAAAAATGGTCATAACTTGGCCAAAAATGCTCGTTTTTAAAAAATAAAAACGTTACTGTAATCTACATTGCAGCGCCGATCTGCTGCAATAGCAGATAGGGGTTGCAAAATCTGGTGACAGAGCCTCTTTAAAAATGAATGCTGAAAAAAAAAAATGAAATTTGAAAATTTCACCTCTACTTTGCTTTAATTCCTGTGAAACGTTTAAAGGGTTAAGAAACTTTCTAAATGCTGTTTTGAATACTTTGAGGGGTGAAGTTTTTAAAATGGGGTGACTTTTTGGGGGTTTCTAATATATAAGGCCCTAAAAGCCGCTTCACAACTGAACTGGCCCCTGTAAAAATAGCCTTGAAATTTTCTTGAAAATGTGAGAAATTGCTGCTAAAGTTCTAAGCCTTTGTGACGTCATAGAAAAATAAAAGGACGTTCAAAAAACGATGCCAATCTAAAGTAGACATATGGGGGATGTTAATTAGCAACAATTTTGTGTGGTATAACTGCCTGTCTTACAAGCAGATACATTTTAATTTAGAAAAATGCTAATTTTTGCAGTTTTTCACTGGTAAATATTGAATTTATCGACCACATTTTTCCACTATCATAAAGTCCAATGTGTCACGAGAAAACAATCTCAGAATCGCTTTGATAGGTAAAAGCATTCCGGAGTTATTACCACATAAAGTGAAATATGTCCGATTTTGAAAAAATGGGTCTGGTCCTGAAGGCCAAAATGAGCTTGGTCCTGAAGGTCCTATTCACACGGCCGCGTTCGGGCAATCGGATACGCACCATGTTTCGGCCGCGTTTCCCAGACCGAACACCGTTCAGGGAGACATTCTTCTAGCATCATAGTACCTGCCTCCCAGTGGGAGTATTCCCGTACTGGAATATTGTTTTCAATACTGAACGTTAGTCCCGCAGGAAGGCAGCGTCATGGATGACTATGATGCTAGGAGTATGGCTCCCTGGACTGTGTTCAGTCCGGAAAATGCGGTAAACATATGGTCCGTATCTTACGGACCAAACACCGTCGTGTGAATAAGGCCTTAAAGGGTGTGTCCCTGTCCCGTCGTCCCCCCCCCCCCCCTCATAAATATTTGGAGGGATTACCCCTTTAGGCTATGTTCACACGGGGTATTTTGCCGAGTTTTTTGACGCGGAAACCGCGGCGCAAAAACGGCCCGAGAACGCCTCCCATTGATTTCAATGGGAGGCGTCGGCGTCTTTTTCCCGCGAGCAGTAAAACTGCCTCGCGGGAAAAAGAAGCGACATGCCCTATGTTCAGGCGCTTCCGCCTCTGACCTCCCATTGACTTCAATGGGAGGCAGAAAAAGCGTATTTCGCGCTGTTTTATACCCGCGGCGCTCAATGGCCGCGGGCAAAAAACGGCGCGAAATTCGGCGTGCAGGGAGAAGAATATCTGCCTCAAACTTCCAAACGGAATTTTGAGGCAGATATTCCTCCTGCAAAATACCCTGTGTGAACATAGCCTTAAAGGGTAATTAAACGTTTAACAAAGTTCTGATGTGTCAGTGACCTGTCGGAAGTTTTGATTGGTGGGGGTTCGAGCACTGAGACCCCCACCAATCGCTAAAATGAAGCGGCAGAAGTGCTCGTGTGAGCGCTGAGCTGTGTCGTTTCTGTTCGGCTTTTTCCGGAAATCCATGTTGCGGTGTACGGGCTCAATAGAAAGTCCATGAGCCCGTACTCCGCTACATCGGCTTTCTGGTAAAAGCCGAGCAAACTAAGCGGCTCAGCGCTCACACGAGCACTTCTGCCGCTACATTTTAGCAATTGGTGGGGGTCTGAGCACTGACAGGACACTATGACATGTCAGAAGTTTGAACGTTTAGTAACCCTTTAATGTAGTTTTGGATGTTCTCCTATATCCGGGTGGGTATACCTGGTATGCTTAAATTTGTTTATCACTATACCTGATCAAAATTTATCATTTATTACATGTAAATGACCCAAAACAATGGTTTTCAATTGGAGATCACTTCTGGCATTGTAAATTAAATTGGCCAACGTTTTAAAAATGTGTTCTGTCAAAGGCTGACATGTACCTCTATGGTATATGATAAGGGGGCCGATGTTTGGCATTTGACAAAAGTGCACCACAAATGGTAATAAAGCCTTACACAAATGTTAATGAGCCCCCATTATGAATCCCTCTAACGCCTTATTCAGACAAGCTTATTTCACGTCCATGCGGTGTCTGTTTTTTACACGGACCTGTGAAAATCAATGGGGCTATTCAGACCATGTGTCTTTCACGCAGCGTGTCTGTTGCGTGAAACTCCCTATATGTCCTATTTTTGTGCGTTTTGCGCACCATGTAGCCCATTGAAGACGATGGGTGCGTCATCCGTGTGCTGTCCATGATTCACGCAACGGTTGCTAATGAAATGATGAGGAAAATATAAAACCTTGAGTTTTTTTTTTTGTTTTGTTTTTTGCCGACGTAAAAAACTCATGCCATACACACGTAAAAAAAGCAGATGCGCACCGTACACAGATGTCACACCGAACTGCAACGCAAGAAAAACGTTGCGTTTTGTACGCACGCAAAACTGACCGGTTTGTGTGAATAAGGCCTAAGGCTCGGGTTCACCTTAACATCAGATCTTCTGTTTATAATGGAGCCATTACTGCTGTGCGGAGTCCAAAATGTTCTGGTAAATCTCCAACAAATATTTAACACCGCGGCTCGTCATTTCTAGCTACTGGTCAAACCAGTGTTGCCAGTTATGGTGCAGTCAAAAGACCTTTCTGTTTCATGGGTAACTTATGTCTGTGGAGTCACGGTCTTGGTAAAGGGCAGGGTGTTTATGTATTTTTCAGCAGTATATTCAAGGAATTACTGAAACCTTCTGGGATGGTCATTCTGGTCCTGTTCAGATCATGGTGACCTTTCCTTCTGTAACCCTGCACCACCTGCTGCTGCTGCCGCTGTGACTTGGATTTAGTGTGTACATGTGCCAATATCTATTTATTTATTTTAAGCCCTTCTTTTTTGTATGCTTTTGTGAAATCCGTGTTGTCTCATGCATTGCAAAACGAGAATGTCAGCACCACCTAACGTGAAATGACTGTGCAGATGCTTATCGACTGACTGAAATCCAAATACAAACATAAGACTACAGAAGGACCCTACAGGCACTGATAGTTGTATAAATTATTACTGCCATCCTTCACTAGACCTTGATCAAACCCGCCACTGCAAAATTAACATTTCTGTATTTACAGTACCAATTTCCTACAGTTACCACATCACTGGACAGCTTGGTCCCCAGCCGATCTGTTCCGATCCTACGTGATATCACCTGTTAGAATCGGAAATGGAGCAAATGGGCCATACAGGATCAGTGTGGAAAGCACTGGAACATATTACATGTCCATTCAACATCCAAGTTGTAAGAACCCATAATACTTAGCCATAGGGCCCTACTTTGCCTTCAATTGCATATGGCGTTGCATAGGTTTTTTTTCTGTTGGATGCTGTTACAGAGCTATTCTCCTCTAGGAGCATTGCTAAATAACTCCATATTATGGGGCCACAGTAACTCATTTTACAGTGGTAATGCACAGATGCAGCCATTTGCATTAGGCTCTGTTCACACAGTTTGACGCGGAGACCATGTCGGAATCGCACCCCCCCCCCCCCCCCCACACACTGATTTCAATGGGAGGCAGAGGCTTTTATTTTTATTTTTTTTTGCAGACTGCGTTTGCGGCAAGAGGGATATGCCACTTTTTTTTTTTTTTTTCCCTCCGGTTTACGCCTCTGACCTCCCATTTGAAATCAAAAGGAGGCAGAAAAAGCCTGCGCCACTCACTTCCGTGCATTTTTTGCCTGCAGTCCTTTCATTAACTTCATGGCCACGGGCGAAAACGTGCGTGCAGGTCAAAATCTGCCTCTAAATTGCTGGAGGAATTCCAAGGCAGAATATTTTATTTTTCTTGCCTGCAAAAAAACTCTGAACAGGTATAGAGGGGACCCATCTCTCTAACTGTTTTTAGATGCCTATTAACCACATCATCTAATTGGTTTAACATGCCGGAATCTAAGTGATCGCCGATCCCAGCTGTTGCAGTGAAGTGTTTGCAATATATCCATCACCTTCTGAGTATAAAGCAGACTCGGCCAGTGAGCCCGCTAAATACTTCCTCTTCCTGGCAATGAGGTAACCCTATGTAAACTGTCGCCAGGGGGTTAAAATGTACCTGCAGTTTTAAGAAAAACTATTTTATATTGCAGGACTTGGGCAAAATCGTTTTATTAGTTATTGGAGGGACATTGAAGCTCCAGCTAAAGTGCACATGTTCTATAATAGTTGTTCGTCTTATTGGTGTTTTTCTCCTCTGCGCAGTAAGGCAATGATGTTTTTTTTTTTATATTTTAATTTTTTTCACTTTAGGACTTGAATGCAGTAGCCTTTCGATTTAAAGATAAAGAGCGTCCACGTGGCTACACATCAAAAGTGTCTGGACTACTACATGTAAGTTTCTGACCGGCATTATGACAGTGGCACAACAAGCTGGTACTGCAGCTCTGCTCCATTCAAGGTTAGGCCATCAATCGATATTCCTGGATTACCCCTTTAAATTTCAGATCATACCAGTGCTACATAGATTACTTAATGACACATGTGTCAATGAACCTCAGTATCGTTGTTTTTTTGGAATATGTTTACTATGGTCAACTCCTATACGGTTTTTGGTTTTTTTTCTTGACGTAGTAGACAGACGCTTTTGTAAAAACAGACTGGAGATCAAAACTAGAGCAAAGTCTGAATAAAGGATGCCGTAAACAGCAGTCTGTATTCTGTGAACCAATTTAAAGGGGAACTGCATACAGTAGTAGTACATTGCAATATGAAAATATTAAGCAATTTTCAGAGTTTATCCAAATTTATGACTTGCAAATCTTACTATACCACCCTCTTAAAAAAAAATATATATATTTTCTTTTTTATATTCACATACCCCTGTATTGTCATTTTTAATATGTTCTACCTTTTCTATATTTTATTCATATATTTGATGCAAAGGCTATTTAACCTATAAATATGTTGAGCAGTTTCTGGGAAAGCAGAGTGACCACTCCTGTGGAAATTGTGAGGGTATGTTCACACGGCTGTAAACGTCCGAAAAATCGGAAGCAGAACGCCTCCAAACATCTGCCCATTGATTTCAATGGGAAAACAGCGTTCTGTTCCGACGGAGCCATTTTCCATAGACTCTATTGAAAAAAGCCCCAAAAACTGCCGTAAAAAACGCTACAAAAAACGTCAAACTCAGGAGCTGTTTTCTCTTGAAAACCGCTACGTACTTTGAGACCTTTTTGACTCTGCGTGTGAACATACCCTAATTGCACCCATACCAGTTGTCCTCTCTCTTTCCCAGACTCCTGAATGACAACACTTCCTACTTCCCTCTCCTTGGGTATTTGTAGATGAAGCAGACTGAAGATGCAGCTTTTTAAGCAAGCAAATCTTTAAAGTTCACTTTCGTGTGTTTTTCTTGAGATTCATATGTATACATAATTCATATCTCTTGGATAGTAATGGCTCCCATGGGGGTGTGTTTTTTTGTGTTTTTTTTTATCTTCTTAGTATTACCCTCTAGAAGAAGTCTTGGCTGCTGAGTATTTACTAGAAGAATTCAGGCCGGATTTAATAGAAATGGTGCTCGATAAACTGAGGCCAGAGAATGTCAGGTAAGTTTCTGATAGACGACTTCCCGGCTTTTATTGCCTGCCACCTGTTTTCCTTCGACATCTCCTATAAGGTGTAAAAGTGCTGATATACCGTGGTCTTCTGATTGTGCTCATACTGTATATACCCTGCCACGGGGCCTTTCTGCAAGAGTTAACCTTTCCATTGGCAAAAACAGGGATTGCTTTATGGCCTAGTGGGCAAGCATCAACTCTTTTAAATGTTTGTTTTATTCTTGCTAGACCAGATTCCCTGTTTCGGAGTTGTTGCTCCTCGTCAGTACAAAGTAGGGTTTTGATTAACTGTGAGATATTATTTACGGATTGGGTGTCTAGTTTGACGGTCTGCCGTGTTTTAAGGCTCTTTAACCCATTCGCTGCCAGGAAAATTTTAGCAAATTTGACAAACTTAAATATAAGCTGATTTTATAAAATATAGAAATCGTATTCTTGCCCATACCCATATATTTTACCAATGTACCAGGTGTCTAATTTCAGAAAATGCCACCCAGCACTTCACATTCATGTAGTCAGTCAATAGTCTGATTTTAGTTGTCAGGGGTGGAAAGCTTTATAACTGCTTAGTAGGGGGTGAAAGACCTGACACTGCCCTAAATGTGACAATCCAAGTACAGAGAAGAAAAGCTCTTTTCCCCATATGGTTTTGCAAGAAGACCGTATCAGGCTGGGATCTTTCTTCCTGCTGTCCCTTCAACTGTAAACTTTTTTGTGGCTCCCTGAATATCGCACCTAGAATAATGGTGGGATCTTATAAAAAGTTAAGATTCTGAGATTTAATATACCAAGATCCTTAAACCCTTGTTGTGGCTAGAATTTAAAGTTGACCTATTACATGCGCCGTGAAAGTGTTAATTGGTTGAGCATTTAGGATAGCCACCCATAGGTTGCATTAAAAAAAAAATTTTCCTTACTTCTGGAATTTAGCTAATTTGCAGGTTTTTTTTCCCGAGGGAGCATTGCTTTAAAGTGGATACTCCTACCAGCTGGATCTCTTCAAGGAGAATCTGCGTTATTCCTAATACTATTGGGCTTGTGACCTGCTAGAGGATGACGTCTGTAATGGTCAGATTGATGTTGGTAGTATCTGAAAGTGGTTTAAAGGGGCTCAATCAGGTCTACTATACTCAAAGGCAAGCATAGGGGAGACACTGGGCTTCAGTGACATATGGAATCTGATTTGGTTCTGTATCCTCAGGACGCAGGTACGATTGAATACTGCGCCACCATTCACTAGGTTACAGGCCATGTTAGGCCTGCAGCCTATGAGACCGAACCAATGTGATGACGTCACTGCATCGTGCTGGCCTGCACAAGGGTACTATTTCGGGGGCTCATAGACTGCAGGCCTTACGTGGCTGAGGAGGCCTGCTGTGCAGCTCTGTTCGTCGTGGGAACAGGACATGGTGAGTGTTTTTTGGCAGGGGTACTCCTATACTGGGTCCCCCATACTTTATTTATATTTTTCCTTTTTAATGCTTGTGCATCGGCTTCTCACTGCCATGCAGCGTTCTATTTGATGGAAGTCTTGGGTGGCTGACCAGGAGTCCAAAGAGACTGTTTTGGCCTTTCTATTGTTGGAGAGTTTTTTTTTTTTTTTCGGCAAGCACTTGGATAAAATTACTGCAAAAGCTACCGTCGGTTGAGTTCTCTTTTGGCCCAGAACCACCCACGCTGTCCACAGCCTACTCCTTCCAGATTGTTCTCTTCCCAGAGACTGGACATAAGAACTGCTCGTCACTCCAAGACTCCCATCCTTGAAGCATAGACCCGCCTGGCAACCATGCCCTAAGCCCCAGAAAAGCCCCTCTGCCATGATACAGATGTAGCCATCTATATCTTGACTTAATGCATTAAATACAGTGTCAATAGACTTTTACCCTTGACTTTTTCGATGGCTTTTTTTATTTTGTGATGTCACGTTGCAGCAAGTTATCAGTCAAGATAAACTTGGCTACATCTGTATCTTTGCAATGAAGGTTTCTGCCCGCTTGTATTGGAAGTGGGGGTGGAAGGTTGACTGCTTTCTTTTCAGGAGACGTGGCTCACTTATGTGGACAATGCCTGGGTTTGAAAAGTGGTGTAGACAGGTTACAAAATAGTGTGTGTGTGTGTGTGTGTGTGTGTTCACACGCATCCTATATTTTCCCGGGCTGTTCACACTGTCCGTTAAACGGCCATGTCCTATTTTTACCAGTTTTCCTGGATCCCTCAATAGACTGAAGTCTGAGGGATCCATGATAACCGGTCGTGTGAGTAAAGGCTTACTTGGACGACTTTTGGGTGAAGGCCCCCTCCAGACGGGACATGTTAATGCGGTTCAGTTGGATCATCAATGAGAAGAAATCCTACCTGATCCCATCTCGGATCATGGAGTTTCTAGGAATGAACTTCAACATTACATCACCCAAATTTAATCTCCTGGAGGACCAGATTAAAAACCAAAAATGGCTTTCCTCCGCAGGATCACTCTCTTCTATCTGTTTTTGCATGAGTACTGGGCAAAAATGGTCTTCACATTTTGATATTCTGTGTGCACTGCAATCCTCCTACATATTACAATTTTTTTGGGTCTAAATCGCACAACTCCTAAATGTGTTTATTTTGACGGTCCCATACCGTGTCCTGCGAGGAGCGTGCAGGGACATTTTAATTTGTGTTCTGTTAA
The DNA here is from genome assembly GCF_050947455.1 of Rhinoderma darwinii. Lineage (NCBI taxonomy): Eukaryota > Metazoa > Chordata > Amphibia > Anura > Rhinodermatidae > Rhinoderma > Rhinoderma darwinii. Next base: position 30,903,371 of record NC_134697.1, on the reverse strand, counting down.
AGGGAAAAACAAGCAGCAAACAGAAGGGCAGTGTGGAGATTAAATAGGGATGTTCTACTATACCGACCTTTTTCTACCCTTTCTGCAGATTTGTGTTTACTAAGCAGAGAACATGACCTGAAAAGGCAGTAATAAGTGCCCATATGCTCTGCTATTTCCATCCTGCACCATCAAATTTCGTTTTACGCGCTCCCTCCACTGCAAGCAAGCACAACTTGTTTACAATATTGCAGAGAAGCAGCCCTAGAGACAGAAGGAACACCATTATCTGTAAAGTAATTTTTTGATTGGATTCTGCCCGCCATCTGTAGTGGCACAGCCTGCATGCTGATGAGACCCTGCAGACTGTGCTGGGAAATGTCGCTTACACTCTTTCCATTTCCCATCTTGTCTGGTATCCGTCAAACTGCAAAAAACAACAAGGCTAAAAACAAAGGACTTGTGCAGAGTCTTGAATGCTGCACGTGGCTGCATCGCTTTCTTGTAAGCAGAACTTCAAGTCTGTCACATATTCAAGTAGCACATTTGGAGCTTCTATAAGCTTTGTGTAAACGGACGGTTTTGCTAAATTTGACAAATTAATGTGAGTGCTAGCAGAATGGCTTTGAGTCACACCGGTTTTCTGATACAATGCTGCGTTGTGCACCTGTTTAAAAATTTGTTGGATCCTGTATGTGGTTATCAATAGTCAGATGTCATAATATTTGACACTGTACACTTCTTGCCTCCTCCCCCTCCATGTACAGTGACGTCTTTGTCGCTAGTCAAAAACTCAACCTCATTAGGCCGGGTTCACACTGGAATTTTGAGGCAGATTTTCTGCCTGCACGCTGTTTTTCGTGGCTTTTTTCACCCGCGGCTATTCAAACGCTGCGAATTGTGCTGCTTCTGCCTCCCATTGATGTCGATGGGAGGTCAGAAGCGTAAACGCCCGAAGATGGGGCATGTCTCTTTTTCCTGCGAGCCGGTTTTTCCGCTCGCGGGGAAAAAACTCCTCCGCCTCCCGTTGAAATCAATGGGAGGCATTTTCGGATGTCTTTTGGCAAGCTTTCCGACGAGGTTTCCGCATCAAAAACAGTGTAGAAAAACGCAGTGTTTCTTTTCCCGGTGCCATTTTGTAAAGCAAATCAAATCTCTGAACTGCTGTTCACAGCTCAGAGAAACCGTTCAGGCAAGATGCTGCACCATAAATTTGTACAGAAAATATATAATCGAAAAATTTACATGAAACATTTTTCTCTTATTTTCTATCATCTAATTCATAAATTTAAAAAATTTATTCATTTCTTTTAAGAACATAGGCCATTAATAGTGTGAACAGAGTCTGAGCTGCCCATATACATAGATTTTCATGGCTTTTTTTCACCTGTGGTGTATGGGGGCTGCCAAACTGTTTATCACTTCACCCAACCACTGTCCGATTCACATGTTTGTAAGAGTATAATAGTCGGTCTTTAGCACAGGCCTCGCTATTGACCTACCTGGACAGCCAAACGTAAACTCCCTTTTGACAAACATTCACAAACTACTGAACACTGAAATATCGAGAAATAAAAAATATTGAAGTGTAAGCCTGAACGCATGGATGATCAGTACATCTTTAGCATCAAGTCTTATCAGGGATATGCTGGATGATTCTGCAAAAAATTCCAACGGACCCCATTGACTTGGATGCTGGTATTTTTGATGAATACTGGCTCCTATTCCATTTTATCTGTGTACCATGAACGCTATGGTTGTGCAAAAATAAAAAGAAACGGGCTGCGTTTTATTCTTAATTGATCTTTTTAACTTTTATGGTTATTTATGGAGTTTTCATTTCAGAATGTGTATTCATTTTACAATACAAATGCTGTTTATCATTAAATGGCATTCCGCACTAAAATAAAAATCACCTGTAGAAATGTTAGCTTGTATGTGTAATATACACACGCCTGTACATTGAAACTGCAACACCAAGAAGGAAAGTTTTGGAATTGTCGCCTGTAGCTAGACGTCTGGCTCGAGGCCCAATATTGTGCAAACTCCTGATTTGTGTCGACGCTGGTTGCTGCTCTAGCCTTTGAAATTGGACGTCACATTCACTTACAGTACAGAGTGGCTCAATACGCGTCATTCCTCCAATCAGACTATCTGTCTGTGCAGAGGTTCGCCTCCGTACCTCTTGCGGTCCGTTCGTTGCTCTCCCAACCTCCGGGACACGCAACGTAGAACAGCGCTGACCTAGGCGTGTAGCGATTTTGTTGGAGTGATAACCGAGGTCTCATTTCAAAGATTCTGTCCCCTTTCAGTTTGCAACAAGTGGTGATAACTAGCACGTCTATGTGCGATGCCACTTGTTCCATCCCACACCACTTGATCCAATATTTGAGACTTCATATGGCTAAAAAGCATTGCCTTATGCCCCGCCCACATGACACAGATCTAAGCTAGGTACTTAGAATATGCAAATTGAGGAAGATCTGCAAATTATCTACGTCTTGTCCTTCTTGGTGTTGCAATTTCAATGTGAAGTATAATTGTACATGTATGAATCTTTAATAACCGGGTTAAAGAGGCTCTGTCACCACATAAGTGCCCTATCTCCTACATAAGGAGATCGGCGCTATAATGTAGGTGACCATGATGCTTTTTATTTTAAAAAAAACTATCTATTTTTACCACTTTATTAGCGATTTTTGGTTTATGCTAATGAGTTTGTGTCCAAGTGGGCGTGTTTTTACTTTCGACCAAGTGGGCGTTGTACAGAGGAGTGTGTGACGCTGACCAGTCAGCGTCATGCACTCCTCTCCATTCATTTACACAGCAGCATCGCGGCATTACTAGAACGCGATGTGCAGCCACATACACAGACATTAACGTTAATCAAGGGTCCTGATAATGAATACACATGACCTCCAGCCTGGACGTCATGTGTATTCAGAATCCTGACACTTCTGAATCTTTTCTGTGAGATTTCCAGCGAGGGAAACTAAATCTCGTTTACCTCGTAATCTCGCGAGATTACGCGTGGCTTGCTGTAATCTCACAGAAAAGATTGAGAAGTGTCACAATTCTGAATACACATGATGTCCAGGCTGGAGGTCATGTATATTCCTAATCAGGACACTTGATTAACGTTAATGTCTGTGTATGTGGCTGCACATCGTTCCTGGTTATATGGTCGGGAGTAACAAAAACAGCATAGCTCGCTGAGCTGTGCTGTTTCCGTAACTCCATAGTAGTAAATAGCAGTTGCGGAAGCAGCGTAGCATGTGAGCTATGCGGTTTCTGTAACTACCATTCAGTTCTATGGGGCTTACGGAAACCATGTAGCTCAGCGAGCTATGCTGTTTTCATAGCTCACGACACATATAACCTTTTTCACGGTCTGAATTAACCTGTTCAACTGCAACACAGAGTGGCAGAACGGGGTTTAGGTGTCCCCGTTCTGGAGACAGGAGATAAGCTGGAAAAGCATACAGTGAAAGTAAAAAGAAACTTCGTAAGAAAAGAAAATGTAAGTATAAAAATGCCTCTTGGGGTGTCTAAGTCTTCAAAGAAATTCAGAAAATGTTAAGTTTTTGACAGGGGGGGTTCGAGCACTGAGACCCCTACCAATCACTTCAACGAAGAGGCAGAAGCACGTGGGTGAGTGCCGTGCCGCTTCATTTCTGATGGTCTTTCTTTGGAAAGTCATACGAGCGGTGTACGGACTTTATAGACTTTCTATTGAGTCTGTGCACCGCTTGAGGAAAGCGGATAAGAATTGAACCTGCACAATGCTCATCCGAGCACTTCTGCTGCTTTGTCGCAAGTTGGCTACATACAGGTATCCCACGTATCAATGGCGTCTATAACGAGGATTCACTTTGCTACTTTTCTGATATCAAAAATTTAACATTCAAAAAGAGTTCTATAAATTCTTGCAAATCAGGACCTTCCGGAGACCATATAAGTGTTCTCCTCTTACTCGTCCAGCTACAACTGCAATACATCTTTACGGAACCAATTGAAAATGTAAAAAAAATGGTTAAACATTTTATTATATAGAAAGGTAAACCGGGAGATTTGCTGCCAACATGATGGAAATGTATGGGGGCGAACTGGTCGTAGTAATACTAGCTCGTCCCCATACATTACTGATCGCTACATGTGAAAGGAACGCCGAACATTGAGCTGATCGGGCTTTCTTTTTCACGGCCAATATCGGGCATTGTAATAAGACCTTTGTGTAGGCTTATCTCTACTGAGCTAGAGACCATGCACCCATTAACTTGTGTTCTGTCCTACAGAGTGGCCATTGTTTCCAAGTCTTTTGAGGGCAAAACTGACCGTACAGAAGAGTGGTATGGAACACAATACAAGCAAGAAGACCTCTCATCAGATGTTATTGAGGTTTGGAGATTACAATATCACTTTTTTATTTTTTTTTATTAGAAATAGTCAACCACGGCCATTTTCCATTTATTCTTCACTTGGAACCGGCAGCTGCCTCACTAGGTCGGGGCCCCCTTCCACCATTCTGAATATAGGTGCGGGACCCAGAGCTGCCCTGTGGATGTGCCATAAATGTTTTTGTTCTGAAGGAATAAATATCGGTAATATTACATTACAGTAATGCAATGTGGCTCCATACTGGACCTTGTCTCATTTAAAGATCTCGAGTAGAAAATATACATTATTCTTTAGAATTTAGATGTATAGCCCCAAACCAGAATTGCTGTTTGTCAATCACTTGGAATATTTTTTACTTTCTGTAAATCGTCCCTACGTATAATACATTTATAATTCAGAGTTTATTGAAGCCTGTTTTAGTCCACATTGGTATACTGATATTTAATTATAATCCAATCACTTTGTGTGTGTGTGTGTGTGTGTGTATATATACATATATATATATATATATAACACATATCTATCTTTTTTTTTTTTTTTTTTTAAGAAGTGGCAAAAAGCTGATGTAAATGGAAAGTTTAATCTACCAATGAAGAATGAATTTATTCCTACAAATTTTGAGATTGTCCCTCTAGAAAAGGATGCAACGCCCTATCCTGCACTGGTCAAGGTAAGATATTTTGTCATTTATCACAAAATGTAACATGTCATGACTGTTTTAATGTCCGAACTCCTTATAATATTTTGTGTAGGCTCACTAGCAGTAAACCAACACTTAGGGTCTGTTCACATCACCGTTAGCTTTCCGTTCCGGGGATCCGTTGGAGGTTTCTGTCGGGTGAACCCCGCAACGGAAAGTTAAACTGAAACCACAGCTTCTGTTTCCGTCACCATTGATATCGCTGCGCTGTTCTCCTCTGCCAATAAAGACGAGCGGGACGAGCACAAGTTCCTTTGTGGCCCACCTACTTAAGGGTTGTTGTCGTCCCCCTTGCTGCTTCCCACCAGTGTCCCATTTTGTAAGTGGATGGTACACGGAGCGGGTGTTCCTGCTGTTACCCCGTGTACTGAAAGTGTAGTTGGCCTTTTCTGGGGGGCGAAGTATGGTAAGCCTACCTACCCCTCCCCACTATGGGACTTCCATATCTTGAGTACACCAGATGTATTTCTGGTGCATCTCCTGCTGGACAGGACAGCCAGTACACAGTCATGAGCCGCTCCTAGCCCACAGCAGCGTCCTTTTTTTTTTTTTTTTCAGGTGCTATTTTCGCATCTTCTCCTTAAACTGATATCAATGGTGACAGAAACAGAAGCTGTGGTTTCAGTTTGACTTTCCGTTGCGGGGTTCACCCGAAGGAAATCTCTGACGGATCCCCGGAACCGAAAGTCAACGCTGATGTGAACAGGCCCTAAAACCAATAGCTTAAAGAGCACCAGTCACCTTCCCAAAAAATTGCAGTTGACATCAGTTGGTCTACATTCACACAACTGTCAATTTTTCATGGCCATTTTGCATCAGTGTATCTCCAAATTTTCATCCATTTCCAGTCAGTCTGTCTGTTTTTCATGGCCGCTAAAAATACGAATTTCATTGGTCAGGCTTTTTTTTTTTTTTGTCCCAGCCCTCTGAAAAAGTACAACTACAATTGGCACATCCAATTTGCAAACATAAATCTGATGAGAGACCGGACCTGAAGAAGACGGCGCTGCATCGGTGACTATGCCGCTGATAGCCAGCAATGGAACTAGCAGTTCCCTTGCCGATCCCCATGTCACAGATCCGTTTTTAACTGTTACATGTATTGACAGCCGTTAAAAACTGATCTATTAACTTCTATGGGGGCCATCTGGCCGTGAAAATGGACAAAAATATGACGTCCTATTATATTGGGTCGCTGAAAACGGCCGTGTGAATACACACATAGAACATCATTGTTCTGAAAACAGCCGTGTGACGGCCGTTTTTAACGTGTGAATGTAGCCTTAGATTGCAGTTGCCGCTCCGATTCTGCCGCATTTTATTTTTCTAGCCCCCACCGTTCCTGAGATATCGGGGCCATTAGTTCTGGTGTCTGATATGTGAATGAGGCCTTTGACTGTCTAGTTGGCGGTTACCCCTTATCAAGTCACTGTTACCCACTCACTTGACAGTCTAAGTCTTATTTGCATATCAAGCACCGATCTCTCCAACGGTGGGGGCTAGAAGAAAAAAAACAAAGCGGCCGCATCTGAGTCGCCTGCAATCTGTCAGCTGCAGTTATTTGGGCAGGTGACGTGTTCTCTTTAAAGAGACTCTGTCACCACATTATAAGTGTCCTGTCTCCTACAGAAGGAGATCGGCGCTGTAATGTAGGTGACAGCAGTGCTTTTTATTTAGAAAAACTATTTTTACGACGTTCGGAGCGATTTTAGCTTTTATTGGAGTCTGTTCTGGTAATGCGTCTTTAGAGCATTATTTTATTTATTTTTTTAAAAGGCAGTAGCACCAGATTCCATCTCACAAACTCCTGTTTATACTGTGAGTCCATGACCCTGTTGCCAGTTACCTTTTGGTAGGTGCTAGCCACTGCACACCGGGATCGCTCCACAAGACCTGCCATGTTGGAGATACTCTAGTCATTACAATTTGGTCCTTGCCAGACTGGGTCAGTGTCTCGGATCCTTACGCCTGACTGTCCTTACACCTGACTGTCCACTTGCTGCCTAATATATGTTACTCTGACAGTTGCCATTGTAACCAGATAATCGATGATTTATCGTTCCTCTCATTGGGGGACACAGACTGTGGGTACATGCTGTTGTCACTAGGAGACTTGACACACAAAATTAGTGTTTGCCCCTCCTGCAGATTATAGTCCTCCTACAGACCGTTTTATCTTAGTGTCCATAGGAATCCGGCGCTCCTGCTTGTTTTTTTTTGTGTTTTCTCTTCGCTGGGAAACAGGGTGGCTCTGTCCCCCTTCTTTTACTTCTAATGGCAGGTGCATGGTGTCTATCTCACTGCGCTGTTCTCCTCTGCCAATAAAGACGAGCGGGACGAGCACAAGTTCCTTTGTGGCCCACCTACTTAAGGGTTGTTGTCGTTCCCCCTTGCAGCTTCCCACCAGTGTCCCATTTTGTAAGTGGATGGTACACGGAGCGGGTGTTCCTGCTGTTACCCTGTGTACTGGAAGTGTAGTTGGCCTTCCCTGGGGGGGTAAGTATGGTAAGCCTTACCTACCCCTCCTCACTAATCAACCTCCATATCTTGAGTACACCAGATATATTTCTGGTGCATCTCCTGCTGGACAGGACAGCCAGTACACAGTCATGAGCCGCTCCTAGCCCACAGCAGCGTCCTTATTTCGGGTGCTATTTTCGCATACTCTTCTGTGTGTTTTTTTTTTTTTTTTGGTCGGGGCTTCCAGGACTTCAGTCAACTTTACATCGTGGGGATGGACGGGCCTTCTCCAGTTCTGCCACTCTCGTCATCAGACAAGCCAGGTACCAGGATTTCTTGCTGGCAATGCTGCTGTTGCCTCTGGGACCGCACCGCACGCAATGGAATCAACTCCTTTGTCTTAGCCAAGAGGACCCTGGTGAAAAGATTGGTTTTTTTTTTTTCCCGTTACTTTTGAGTTAGGAGTTTACTTTGCAGAATCTAGGTAACACTGGGCGGTAACTTGACTTTAAGTACTAATTCCTCTTCCTGTCTGAGTGTATTTTCTGTCTTGTTTTTATAGGACACTGCAATGAGCAAATTATGGTTTAAGCAAGACGATAAATTCTTTCTTCCTAAAGCGTGCCTCAACTTTGAGTTCTTTAGGTAGGTATACACCCATTACAAGTTGTTTTGATATTATAAGCTATTTACATTCCATGCGAAGAATCTGTATACTAATTAAGAGCGACTGTCTTCCAAGCATGGATAATAAGCGCTCACTAATATTTGTGGCAGGCTAGAATTGCTGGATTTGTAGAAAATGTGCTGACACTGAACGCTTTATGGGCTTATATTTTTTTTTATTGCTTGAACTTCAATAAAACTGTCATATGCCCTGCACTGGCCATAACTGGATCATTTATCTTATGTTTATGGCTAATATTGAATTCTGCTATGTCCGAAATGAAACAACTGCAGCATGAACTGCTTAATGGGTTATAGCCAAGTATTTCAGTCTTCCTGCATGATGGAGAGTAGCATTGACCAAATACAAAGTAACTTAACCTGGAGAAACATTAAAGACTATGGAAACCTTTGACTTTTTTTTTTTTTTTTTTTAATGGATTCATTTTGGGATGCTAAGCACTTCTGTAATCTACTCATATTAAAAATGTTTCCTTGTTTCTGTTCTGCAGCTTCTATAAAATACTTTACGCAGTGTTTTCTTTGTTGCGTGTTTTGGATACAGTTTCATCATAGGCTTCAATTCTATGGGTAATTCTGCTGTGAAATTACTGTTGGCTTAAAAAAAAAAAAAAAATGGCACAAAATACCCAAGTGTGACTGTACCCTTAAGGGTTAGATGGGTTGTCGGAGGCATAAATGCGCTGCAGTCAGCTGGACGGTCAGAAGCTGCAGGACGGCCTTGTCAGCCGAATCAAACAGTAAGCTGGTCTATGTTTTGTTTATAGAAGCTGCAGAACAAAAACTAAGCAGCATATTTAATAAAAGTATATTACAAAAGTGCTTGGTATACATGCATATATCCCCAAAAAAATAGCGATCAAAGGTTTCCATAACCTTTAACCGTTTTTTATTTTTGTAAGTGAACAGGAAAGACCAGAATCCATGCGGTAAATTGTGGTTTAAGGCTACCCGCACACTTGGTGTTTTACATTTTGCAGGGTCAAATCCACTGTGCACATCCACAACGCAATACGCATGCTAGGGATTGAAGATGCGCAGAATGAAAATGTTCCCTGACATGTAAATGAGATTTGTTCAAATCTCATCCACATGGCTGGTACTGTAAACTGAAATGGAAAACCCCTTTAAGCCCCCCCCCTATGTTCTGACAACTGATGACCTATCCACCGAATGAAATGGAGTTCCTATTTTAGGGTATGAACACACAGCGTGAACACTGCTGATTTTCCGCAACTAATCCATTGCGGAAAATCCGCAGCGTATTACAGTAGCAGCAGTGTGGGTGAAATTTCAACAAATCTCGTCCCCCACATTGTGGAAAAATGCAGCTGATAAAACCGCTCACAAATTGACACATGGTGCTGTTTCTTCAACCGCAGCATGTCCATTAATGCTGCGGAATAGCAAGCTCTTCCATTGCGGGTTTTCCCATTGAATTCAATGCAGTGTTTACACCTGCAACAAAGTGGTGTGTGCTGCGATATTTGCTGCGGAATCAGTGATTCCGCCGCAAAGATCGCAAGTAAGAAAATAAATGGTTAGAATTACCCAGAGTTCCCTGCTTCTCCAGTCCGGCCTCCGTGGATGGCGTTACAGGCCATGTGACCACTGCAGCGGTCACATGGCCTGCAACGTCATCCAGGGAGGCCGGAGCGGACGTCCGAGGGAGGGGGTATGTGCGATAATTTCCGCAGCTGATTTTACGGCCGAAAAACGCTCCAGTGTGGTGCAGGTTTTTGGACCGCATTCCCTGCAGTTCTCAGGGCGAATACGCTGCGCAGCTTGACGCGGTGTAACCACCCTGAATATGCAGTGTGTTCTTCTACCCTTGAAGTGAGTGCTGTGGATATCTATCTGTATTAATTTTTTTACTATCCACTTAATAGGGCATCAGTATATGATCGCTGCGGGTCCGCTAACCGGACCCCACACCGATCAGCTAATCGCTCAGACCACTTCATAGTGGCAGTTTGGCAGAACTACGGTTCTGTTCCTATTCACTTAAATAGGAACAGAGCTTTAGCTCGGCCGCTAGTTCTTTTTGACCGGAGCCACCTGCTTCCGGCAATTTTGTCCGGTGCCCGGAGGCAGCTGCAGCAGTTGATCGGTGCGGTGTCCAGATGTCAGACCCACACCAATCATATACTGATGACCTTATCTGGTGAGTAGGTGATCGGTTGTCAGTGGAAAACCCCTTTAGGCCAGGTTCCCATGGGTCGGATACGCTGCTTAAAAATCACGCAGCGTATCCGACCTGGAACATTTAGTCCGAAAAATTGTGAGGTTTTTCGAAAAGAAATCTCCGCTGCGGAAGAAAGCGCTCATACCTACCCCCTCACTCTTCTCTACACATAGTCCGGCCTGCTACAATTACGTTGCAGCCCATGTGATGCTGCAGCCTGTGATTGGCTGCAGCGGTCACATGGATGAAACGTCATCCCAGGAGGCCAGACTGCAGGAAGGAGGGTGTTCTGGGTAAGGATGATTTTTATATTTTCTTTCCTGAGTTGCGACTTTTTGGGCGTAATCGTTGCAAAAGTCGCAACACTTGATTTTCTGTTGCGGGTTTTCCCCTATTGAATTCAATGGGGATGCAAAACCCGCAACAGAAAGCCAAGAAAAACGCAACATAAATTGTTGCCATGCTGCGGAATTAAATTCCGCACCACAGGTCCGTTTATTAACATTTACGCTGCGTGTTTTTCTACGCAGCGTGGGCATGAGATTTTCTAAATCTCATCCACTTTGCTGCTACTGTAAATGCTGCAGCATTTATGGTACGTGGAAACCCGGCCTTAAAGAGGCTCTGTCACCACATTAGAAGTGCCCTCTCTCCTACATAAGGAGATGGGCGCCATAATGTAGGTGACGGCAGTGCTTTTTATTTAGAAAAACAATATATTTTCACCATTTTATTAGCATAAAGCTAAAATCCCTAATGGGTTTCTTAATGGACAACGGAGTGTGTTTTACTATTGACCAAGTGGGCGTTGTACAGAGGAGTGTATGACACTGACCAATCAGCGTCATACACTTCTCTCCATTCATTTAGTCAGCGCATAGGGATCCTTTTAGATCAGTATGTGCTGTCTTATACTAACACATTAACGACAGTGAATAGACATTCCACGGGATGTCTATTCACAATCCCTGCACTTCGTTAATGTTTCTGTGGTACTTACAGCAGAGCAAGCGTAATCTCGCGAGATCACGCTGTAAATGACAGGTTACAACGAGATTACGCTTCCTCTGCTGTAACTACCACAGAAACATTAACGAAGTGTCGGGATTGTGAATAGATATCCCGTGGAATGTCTATTCACGGTCTAAACATGTCACTTCTTTAGACGTTTTTGGAGCAGTTTTTCATTGACTCCATTGAATAACTGCTCCAATTAATGGACGCCGCGAAAAACGCGAGTACTTGCAAAAACGTCTGAAAATACGGAGCTGTTTTCAGGCGAAAAAAGCTCCTGAATTTCAGACGTATTTTGCGTGCGAACATACCCTAAGCCTGTTATGAGCAGGTGTAGATTTGTGCTAAAAACTCTACCAGATTATGGCGTAAATTAAGATAAATCTGTCTCGGTGGAGGCTGTGTCCCTCTTTAGCTTAACACCGCCCCTCTTCTTGCCACTTTTAGTATGTGACCAGAAAAGTAAAGTTTATCATTTTTGTACAACAAACTTTGACTTATGCCAGAAAACTGGCCTTTTAATATATCCCCCCTTCATTGTTTACTTCCACTGGTAAAAATTCTGTCCATGGTCATGTGATGGACACACACAGGTGCTGGGATCATTACAAGACACAGCTGTGATGCACATACTGTACCGAGCCGTGCACCTGTGTGTCCATCACATGACCAGGACAGAATTTTTACCAGTGGAAGTAAACCATAAAAGTTCCTACTGAATAACAGAACTTGAAAACTGTAATTGTACAAAAAAACATTTTCGTTTTCTGAAACCGGACAATCCTTAAAGTATACGTCCAGTCATCCATTTAAAGGGAACCTGTCACCAGCATTTCATCTGTTGAACTCTACTCGCCCCTCGCTGGCCGCTGCTGTGAAAAGTTCATTGCCGTTATCCCTTCTCCTAAACTCCTCCTCCAACCGTAATTAACGGTCTTCAAACATTTTGCGCTTTCTAATTTAATAATCCGGCAGTCTCGTTTTTTTTCCTCTTATGCCCGCCCTGAATACTGAAATCTTTTGAGATAACGGGCATGCGCCCGTCATGTATGGTCCAATACCCTTCTGTGTTTCGTCTGGGCCTCAAATCTAGTTACAGCGCATGCACTGCTATGGTGTCCCGTTGTGCGCACCAGAACAAGACCATCAATGCGCAAGCGTGGGATTTTGTGTGTGCTGGGGGGAGGTGAGAAGCTGTCAATCAAAAGTGAGGAGGCGGGGTTAACTCAAAGGCTTGAGGAATGAAGAAATGACTCTTAGGCCTTATTCACACGAATGTGTGCATTTTTGCAAGTTTTTTTTGCGCGTTGCAGTTCCGTGTGTCATAAATGTGTGCTGTATGGCTGCGTGATTTTCGTGCATATGGCATCCTTATGACACGTGGTTTTGATGGTTTTATTTTTCCCTTCATTTCTTGATCTACTGTTGCGTGAATCACGCGCGACACATGGATGTGCGTGCGTGATGCGCGAAAAACGCCCCAGGATAGGACATGTCGTGAGTTTTACGCAGCGGACACGCTGCGTGAAAATCACAATGTCTGAACGGCCCCATTGACTAACATAGGTCCGTGCGACGCGCGTAATTACGTTAAACACTTTTGTGTGAATAAGGCCTTATGCTCAGCATACGGCAAAGGAACACTAAAAAAACGTAATACTAATGGTACAGAACCTACTTAGAAGATAATTTAGGTTACATAACTGACTCTTCACCCACTCCCACCAGGTATTGCTGGTTTAACAGGTGAAATTCTGGTGACCGGTTCCCTTTAAAGCCTCTTAGGAGATGATAGTGAGTGTTCTTTGCTTTTCATCAGCTTCATTGACTTGGAGGCTGCGTACTCCATTCATTTCAGTAGGAGGAGACTTGAACTAATGCAGCCATTTACGTTCCTGCAGCGGACATCAAAAGTGATAGAGAAACATGGCTGATGATAACTTCCTGTTAGTGAATTTGGAGGGGGGAGAGGTCTGCAGCCCCAGCCTCCTGAGCATTTGTTGAAGTTGATTGAATACAGAAAAGGAAAACAAGTGTTCAAAACTGCATAAATAAATGTCATTGTGATGTGTTTTGTTGTTTTTTTGGGATATGCACAACAAGCTTTGCTACTCCCATTCCAGCGTTGCAATTCCGACATGGGATTTGGTTGGGAGTGATGTGCCTTTTTAGAGTGCTATCGGACCTCTCCTAGGTATCAGTGGCTGTCCCAGTGATCAGAGCCAGGTAGCAAATGCACCAAGAAAATTGCTCCTGGTGTCTCACTTTTTGGGTTGTTTGCTATGGACAAATATGGGGTATTATTCTCGTCTGTTTACTACAAAAAAGTGGCTCCTGAAATGGTGGCTCTAAAAGTCTACTGTAATTTCAGCCCCGTTTATCTGTTCATGAAGTATGTGTATAGTGTTTGTAGCCCACGCTGGATTTTCTTGTATGGTATATTGGTATTTGTGTTCAGCCGCTTTGTCCTCCACAGGGGTTTTGGCGATTATAGAATTTTGTGCAAACACAGCAGTTATTAGATGTCTGTTTTCATTATATAGCTTATTGCTTAAGGCAGAGATTACTGGGGATTATAAACGTACACATTTTTTAACATCCTTGTATTCCGCTCTACAGATTTTTTAATTAAAACTAAGAGTACTGGGACTCTGGAATTTGCGTAAAGGATTCAATTATATGGTTTAGGCCTCATGCACACGACCGTAACCATGTGCACGGCTGTGATTTTCGGGTTGGCCGGCTGCGGACTGTCAGCTGCGAGCCGTCCGCAATTCGCGGGCCATGGCCGCTGCCATTATTTTCAATGATGCAGTAATAAGGCATGTCCGTTGTTTCTGCGGTGCGGGCTCCCGGGCCATGCATGAACCGTAAAAACTACGGTTATGTGCGTGGCCCCATAGAAATGAATGGGGTCGCAATTCTCCCGTGGATTTTCAGGGAAATTGCGGCGGCAAAAGCACGTTCGTGTGCATGGGGCCTTAAGGTTCATCAGAGTAGATGCTGTGTATTAATCTCCTGCTGTTGTGTTTTGTTGGGTACTCTATTGTTTGAAGATTTTTTTTTTATACATTAATCTGTATATTTGGCATGACTGACCTCTCACTCCACTTATCTCGTCCCTGGTTTCTCAAGAAGACTTAAAGGGGTTTTCTGGGATATTACATTGCTGGCCTATACTAGGGATAGGGCATAAATGTATTATATGTGGAAGTCCCACCATCAGGACCCCCATCATTCAGCAAAACAAATGGTCAGCTGGGTTCTTTCTCAGCCCATTAAAGTGAAAAGGCCTGATCTGCAGTACCAGGCACAGCCACACTTGTATGCCACTTGTATGCCACCTCCCTCCCTAATGATTTGCTATACTTGTCAAATCTTCGACAACCCCTTTAATGTATTCCAGACTTAATCTTTAAGAAAAGCTCTAGACCCATTCTAGATCTGCTGGCTATTGCTTGGGTTTTCTACTTTATAGAAAAACTCAAGGACTTCTACTGATAAATTATTGTTTTTGTTTTAAAGTTGCTAAGCCTTTTATTCAGAACAAGTATTGTGGCCATTACAGTTTTTTTTACAAGGGTCGTCACCCAGGCTTCCAAATATTTATTGTAAATTCTGCCTAGTTAGTTAGTGCCCCCCCCCCCCTTAACCCCTTTTAGTATTGCTGTAAAACTGGACAGATTTACAATTCAGGAATTGGAAAAATGTGGTGACAACCGCTTAGAGATGTAATTGCTGTCCTCAGTGGTTGTCACTCCTCCTTTTCGGGGAGGCATTCAAAAACTTGAAGCATGTTCCAAATATGATGGCACTTCCTATCAGAGAGCCATCACGCGGCCGCAGCCTTGGCACTTGTGTGCTGTAAAGAGTTGCAGCTGCGACTAAAGTCTCGGCCGCCGAGGCAGGAAGGTGCTGTGATTGAAATACTGTACATGGTTTTTGAACTATACCTTGAGCAGGAATTTCGGGTGTCATTCAGTGGGTGCAATGGTTTCAGCTGAAGCATTACGAGATCAGCATCTTTATAGATGCTATTTATTAAATGTTGACCAGTTCCCTTTAACAATCTGAAAGCAGTGAGTGCTTCAAGGATTTTATGTGCTGGGGATTTTAGCTGGAAACTTATATGGAATTTGAGTGTTGGAGGGCAATGGTGCTTCTCGCTCCCTTTTTAGTCTAATTTTAAAGAGAACCTTTCACCCGCCCATACATGTGCAGCACTGCACAAACCCTGGGACACTATATAATTTTTTTTTTCCCCTACCCTCCTCAGTTATTTAGATATCACTGCTGTTCTATTTGGTGCCAGATTTTTAAATAACCCCCTGAACTGTCAATGGGGCGTGTAATGGCAAGGGGGTGTGTTACTATGGCTGTGACCCTGTCCAATCGGCTACACAAACCAGTACGAGACTGATCTCTAACGAGGGATCAGTCTTGTCCTTGTCTGCCGAGAGCTGAAGAGTGAGCGTGCGCTCGCACTCTCTCCTTTTTCCAGCTCTTGCTGTGGCACTGTCCGTAGCTGATTGGACAGTGTCACAGCCATAGTAACACGCCTCCTTGCCGTTATACGCCCCATTGACCGTTCAGGGGGTTATTTAAATATCCGGTGCCAAATATAACGGCACTGATATCTAAAAAATCTTCCCTACCCTCCTCCGTTATTTAAAGTGTCCCAGGGTTTGTGCAGCCCTGCCCATTACATGCTGCACATGTATGGGCGGGTGAAAGGTTCTCTTTAAACCTAACGTATAGGGTGAAGTTCCTAATGTGTAAAGCTGACCATAAATGACACTTGCCTACAATATGAAAGTCTACGTATATAGTAGTGGGTTCCAGAGCGTCACAATCCTTTAACTTCTCCGGTTTGATTGTGAAGTACAGTAGTCCTTTATTGTACTATAATTTATTCAAGTGCATAGTTTTATATGCGTATACAGGGACGGTAGAACTTAGCAGCCACGTTTGACTACTCCAGGCACCAGTTTGCATATAATCAATGCTATGATCTTTCCTAATGTACAATAAAGTTTTACTTTATGGAGAGATGTTGCAGCAACTTTTCTTTTTTAATGTTGTGAGTTTTTGCACTTTGTTAACCTACCATTGTTATGTTGTGTATATAGAGCTGTGTAACGCAACCTTCAACAAACTTCTGACATGTCATAGTGACATGTCAGAAGTTTTGATCGGTGGGGGTCGCTAGAACAAAGCAGCAGAAGCACTCGTGTCAGCCGCTTAGTTTCTGATCGGCTTTTTTCAGAGAGCCGATGTAGCGGTGTATGCACCCGTAGACTTTCTATTGAGTCAGTACACCACTACATTGGCTTTCCGAGAGGCCGATCCGAAACCAAGCAGCTGACCTGAGCGCTTCTGCTGCTTCAATCTAGCGATCGGTGGGGGTCTCAGTGCTCGGACCCCCACCGATCAAAACTTCTGACATATCACTATGACCTGTCAGAAGTTGAAACAGTTTTCTTAAAGTGTAACTAAACTTTTAAATAATGATCGTATTTTGCCTATAAAACAAGTTGTGGAATTCTTCAGTTTATGTAACTAATGGAAATTATAAATCCTTGTCGTTCCACAGTTGGAGTGCTACTGGTTGATGCCTACCAATTTTAGATGCAGGAAAATATTTTATAATGAAGCCAGATTTTAATCTTCATGTTCTCTTTCAGCCCATTTGCTTATGTGGATCCTTTGCATTGTAACATGGCCTATTTGTACCTTGAACTGCTTAAAGATTCTCTCAACGAGTATGCATATGCAGCAGAACTAGCTGGCCTGAACTATGACCTCCAAAATACCATCTATGGGATGTATGTAAGTACCGGAAACCAAGGTGGATACGAAACCATCTCCTCCACTTCCTCCTTGGTCCTTTATTTTGGGTGGAAGACACTCTTACCATTGCTCAGCCTTTTTAGTCTTCTGTAGATCTCCTCTATGGGGAAACCAACCTTTTCATTACCTGTTTGGAAAATTTAAACCACGGAAACGTGGTCTATCTCATAACATCCCATCCCAAAGACAATGTGATTTGTGAAGCTGCATATTCATACTCTTTTTGTCAAGGGACCTCCTCGCACGTTAATTTCATTGCTTGTGCATTATCCGATGCATCTGTTCTGTTTACTTTTTGTTTTTTTTGTTTTTTTATTTATATATTTTTTTTTTGGTATTTTATTTTTTGTTCCATTTTCTTTTTGTTAGTCGTTATCTTTATGCTGACCCCCTCCATTGCAACTTGACATACCTGTTTCTAAGGTTATTGAAGGATGATTTAAAAGAGTATACATATGCAGCCCGACTCGCAGGTGTCAACTATGGCATTGCATCAGGAATGAATGCAATTCTTGTAAGTAAATATTTCAAGGAAGCTGCAACTTCCCATCAAGGCATGAAAAGGCTTATATAACTGTGTGGGGTGCTTAGTCTGATTTAATATAAAAATATGAGTGCTCTCCCTCCACAAAGGCTTTTATGATGCATCAAGAGATTTACCATTAGAATGGCTATTGGTTGCTATCAGTCCAGTGTAGGAGCGATGTAGCAGCGATTCACCGTACTGCAGCCTTCTCCCGTTCACTTCAATGGGAGAAAAGGCTGCAATACCTGCGAGTCGCCGCTACAGCTGTGTTGACAATTCACAGTGAGCAAGTAGAAATGAAGGGGAACCTGCACTCGTACAAGCAATGCACCCCCTTCAAAACAGCTGATTGGTGGGGGTCCTGGGAGTCAGACCCCGAACCATCAGCTGTTGATGGCCTATCATGAGGATAGGTCATCAATTTTTAGGTACTGGTCAACCCCTTTAAAGAGGCTCTGTCACCAGATTATAAATGCTCTATCTCCTACATAATCTGATCGGCGCTGTAATGTAGATAACAGCAGTGGTTTTTATTTTGAAAAACGATCATTTTTGAGCAAGTTTTGAGCAATTTTAGATTTATGCTAATTTGTTTCTTCATGACCACCTGGGCGTGTTTTTACTTTTGACCAAGTGGGCGTTGTACAGAGGAGTGTATGAGGCTGACCAATCGGTGACAATTCCGCGTCATACACTTCTCATTGTTCCAGCCCAGCATGATCCGCAGCACAGAGTGATTGTGCAGTGAAAGAAGTCCCCTGAATTGGAGACCACTTTTGTGTGCGCCGCTTTTTTTATTTTTTTCCTTAGGCCCAAAAACATTACACAAAATACATGCATTTTTTTTTTATGGAGTTTTTTTTCCAAAATGTATGTATGTTTTATTTTTTGTATTTTAAAGGAGGTCTATTGGACAAAAAATCCATAAATGATTCAAAAAAACCAAAGCTAAGCTTGCTGCAATTTTTTTAAAAAAATGCCTTGGACCCCAAAAACGCAAGTTAAATTGAAAACCCCACATTTGTAGGCCTTTTCTATTTCCCCATAGACTTCAGTAAAAGGGCGCTAAAAAAATAATGCAGTCTGTATATTACTAGTAGTTTTTTCATCCCAGGCTTTTATGCAAGAGGTATATCGGGGAGGGAGGGAGGGGTCCAGGAAGTCTCTAGTAATACAGCACAGTAATCTGGTTTTGAGGTTACAATGTGTAATGGATTATACTAATCCTCAGATACGATTTAGGTCCCACCCCTTTTTTGCATGCCGTGCCCCTATCTGCATGCTACGCCATTGAATTAATATTTATCCCCTGAGCCTGCTGTATACTACTGTATATAATATACCCCCTGATGCTGTCCGTCCCCACACAGTATATTGTCCCCATAGCTGCCACCACACTGTATAATGCTCCCATAACGGACCTCCCTACAGTATAATGCTTCCAATAGTGCCTGATAAAAAATAACAAAATACATACTCTCCTAACCCTGTTCCGATGACGAGTGGAGGAGATCCCTCTGACCAGCGTGATGACATCACTGCCTCGCGTTCAGCGATATAGTGAGTGGTAGAGCAGGGATCCTGCTCTACCATTGGTTTCAACTGTATCTGTGTCCTGAAGATGCAGATACACTTTAAACCGGGCGGAAATAATTGCTAAAACCAAAATCCGCAAGATGACTTCTATTAATTGCGCTGAATTTAGATTAATTGCCCAACCCCACCTCAGATTCATAAATATTTGATGTAATCATACAATGTAAGGTACATCTAGTTTCAATATCTATCCCTTTAACATGTCACGGTGGATCTGTCTTCTGATCGGTCTGCTTTTTTGGCTTCTACTAGTACAGCGCTGTAGCTGTATTACGCTGCTCTTACATGGGCCGATCGTGAGCTGTCAATCTTCACCTTCCTTAGGATCTGAGCAGTGGAGAATGAGCAGTTATCAGATTAATGTTTCACGTCCAAAATGTTACTGTGATCTGACTTAATTCATAGAGATTACCGTATTTATGTTAATTGCTTTATCATGTATGCACTGTGTGATTGCATGTGTGTTTCTCACAATGTAACAAGGCACCATACTTTATGCCGGTGGGGTGATTGGAATAAATTTATATATAGACTATCATATGAGGAAATTGGCAGGAAGTGTTCAATTCTCCTGCAGCTCCACTACAAGGGAAACGAAGCATTACATGGTGTCCATTTAAAAAATCAATTCGGTGTTTATGTAATTATTATTTTTTTTTTTATGTTTTGTTTTCCAGCTGTCTGTGAAGGGTTACAGTGACAAGCAGCATATCTTGCTAAAGAGGATCATTGAGAAAATGGCCACGTTTGAAGTAGACGAGAAGCGTTTCGAGATAATTAAGGAAGCCGTAAGTCTGTCCCTATTATACATGAAAGTTATGTGAATTTATTTTCTTTTTTTCTTAATCCAACTCCTGTTGTGGATTAAAACTGCACTTGTGAAATCACCCTGAGTGTGATACTGGTATGTTTGTACATACAAAGTCATGCAAAAAAAGACCAATGTTCCTGAAGCACAAAGAAACCCAAATTCCCAACTACTAAAAAAACCCCAGAAATTGGGATAAAATAACTTTTATTAACATGAATGCAAAAATCAACGACACACTCAAATTACATAGTTAAAAATAGCCAAAGTAGCCTAGCAATATATAACTGCAATTGTATTGCTGGAGTGTTAGAATAGATACATTCAGTGTGTAATGGCAAAGATGTGTCGCCAGCGGCTGCAGTACGCTGAACAGACAACTGGAGCTTATTCAAGATACATTTATAATTGCTAGGCAAACCTTGAGATTAAAACGTAGCGTCCTCAGGGGTATATTGGGGCTAATGGCAATGCGCTCGGACAAACACTTCCTTTAAAACCTCGAACATGACGTCAGTAGGTGTGTCCGCTTCAGGGACCAATAGAATTGTCTAGGAGGGGACAGGCCCCTGTCGAGAGACCGGCATGCAAACCGCCCAATCACAGAGGTCAGAGACCCGCCAATCATATGGACGCGGGTGCACTGAATGACTATTATAGTTAAACAAATGTCAGTCACCAAAAGTTTTAGGACTCCTTGTCCACGATATATATTGAGACATGCGAACATGCAAGTAACTGAATAATACAGAAAAGTACCGAATATGAAGACATGAGGGATCTAATTCCAAATATATATAGAATATAATGTACAGCAAATGCTAACATTTACAGAAGGACGTAAATATACCTATAATAGGGGGTGATGTAACCAAATAGGTATTAATTTACTAACCAGTGGTTAAAGTTAATTAAACATAACCTTAAAGGAAGAAAAATACCAGAATTGAGATCATGGATGGAAGTGATATAAAAATCAGAAGATTATAAATGATTGTGTATATATACCAGTATAAATCAATAAAGAAAGGGGGGGGATATATAATTGTGTCTAAATTAATATAAATTATAGTACACGGTTAGTGATCCACCCTATATATAAGGAGTGGAAATAATTTACTGGGAGCTATAAAATAATACTCCAAATGACATTTAATATGTAATATATATTATGTAAAAAAACAAAAAGGACACAAGTGAACCCCTCATTGAGGCAGTTAGGGCTAAGGGAGTAAAGCCTGTGAATCCATCGGGCTTCCTCCTGTAGCAGTTTTTGGTCTAGATCACCAGCCCTGGGACCCAATTTCAGTTGGGTAATACCCCAGAATTGGAGAGGACTGGTGTTACCATTATGCATGGACCTGACGTGTTTGGATACGGTCCTTTTTGGTATTGATGGTGCGAATATGTTTTGAGATCCTCCTCCTCAATTGTTGCACCGTTTTTCCCACATATAGTTTAGGGCACGGTCACCTAACAGCATAAACGACACCACTGCTCTGGCAGTTAATGAATTGTCTGATGGTAAAATATTTGCCATCATAGGGATTACAGAAGGATTTTGTTGTGGGCATAGAGCACCTACCACAGGGGTGAGACCCATATACCGGAGGTGGTAGCCAAGTGTTACGGGGGATAGCAGGTTTGGAGTAATGGCTGCGTACCAAAAAGATTACAACCTCTTCGATGGGTGACATTGGGTCTAGTAGAAATGGCTCCACTCAAATCTGGGTCTGCTTGCAAGATAGGCCAGTGCTTCTGTAGGATGTTATAGACCTTTGAGGAACAAGCATCAAAATTCCCTATACATCTAATCAGTGAGGAAGATACTTTCCTCTTATTGGTTTGTCCATAAAGTAAATCCCCTCTAGGAGTGGCTCTTGCTCCAGCATAAGCCTTATGTAATGTTTTATTAGGATATCCCCGTGCCAACAATTTATGGTACAGCATATTACATTCAAGTTGAAAAGTTTGTTCGTCTGAGCAATTTCTTCTGGTTCTAAGATATTGACCAATCGGAATACCTTTCTTCAGTGCCGGTGGGTGATGACTCTCCCAGTGCAAGAAACTATTTGTGGCCGTTGCCATCCGATATATGTTAGTATGAACAGAAAATTAATTTCCTTACTGTGTATTTCATGGGTGAATTTCATCCCAATGTTATGGTCGTTAAGAATGACCATAAAATCTGAAAAAAGCGTGCTGACGCCATCCCAAAAAATCAAAAATATCAATATACCTTCCCCAAAATAAAACATGACTAATGAAAAACAACAAATCATCATTAAAAACTAAAGTGTCCTCCCACCACCCTAAAACTAAGTGTCGTTTTATGAACATGAATGCAAAAATCAAGTTTTCATCCCAATTTCTGTTTTTTTTTAGTAGTTGGAAGTTTAGGTTTAGGTTTCTTTGTGCCTCAGGCACATTAGTCTTTTTTTTTTTTGCATTCCGGTAATTACCTGCCAACTACTACTCTGCTTAGTACATACAAAGTCACACAACCACATTAGAAATACACAGGGCTAAAAAAAAAACAGTTTTATTGCAATTCTTTAACTCCAATCTGATTTATTAAAGCTGGAATCGCACAAAGTCCGCAGTGGATACAAAAGGAAGTAAAAGGGTTAAGACTTTTGCATCCAGTTCTGGCTTTGACTTCACATGGAGTTTTGTTTTTGCGCTGTTTTTGATGCGGAAACCACCAAAAAAGGCCGAAATCGCCTCCCATTGAGTCGGAGGCCACATGCTTTTTCTAACAACGTTTTAGTCTCTGACCTCCCATTGAAATCAATGGGAGGCAGAAAAAGCGTTACTTGCGATTTTTGCCTGCGGCGCTCAATGGCTCGGTCTTTTTTTTTTGTGCCTTAGAAAAACTGTGAACATACCCTAAGGCCTTATTCACACGGACATGTCAGTTTTTCAAAAAACGCTGCGTCTTGTGCACGCAAAAGGGTCTGTGGGGCATCAGCATATGGGCATCATCCCAAGGAAGACACAACCATGACACGCGCTTCTATCAGAATTGAACTCTGAGCAGTCGTCTTCTGGTTACATCTGCCATATCCTTTATTGATCCTATTCATTTAGGGGGGGGGGGGATATAGAAAACGTATTGCTACCTGCATGGAGCCACCTCGCTATGTCTTTCTACCTGTATAGAGTGCTTCCTGCCCCAGACCTTCCTTTTTTTTATATATATATATATATATATATATATATATATACATACATACACCAGAGCACCCCTTTTTATTAAATGACCTGGTTCACGATTGTGTTGTGAATTCAATTTTTCTGTTCTGTCACAGCTTGTGTTCAGTTTTTCTGCCCCTATGACTGTTCAGTCACGTGGCTGACACAAACGGTGCCCTGCGGACCCAATTGATTTCTAATAGTCGCAGATGGTCATATTTGCCAGAATCTGAGCCTCCAAGGCAGATGTGAGCTCACCCAAAAATTTTATTCTGCCAATTTTCATAGAATTTTCTGAAGAATCACAGCTGTGGTATTAGCCAGTAGCCCAAAGTATTTTCTAGTATCTGTCCATTCTAGGACCACAATGCATTGCAAAGTTACTTTTATCGACTGGATACAAAAAACATGTTTGCTGAGAATAGACCAGTTTTCTAATGCGCACTAGGGTATTGCAGCGAATGGTCATTAATGTGTTTATTCTTTTTTTATCTTACAGTACATGCGTTCCTTGAACAACTTCCGTGCAGAACAGCCTCACCAGCATGCAATGTATTACCTAAGGCTGCTAATGACTGAAGTGGCCTGGACCAAACAAGAGCTCCGTGAAGCTCTAGAAGGTGAGTCATTACCTTTCTGGTGATATCTGGAGTTTCGACATCAGTAGGTGTTTCATCTGAATATTCAGAGGAGAGTGGATAGAATTAAAGCCTAAATCCACACAAAGACCAATATCTCAGATTGGATCTGTCCGCGTACCAGGCTCTTGTGTTTAGCATAAGTTGTTAGAAATCTTATAGTATACCTGATTCTAGATCAACTTTGTAATTTACTTACTGTTAGTAACTTGGGCACAAAATGTTGTTTTATTCGTGCAAATTCTGTCACTAGATGTCTCCTTTCCTGTAATCTGCTGTCCATCCCCTATTGTGTAGCAAAATTTTCTCGTTACTGACTGCCAATAGAAGTAGCGAGGGGTGGGGGAGCAGAGACCAAGACAGACACTCTGCCTGCACAAGGTGTGGAGGGGGGAATAAGAGCAGATTAAGAAAGAGACCGACGTGCTTCAGCTTCTTGGCAAGTGATTTGTCACCCCAGTGCTGGATTCTCAGCTACATGGCTCCTTACTGCTGCATAATTTCCCAAAAAAAATGCAGGATACAAGTCAATACAGTTATTCCTCATGTACACACACGGCAGCCTTTTCTGAAAGGTTAGGTATGCTTTAAGGACCGCATAGTATGGGTAATCGGTCTACTCTCCTTCCATCCCAAATGGCACAAAAATGTTTGGCTAATAGTCCACTGTAATCTTTGTTAGCTCCTCAGTTTGGTGTATTCATGCCCCCGCTCCGCTTAGCAGTATATCTGCATGTGTGTATATATGGGGCCTGTCCATCACTACTGACAGAGGCGAGGAAAGCGGAAATACACCAGACTCTTAAACTCTATTCCTTGATAGCTCCAATTAGCCAAATGGCGCAATATTTTTTTGTGCTATAGGGGCTAGTATGCAAGCGAGGAGATGCCGACAGATCTGCTTTAATCCATTTTTAAAAATGCCTGTGATGGGAGGAGGTGCTGGAAATGTCTGTCCTTTCTGCACAAAACGGTGAAATCTCCCTTCTAGCAAAATGCATCCCTTACTATATATGTGGTAATTATGGGATTTTGGGGGATCCTCCCACTGAAGGTTTGTCTGTTAGATGCCTGAATGCTCGGATTGTCCGATACAGATGTGATAGTTATTCCCCATTCCTGTACGTTGTTCCCACATTCGGTATGTTCAGTTGATTTCTCGAAGTCAAATACAGAAGTGTATCCATCGACATAGTGAATAGTTCTGCTTGTATTTTCTGGTCCTAATCGGTTGACAAAAGCTTAAGCGTCATTTAGTGCAGGATTTGGTCCCGGCAGGGATGGATTCAGAATGTGACGACGTATTTGATAGATTGCACCCTGGCTGTTCTATTTCTGGGTTTCTATAGGGATTTTTTTTCTTCATCTCGTGCGCAGACATGAGTACATTCAGTATTCTTTTCTTTTCATATTTTTCTCGTTGCATTTCCTCTGCTTGAAGTCCTTTTGTTTGCCGCGGGTGATATTTGCCGCTGTTTTTAATAGACCGTTTTCCAGTTCTATAATACTTCATTTGCGTTCCCAGCAGCCCTATAAATCATTTTCTCCGCTCTGCAGAGAGCGCAGCTTTATCTCCTTACACCACCTGAACGAGCAAAGTTATTCGCTCTGGAGCGTAAACACATGTGCTGGAAGATTGCAGAGCATAAATGCTGAAACTGGGTCAGACCGCGAGTGGATTATGAGCACAGGCTTCGCTCATGTCATTTAATACAAAATGGAAACATTACTTGTTTTTATATTTTGTTTACGGCTTCCATACTTCTCAGAAATGCTCAAATAAAAAGATGGTCACCCAAGCAATTGCAATATTTTACCCAGCAGCATTTCTGCTATTACTTGTACAGCAATTTATTAACATGAAAGGATGACCTCAACATAGGAACAGTTTTAAACTTCACTGGAGAGAATCTCATTTTAAGGGTATGTTCACACACACTATTTACGGACGTAATTCGGGCGTTTTAGCCCTGAATTACGTCCGAAAATGCGCCTCAATAGCGTCGGCAGACATCTGCCCATTCATTTGAATGGGTCTTGCGATGTTCTGTTCAGACGGTCATTTTTTTTAAAAAGACGCCCACGTCAAAGAAGTACCTGTCACTTCTTGGGACGTAATTGGAGCCGTTATTCATTGACTCCAATGAAAAGCAGCGCCAATTACGTCCGTAATGGACGCGGTGTTCAAGCGCCTGCACATGCCGTTCTCCTGAAAACAGCCCCGTAATTTCGGCCGTTACGGACGCTGTAGTGTGAACATACCCTTACTCTTCATTCTTCATATACAGTTTAATGAGACCTCCGCCCAACATGTACATTTTGCTTTGGGTCGAGTTTGAGGTGATTTCCTAAAACTTTAAAGCGATCCTCTGCTTCAAAGTAAAAATGTCACTACACATGCAGCACAAAAAGGAGTGGATCCGGTATGTAAACGATACAATTTTACTGCTGCGGTTTGTCCCATTTTTCATGTATATAAAATGACCTCCAGTTTTTGAGATTACCCGCTGTACACTGCTTTGGTAGTTTGAGATGTGCCCCCCCCTCCCTTGCTTTCAGAGCGCTGATGGATGGACCAGCACTGATATACAAGAGCAGGGGAGGCTGGCATATTTCCGACTACCGAAACAGTAGTCTGAGAAACTGACTGCCATTCTTATGCAGGGGGCTGGGAACGGGACAAACCGCGGCAGCGGCATTGAAAAGGAGGGCATCCAGTGTGTTAACAATATACATTCTGCATTTTATAGTGACGTTATTTTTTTCCTCTGAATTTTTCACCTATAACTAATTTTTATTTGTACTGTCCCAATAAATCTAAAACAAAGTAACATTGCATATGGTTGTAATTTTTAAAAAATCTACTAGGTCTCTATGGTTAGACTACAAAAAAACTTGTGTAGTCATGTAGTCATACGTTCTTTTCTGTCCTGCTTCTTGCTGACCTGATCCCTACTTATTTACTAACCTACTGAATGAAATCAATGTATCAGAGTACGGGCTCAATAGAAAGTCTAAAAGCTCGTATTCCTGCTTTCCGGAAAACACTGATATAGTGAACAGAAACTAAGAGGCTGAGTGCTCGCATGAGCGCATTTGCCGCTTCGTTTTAACGATTGGTGGGGGTCTCAGTGCTCGGACCCCCACCAATCAAAACTTCTGACATGTCAGAAGTTTGAACATTTCGTTACTTTTAGCATTCAAAAAGTTGGGGATTTTTTAGCCTTGGAGTAAAGAACAAGCCTAAATGGTCGCTAAAACTTTAGGTCTATGGTTCTGAACCAAATGTTAGTTACCTGCTAACAAAAACGCATTTACCAAATGTTTTAATGGGGAAGAGGGTAAGTAGATGCCATGAAAATCCATACTGCCAGGCAACCTCCGAAAATATTGGGTAGTAGGTGGAGCACTTCGGTCTATAGCAAGATTCGCTGAAGTCTATGGCTAGCTTTAAAATAACCTTAGTAACCGGGAACAATAGATTGAATTCTGCTATAGCACGGCTTTAACCATAAAATGTGTTTTGTGTCCATATAATTCTGTTCAGTAAAAAGCTGTTTTATGAAATGTAAATTTCGCATTTTCTTTTCTAGAAGGGACGTGTATTTAATGGTTGTATCTATTACAGGATAATAGCTGGATTTAAGGTTTCCTCATTCTTACGTCAATGTGTCAGAATTTTCACCATTAGTTGTGTGTATTGTTGCTGGTGGCCATTGCTGCTGTGCTTAAATTGGTCCTCTACAAGAGTTTACCTGATAACTGGTACTGCACTATTCAGTAATTCTGTACCAGCGAAGTATTTATAAAGATGGTTTTCTTGTCTCTCTCAGATGTTACCCTTCCTCGTCTCAAGGCCTTCATTCCTCAGCTGCTGTCCCGGTTGCATGTTGAAGCCCTTCTCCATGGCAATATAACAAAGCAGGTTGGTTATTTACACTGTACAAGAACGAAGGTTGTGTCACGGACTCCTATTAACGGAATGATTGGGACACCACAACCAGGCCTATTGTAGGGTGTTGTGTAGCATCAACTTTTGTTCTATATTTAAATTGGAAAGAAGCAATTCCATGTACTTGTCCAGTTCCCTGAGCCTCTGATGCAACTACCCATTATTTTTACCGGTTAAAGGTGTTGTCCCAAGATCAAAATGTTTCACTTATTTTACAAGATATGTGTCCAATATCTGGTTTCTGATACCCCCCCCCCCCCACTGATCACTATAATCGGGGTCCAGAACCCTCTGCTCCTCACTGCACTCCATTCAAGCTCCTCTTGCAGCGGAGGAAAGACTTTCTCCCTGCCGCTCCATTCAGTTTATGGGACGAACTAAGACCGTTGAGTGCAACTCTCTGTTTCCATTAGTGTGGATAGCCCATAGCAGTCTGTGGGGAGGGGTGAGCTGCTAGAGGAAGGCAGAGACACATGCATGCGCACACGCAATTGCAGCTTCTAGTAAGTGTTATATCTCATCCCGGTGCTGGATTCACAGCTACACTGCTCATTACTGCTGCCTAATCTCCTTCATTCGACTTCTGAGGGTGTGCTACAGAGATATGAAGGCAGTGTATGGGAGACCACATAGTAGATGGTCTTCTTCCTCTTTGGAGCGGAGTTCAGGGAAAACTAACAATTAAAAATGGCATTTATCAGCAGTTTCCCTCTGTATGCTCCATTTTAATAGCCAGAAATTGTGTTATTCCGCATGTACACAAACTGCTTAGTCTGAAAAAAATCTCCTGAAATGGTAAGTACGCTCAGTCATAATTAATTTTTTCTTTCCCTAGACGGCAGTAGGCATCATGCAGATGGTCGAGGACACTCTTATAGAGCATGCTCACACTAAACCCCTGCTCCCAAGTCAGCTGGTCAGATACAGAGAAGTACAGCTGCCAGACAGTAAGTCACGGTTTCTCCTCCACGTGAGGACTATAACAGGCAACTACTGGTTGTTTGTGACACCCTGATTTCTTTAAATTTACAGGGGGCTGGTTTGTCTATCAGCAGCGGAATGAAGTTCATAATAACTGTGGTATCGAGATCTATTATCAGACAGACATGCAGAGTACGTCCGAAAACATGCTTCTCGAGCTGTTCTGCCAGATCATTGCTGAGCCCTGCTTCAACACGCTGCGCACCAAGGAACAGCTAGGTGAGCCTCCTGCTCGGACTGCCAATAACCAATGTGTATTTTACCTCCGTACCCTCAAATTTCAAACACTATAGAAAAGTTGCAGTCAATTAAAAGTGGAAAGCAAAACTTTTTTTACAATTATTTTTATTTTTAACTTTGTATTCTGAAGGTTACATAGTGTTCAGTGGCCCCCGCAGGGCGAATGGAATCCAGGGACTGCGATTTATTATTCAGTCAGAGAAGCAACCTCATTATTTAGAGAGCCGGGTGGAGGCCTTTTTGAAGACTATGGAGAAGTCGCTGGAGGAGATGATGGACGAGGCCTTCCAGAAACACATCCAGGCCCTAGCACTCCGGCGCCTGGACAAGCCAAAGAAGCTCTCCGCTGAATGTGCAAAATACTGGGGGGAAATCATCTCTCAACAGTATCACTTTGACAGAGGTAAGACGGGGCCATGGGTGGTGCGGTTTTATTTGGCTGTTTAACCTCCCTACTCTGAGCTAATATTAGCAGGGGCCATAATAAAATTCTAGTTTCACAGAAAAGCATTACAAGGCACCTATTATATTTAAAAAAAGCCCAGGTCTGCAGCTGCATCCCCCTCTGGGAACTCATGGTTTCATGACCACAATTCAGCAGTGGGTAATGTCACCCATATGATGTCCTGCATCATCCAATAGGTCTAGCTCTGTATATAACTAATTAAAAATGTGTCTAGCTTTGTTTCTTTAGTCCTGGTTGTGACTTTAGGATGGATGACGCTTCACCGTGGCTGTATTATTTTTTTTATTTTTTTTTAATGTGACCACTGATGTCCAGTGTAATGTAGAGTTGCAGACCAAGCCATGTTTTTTAATAACCATATATACAGAAGTGTTACAATTTCCATCAAGCACATCATTTCTATAAACCCGTTAAATCACTTGCCATCTATCGCCTTGAATTGCCTGCTGTAAGCGGAGCCCTACATGTGTTTATGTGAGAAGGGATCATATAAAGCCGACCGCCTGTTTAATAGTAACAAGTATTCCCATGTCCTGAAGTAAATGTGATTATCGAAAGGAGAGTTATTTGTATGACTCGTGTATTCTGCCTGCGGCTGTGAATCGCCGGTCTCCAGTGAAATGGATTATTTTTTGTTTCTGTAGATAATGTTGAAGTGGCGTATCTGAAAACCCTGGTCAAGGATGATGTCATAACATTTTACAAGGTAGCTGAAGATTGATCTTGGGCCTAGTGTGTTCGTCCTAACAGAAAAAATAAATAAAATCTTGTGTCATTATTTAATAAATAATGAGACACGAGCGAGCTGTACACCAAGCCAAAGCCCATCATTTTCATTACCCAGATTTCACACAGAGAATAAGGCCCGTTTCTTCAGGAACTGACACACCAGCATCGTAATTCGTCTAATCAGTTCTGATCCTTTGATAGGATGCGTGTCCCATATCTCAACCACTATTTTGAAGGGGGATGATGACAGGTTGAATGTTGACTGACTTCACTATGCTAAATATTAAGAAAACGCATGCTGCAGCAGAACTTCCTGCACTATGAATGAGGCCTTTTGGGCTGTCTTTGTGTTTTTTCTTCTGATAAGCGGTTATAGAAAGGAATTGAATTTTTATCGGGTTCTGGGAAATTTATTATGGCCACTATTACAGTCAATCAAGTCGTCAGGGGTACCCAGCTTTCTAAAGTCCCGCACATCAAATCTGCCTTTTCATGCAGAGATACCTATCTGTACATTGATATCGGAGTAACCTGTATTGGCTTTCTCAGTTCTGCAAAAAGCCGTGCATCAGTGTGTCCTCCGTATTCACGGATCCGCAAAAGAACATTAAAAAAAAAGAGGGCTGGAATTGGTCCTAATCCCGAGTAAATCACAGGAAATGTCATTTTACTGTCCGTGTTCGCAGATCATGAGTTTTTGCAGACCAACATGGATTCGTGAACTTCACGGTCATCTGCATGGGGCCATATAAATTATTGGGTCCATGTGCTAACCGCAAAATTGCGGATAGCGTATGGACAAAAAAAAAAACCTGGTCATGTGCATGAGGCCAAAGAAAGAGGTTACTGGCTACGGTCACCTTTGCAACAAAGTTCTTTTTGCTGTCCCAATGCATTAAAAATGAAGCCAATGACTTTGGTAGAATATTTTGAATCCGCCATGGTAACCGTTTGTGTTTTACAGACACCCTGTGTAGTCAAACTATTTTGGTCCCACTGCAGAATCAAAGGTGGAGATATATATATTTTGCTTAAGGGCCCTTTACAGGGGGCTATAATTGCCAAAACGATCTTCTACAGTCATTGGGCGGTGTAAACCTGAACAGCGATCAGATGGAAGACGATAATTTGTTAGTCGTTGATTGTATCTTTCAGAATTACCTAAAAATTGTTTGGTAGTGCATCCGTGCATGTAAACCTGCATGTGCCCGTCTTATGTAGTGAAACCAGGGGGGGGGATCGGAGGAGACTCGGGAACAATGGACCACAACATAGTTTATAGCACATTGTTGTAACCTGTAAATTCAGGGCTTGCAGGTGTAAACGATGTGCTATATAGTCTGCACACATAAAAGGACCCTTGGGGTCTATTTAGACTTTGTGGTGCAGTTAAAACCGCATCCAAAAACTGCATGCGTTTTTCAATGCGGTTGTGGTCAACAAAAAAAAATGCAACTGCATGGAAACCTAATCCGATAAATTTAAATTATAGAGAAGTGTCGTAGTTTTAATAATAATTGGATGTATTAATAGATGTCCTATGTTTTATATACCAATATTTGTATTTTAAAATGCTGGCTAGCGGCTGTTTCCTGGCAACCTGATCTGCATTGGTCTCTCACTAGGGAATTAATTTTGTGACTAATCTTCGCTACCAGCAAACTACATGTCATTGTCCACAACTAAAAATAGACGGTTCAAGGTGGCAGGAGTAAATGAATAAAATAAGCCTCCAACTACTTGTGTAAAAAGTGTAGATCTGGTGAGGTTTCAGTTCTGTTGACGTGACAATAAAGCAAGTTTGTTTATTTTGTATTTTTCAGGAATTATTGTCTGTGGAAGCTCCGAGAAGGCATAAAATGTCTGTGCACGTGCTCGCCAGAGAGATGGAGTCATGTGAGTACTAGCGCCCCCCCCCCAATATTGGAGATGGGTAGGTTATGTCAAAGGTATGCCCATTGTCCTAACAGTCAGATATTTGTTCGGTGCCAGTTTATCATCTTTATAAAGTAGAGGGATCGCACAATCTGAAGCTTCAGCTTCTTAACCCAATATTTCTGGATTTTGATATTGTACAGGCGTCATTAACATTTTTATTTTTTTTTCTGACCAGGTCCTGTCGTCGGGGAGTTCCCTAGTCAAAATGACGTCAATCTTGCTCCAGCACCAGCTCTTCCACAGGTACGATTCTGTATTGTAAAGCTGAAAATAATTTTATTATACAGGCACTGCTTCAACTGGGTTTGCAGACTAGGCTTTATAAGGTGGAATAATCCAAGATGGTTATTCGGTAAAAACGACCCCAGACGGCAACTTTTTATTAGAAGGGTGCTCTGACGGGCAGTTTCCCTGGCAGTCAGCTGTAATCTTGGGTGGAGTGGGGGGGGGGGGGCACTGAGTATTGCACAGTTTCCATTGAAATAAAGCCACTCTTTATGGACTCTTTGTTCTGGCTGGTCGGGTTTACTAAGAAGACTATTAGGGAATTTTGACTTAGAGGTAGACTAGTTGAAAATTGACTAATCTCAATGGAAAAAGAGGACAGTTAATATTTCTTTCACATGTCAGGAGCTGAAACATTGGAGCATTGTACGTTCATGCCATAATGTTGACCATACAAGTGACATGGATCGCTTTTCTTTTTTTTTCAGCCCGATGTAATCAGTAATATGACCGAGTTTAAGCGGAGCCTACCTCTCTTCCCACTTGTCAAGCCACATGTTAACTTCATGGCTGCAAAACTATGATGCAAGCAAAAGCCGGAAGACACTGAAAGCATCAAAGCACGGAGTTCTCCATTGGGTTTAAGAATGCGTAAACCTTGTGATGACAATAGTAGGATTTTCCTAATAGACCTTAAATAGGATAAACAAATCTAGTTAAAATTGAATAGGTTATTTTTAATTATGGTGTGTCCGAAACTATCTGGATTGCAGCAATGCGTCCTATACAAAAAAAAAACCTGTAATGCTTATTTTTATTAGTGTGTGCGTGTACATATACCATACCATCAATTTGCTGTGGATTGAAAGATTTTTCTTTATGAAGGTGTCCCAGTCTTATAATGTCTTAGTGGACATGATTGAGACTTCTTGGAAATGGAGAAACAGAACTTACATGCAGCCTTAGATTTTAACATTTGAAAAACCTGGATTATAATACCTGGTCTTAACAGTGGTGCACGTTGCCTCAAAATTTTTTGCTGCCCCCTACGACCCTTACTTTACAGATACCAAAAGCATGTTGCACTAGGGGCCACAGCAAGAAAAAAAAATGGGGCAGAAAAAGGGATCTTCTGAACTGGCAAATTTTTCTTGTGCACTGTTGCTACTGGGAGACACACATTAATAGAAAAGTTTGGGAGTAATACTAAAATTATTCTCTGAGCCCCTTAAGCATGTTAACCGGTTGAGGACCGCCCACTGTGTATATACTCTGGGGGTTTAAGCTGGCTGCCCGAGTGATTGGGCGGCTGAATGTCGGGTGCCCGGCGGT
Organism: Rhinoderma darwinii; assembly: GCF_050947455.1. Taxonomy (NCBI): domain Eukaryota; kingdom Metazoa; phylum Chordata; class Amphibia; order Anura; family Rhinodermatidae; genus Rhinoderma; species Rhinoderma darwinii. The sequence goes on along the minus strand of NC_134697.1, from coordinate 30,869,472 downwards.
CAGAAACTGCCAGGGTCCTGGAGAAGGCAGAAGCCGTTTTTACTGGTTTTGTCTACTCTTTACTCACGTACGCTGCGCTCCTCAATGAGCGCTGTGTATAGAATGGAGGCGGCACCACTGCCTCTATTCATGTAACTGGTCACATAATCGCTGGAATATGCAGCACAGCCCTAACACGGTGACAATAGTCACTATAAGAGGGCTGCTGTGCAGCACCAGTTATAGTGGGAAAGTATAGTGGGAAAAAATTAAATAGTTAAAATAAGTTTAAATAAAGTCCGCTAACAGACCCTAATAAAAAGTGAAAAAAAAAAAAATTCAATATAAAAAATTATAAATAAAATTCCCCCACAAAAAACTCAACCTCCTCCAATCATTGTCATAATACTAGCTCAGACCCAATTAATCTAAAATCGATAAGTAATATAACAAAATTAATGTTCGGCTTTGTTTGTGATGTTCATTGTCTATTTTAGGGTAACCCTGTTATTACCAGAAAAAATAAGCTGAAAAAAAAATAATTTTTTTTAACTAACCCTAAAAACAACTAGAATTGTGTATGACCATAAGAAAAAAACCTGCACTAATGAAGAAGAATTGTTAAAATCACATTGCAAATAAGTTTTTAGCCGTTTAACGAACGTCTGCTAAAAATGGCTAAATGGTGCCTGGTCCCGGTCTGGTTAAAAAATAAATAATGAATTCCTTTGCCAAGTTACAAAGCTGCTAAATAGAAGAACAGCGTCTATGTCCTCATTAACACTTCCTGTCCATTGGCTTAATGTTCTCGTGGTGGCGCTGCGCCTCATGGAACCTAGATTCTGATTGGTTACTATGTTCAAGAATGCGTTGCTGGAGCGACCAGTAATACAAGAGCTGATATTTTATCATCGGAATAAGATTAAAAGAAAAAACAAAAATCCAACCAAAGGGGCTTTTAGTTAAAACTTGGGGAAGTTCTCCTTTCACAAGGGACATAATGAGCATATTTCTCACATCTTCATAATAATTTCTTAACCGTCCTATTTGATACATTTATCTTATATATTTGCGGTCTTTGAACAATCAATCACCGCTGTATAAAGAACCGGTGATATTTCTGCAGTAAACGAAATTATTTCTTTGGGGGGGGGGGGGTTACATGTCTGGCTTTGAGGCTCATGTGCCTTTTAAGAGACTTGGCCTCGATATGCAAATCTATGCTCGCTCTTCCCACGATTTTAGTCATTCTTCACAATCCAGATTTTATAATCCAACATCTGCTGACTATGTATCGAACCATTTATTTATTTCCCTTTTTTTTTTTCATTTCTATGCATCTTGTCTCAGGGTTTCTCTGATTTGTTACCCAGACACTATAAATAAACGTTTTATTCAGAAAGGTCTGTTTATTTACTTGTTTCTGAAGTCCCAATACTGTAGTTTCTTAACCCCTTAGTGACCATCAAAACACCTTGTCACTAGGGGGCCTTAAGCTAGGCCATCTCTTTTTCAGTCTGTCCTGCACGGGTGTCCCATGCAAGGCTGGAGCCGGGGCTTGGCTGTCTGAGCAGGAGCACGGCTGTCAAATGGCCGCGGTCGAAGTAGATTGTGGCATTTAACGGGTTAAACGTCCGATCAGTAGCAACCAGCATTTAACTTGCCTACAGAGGTAGGGAGCTCCCTCTCACCCATCGTTGGCCCGCAAATGCAATTGCGGGCCTTCGATGGGGTGCCATGGTAGCCGGGGCACCCCATTATACGGACTATACCAGAGCATTATTGCTGCTATAATGCTTTGGTATACTTCGGCAATCTAAAGATCGCACAGTAAAGTCCCCTAGTGGGACTAATAAAATAAGTAATAAATGTGAAATACAAATTACAGTAAAAAAATTAATCCTTTATAGGAAAAAAAAAAAGGTTGTTTTAGTTTGTAGGTGTAGAAAAGTACACATATATGGCATCGCCGCGACCGTAATGACCCAAACAATAAAGTTAATATGTAATTTAAACCATTTTTTATTTTTCCATTGCCCCCCAAAAGTCATAAGTTAATCAATAAGGGTATGTTCACACGCAGTGTTTTCAGACGTAATTCGGGCATTTTACGCCTGAGAAAACGCCCCTAATACGCCTACAAACATCTGCCCATTGCTTTCAATGGGTTCTGCGGTGTTCTGTTCCCACACACGAGCCTTAATTTTATGCGTCGCTGTCAAAATACGGCGCTTAAAAAAACGCCAGCGAAATAGTGTGTCACTTCTCGGGGCTTTTTGGAGGAATTTTTCATTGAAAACAGCTCCAAAAACGGCTGTAGCAACTCACGTTTTTTGCGGCGTATTTTACAAAGTCAAACCGCTCCGTATTTTCAGACTTTTTTTGGTCACTGCGTGTGAACATACCCTTAGACTCATGTACCTCAAAACTACGTCTCATCCCGCAAAAAATAAGCCCTCATATCACTACATTGACGGAAAAATTACGGCTCTTAGAATGCGAAAAGTAGTAAAACATAAAAAAAAACTCTACATATGTGGTAGCACCAGAATCGTACCGACCCATAGAATAAAGTAACGTGTTATTTCACGCCGTTCACTGTGCGGCGTAATTTAAAACGCATAGAACAATGGTGGAATTTCAGGGTACCCCAAAATGGTGCCATTAAAAAGTACAACTAATCCCACAAAAAACAAGTCCTCATACAGTTATGTGGATGGAGAAATAAAAAAAAGTTCAACTCTTTGAATGCAACTATAGAAAAACAAAATAGGGTCCAAAATAGGGTCCAAAATAGGCTGGTCACTAAGGGGTTAAAGAAGACCTGTCCGCTCTCCTGAAATGTCGGTTTTAGTAAAAATGTTCTCCCATGAAATAAAATTCCTCCTGGAAATATATGAATAAATGGACCACTTGACGTTGGCATATCCCTTGTCAATACGGATGTTCCCTACACCGTATAAGATTGTCGAAGTCCCACTGACAGCAATTATGTGTAAGGACACCCCCTATTAATGAGGGGTGGTAACGCCCTGTTGTGTATTTATTCAATTCCATTTTTAATATTGAGAATAAAAGTATTTAGTGAAGCAGTAATGTCAGGAGAGCTGACGGCCCTCTTCACATCTACACTAGAGAAAAAACAAACTAGAAAACTTGCCATGGTCTCCTCCTCCATTCACCAACTATATCAATCCCAAGGCTGGAAATGGCCGGATCACGTGGATTTAAAAGCTGTTCTATTAACTATTAAAATTCATGGCCTGGAGCACCAAACCCCACAAAATCATTGCCTTCCCTATGGCTACTTTGTACCTAGAAATATCATAGCCATGCACCCCAATATTAAAGGGGTTGTCTCAGGAGGTCACCCCCTTCACATATGCCCTATTGAAGAATATGGATAAGTTGGGGGGTGGTTGTCCTCCTCTCGGGCCCCACCCTACGAGCCAGGGAAGAGAGATGCTTGGAAAGAGGCTGTTGCTGATCCTGCTAACCTATGTATTATATGGTCGCCTATTTATTTGAATTGCTGCGTGTAATACTACATTTCCCCTGCAGCAGCTGCCCCTGGCAATAGCCACTGATCGCTGGGCTGGTCTTTATTTTAAAGGGGTTGTCTTCAGGAGACCCAACAAATATTTTCCAGGAAATCCTAAATAAATATTTTCTGTGGGATAACACACGGCTCTTACAGGAAGGGTGGAAAGAATTCCTTAGATACATCTCTCATCCCAATTTTAGGTTTACATCTTCTAGTAGTGTATCAAACTGGGATGTTCCTGATCTGTAAGGTCATGTTCTATGTAGAGGCCAAAGGAACATGTAAAGAGGAACTGGGTTGTGACACACACAGCAACTTGGTAACTGCATTGGTCTTCTACCTCTTGGGGTTACAGTTCCTAGAACCGACTGACATCCGTACTGGTACATGAACTCTGACTGGAGCCTTACTAGATATTGATGCTGCCTTACAAGTTTATAAATATATCTTTTGACAGTTCTCTATGCACCAATGGGATGGCGAATAGAAATAGGCTTTAATTTGCATAGAACTTTACACTTCTTAGTCTGTGACTAATCTTGTGATGGTCTTAAAGAATGGCGACGGGGGAACAAACACACATTGTCCATTATTTTCTGTATAGGTTTTGCCAAACGCTTTGTTTTATTCTAGATTGCCATGCTTCTGGCTTTTATGTTTGCCACCGCAATGCAAATGGACATGGAAATACTGGAGGTAACTTATCAAAGGACGAGATAAGTGGATGAATTGTCCATGCCAACCAGTGAAGTGGTTGTGGTCTTCAATTTCCACTTTATCCTTGCACTATTTTTATATACCTCCCCCACTGAATGGTAAATTGTACTCTGGCAATAGATCCATATAAGTCCATTTGTTTTGTTTGTTTACACTCAAGGCCACTCCACGTGGTCAGTGTTCATATTATGTCTCAATTCCTTGTGATCTAATGTTGAGCAGTGATAAACTAAACCAATTGTGATCAGTCCAATCTCCAGTGTTCATGACTTTTTCAACCTAGGGCCAGATGTACACGGCAGACATGTGTTGGGGGGAGATGTGGAGTACCCTGCTGCTCCATACTATGGAGCCCTAGACACCAAATCTGCCACTGTACAATGCTCCGTCGGTGGCCTCTATATTCTGGGGTTCATTGCAGCATGCCAATTATTTTCTCTGTCCTGTTTCCGCAGAAAAAAAAAAATCTTTATGAAAGTGAAGGCATAGGTGGGTCGTCGGCCCCATGCACATTTAAGGGTATGTGCACACACAAAATCCAAAACGTCTGAAAATATGGAGCTGTTTTAAAGGGAAAACAGCTCCTGATTTTCATTTTTTTTTTAAATTTTTTTTTTTAAGCCACTCACGTTTTTTACGGATGTTTTTGGAGCGTTTTTTTCTACAGTCCATGAAAAACTGCTCCAAAAACAGCTCAAGAAGTGACATGCACTTTTTTGCAGGCATCTTTTTACACCCCATTTTTTTGAAAATGTTAAAACAAAAAACCTGTCGGAACAGAACGCCGTATTTCCCATTGAAATAAATGGGCAGATGGAAGCAGAACGCCTACAAACAGTTTTAGTTTTTTTTCAGGGCGTAAATGCCCCGAAATATGCCTGTAACACTATATGTACACATACCCTAAGGGGGGGGCTTATTACCGCTCCATACAATGTCTTAATCATGTGCATGAACATTTTCCATCTGAATATAGTTAAAGAAAAATCTATTGTTCTTTTTGTGCACGACCTGTGGATTCAAAGACTATTACTGGTCCAAAAAGATTCTCTAAAAATTGGCACAGCAGGGCTTATGTCCTGTCCCTGTTGATGTCCTGAAATATGCAGCAATTTGTCATCTGATATTTTCAGCCACACTCGGCAGTGGCGTGGTGGGGGCCGTCTCCTATAAAGAAGCTCGTGTCAAACATTGGAAGATAAATGAAGAAAATAGGCTTCTCGAATGCAGGAGCTGCTCGATGTCATGCAGTCAGATAACTTGGCTGTAGTGTATGCTATTATTTTATTTTTTTTGTATACCATTTACAAAACTGAGTGATCTCAGGCATATTAATGGGTCCCTTGGAGCAAATCCATAGCTGCAGTCTTACAAAAGCAATACCAGACTACCCACCGCACTTACTACTAGCAGCTCAGGCCGTAGGTATCCTGTGTTGATGCGACACGTGGCATTGAATTGTATGTCATGTTGGTACAATTAATAAATATAAATTAACATCTATGTTCGCTGTTGTATCAAAGTGCTTTGTATGTTACTGTCGTCATGGTAACAGGGTTAGTGTATCTTGCGTAGCAATCTTTTAGAAAGCTTGTCAGGGTATTTAGGTACATCAGCGCTAAATAACTAAAGTGGCTGTCCCACCCGACAACTTCCGAAACAAAAACTCACTCCTGCTAAGTCCTCCTGAAAGTAGAAAGGCAGACGGTGGTTCTTACTGGAGGAGAGCGAACCTTCCTCATCTGTTAAAGTGAACCACCATGGGCAGAGCTGACATCACACTAAGGAGGGCTCTTAGACTTGCATGTTTTTTTTTACCTTAGTCTTAACGTGTTGCGTTTTTCAGGATTTTATCACGTGTTGCAAAGACTCTTTCAGCACAACTTTTCTTTCATGCGATTGTGATTTGCTACCTGCTACATAAAAATAAAAAAAATTATATATGCATTTTTGAACACATCGTCATTTATCTTAAATTATTTATTATTTTTTTGGTACAACGTTCTGTAACTATTCATTTCTTAATCTGTCTCTTAGGCCGGATTCACATGAGCGTGTGCAAAAAAAAAAATGCTGCTTTTTGCGCGCGTTGCAGTTCCATGTGTCATCAGTGAATGGTGCGTGGCTGTGTGATTTTCACGCATATGCCATGCTTATGACACGCGGTTTTGATGTTTAGAAAAAGAGGTGCTTTTATTTTTGCCTTAATTTCTATCTACTGTGGCGCGAATCACGCGTGGCACACGGACGTGCTTCCGTGGGCCGTGCACGATTTTCACACACCCATTGACTTCAATAGGTGGGTGATGCGCGAAAAACCGCCAAGTATAGGACATGCTGTGAGTTTTACGCAGCGGACACACGCTGTGTGAAAATTAGACTAACTGAACGGCCCCATTCACTAACCTAGGTCCGTGCGACGCGCATGATTTTCACACTCGTATCACGGACGTGAAACACGTTTGTGTAAATAAGGCCTTCGTGACTAAAGCCCAATATGAAGTTAGCTTTTAAGCTCCTTAGTGGCCGTAAATGTCTTTTGAAAGGAACTGACCAATCCGGAGAGCGAGCAGTGATCTGTGGCTAGTTTGTTGGTGTCTATGAAGTATGAGGTAGTCTGAAATCCACCTCCTGTCTCACCATTGGTTCAGGCCACTGCTCTTTACCTTCCCGCACTAGTTCTGCCCTTTCAAATTGGCTGCTGTATATAAACATAAACCAGTCACGAGCTCGCTAGGAAGACTGTACATAAACCCCACAAAAAGTTATTATTTCTCTTTTAGTCAGGTCATTTAATTGTCATGATGGAGATGATGTGCCTCATTTATCAAAACTAGCACACACACAATTTCCATGTAGCCCTTCGACAATCAGAGCTCCCCCTCCTGTGACTAAAATGATCATATAAAAGCTTTGCTATGGGCAACAAGACCAGACCATTTTGATAACGGAGGCCACTATTATGTATGTTTGGGTGGTAGATTGACCAGTAATTTGTTTTGTAGAGTTCAGAGCACATCTGTACCTCCTTTTACGAAGGAATAGTATGAAAAGCAATTGTGACAGAGTTTAGTAAGCCCTTAAAATTCTCAACGCTCTGCCGCCCAGTTGTTAGGACTGAGATACAATTGAGTGTTACTGTTCATTTCCCATAGACAAATCAGTGTTTCATGCCATTCAGTTGTCATAGTAACCAGTCTTTTATAACAGTGCCAGTCCAGACATTCTGGTTCAAAGCCGCATCTGCCAAGGAAAATGCAGTAATTTGATTTCTCGCTGGCCAAATCTGATAGTCTATACATTTATGCCAAATCTGCAACAAGCAAGATGTTCTATTACATGGCATGGAGGGTATTCTGGGATGCAGTCACCCACTCTGTCGGGTCAGTCTGTAGCCGCTCTCCTCTCAAGCACTAATCTAACCTCAAATCTTACTAAATTAAATGATTTTGTTTAAGATTTGAGGTTAGATTAGCTCCCTGTCTTCTGGTTACTGTATTACTCTAGATGGATAGAACTTGGAGACTTTCTGAACACTTAGACCAGGATCACACAAACTGGCTTAAAAAAGCGGCACCAAAACAAAGTGAGAAGTGGATCCAAAAGGAAAAAATAGCCAGAAACAAAACTGCATGTGTGTGATCCTGGCCTAGCCGAGATCTTTCAGGAAGGGAACGTGGGCTTATCAAGGTTAAGGGAGATGTCACCTTCCCTAATATACAGTTTCATGTATGAACAAGTATGTATAGAAAAAAGCAAGACTATTATAATGCCTTAAAGGGGTTTCCCCACATTCACATGTATCCCCCTATCCACATGATAGGGGATACATGTGTGATCACTGGGAGGCCCACTGCTGGGACCCCCAGCGATGAACCAGGGACTAAAAATCCCCCAAAGTGTTCCGTGAGAATGGTGCGCATGCTCTGCTACCTCCACTTATTTTTATGGAGCTGCTGTAGAAAGCAGTCCTGAAAGTCCCATAGAAATGAATGGAGTGTTGGCACAGCATGCGCTCCATTCTTATGGGGCAATTCAGGGGACTTTTGGTCCCCCATCCTCCTCTCTGGGGGGTCCTTTAGGCTGGAATCCCACATTCCATAGTTGTTGCAGATTTTCAAGCCAAAGCCATTAGTGGATTAAAAAGGAATGGGAAACAAAGGAACAACAACTCCTTCCTCCTGGGTCCACCTATCACTGCTTATTTGTTTGCAGCCTGTCAATTTCTCTTGTGAAAAAATAATTACTGCGCAGAAAATCCAGAGTGAACTTCTGCAGTATTTACGCTGTGTGCGCACATATGGGCCAATGAAGTTTACATGGTGGTGTGCTTGATTTTATGTGCCTGTTAGCAAAGGATATAGCTGAAGTGGCCAAAGCCACTTATCAGAATGTGTGTCCACATACTTTTAGTAATGGAGTATAGAGATAGAGTTGTAGTATTGTTACACATCATTCTAAGGGACCTTGATGTCACGCATCTATGCAGCACTGGTCAGTGAGGTGAGAAAAAAACAATGGTGGTTTCACCTGGTGTTGCGACTGAACTTTGTCTAGTGGCCGCTTGTCAGCTCTGTCTTAAGATTCGGAACGTTTTATTTGGAAATCTATATTTTATTAATATTTAACATCAAAAAGTAAAATCATGTTTACAGAAGAAAATGTGTTACTTTAACAGTAGCCAAAAAAACAGCAACTTACGTTTAATGACAGCTCTTGGCTCACGTGCTCAGGGAATCAATGTCTTGAAAATTAAAACCGTAGAACAAAGTTAATGGGTTCTCAGAACAACAACACAGAACGGTTACCAAATGATGGGAAAGGTAACCACGGGCAGTTCATATGAATGACACCATGTTAAGTCATTTCTTCAGTACCTCCATGACCAGAGAAACCATCCCAATAAATTACTAAATAGGATAATCAGACCCAAAACAGGAGGATAATGAGGGACAGATCTAGAATTCCTATGGGAATGATAGACCTTAGTCACATGGTCTTATATGCTGGAGGTTTCCCAATAAGGAGGCACAAACAACCACTTCCCCCCCCCCCCCCCCCATTAGCTTTAGGGCAGATTCAGATGAACGTTGCGTTTTTGCGCGCGCCAAAACCACTTGACAGCTGCGTGTGTCATCCATGTATGATGCGCAGCTGCGTGATTTTCGCGCAGCCGCCATCATAGAGATGAGTCTAGTCAACGTCAGTCACTGTCCAGGATGCTGAAAGAGTTAACTGATCGGCAATAACTCTTTCAGCACCCTCGACAGTGAATGCCGATCACAATATCGAGAAACCTGTTAAAAAAAAAAGGAAAAGTTCGTACTTACCGAGAACTTCCCGGCCGTTGCCTTGGTGACGCGCCTCTCTTGACATCTGGCCCCACCTCCCTGGATGACGCGGCAGTCCATGTGACCGCTGCAGCCTGTGCTTGGCCTGTGATTGGCTGCAGCTGTCACTTGGACTGAATTGTCATCCCGGGAGGTCAGACTGGAGGAAGAAGCCGGGAGTTCTCGGTAAGTCAGAATTTTCTTTTTTTTTACACGTTCATGTATATTGGGATCGGAAGTCACTGTCCAGGGTGCTGAAACAGTTTAACTCTTTCAGCACCCTGGACAGTGACTATCTCCTGACGTCGCGTACCGGAATTTTTTTTGCCGGGTTCGGCCAAAACGAGTTCGGCCGAACCCGGTGAAGTTCGGTTCGGTTGTCCGGGTTCGCTCATCTCAAAGACACTCCGTTTGGATGTTTGGAAACAGAAAAGCACGTGGTGCTTTTCTGTTTACATTCATCCTTTTGACAGCTGGTGCGCTGTTTCAGTCGGTTCGCACGAAAGTGCTCCCGTGCGACCTGCGTGGTTTTCACGCACCCATTGACTTCAATGGGTGTGTGATGCGCGAAATACACGGAGATATTGAGCATGTCGCGCAGCAGACAAACGCTGCGCAAAAAGCACGGACTGTCTGTACTGCCCCATAGACTTGTATTGGTCTGTGCGTGGCGCGTGAAAACCACGCGGCCCGCACGGACCCAATACACGTTCGTCTGAATCCCCCCCCCCCCCCCCCCTTACTCTGAAAGGGGCACATACGAAAATGGGGCTGTCAAAACCAGACTCTTATTCATTTTTACTTTTTTTATAATCAAGTCTGTTCACAGGTTTTCTCAAGTTGGTAACTTTGCAGTTAGACGTAGATTACATAACTATGGCATACGTGTAGTGTAGCATCTCTAAATTATATTATTTACATGAGTTGCCAAGACTCTGCTCCAGTTCATCAAGTTGCAATCGAGAAAACATTATACAGAGGACTTTGCAATGAGAATCCATACCTTTCTTGAGGATAGATTCGGTTACCGAGAGGTAGAGAGACTTTAGGGCAATGCTCCCTGGAAGAAAGATGCTAAATATCACTTTCACCAGAAGGAAGAAAACATCTTGCGCCACCCATAGGTACCTACCCTGTAAGTCAATGTCCAACCCCTTAAAAACCTTAAAACACATGAGCGTCTCGCACAGCCAATGAGAAGCCCGCTGATGACAACCTCTCCGAAACAACGCAGTCTACCAATTGGTTTGGAAAATATTTTGAGTCATGTTTTAAGGCACTTTATGGTTGGGGTCCCACAGTGCAGATTTTGCATGGTTTTTTTTAAATTCAGAATTGGATCCAGTAGAGCCAGACCTATAAGGCCTTTCTTTATATATTTCTTCTGTTTAGGTTCCAATCTTGGTTTTGGCTAAAAAAAACAAAACAAACAAAAAAAACGCATGCAAAATCTGCAGCAAATCTGCACTGCGGGAACCCAATCTTAGGAGTCGGACATCGATCCAGTGGCCTATACAAAAATTTAAATGAATGAAGTTCATTAATTCGCTGCATCGTTGTGATGATATGGATGAGAATATGGCAAATTCACTAGAAGATTCAGATATAAAAAGGGGCCCATGTGTCAAACTGTATATTCTAGAAAAATATTGCAAAACCAAAAATATTCAAATGTAGGCCATATTTATGAGCCTATACAGGTCTCTTTGAATATTTCCATTTGTATTTACTTAAATGGGTGGCATAACAATGGCATATATGTATAGTTCAGACCTTCCTCATTCTCTTTTCAGTGGTAACATTAGAAAATCAAAGGGTTGACGAGAATTAGAAAAAAAAAAAGCGTCTGTCTGTTTCCCCCAAAACCGCACCACTCTTGTCCATGGTCATGTCTGGTGTTACAGCTCACGCCCATTCACTTTAGGTGACACCCCTTCCTAAATACTCTTTCACTAGTCTCTTGAGAAAGGACACATCAGGCTTCATTGAGGTCACCAATTCCTAGCGAATTACAGGACTATATATTTACAGCTTCCATTCAGAAAACAGCTTGTCCTGTCCTCTAGACATTATCTACAGCCCTGTAAGCAGAACTCAGGGGAGATCATAAAGGGTATTTTTCAGGATTAGAAATAGGTATTTTTTCTTGCCCAGAAACAGCACCACTCCTGTCCATGGGCTGTGTCTAGTGTTGCAGCTCATTCAAGTGATTGGTTTGCGCACCTTGGTCCCAGACACCAGTTATGGACAAACGTAGCACCGTTTTTTCAGGAGAAAAGAGAAAAAAGAAAAAAAGGCCCATTTATTCTAATCCTAGACCACCCCAGATGGCCAGTAAAAGATTTCTGCAGAAATTAGGCCCCATTCACACGTTGATCTGGTACATTGGGAAGACTCCCGACGTACACAATAAAAGCGTCCATAGGGCCCCATTATCCCGACGGAGACCAAAAAAAGTGTCCTTTTGGCCTCCGTCGGGCTGGTATACATCGGTGTTACTTTTTTTGAGTAGCGTAGTAGACTATGCTATTCCATCCTGAAGGATCCCGCAGAAAAAAAAATAAAACATATACCACACAGCATACATTTTTTTTTAAATATGGGTGACGGAGGCCACTGTATGGCATCCGCCATAGGTATACGTTAAACGTATACCTTGGGGAGGTCCCAACATCACTATCCATATAGGGATTGTGAAGTCAGGAGCTTCCACAGTGTTGGAGTCCCTGAGCAGCACGCTATGGCTCTGTCTCGGGATTCTGGTCTCCTGAAGTTACTGTCCATATATGGACAGTGACATCAGGAAGAGTGCTGGAGTCCCCGAGCGGAGCATCAGCTGATGCTCTGCTCGCCAAATCCAGCGATATAAATCCATAAACGCACAGTGGGATACGTTGCCTAGGGACTGGACCTGGCAAAACTACTGAAGTCATACAGTGAAATACGTTTGGGCCTTTTGTCTGAGATATGTCGGGGATCTTCCCGACGTATACCTCCAGCGGAAACCCCTAACGTGATGTGAGAAGGGCCTGACATGTAATTTATTTTTCTTACCTTACCTTGTTCCTCACTCTTTCTATATCTGTGTGAAATTCCAGAACAAAGAAAGGCCTTATTCACACGAACGTGTTTAACGTCCGTGATACGTGCGTGAAAATCACACGCGTCGCACGGACCTAGGTTAGTGAATGGGGCCGTTCAGACAGTCCGTGATTTTCACGCAGCGTATGTCCGCTGCGTAAAACTCACAACATGTCCTATACTTGGCCGTTTTTCGAGCATCACGCACCCATTGAAGTCAATGGGTGCGTGAAAATCGCGCACGGCACACGGAAGCACTTCCGCGTGATTCTCGCAAGAGTAGATAAAGAAATGAAGAAAAAATAAAAGCACTTCCTTAATTTCTTTTTCTAAACCGCGTGTGATAAGGATGGCATATGCCTGAAAATCACGCAGCCACGCACCATTCACTGATGACACACAAAACTGCAACGCGCGCAAAACATAGTTTTTTTTGCGCGCGCAAAACGCACACGTTCGTGTGAATAAGGCCAAAGTTATTTTCCTCTTAAAAGGGTTGTACAGAATCATAAAAAAAGTCAACTGGAGCAGAGCTGCAATACCAAACACAGCCCATAGACAAGAGAGACGCTATTTCTGCTAAAAAAAAAGAAGAAGAAAAGCATCTGATTGATTTTTTTTTTTTTATTAACTCTGCACAGCCCCTTTAATAAACTTCTTTGTGTGCTTTAAAAGAACCAAACTGTTATAAGAGGTTCAGAAAGCAATTCTATTAGTATATGGGAATCAGAGTTGTACATCACATTAAAAAACAAAAACCACCAACATTACAAATTAGTTGCAATTATTTACCTGCCCTTTTTCCTCTTGGGCAAATCCCCCATTGTGTATGTTATTTAGCTGAGAAGTTAAACGGAGCCTCCATTTTTGTGGAGATTACCCAACATTATACTGTACATAGCTTTATGGGGCTCAATAAGAGTAGGCGGTCAGTGCTCCCCCTGCAGGAACACAATCATTCCTGCTAGTAGATCGGCTAATCAAGCAAGCCCCATAGCTATTCAAACGTCATATTTTCAATTATCTGCTGCCAATAGGACCAACAACCAAACTGATAAGGCAGTGGTCTCCAACCTGTGGCCCCCTTAGCCCTATAGCCCTTAGCATGCCATGACAGTTGGTTACAGGTTGGAGACCCCTCTACAAAGGAATTTTATCTATATATGTTACAAAAAGTTGAAGTTCACATTAACTCAAATGCTTCTCCAGTAGATCCTCATCAGTAGAGATTTGATCATTTTTTTTCCTGTATTACTAAAAATCCAAAAAGCTGCCCAAAATATTCAAAACTCAAACATTTATATTAACAATAAAATAAGTAGTCTTGGTTGACCGGTAGGTTGCACTAGGGCTTTGTGTACCATGTAAATGCCTGGCAATGCAAAGACTTGCGCAGGTCACGGCCCCATATAATAAGCAACACATATTGCGTGATGCAATACTAGTGATACAGTGTTGAGTTCTATGTTCCAAAACTCAGTACAAGTCTAGTTATAGCCTTAAAGGACATGTTCACTTTAAAGACCACTTTACAGATTCCATCTACATATATAGTTGAGTAACTGTAAATACGTCGCTTTACTTGTACATCACTTACCTGAGTTATAGCCTGTATCATAGCTCAAAGCTGCATTCACAATTCTGCGGGCTTCAGCGTTCACATTTTCTAGCACCTCTGCTTGCTCAGTGTCGAGCCAGAGCTTACTCTTGTGATTTGAATCCTGGAAAGTGTAGTCTTTACACCACACACTGTAGAGTAAACGGATGTAGGAAAAAAACTGTCCAACAGCATCATAGAAGCTCAGCAGAGCTTAGGGGTGTGTCTGTCAACAAGCTTGTTGACTGTTTTCAATAACAAATGGCAGAACTGTGAGTGCAGCTCTGGACTAGAATACAGGCTGTAACTCTGCATCAGTACAATATGCATTTACAAGGATACTCAATGCTGTATGTGGAATAAATAATATTGTGGCCGATTGCAGAACGGTATATGCACCCTTGAAGTTGCATTTATAAAGTAGTGATTATTGGTAAGATTTGAACAAAAAAGACCAGATGTAAGAATGTTCATTGTGTGGGTCACCAAAATCATTGTGAACATTGTTTATGTATTAGCGATCAGTATCACAATCGGTTAGGTGTAAAGTGAAGCTCGGCATCAGTGCTTTTCCCGAATTTTATAAGAACGGCCTGAAGAGTGGGCAGTCCTGCATCCTACACAACTGAGACCCTCTCCTGCAACACTCCTAGTAATTATTAGGCCCCATGCACACGAACATGCTTTTGCAGCCACAATTCCCCCCAAAAATCCACGGGAGAATTGCGGCCCCTTTAATTTCTATGGGGCAATGCACACGACCGTGGTTTCCAGGGTCCGTGCATGGCCCAGGAGCCCGGACTGCAGAAAGAACAGACATGTCTTATTACGGCCGTGTTCTGCAGTCCAGGCTCATAGGAAATAATGCACGCGGCCATGTGCACGGCCCGCGATTTGCAGGCGGCATGCGGGTGACACTCCGCTGCCGGCTGACCCGAAAATCACGGCCGTGCACATGGCTATGGTCGCGTGCATGAGGCCTTAAAAGCTTTGCAGGAGCAGATCAGGGGTTGTGTGGTTGCCTAGGCCAGTGTTTCTAAGTGCCAGCTGCTCTTCTTAAAAGATTAAAAAGTCCGGACATTGTTCGTAACCCCTAAAGACATGGCGTGTATTCCCTGAGATGCGCAACGTAGAGCCTAGGGTACAGGACCACTTTCTTCCACTCATTGTTGGATTCATATAAGTGGGTCTTTAGAGGAGAAGGAGGTAAAGCGGTCCATAAATTAAGCTGAGACTACATGTTAGGTCGATTTTTGTTAAAGGGGTTGTTCACTTTCAGCAAATTAATGTTATTTTTTGTATAATTAAAAAAGTTATACAATTTTCCATTATACTTTGTTATTTCCTCTCGGTTTTCAAGAGCTCTGCTTGTTGTCATTCAGTAGAAACATTCATTGTTTACTTCCAGTTGATAAAATTCTGTCCTGGTCATGTGATGGACACACAGGTGCTGGGATCATTAGAGGACAAAGCCCTGATACACATACTGTTACGAGCCGTGCACCTGTGTGTCCATCACATGACCATGGACAGAATTGTATCCACTGGAAGTAAACAATGAATGTTTCTACTGAATGACAACAAGCAGAGCTCTTGAAAACCAAGAGGGATGAATACACAAAATTTATTTGAAAATTGTAAATATTTTGATTATAGAAAAAAATAACATTAAATTTGCTAAAACCGGACAACCGCTTTAAGGGCGTCTTCACATCACCGTTAGTTTCCGCTGAGTTGTTCCGTCAGTCGACTGTGCTATGGATTCTGTCCACAACAACGGAACTCTGTCACAACGGTGACAGACGGAAACCATTAGCTAGGTCTCCGTCACCATTGAGTTCAATGGTGAGGGAAACGGAAGTTTCCGTTTCACTTTCCGCTGAGGGGTTAACCCGACAGGCCCTAAGGCTTTTCAGGAGAGATTTTTTTTCTTTGATTCATTGGCTGACATGAGGAACAAAAAAATAAAATCAGCTTCTCCTCTGCAGACTGCAGCCTTCCAAACGGCACCAGGTTTATCAGTTAATACAAAAACAATGGGAGCAGAAAACCCAGAAACAAAGAAGCAACCACAGGCCTCATGCACACAATCGTGCTTTTGTGTCTGCAATATATCTCTATGGCCCCATCACACGACTGTGGTTTTCATAGATCCGCGTAGGCGTTACAAACCGGCCCGCAAAAACTCAGGACAAGTTATTTTACAATCCCATTTTTCCGGCTTCACAAACTAATTACAATTTTTTTTTTGCTGTGAATCAGTGATTCCTGATGACCCACGGATGAACAACAAAAGTTTTTTTGTGGACAAATGGACTGCAACAGATTCGTGGTTTTGCAGATCTCAAAACCAAGACAGTCGCGTGTATTAGGCCTTGGATAAACCAAAGATAACCATGTCCTGGTAGAAAACTGAACCACCACCATGACCAGGATCCAAAAGAAAAAAGGAGGGCGAATTCTGCTGACTCCAATGAAGGCCTGCCTAACATATAGAGGCATGAAGACTCTTGAGATCCATGATGGCCATTGTGAGGACTTGGTAAAATTTGGAGACACTACGTACATATGAGAAGACTAAAACTGAATCGCTTGGTGCCTGTTGGAGGGGATAACCTTTTAATTTTTTTACCAAGAGTCAACCAATTCGCGGCAGGGTCTATACCAATGGTGCGGTTTCACTCAACGATACCCACGAGAGAAAGAATAAAAACACAAGCTATTACGTCAGGAGGCGTCCGAAGCCGAACAAACGTAAAACTTATTTGGAATCTTATGAAGGATACTAATAAAAAATAGGAAATAAAGCTTCCCTTTTGAAATGATCCACGCCCAGAGAACCACTACAATGGTGAGCCAAGCCTAGCCATGTATTCAGTTTTACTAAAGAAAAAGCACATGCAGCCTAATGACGGAGATACCAGCAATCCTGCACAACACAACATAGCAGAGCCCATTCCTCGGGCCAGTAAAACAACATCACCAGTGTTTGGACAATCCCGCTTTTGGTTGCAGTGTCCATTTAAATGAACCAGAAGTCAATATAGAAGAGCTTTGTTAGTAAAGCTGTTGAGCGACACCGGCGCAACCGCCCATCATGAGGGAAGGTCAGAAAAATTGTCATTTGGCCACAAATATATTTAAAATCCATCTGTTTTTATTCCCTATGGTTAAGCCACTTTGCAAGTGTTGAAAATCTAAAATGGCATTGACAACCTTCAGTTTATTCTTCCATATAGGGGACAATCTATGGTTCCGCATACAATATTCTACAAGGGGTTTATCACCAACAAGTGATATGCAAAATGAAATGGTTCAAACGACACGATAATAGGATCGTCTGGAGCGGTGAACGGGGATCTCCCGCTGTCCACCCATTCCTGAAAGTACTTATCCCGCCATATAAAAGTGCTTTATCGTGTGCTGTAGAAAAAAAACAAAAAAACTGAAGGATCGTAGCAGCAGCAGCAGCTTGTAGCAAAATCCCAGGACTGTGCGATGGCAGAGAGTCACTATGACACAGGAGAACTTTGCGGATGACATTTTATGACGCACAAATGTTTAAAAGCTTTATACTTCCTCCGGTTCAGGATTGTTAAGGATCTTCCGATGGGCCTGACGCAGGAACTGCTGCTGTTTGAAATACACCTTGAAAGCTCCTTTTATGGCAACGAAAGCAATGCCACCCTGAAAAACAAGACGGCACAACGTTAACTCATTCATCACCGCCACTTATCCGTGTTACTGTGGAATCTCACACAATCAGATAAAATGACTCAAAAACATTGTGCGTATAAAGGGTCTATTCACAAGCCGAACTTATCTATAGGGCCCCAATCACTCAATGGATGCCAAGTGTCCTTTCGGAATTATATTAGTGTGTACCGGACGGACTATCTATTTTACAAAACTTATACCATACGGTATAGGTGATTTTTTTAAATGGAAGACGGTGGGTGATAAAACACTGTATACCTATAGAGTAGCATACGCACTATCGAATGCGGAGCTGCACTAGAATATTCTGAGTGCAAGACGGCAAGAAATTACCCTTTACAAAGGCGCTGTTCCTCTTGCGGTATTAAAGGCGTTATCCGGGGGACCAAAAATTGCTTTGCATTCATATTTTTGTGTAAAGAGAAGTCACTTACTAATGTACTTTAATTAAAAATTTGTTACTAAATGGTGCCGTTCAGACCTTGTGAACTGTTCCAAGAAGTCCTGGAGCTTTTTTTAATAATGATGATGCCCCGACACGGCCCCACGTGACTGAGGGCTTGCGTCCTGTGCCGTCCGTCTCGGCGTGTTATCAATGGCATGACCGCAAGGGGGTGTCACGCTGCCTACTGCAGGAGTCCCCGAGCAGAGCATCAGCTCAGTAGGCAACGTGACACCCGCTTGCGGTCATGCCATTGATAACACGCCGAGACGGACAGCACAGGACGCAAGCCCTCAGTCACGAGGGTCCGTGTCAACACGTCATCATTATTACAAAAGCTCCAGGACTTCCGGGAACACGTCACCGGGTTTGAACAGCACCGTTTAGTACCAAATTTTTAATTAAAGTACATTAGTAAGTGACTTGTTTTTACATAAAAATATGAATGCAAAGCCATTTTTGGTCCCCAGATAACCCATTTATACGGACGCAAATCATTGATCCACAAAATGCGGACCACACACACGGATGGCTTCCGCGTGTGGTCCGTAGTTTTAACGGACCGATGAATAGAATGGCCGAGACTGTTCTGTTCCGCAAAAACGGACAGGAATAGGACCGCTTCTAAAATTTGCAGGACGGACACAAGGATCTGCAAAAAAAAAAAAAAAACGGATGTGTGCGTGGCCTAATAGAAATGAATGGGTCAATGTGCTATTAATTTAAAAAAATGGATAGCACGAGGAAGAATATCACTGAAGTGTGCTTGAGGCTTAAGGATGATCCTCTGGGGTCACGCAAATCTGAACCTTTTATCAATATCGTAGCATGCAACGCGTTTCCTTCATCAGGCAGATTTACATATATACACACAATAGCATACGCCAGAGACAAATGTGGGGAAATTTTTCCGATGTATACCTGAAAACGTACACTGCTAGGATACTAGAAATATTGCTATAGCGACCACTGAAAGGCGTCCCAAATCCTAATTTAGGGCACAAAATTTAAAGAATGCATTATATGTAAATAAGTGATTTACAGCCTGATGAGCCGTCAATGGCACCACGTGACCGCGGCCACAGCACTATATTGCCTAAAGGAGTCACAGCTGCCACTATGTCAGGTCAGCACACTTAACAGGGATTTGGGGCACCATTCAGTAGGGGTGTAGGGCATCTAAAAGATACGCTTATTTAAAGGGGCCTGTCCTGGGGACAGATTCACTTTTAAGCCACCCATACGTAAGCAATGATGGGAAATCTGCCCCTCTACGCATCCAACTTTATGCAATATTGAGGAATTCTGAACATGAACTCAGCCCTATAATCTTCAGGCTAGAATAACTTTGGTTGCCCAATTCCCAGTGGCGTGGCACATGTGGCAGAATTTTAATGCGACTTGGTAGTTTCTACTTAATTCCCTCCCGACATTTGACATATGTACAGTACATCAGTCGGAAGTGGTATGTACGGAGCGGGTGTCAGCTGTACATTACCGCTGACACTCGCTCTAACGGCCAGAATCATAGAGGACTCAGAACCCAGAAGTTTAATCACTTACATACTGCAGTCAATAGCGGCATCTATGCAGTTAAATAGCGGAAAGGGGCCCCTCTGTCATCACATCGCAAATGACGGAGTTATCATGGCAGCAGGGGGCCTAATGAAGGTCACCAGGTCTGCCATCTTGGTTCTCCAATTAAGCCCTACTAGAGGCAAGGCTTAATAGGAAGCTGCAAAATGCACCGAAATACATGTGTTGCAGTGTATTGTACAAGCGATCGAACGATCACATGCTCAAGTCCCCAAGTGAGACATAAAAAAATATTTAAAAAAAAAAAAATTGTAAAAAGAAAAAGTAAAAAATATTAAATTGCAGTTTTATTTTTTTGGGGGTTTTTTTCTTTACTTTTTAACATATTTTTTTAGAGACTTTTGTGCGGGACACTAAAAAAATCTGTGCACAAACTCTGCCCAGAACTTGATATTTGGGATATGAACTGCGGTTCCTTCCTCACCACTTTGTACAGCGATCTTTAGAAGTGGAAAGATGCTGAAAGGACCAGAGCAGTCTATATGACCTGATCCCCAATCAGTAGGCTGTCGTTTGTGATGTGTGCGCCAGGGCTTTAAGGTGGCCATACAGATTAGATATGTTGGCTGGATCCACCAGCAGTCTGACGTCCCTGAGAATGTTCTTGCCCTGTACTTCATAGTTATCATGGACAGAATATCGTTTTCACAGGTTCTGCTGAATGTTTGTGGAATATGGAAGATCTGTCAGATTACAAATCTCCAGAATACAGAAATATATGGCTTTGATAATGCCATTCAACGCTTTCCTGTATGTCAAAACAAGAAGGTCAAACCACAGATGCCTTTAGGGCGTGAACCCCCCTAAAAGAAACACGTAAGGGCCTGTTCAGATTTGTGTTAATCATTTCCATTGTACTACTCCGAGGAGCAAAACAAAAATACCAGAAGCGCCGATTCCGTTGCACGACTGACACCATCGGCGCCCAAAGTAACCCACTTTAATGAGTTCCGTCGGGTTTCCGTCGTAGTGTCCGTGCTGCGCTATGGTTTACAGTGTTTTCTGGATCGGTGACGGAGACCCCTAACGGAGCCTCCAACGCAGATGTGAAAAGGCCCTATTTCAATATGCAGTAATCACTGGGCTGGAGAAAGTGTCTGCCACGAACAGTGAGCAGCGGAAAATCTGGTGACCATTTATCAATTATAGGTTGCGTTACCGTTATGTGCACATACTTGGATGATAGGTGGTTAATACAAGAGGTTTCCATCTACATTCACTTTATACATCTGCAAATTTTCACATAGAAGATCCTTACCAAAATAGTCCTTTGCAGGTTGGAATTAACACTGCTGAACATCAGTTTGCCAACTATTGTAGCAATGGTAGGAAAGACTAGAGCTCCGCATAATATGCGGGTAGCAGAGACATGATCTGCTAAAGGGTTGGCTTCAGCGGGCACCCGGGGCACTGGACATCCAATTCCTGTGAAGATTCAAAATGATGCAAGGAAAGTCATCACGTGCAATGTCTGTAAGCACCTGTAACCTGCATGGGCTACTATCACAGTACCACTATATGGCGGCAATATATTAGATCACTATCGGTAGACTTCCCAGTAGATCTCAATTTTGGGCCACAACGCTAATCTGCTGCAGAAGTGGGCACACCGTTCTCTAGTCAAATGTTCGCTGGCGAATCATTTATAGACTCGTGAGTATTCAGCATCATTGATAGTTGGCGTGGCTCTGGTTATATATACTATAATATATACACTAGCACAGGGGAGGGGCAGCACCGTCATGTAGGAAGAAAGCACGTCTGGGGTACAAGTGCTGCTATGACTATTATGGGAGCACAAGGGTATGTTCCCGTCCCTGGTCCCCTAACAGATCACTTTTTTATTCATTTATCCAAAATATAAAAGATTTAATTAGACTTTACCTGGAAATATGCTGTTAAGTATCTGCAATTTATTGGAGTATTTACGCCACAGTCTGAGCACATAATCTTCCCAGCGGATCATTTTGCCTAGGATCAGCATTACAGGGATGGTAGGAAGACCAATGAGCAGGAACAGAGGATCAGCGCGCTCCATGACATCCAAGCCTTCCTTGTGGCCAACAACCTGATGAATAAAAGACCAATGTAGATTGCCATCATCAAACCGACAAATGAAGGAGACCACCATAAAAATATATCATGTAATTCAATGGGGCTAATCCGCAGCTCTGGTGTGAATAAAGCCTAGACCTGCACATTCATTCACTGCCAAGTAGAATCCAAAGCCCAACACTGTAAAAGGATAAAATAAAAAGAGTGGAGAAGTCAACACTTTAAAAAAAACAAAAAACACTGTTCTAGCCAAGGCAAATAATTCCCAGCAACTCAAAGCAACATTATTGACTAAGTTCCCCATATCCCAGGCACATAAAAGGACAAATTGGTGGCATACTTTCTCATAAACGTGGTACGATGACCCACACGGGTCGCGAGATCTCTAAAATATAACAGAACTTGGAGTGTAGCATTTCCACACCGCTAGCAGCTTCATAGGGTCATAAGTTGGATTCCTCGTCATCCTCCAGGTCGGCTGTCAGCGCTTTGTTTCGTCACCATGGTGACTGGAGCATAAAGGGTTTTGCAGCCGGTTTCAAGGGCTCGATATTGAGCCGGATTTACATTCAGAAACCAAGAAAATGATTGTGGCTTAGTGCTGATGCTGTAATTATTTTACTAGCCTGATTCCCACTGCTCGTGTCTATGAGTTTATATAGGGATATTGATTAGAGAAAATCTTGCAGCTTTCCTGAAGACAAATCTGCTCCACTGAATATTCCCTGCACCAAAAGTAGTGCCATAGGCTCGACAGAATGATGTCCTTCAAAATAGGGCTGGGGCACTATACTGTGCAGGGAGGCACTATGGGGGCATTTATACTGTGCGGGGAGGCACTATGGGGGCATTTATACTGCGCGGGGAGGCACTATGGGGGCATTTATACTGTGCAGGGAGGCACTATGGGGGCATTTATACTGTGCGGGGAGGCACTATGGGAGCATTTATACTGTGCGGGGAGGCACTATGGGGGCATTTATACTGCGCGGGGAGGCACTATGGGAGCATTTATACTGTGCAGGGAGGCACTATGGGGGCATTTATACTGTGCAGGGAGGCACTATGGGAGCATTTATACTGTGCGGGGAGGCACTATGGGGGCATTTATACTGCGCGGGGAGGCACTATGGGGGCATTTATACTGTGCGGGGAGGCACTATGGGAGCATTTATACTGCGCGGGGAGGCACTATGGGGGCATTTATACTGTGCGGGGAGGCACTATGGGGGCATTTATACTGCGCGGGGAGGCACTATGGTGGCATTTATACTGCGCGGGGAGGCACTATGGGGGCATTTATACTGCGCGGGGAGGCACTATGGGGGCATTTATACTGTGCAGGGAGGCACTATGGGGGCATTTATACTGCTCGGGGAGGCACTATGGTGGCATTTATACTGTGCGGGGAGGCACTATGGGGGCATTTATACTGCGCGGGGAGGCACTATGGTGGCATTTATACTGCGCGGGGAGGCACTATGGGGGCATTTATACTGCGCGGGGAGGCACTATGGGAGCATTTATACTGTGCGGGGAGGCACTATGGGGGCATTTATACTGCGCGGGGAGGCACTATGGGGGCATTTATACTGTGCAGGGAGGCACTATGGGGGCATTTATACTGCGCGGGGAGGCACTATGGGGGCATTTATACTGCGCGGGGAGGCACTATGGGAGCATTTATACTGTGCAGGGAGGCACTATGGGGGCATTTATACTGTGCAGGGAGGCACTATGGGGGCATTTATACTGCACGGGGAGGCACTATGGGGGCATTTATACTGCGCGGGGAGGCACTATGGGGGCATTTATACTGCGCGGGGAGGCACTATGGGAGCATTTATACTGTGCGGGGAGGCACTATGGGGGCATTTATACTGTGCGGGGAGGCACTATGGGAGCATTTATACTGTGCGGGGAGGCACTATGGGGGCATTTATACTGTGCGGGGAGGCACTATGGGGGCATTTATACTGTGCGGGGAGGCACTATGGGAGCATTTATACTGTGCGGGGAGGCACTATGGGGGCATTTATACTGTGCGGGGAGGCACTATGGGAGCATTTATACTGCGCGGGGAGGCACTATGGGGGCATTTATACTGTGCGGGGAGGCACTATGGGGGCATTTATACTGCGCGGGGAGGCACTATGGGGGCATTTATACTGCGCGGGGAGGCACTATGGGGGCATTTATACTGCGCGGGGAGGCACTATGGGGGCATTTATACTGCGCGGGGAGGCACTATGGGGGCATTTATACTGCGCGGGGAGGCACTATGGGAGCATTTATACTGCGCGGGGAGGCACTATGGGGGCATTTATACTGCGCGGGGAGGCACTATGGGGGCATTTATACTGTGCGGGGAGGCACTATGGGGGCATTTATACTGTGTGAGGAGCAGTGTCAAGGGGTATATTATATACAGTAGTATAGAACAAACTCAGGGAGATATATATTAATTCAAAGGCGTAGCATGCAAATAGGGGGTGTGGTATGTAAATAGGGCATGGTCTAAATAATAGTCCTAACACTGCAGTCATAGTTACATGCTCAATTAATCGTGATATTTTATTTAGTTCATAATCGCCCAGCCCTAGTTCAAAAGGAAGAACACATTTACTTACAAGTTTCATTGGCATGCATGTTATTATCTGTATAATTATATTGGGATTGTAACAATTCTACAGAAACTGCGCTGCAAAACTTTCTTACCAATTGGTTCCCCTGCTTCCATTTCAATAGAATTCAGTACCAGAAGTAGTTTTGCAGCAGCCAGAGCAACTTACTTTATGATACACAGCCCAACTGCTGCAAAATGTCTTCTCGGAAAGCAGCAGTGGTTTCTTATAAACACCTCTCCATATGTTCTATTAGTGCAAATGGACTTCATGAAGGGGTATTCCCCCGCTCGGGACACCCCACCCTATGAACCAGACCTGCAAACAAGCAGTAGCTGTTACTTTGGTGGACCCAGACCATCTTTGTATTACATAAAAGGCCATTCACTTGAACGACTACATGTAATACACGATTTCCCCTATAATAGGCGCTGCAGGGAAAATGAAAAGCCGGGGTCCACTTCCTAACAACATGGTGTTATAAAGCCTACAGATAATGCAGAGGAATATTCCCACTCTTTCCCTTTCTAATGACTGATTTTGAGCCATGAAGGTTTTCGATGGAACGGCTGACGATCAGTAACCTGAAATACAAGGCAGCACATATGGCGTTGTCGTCAGGATGTAGAATAAAGCACTGCAGAGCGTTAAATACTTAATGGGCTGCCAGAACCACACAAAACATCAGGAAAAAACAATTCTCCATCTCCTCGATGTGGTTTTTGTGAGCGATCAGTTATATATTTGCTATGCAAATACACACAACAGGAGCTCAAAAGAAACTGGCGGAAAATCAAAGTCAACATTGACATAATTAGCACAGATGTTAATTAACAATGATAATCACAATTAACATTCTCTTCTTATACTTTGATTACTCATTAGCGCGGAGAAGAAGCTTTGCGTTTTTAAACCAAGGAGATTTATGGTTTTATTGTTAATGCAGTTTCAAGAGCTCTAGGAACGGGAGCAGAGAATTGCTCATTAGTCAGGACCCCTTAGTACCGAAGAAAATTTTCAGGTACCAATGCCCTCAATGCCACAAGCCAAACCGGATACTACAGAAGGTATGCTGCTAGGAAAATTCAGTGCAGTAAAAAATGGTGACTGTTGGCAAAGGAGAACAATGGATCGTACTTGTCAGATATCTCCAGTACCCCCTGCTCTGGGCTCGGTGCTGCTGCACTGCTTTTCAGCTCTCCCATACACATTCACCATGAGTCAGTACCTCTAAACTACAATAGGTGGCGCTATTTCATTCAGAGCCCTATGCATCTTATTGAACTAGAATGTCACGATTGGTTAGAATATTGGGTAGATGTTTTATCGCTTGTCTGCCTTTTGGCTAAGATCAAGTGTAGTACCTGCTCAAGCGGAGGTTAGTAATCATCCCTGCCGGTGGAAGTTTGGACCATCGTAGAGGGTTGACAGAACGCCGAGGTGAGGGCAGGGAACCACAACGGTCATCGCTCTGGTATACGCATTTGGTTTAAAAGGTACCATTTGTAGGTGACCAGGCGACCGCCGGATCGAGGTCAGGTCGTCGGGTAGTTTGGAAGCCCGAGTTGCTACGTGCCCCAGGTCTGGTGACCCTGGGGTGCCCTAACTCACTGGGGGTGGGATCGCACGGAGTGAAGGCACATTTGCACGCACTACTATTTCACACTTCTGAACACGAACCTTTATTCTCCCGGCCTTCTGGCTGGGAGATGAGGAATTTTTATACCTGGCGAATGTCCAGGCTGTATCACAGCGCACATCCACTTATTTAATTTTGTTTTTCACTGTGTCTGTCATGTTTTGTCACAAAGATTTTGGGATGCGGTGCCCTTTTGGGACCCTCCTGAGGTCTAGGGGGAAAATGTGTGGCCATCTGGTTCCGTTTTCCCCTGCAACCCGGCCTCCCTTCGTCGGAGGGGAGGTGCAACCTCGATGCAGGCTCCTAGGTAGAAGCCTAGGAGTGTGTTTGGGTCTCCCTAAGCTTCGGCGAGGGGGGGAGGGGGGATCATCGATCCTCATGGTTTGGAGTGTCGGGGAACGGTTGCGATAGACCGCATCCTTGTGCGCTTTTTGTGTGGCACCTCTGCACTTTTTATGCACTTGGGTGATAGAAAGCACGGCTCAAGCTTTCAAAAAAATAAAAATAAATTGGGTAAAAGTTGAAGATTGTAGACTCATGGTGTCATACTCTAATTAGCAAAGCAACATAAAACATCTGCAAAGGTTTCCTAAGAATTAAATGGTCCAACAGTCTGGAGGGTAAGCCACAAAAGGACATTGATAAAGAAGCCGGCTGTTCACAGTGCTGTATCCAAGCATATTAATGGAAAGTTGCGAGGAACTAAAAAGTGTGGTAGAAAAAAGTGCACAAGCAACAGGGATAACCGCAGCCTTGAAAGGATTGTCAGGAAAAGGCCATTCAATAATCTGGGGGAGATTCACAAGGAGTGGACTGTGGCTGGAGTCAGTGCTTCAAGAGCCACCACACACAGACGTATCCAGGACATGGGATATAATTGTCGCGTTCCTTGAGACAACGTCAGAAGTGTCTTACCTGGGCTAAGGAGATAAAGGACTGGTCTGTCGCTTAGTGTCTAAAGTCCTGTTTTCAGATGAAAGTAAATTTTGCATTTAATTTCGAAATCTCGGTCCCAGTCTGGAGGAAGAGAGGAGAGACATCAATCCAAGTTGTTTGCGGTCCAGTGTGAAGTTTCCACAGTCAGTGATGGTTTTGGGGCCATGTCATCTGCTGGTGTTGATCCACTGTGTTATATCAAGTCCAGAGTCAGCGCAGCGTCTAGCAGGACATTTTAGAGCACTTCATGCTTCCCTCTGCTGACAAGCTTTATGGAGATGCTGATTTCATTTTCCAGCAGGACTTGGCACCTGCCCACACTGCCAAAAGTAGCAATACCCGGTGTAATAACCACAGTATCACTGCGCTTGATTGGCCAGAAAACTCGCCTGACCTAAACCCCATAGAGAATCTACAGGGTATTGTCAAGAGGAATATGAGAGACACCGGACTCAACAATGCAGACGAGCTGAAGGCCGCTATCAAAGCAACCTGGGCTTCCATAACACCTCAGCAGTGCCACAGGCTGATCCCTCCATGCCACGCCACATTGATAACACCTCAGCAGTGCCACAGGCTGATCGCCCCCATGCCACGCCGCATTGATGCAATAATTCATGCAAAAGGAGCCCCGACCAAGTATTGAGGGCATATACTGTACATACTTTTTCAGTAGGCGAATATTTCAGTATTAAAAATCATTTCTGAAATTGGGCTTATATAATATTCTAATTTTCTGAGAGACAAAATTTTGCGTTTTCATTAACTGTTACCATAATCATCAACATTAAAGAAAAAAAATGATGGAAATAGATCACTCTGTGTAATGAATCTATAGAATATATGAGTTTCACTTTTTGAATTGAATTACTGAAATAAATTAACTTTTTGAGGATATTTTAATTCATTGGGAAGGACTAATATATATATGATGTTTGCAATCACTTCTTAACAGTGTCCCAGAGCTAGAGACACAATGAACTAATATTTGGAAGGAACTAGATCCTAATTAACTAATCCCCAAAATTAACTAGATTTCCCATCACTCTTTTGTACTGACTGGATAACCTGTTCATATGCCCTAGTAGGGAACCGACATTGGCATGAACTACCCTCAAGCTGCCTCACACGGATTGGTCCGCATCAGAGGTAGGGAAGCTAGCTCCACCCTGTTGGCTAACTACAGCAAATTAGCATATAGGGAGCCAACAACAGTGGGCCATATCTCTGGAAAGGAGGAAGGGTTCAGGACAAACAAAAATAGCACTGGAATCATGAAGACAGCGCTATTCAGGTCAGTGTCAGGCCCTCTTTAACCCCTTCCCTCTTTAGCCACTTTTGACCTTCCTGACAGAGCCTCATTTTTCAAATCTGACATGTGTCACTTTATGTGGTAATAACTCCGGAATGCTTTCACCTATCCAAGCGATTCTGAGATTGTTTTCTCGTGACACATTGGACTTTATGTTACTGGCAAAATTTGCTCGATATGTTCAGTATTTAATTGTGAAAAACACCAAAATTTAGCGAAAAATTGCAAAAATTAGCATTTTTCTCAATTTAAATGTATCTGCTTGTAAGACAGGCAGTTATAATACACAAAATTGTTGCTAATTAACATCCCCCATATGTCTACTTTAGATTGGCATCGTTTTTTGAACATCCTTTTATTTTTCTATGACCTCACAAGGCTTAGAACATTAGCAGCAATTTCTCACATTTTCAAGAAAATTTCAAAAGGCTATTTTTACAGGGGCCAGTTCAGTTGTGAAGTGGTTTTGAGGGCCTTATATATTAGAAACCCCAAAAAAGTCACCCCATTTTAAAAACTTCACCCCTCAAAGTATTCAAAACAGCATTTAGAAAATGTCTTAACCCTTTAAACATTTCACAGGAATTAAAGCAAAGTAGAGGTGAAATTTACAAATTTCATATTTTTCTGCAGAAATACATTTTTAATACAATTTTTTTTATAACACAGAAGGTTTTACCAGAGAAATGCAACTCAATATTTGTTGCCCAGTTTTTGCAGTTTTAGGAAATATCCCACATGTGGCCGTAGCGTGCTACTGGACTGAAACACCGGCCTCAGAAGCAAAGGAGCACCTAGTGGATTTTGGGGCCTTATTTTTGTTAGAATATATTTTAGGCACCATGTCAGGTTTGAAGGGCTCTTGCGGTGCCAAAACAGTCAAAATCCCCCAAAAGTGACCCCATCTGGGAAACTAGACACCTCAAGGAAATTATCTAGGGGTGTAGTGAGCATTTTCACCGCACAGGTTTTTTACAGAAATTATTGGAAGTAGGCCGTGAAAATTAAAATCAACATTTCTTCAAAGAAAATGTAGGTTTAGCGATTTTTTTTCTCATTTCCACAAGGACTAAAGGAGAAAAAGCACCGCAAAATTTGTAAAGCAATTTCTCCCGAGTAAAACAATACCTCACATGTGGTAATAAACGGTTGTTTGGAGACACGGCGTGGCTGAGAAGGGAAAGAGCGCCATTTGGCTTTTGGAGTTCACATTTAGCAGGAATGGTTTGCGGAGGCCATGTCACATTTACAAAGCCCCTGAGGGGACAAAACAGTGAAAACCCCAAACAAGTGACCCCATTTTGGAAACTATACCCCTTGAGGAAATTATCTAGGGGTATAGTGAGCATTTTGACCCCACAGGTTTTTTGCAGAAATTTTTGCAAGTAGGCTGTGAAAATGAAAATCTACATTTTTTCAAATAAAATGTAGGTTTAGCTAATTTTTTTTCATTTCCACAAGGACTAAAGGAGAAAAATCACCATAAAATTTGTAAAGAAATTTCTCCCGAGTAAAACAGTACCCCACATGTGGTAATAAACGGCTGTTTGGACACACGGCGAGGCTGAGAAGGGAAAGAGCGCCATTTGGCTTTTGGAACTCAAATTTAGCAGGAATGGTTTGCGGAGGCCATGTTACATTTACAAAGCCCCTGAGGGGACAAAACAGTGGAAACCCCCCACAAGTGACCCCATTTTGGAAACAACACCCATTGAGGAAATTATCTAGGGGTATAGTGAGCGATTTGACACCACAGTTTTTTTGCAGAAATTATTGGAAGTAGGCCCTGAAAATAATAATCTACATTTTTTCAAAGAAAATGTAGGTTTAGCTAATTTTTTCTCATTTCCAGAAGGACTAAAGGAGAAAAAGCACCACAAAATTTGTAAAGCAATTTCTCCCGAGTAAAACAATACCCCACATGTGGTAATAAACGGCTGTTTGGACACACGGCAGGGCTTAGAAGGGAAAGAGCACTATTTGACTTTTTGAGATCACATTTAGCAGGAATGATTTGCGGAGGCCAGGTCACATTTGCAAAGCCCCTGAGGGGACAAAACAATGAAAACGCCCAAAAAGGGACTCCATTTAGGAAACTACACCTCTTGAAGAATGCATCTAGGGGTGTAGTGAGCATTTTGACCCCACAGATGTTTCATAGAATTTATTAGAATTAGGCAGTGAAAATAAAAACAGTCCTTTTTCTTCAATAAGACGTAGCTTTAGCGCAAATTTTTTCATTTTCTCAACAAATAAAGGAAAAAAAGAACCCAACATTTGTAAAGCTATTTCTCCCGAGTACGGCAATACCCCATATGTGGTCATAAACTGCTGTTTGGGCAAACGGCAGGGCTCAGAAGGGAAGGACCGCCATTTGGAGTGCAGATGTTGCTGGATTGGTTTCTGGGCACCTGTGGGCCCAAAACAGTGGAAACCCCCCAGAAGTGACCCCATTTTGTAAACTACACCCCTCAATGCATTTACCAAGGGGTGTAGTAAGCATTTTAACCCTGCAGGTGTTTTGTAGAAATTAGTGTGCGCTCAATGTTGCAGAGTGAAAATGGGATTTTTTTCCATAGATATGCCAATATGTGGTGCCCGGCTTGTGCCACCATAACAAGACAGCTCTCTAATTATTATGCAGTGTTTCCCGGTTTTAGAAACACCCTACATGTGGCCCTAATCTTTTGTCTGGACATATGACAGGGCTCAGAAGTGAAGAGTACCATGCGGAGTGGAGGCCTAATTTGGCGATTTACAAAGTATTGGTTCACAACTGCAGAGGCTCAGATGTGAAATAATAAAAATAAACCCCTGATAAGTGACCCCATTATGGAACTGCACCCCTCAAGGCATTTATTAAGGGGTGTAGTGAGCATTTTCACCCCACAGGTCTTTTCCATAAATGAATGCGCTGCGGATGGTGCAAATTAAAAATTTATATTTTTCCCTAGATATGCCATTCAGTGGCAAATATGTCATGCCCAGCTTATGACGCTGGAGACACACACCACAAAAATTGTTAAAAGGGTTCTCACGGGTATGACGGTGCCATATATGTTGAAGGAAACTGCTGTTTGGGCACGCTGTAGGGTTCAGGGCCGAGGGAGCACCATTTGGCTTTTGGAGAGCGGATTTTGCTTGGTACTATATTTGTTTGAGTATTGCTGGTGTTTTATAATGTGGGGGTACATGTAAGCGGGGCGGAGTATATAAGGGGCATAGTCAGGTGGTATAAAAAAATAAAAATAATCCATAGATGTGTGTTACGCTGTGAAGCAATCCTTTCTGCACAGGCCAGTGTCGCACTGATAAATGGTGTCATTTCTTATCCCCCTTTTGGTCCACACTCCGCGCCTTTGTAGTTTGGGGAATTTTGCTGGGAAAGTATTATCCTGGTATAATACGGGCACCGTCGCTTCCATCGGATATGATTGGGCCCTCCCTTCCTGGTTCCCTAATTTTAGGTCCTTGATAAATCGCCTCTTGAAACAGAAGAAATGTTCTCCTCGGGCACAACTGCATATTTTTTTATTTCCTGACTTATTGGAGCCATAACTAATTTTATTTTTCATAGACGTAGCGGTATGAGGGCTGGTTTGTTGCGGGACGAGCTATAGTTTTTATAGGTACCATTTTTGGATATGTGCGACTTTTTGATCACTTTTTATTGTAATATTTGTAGGGCAAAGTGACTAAAAAACAGAAACTCTGGTAACGTTTTTTACGGGTTTTTTTTACGCTGTTCACCGCGTGCAATAAATAATATAATATTTTGATACCTCCGGTCGTTACGGTCGTGGCGATACCAAATACATATGGTTTATTATTATTTTTCAATAATAAAGGACTTGATAAGAGTAAAAGGGGGATTGTGTGTTATTTGATTACTTGAAACTTTTATTGTTTTCAAACTTTTATTTTTTGCACTTTTTTTTACACTTTTTTATACTTTTTTTACACTTTTTCTCAAGTCCCACTAGGGGACTTGAAGGTCCAACGGTCAGATTTTTTTTTTTCTAATACATTGCACTACCTATGTAGTGCAATGTATTAGATCTGTCAGTCATTCACTGACAGCAAGCCGTTTAGGCTTCGCCTCCCGGCGGGGCCTAAATCGGCTTCCGTAATGGCAGAGCAGGAGACCATTGTGTCTCCTGTTGCCATAACAGCAGTCGCCAGTCCCGATTGCCTGTCAGGGCTGGCGATCTGCTTGTAACCGCTACGATGCAGCAATCGCTTTCGATTGCTGCATCGAAGGGGTTAATGGCAGGGATCGGAGCTAGCTCCGGTTCCTGCCGTTACAGGTGGATGTCAGCTGTACAGTACAGCTGACTTCCACCGCTGATGACGCCGGATCAGCTCCTGACCCGGCGCCATCTTGCCGGCAGCTACGGAAGCCGATCAGGCTCCGCCGCCGGGCGGATCTTGACCGGCTTCGGTGCTAGGCAGACCGGGAGGCCAGTATTAGGCCTCCGGTTGCCATTGCAGCCACCGGAACCCCGGCAATTTCATTACTGGGGTTCCGATGAGCTGCAAACACCTTAAGTGCAGCGATCGCGTTTGAGCGCTGCACTTAAGGGGTTAATGGCGGGGATCGAAGCTAATTTCGGTCCCCGCCGTTACAGTCGGATGTCAGCTGTAAGATACAGCTGAGATCCGGTGATGATGGGACCGGCTCAGCTTCTGAGCCGGTGCCAAACGTTTGACGTACATGTACGGCAAGATGCGGGAAGTCAGTACTTTCCATGACGTACATGTACGGCAAATGTCGGGAAGGGGTTAAAGGCTATACACACACACACACACACACACACACACTTGAAAGCTTTTTATTTATTAAGTATTATTATTGTTAAATCAATGTTTTAGGTGATTTTCTAAACTTTTTAAATTGACTTATTAAAAATGTAGTTTTGATTTTAGATACAGCTTCTATGTATCATCTATACATATGTATTGTTTGCTATGAGCCGATTCCGTCAATTCACCTGAACTTAGAAGTAAACGATATTACGGTGGTCCTGTGTGTTAAACACACACACACACACACACACACACACACACACAGACACACACACACAGGACCAGCTGTCAGCCGAACCATCAGCCGGGCTCCTAGCATCATAGTTATGTACGATGCTAGGAGTCCCTGCCTCTCCGTGGAACTACTGTCCCGTAGTGTAATAATGTTTTCAGTACGAGACAGTTGTCCGGCAGCGAGGCAGGGACTCCTAGCGTCGTACATAAGTATGAGGCTAGGAGCCCGGCTCCCTGCACTGTGTTGGGTCCGGCACTTGCGGCCGAAATACGTCCGTCAATTACGGACGTAATGCCCTCGTGTGCACATACCCTTAGTCTCCAGCTTATCTGCTTCTGGGTGTGGGGCTTAGTAATGGGGATGGGATTTAACAATCTTTCTTGCCTACTGCAGACAGGGCAGAGGGGAGGGAGGCTCCTGCTTCAGCCAGTTGTCCTACAGCCAGAAATAAGAATGTGAGAAGGAGGAGGGGAAATGGCTGATCTCCTGGAACACAGAAGAATTCCTTTATATATTTCTGTTTTAATTGTAATATGAGACGAATGGCACCAAAGGAAAAAAGAGATAAGGGGAAGAAAAGCTGCGACTTTTCTTTTTTTGTGCATTTTTACGTTTAGTGTTCCTTTAATTGTCCTATATGCGAGTATACGTTCAGTTCCTGCAGCTTTAACTGTATTGAAAGGCTCAAACAACTTTAGGATTTTTCACATTGAAAGGCGAGTGAAATTCTTTACACAATTCCTATTTTTAAGCCTCCTGTAGGCACAGTCACGCTGGACTTAATTGTTTGCGTGCTTCATAGACATACATATCCAAACGGAATATTTCAGATTAATAATCTAAACCTGGCACTGTAGGTATTGCATTATAAAGCTGCAACCCTTATCCTGGCCGCTTCATTTCACACGGCTTATCTAATATTTTTATGATCGATTACGTGGTTTTATCAAAAGATCCCAATAGAAGAAAATGAGGAAAACCTCTCCTTTGGGTCCAGTATGGCTTCTTCCGTCTGCGGAGATACAAAGCGATGGCTCGTTTAAGTCGCTGAGCCTCATAGCAGAAACTTATCTGGCCACAACCCATGACCCACACAGCTGCCTGCAAATCTACACATCTATGATTATACCCTAGGAGAACAAAACATCAGCCACTAATACTACAGGGAAATACGGTGAATACATCTGCTAGCAATAACCCGGCATTTTTCAAGACATCTTGAGGCTGGTAATTAAAATGCATCTTATGTTAAAAATGCACCCCAGTGGTTAATACAGTAGAGGGTTGATCTGTTGTATCCTTTCAGTGTCACATCAAACTACTGCTATTGTGGAGAAGACAAGAAATCTAACAGAAGAGACCAAAGCAATCAGAAAATCTCATACTCTGGAGTTCTGTAAATGTTTAAGAACTCCAAAGTCAATTGAAGAGCCCATTCTGCATATTCTAAAGAGCTAGATAAAAAGATGGGATGAGTCTCTGGTCACAGCTCAGTCCCATCAGGTTATCTTTACCCATGACAGACAGGACAGGCTAATGAGTTATTATAACCTGTAAAACAAAACAAAACACACAAACCCAACAAACCACTTATAAGTCCATGGGGTCCGTTACGAACCCAATCAATCAAAACGTGTCCTTCAAATTTGCCATAGTTCCTGGTCATGCCAATTTGAACAGAACCTAAAACAATAGCTGGTCGAGCGTTCAGATGACAGCTATTCCGCCCTACCTCCCCATACATATGCACTCTCAGGTCAGCCGAGTGTACATGTGTTGTCAATGGGGGCTCACATTTGCTGGCTTATCAACGTCCAGGATAGGGCCACGCACAAACACACACACACACACACACACACACACACACACACACACACGTCTAATGTGTATAGTCGCTGTAAAGGGACTCGGTCACCAGTTTATCAACTCGCTATCTCCTAACAAATCACACTGTAGTTATCAGTAGCAAAGCGCCTATTAGATTAGTTTAAAAAAAAATACTTTATCGTTTGCAAAGTTATGAGCATTTTTCTAGATATTCTAATGTGGCTCTAATAGCCAAATAGGAGGGGACTCTTTCTTTTCACTCTGGGTGGTGTAATGATTTCTATATGACGCTGTCCAATCAGCATACGGCTTCTCCCCCTTCTCTGTCCAGCAACACAGCGTGATCATATAGTATACAGCTTCCATTCCCGACTGTGTATTCAACTGGCGATATCTCCGGTTGTGTCACAGCTAGAACTGCGATCCTGGTGTCATATAAAAGATTAGAATCTCCTTTCATATGCCACCAGAACCACTGTGGTCCACAGCCCGAGATATGGCTGTTTGAAGTGATCCCCCTTCCCTTCAGCCTCAGTCTCTCACACTGTGTGAAGCAGCTTGATGCGGATTGGACAGCATCAGAGGCTGCTCAGTAGCATCACTTCTGTTACCTCCCAGTTGTCTAATAAAGGCTCATTTATATATTTAGCAAAAAAAGCTCATAACTTTTAAAATACTAAACTTTTTAGGACACTATTTTCACTAGCATTATCACTGCGACAGCGCCTATTAGATTAGCCAGGAGACTGGGCATTACTAAACTAGTGACAGATCCTCTTTAAGATACAGGAACTCATGACTTGGATACAGAGGACTTTTAGATTTTCGGATGGCTGACTAGGATGGGTTTCAGAATATCTTCACTTGCCTGCATGACAGTCACTGCTCCATATGTGACGGCAGTCCAATAGATAGATCCCACCATTATTCCAGCAGCAGCAAAAGGACAGGCTTTGGATATCAGTCTGTCTGCAAGGTCCAACATATATACAACAGGCCCTGGAAGAGAAGAGGTAAAGATATAGCTGAAATAATGGTCTTGAGAATCTATCCATCTAAGAGTAAGGGACATTTCTAACAAAGACCTGACACATTAAAACCTACTTTGGATGAATGCCAGACATTAGTATTGCCCAAGTACTAATGAGGTTTTCCCAGGACAGGTCATATAAAGGTTTATCGTGTGGATCGGGCAATGGAACCCAAATAATCTTGAGAGGGCGCGTCTGGCTGCTGGCAAAGTGGAAGAACATGAACGGCCACTCTCTATTACTGTCTAAGGGAGATATGATTGAGATATATATTTATTCTTTCTCAATAAAGCTTGTTTGAAAA
This sequence comes from Rhinoderma darwinii, assembly GCF_050947455.1. NCBI lineage: Eukaryota > Metazoa > Chordata > Amphibia > Anura > Rhinodermatidae > Rhinoderma > Rhinoderma darwinii. The sequence goes on along the minus strand of NC_134697.1, from coordinate 30,832,700 downwards.
AAAATAAAAATAAAAAAAGCGTGGAATAGGGACAGGCACACCTGGTATCGGGGAGGGTCCCAGCGATTACCTTTATAGCACAACCATTCGCTATGAGAAGTGCAAGACTAAAGGATCATTATAGGATTACAAAAGACACACAAGCTACAAAGGAGTAGTCAATTGTATGTGCATTCAGCCTGATTATCCACACCCATCACTAACAGGTGTAGAAAATCAAGCACACAGTCATACACAAGCAGTGGAACCGGTTGTCCTGAGCAGCTCTGTGACTATAGATGTGACCGTGTCCTAGGATTTTTCCAACAAGTCAGTTTGTCACATTTGTCAATAGTAAAGCTGACCTTGTGTGGTGCGATAATACAGCCTAATGCGACAACAGGGCAGACAATCACACCACATATGTCCGTGATTTCAACACTACTAGAGATCAGGAGTGCTCGATGCATCATTATAAAGGATACATTGCAGAAATAGCTCAAAACACCCAAACCCATCTATACCAGGTATAGGCGTCTGCCCACGTTCACATATGGTAAAGTCTACCCACCAGGATTCCCTTTTATTAACTGCTCGCCACTTGACATCAGTACATTTAAAGTTAAAGTGAAACTTTACCAGACACCAGAACCGATAAAAACACAGGGACATATACAGAAACACCGAAAAAGGCCATAAAGCACCTGCTCGCCCTTTCATCAGCATTTCTGGCCTGGCTGTGTCCATTTGCAAGTATGGCCTTTTTCGGTGTTTTTTTACCAGACACCCCCTCACTTGTTCAGGATGGACTGTTTGCAGGAGAACATTCCGGTTGTAATGAGAGATCAGGTGTTTTTTGGAGCAATGTTCATATTAGTTATACATGCGGTAAAACCAAACTGCAGCAAGGGTCGAGAAAGGAAATTAACCACTCCGTGCGGTAACCATTTTCCGTTTGGAATTTTAGTCTGCCTGCACGCCGTTTGCCGCGTTTTTTAGCCCGCGGCCAATAACGCAGCAAAAAACGCTTTCTCTGCCTCCCATTGAAGTCAATGGAAAGTCAGAGACGAACACGCCCGAAGATAGGGCACGTCGCTTCTTTTTACCGCGAGACTGTTTTTAGCCTCTCTCACTAATTCATACGACACTAAGCAATTAAGGCAGAAACATTCACATAATCTAAAAAAAAAAAAAAAAAAAAAAAACTATGACTTTTAGATTTAGTGGATTAAATGAGAAAAGGAGATAATACGTCAACATGGAATTGTTAACTGGCGAGCTCATAGGTGGGCAACATCTTTGAAAACAAATGGAGTAATAAAGTAAAAAGTGTCTGTGCACATCAGCCCATACTGTAAATTCATTAAACTCACCAAGATTTGGAAACTCTATTGAATATTCGGCATTACACTGCGGGCAAGCGACTCTGGCAGTACTGTTTCCTTTTTGTTTCTCATCTACCCACCGCTGGAGACATGACTGATGTACCCACTTCGTAGACCCTTTGCACCGGCATGGTCTGACCCACTCCGCTGTTCGGTCATCTTCATCTGTAGCGAAACATACCCAGCAACTCCTGGAAAACATACACCGTGGTGGTCAAGAAAAATAAAAGTATCTCATTGCACTTCTTAACTAATGAGATATAAAGATGAAAAGCTCTCATTAAGGATAGGAAGTTCCTTCCCACCCCAGAGTGGCATCTACTACACATATCACCACATACATTCACCTACCTGCTGCAGGAAAATACTTTCAACCTTGTAATATTTTGCATTTAGGAACCACATAAAAGACGTGCCAAAATTTTACCCAAATGATAAATGGCAGCTTTAAAACGTTGGTTCTGTAGAAATACGTATCTGCTTATACTAGAATTTAACCCTTTAAGGGCATAGCGACTCTGGGCCTTAAAACAAAATTGGACTTTGCAAAAACTTTTAATATGTCATCGAGACAGATCAGAAGTTTGGATCGGTAGGGGTCCAGGTGCGGAGACCCCCACTGTCGCTAAAGTGAAGATGCGGCAACGCTTAGATGAGCGCACTATACCTTTGGCTGTGATCAGTGCTCGTTGTTTGGCTGAAGACGGCTCACATAGAACATCTAACAATGAGCGCCAATCACAAGAGAAGATGCAAGGTACTCACTTGAGCGCTTCTGCACCTTCTTTTCAGCCATGGTGAGTACCAGGTCCCCCCACCGATCAAAACTTCTGATATGTCTACATTTCGTTGGGGGGGGATATGAAAAAAAAAAGTTTAACAGGATGAAATTGCTGCATTGTTTTAATTTGTTTACGCTGTTCACCGTGCTGGATAAATAACTTTATTTATATAGTATGGATCGTTGCGGATGCGGCGATATCAAATGTGTCGTTTTTAAACCCTTGTGGACACGGCCCATTTTTTCAAATCTGTTATGTGGTAATAACTTTGCAATGGTTTTACTTATCCAAGCGATTCGGAGATTGCTTTCTCGTGACACATTGTACTTTATGTTAGTGTAAAATTTGTCGATAAATTCAATCTTTTTTTGTAAAAAAAAAACACACACACCAAAATTGAGAAAATTTGCAACAATCTATTTTTTAATAAATTTAAATGTATCTGCTTGTATGACAGATAGTTATACCACACAATTAGTTACTAGTTAACATTTCCCATATATCTACTTGATCTTTGCATCGTTTTTGAACATCCTTTTATTTTTCTAGGATGTTAGGAGGCTTATAACTTTAGCAGCAATTTCTTACATTTTCAAGAAAATTCCCAAAACATATTTTAGGGACCAGTTCAGTTCTGAAGAGGCTCTGAGGGGCCTATATATTAGAAACCCCCCATAAGTCACCCTGTTTTAAGAACCGCACCCCCGTAAGTATTCAAAACAGCATTTAGAAAGTTTCTTAACCCTTTAGGTGTTTCACAAAAATGACAGCAAAGAGGAGGAGAAATTTACTAAATTATTACTTTTTTAGAAAATCCATTTTAATCCATTTTATTCTTTAGCACAGAAGGTTTTACCAGAGAAACACAACTCAATATTTATTGCACAGCTCCTAGCGCTAGCGTGCTAATAGACAAACAGAGGCCTTCAAAGCAAAGGAGCACCTAGAGGGTTTTGGGGTCTTCTTTTTATTAGATTAGATTCTAGGCACCATGTCAAGTTTGAAGAGGTCGTGTGGTGCCAAAACATAGGAAACACCCCCAAAAAGAGACAATTTTGGAAACTAAACACCCCCTCCCAAGAAATTATCTAGGGATATAGTGAGCAATTTTACCCCATAGGTTTTTAGCTAAATATATTGAAATTAGGCCGTGAAATGTAGAGTTAGCTCAGATTTTTTCATTTCAATAAGGAATAAAAGGAGAAAAAGCATCCCAACATTTGTACGGAAATGTCTCCCGAGTACGATAATATCCCATATGTTATTGACTGCTCCTTGGACAGAAAGGAAGGAGGTCCAGGCAAAAAAATGTTGCCCTACTTTCTCTGCTAGTTTTAGTTGTTTGTTCTAGGGCATAGACTTTGCCCTCCATAGATATGCGATGTGCCTGCCCATTCTTGGTTTTTCACAGAAAGGAAGGAGCACCATTTGGCTTTTGGAGCTTAAATATTGCTGGAACGGTTATCGATTGCAATGTCGCATTTGCAAAGCAACTGAGGGACCAAAACAGTGAAAACCCCCCAAAAGTGACCCCACTTGGGAAACTGCATCCCTCAAGGAATCTATCTAGGGGCATAGTGAGCATTTAGACCCCACAGGTCTTTTGAATAATTTATTGGAATTAGGCTGTGAAAATTAAAATCTACATGTTTTACACTTAATTGTAGAACATTTGTAAAGAAATTTCTCCTGAGTACGGCAATGCACCACATGTGGTTTTAAACTGATGTTTGGACACGGCAGGGCTCAGAAAGGCAGGGGCACTATTTTGCATGTAGATTTTGCAGGATTGGTTTTGAGGCGCCATGTCGCATTTGCAGAACCCCTGAGGTACGAGAACAATAGAAACCCCTGAGAAGTGACTAAATTTTGGAAACTACACCCCTCAGGGCATTCATCTAGGGGTGTAGTGAGCATTTCGACTCTGCAAAATTTGTTACTCAATATCGCCCGAGTATGGCAATAGCCTATATGTGGCTGTAAACTGTTGTTTGGGCACATGGCAGGGATCACAAAGGAAGGAGCGCATGTGTTCGAGCATTATGCCACATTTGCAAAGCCCCTAAGGAACCAGAGTACAGTAGAAACGTCCGAGAAGTTACCCCATTTTGGAAACCCCCTCAAGGCTTTTATCGTTTGCCTGGACATATGGAAAGGGCTCAGTGAAAGAGCACCATGTCAATTGGAGTCCTATTTTGGTGATTGTCACAGCATTGGTCCACAATTGCAGGGCTCAGAGATCAAATAGTGAAAAACAAAAAAAACAGAAGTGACGCCATTTTGGAAACTACACCCCTCAAGGCATTTTTTAGTGAGCATTTTGACACCACAGGTGTTTGTTTTTTTAGTGCAAAGTGAAAATTGCAATTTTCCACTGATACGCCATTTTAGTGCACAATATGTTGTTCCCCAGTTTGTGCCACTGAAGTCAAATACCTCAAACTGTTAATTGGGTTCTCCCGGGTATGGCGATGCCATATATGTGGACATAAACTGCTGTTTGGGCACACTGTAGGGCTCAGAAGGAAGGGAGTGCCATTTGGCTTTTGGAGCGCAGATTTAGCTTGGTAATAGTTCCGTTTGGCGTTTTGCTGGTATTTCAGTTTATAATGTGGGGGCATATGTAATCTGTGCGGAGAACATGAGGGCATAATAAGAGGGTACAATAATGGGGTAAATAAATAATAATCCACAGATATGTGGCCGGTGTCGCACTGATAAATTGTGCCCAATATTATCCGCTTTTAGAACACTCTGCATATTTGGTGTCGCCATATTCTGAGAGCCATAACTTTATTTCTTCTCCACCGGAGCTGTGCGAGGGCTTATTTGTTGCGGGAAAATCCGTAGTTTTCATTGGCAAAAGCAAAATAACCCAAAAAGAAAACAGAAATTCTGGTATTGTTTTTTTATTCATTTTACGGCGTTCACCCTGGGCCATAAATTACATATTGACTTTATTCTGCGGGTCGATACGATTATGGCTACACCATATGTATATAGTTTTTTAATGTTTTACAGCATTACCACAATAAAATCACATTATTTTTTTTTAAATAGTTTATTTTTGGGGTTTCCATATTCTAAGAGCCAGAACGGTTTTATTTTTGCGTCAAGGCTGTTGGAGCTTGTTTTATTGTGGGACAAGCTGTAGTTTTCATTGGCACCATTTTGAGCTACATGGCACTTTTGGATCACATTATATTGGGAGGTGCGGTGACCAAAAAACAGTGATTCTGGCAATGTGTTTTTTACGGTGTTCACCGTATGGGAAAAATAATGTTAGTTTTATAGTTGTTGTCATTACGGATGCGGCGATACCAAATATGTTTACTTTTTTTAATGTTTTAATTTTTTCCTATAATAAAAGACTTATTATTGGGGAAAAAGGCGTTTTTTGCTTATGTAACTTGAAACTTTATTTTTATTAACTTTTTTTTTTTTTTGTCCCACTAGGGGACTTGAAGGCATAGTGCAGTTTATTAAAGCGGTCTGTCATCCACTGACAGCAAGCCTATTAGGTCTGCATCTGGGCAGCCAGGAGGCCATTGTTAGGCCTCCGGTTGCCATAACCTTTGCGTCACAGGGGTGCTAATGGCATACAATACAACTAAATGCTGTGGTCGCAATTGACTGTAGCATTTAGGGGGCTAATCGGTGAGGATCGGATGTCAGTCCGGTCCCTGCCGTTACAGCAGAGTGTCAGCTGTGATATACAAGCTTCTGAGCTTGCTCCATCACTGTCACATACAGTTATGTGACAATGCGTTAACCCCTTGTTCGGAAGTGACATAATAGTACATGTTGCCATGGGGTTAAATAAGAATTTTGTTTTGTTCCGTTTTCTATGGCTTTTTTATTATTATTTTTTTTAGGAAAGTTTGATTTTTTTTTTATTCCCTGTATGGGACATGAAAATTCGATCTCTGCATCGCTTCCATAATAAATGATGAAGCTTCTGTATTGCAATGCATTATACTGGTCAGTGCTACAATACCTGCGTTAGGATGTGCTCACACGTGGCCTACTTGCATGGGCAGAAATATTCTGCAACGCAAGAACCACACATCTGTCTGCGTTGCAGAATATATTTCCCATATATTCATTGTAGTTTCTACAGCATATTTTTACACTGTAAAAACAATGCAAGCACGCCACGTGAGGGCTTTACTTTTACACGGTAAAGCTAGGCTCTCGTACATTGCAGTGGTGCCTAAAGGCTTACAGAGTTCCAGCGCCCCCTCCTCCTGTAACCACTCAGGTGCCGCAGTTGCTATTAATGGTTTTATATCCTATCCCAGTCAGCACTTGAAAGTGATTGCATGGGCACAGCTCCTATGCCTGCACCATAATGGTGCCATACAATTACAGTGGTTCGCTGGAACGTCCCGCTGGCTGCGATGTAATACTACGTCATAGGATGGGAAGGGGTTAAATAATATTTTCAGAACAATGTAAAAAACATTATAGCCTGTAGGAGTCACTGTTCCTCTTGCTGCCTATAGTTAAGGTTTATCTTGTCAGCGTTCATAAGAAACGATAACAAGTGACTGACTGTATTTTTAAAGTAGAGAGCAGATTCCAATGTCACACGAAAAAAAAAAATGCCTTGATTGTTTCCTGCTCTGTGACACGGCTCTGAAATCTTGGAATTCCAAACTAACCGTGCCCAACCAATGCACAGCAGAAAGGCTGCGCCTAAATAACTTAAAGGGTTTCATAAATAAAGACCCCCATATAATACGATCATTCATACAGGAGAGTAGGCAGAACAGTAATAACATCAACACAGAAGCCCGCACCATTGTGCCCACCACAGAATAAGGCTTCGTTCACATCTGCGTTGTGACATTCCATTGTTCTGCTCCGTCAGCAAGTGAATAACGGAAGCAACTGTTGCACAAATTGCTTTGCAATAACCTCTTTTGATAATTATACATTTGTGTTTCAATTCCTTACGGTTTTCAAGATCTCTGCAAACTGTTACTGAATGACAAACAGCCTGCACACGTAATCCAAGTACCTGGGACAGCTGGACACAAATATGTAATGTTCACATCACGTTTTCAGCCTCCGTCGGACGGATATGCCGGGAAAAGCTCTGGACTTATACCTCTGACGGAAGGCTGCGATTTATATCCCACTGTATAGCCATTCAGTGCAATATGTTGTCCATAGGCTCCCATTATAAGAAAAAACTTATACCGGGACGTATACATTTTTTATTTTACTGTACACAGTTATATGGAACGGCGTAGTCTACTACGCTATTCCATACCTTTTTTTGTCTTATGTCAATCCAAAAGGACACTCTGGGAGCTTTTTCTGCCGTACACGCTGAGGATACATCACAAACGTGAAGTGAACAGAGACGAAGTCTAGATTTTCAGCTTCTGGTTTTGAACAACAATGTTTTCATTCACTGACAGCAAGCAGGAACTTAAACATGTGAAATGAATGAATATGCAAAGTATTGTTATAAGTGTTGGTTGCAGAACTTTTTTTATACAATGAATAAGCTGTATTTACATAAAGCTGGAAAAACCTGTTGAGGTCTTGTTTGGAGGTACACATGCTTGTGAATCAGATGACTGCATTATCTGCGACTCATGAATATACTTGCTCTAGTAGAATTGCTTCTGCTGCAAGTAGGGACCATCTGAAACTCAAGCAGGGAAGCAGCAAGGAAGTTAAAGGGTAACTAAACTCTAGAAAAACAAAATAAAACCAAACAAAAACAAAAAACTTTTGACATGCCATAGTGACATGTCCGAGCACGGAGATCCCCACCAATCGCTAAAACTAAGCGGCAGAAACTCTTGGGTGAGCGCTGTGCCGCTTCGTTTCTCATAGACTTTCCTCGGAAAGCCTAGAAAGCGATGTACGGGCTCATAGACTTTCTATTGAGGCTGTACCCAGCTCTGAGGAAAGCGGATTATATCACAATGACAAGTCAGAAGTTTTTTTTAAAAGTTTAGTTCCGCTTTAAAAATACCCTGCAGCCTGTCTACAGGTACAGATGTAAATAGTAGGGACAACCTTGGGGAGTTTGTAGTGCCGTGTACATTTAGATGGGTGGGTAAAACGATGCGTTGTCTGGGGCCCACAAGTCTAGTAAAAAATGAGGCTTTAATGCAAGATGCACAGAAATAATAATAATCTTTATTTATATAGCACCAACATATACCGTAGCCATGTCCTCATGTAATTACACAGAAATCATAAGGCCCCATGACAACACTTAGTATTGGCCTCACCCCTTCAAAGAGCTCCAATAAATGTACTTCTATTTTGTGAAGTTTATATTCACCGTGATTTTATATCAGATCTTCATAGTGGGAGTTCTGTTAATACGGATGCAGCGTGCTAGTATCTCTCCACTGTGCACCATGTAACAGATTGGGCTGCATGCCATGGTCATCTGGCTTGGGCTAAAAATGCCATCCTGGACCATTTCCTACACTTTTCTAAGGGCCAGTTCACACAGAGTTTTTTTGGTGCTGCTTTAGAGGCGGAAACCGCGTCGGAATCTGTACCCAAAAATTTCCAAAACCACCTTCCATTGATTTCAATGGGAGGCGTAGGCGGGTTTTTTTCCCACGGCGTCTTTTTGCTTAGTCGACTACGCTATTGATTTTGTTAAAATGACAGAACCCTTGCACAACGAAGACAAGCGGAAACCATTGGCACCGGATCAGGCACCGGATCAGTCACCAGTGAAATCAATGGCGATGGAAACAAAAAAACCTATGGTTTCCGTTTGTGTCTGTCAGGGCTCCGTTCTGACGGAAAGGTCCGGCGTAACGTCGGAATGGAGCACTAGCGCAGATGTGAATGAAGCCGTATTTGGTGTCTACAGCAAGACTTCTGCCTCCAAGAATTTAATGATTGAGTGATAAGCGTCCAGTGCGCAATTTACAATTCTACATTTCCTTAGTTGTATATTTTGTGATTCCCGATCTTCACTCGCTGACATGGCTGATTCAGCAAAGAAAAGTTCTGTCATTTATAATATATAATGAAGTTAAACCACTGAGATAAAGGGAGTTCTTTATATTAAAGAGGTTGTCAGGGACGTTTAAAGAACAGGCTATGTGCTAAAATAACAAAATAAGTACTCCTCACCTGTTACATCCCCCGCCACTCCTGCACCTCAGCAATGATACACTGTTCTTGCCAGCTTTACCTTTGAGGCCAGTGATTGGCTGCAGCAGTCACATGGATGGAACGGGGTGTCATCACTTCCTGTAAAAGATACCAGACCAGCGGGGAGCACTGGAGGGGCGGAGCTGGTGTGGCAGGCGATTTACCAGGTGAGTATTACGTATTTTGTCATTTTAGCACATACCAGCATTTTAAATGTCACGAAAAACCGCTTTAAAGAATGAAGGGCCACAGCGCGGGTCTAGCGCCATGCCCCCATCCAAGTTTTCCCTGCAAAGTGGTGCTTCCAGCCACCAGGGAACTGCAGCCGCCAGCCGGCCCCATTCACTTGGAAACTAAATCAGTGTTGTGGCCCCTTCATTTTCTGGATCAGTGGGGGTGCTAGAGTTCGAAGACCCCCACGATAAAAAAGTAATGGCATATCCTAGCAATAGGCCATCACTTTATTAGATGGGAATAACCCTTTAAGTAATCTATATAAGTGCTTATATTAAGAAATCATCCAAGACTGTGCGCTGCAATTTTTCTCCAAATTAAAAATTCAAGGTCAACCTTCTTTTAAACCCCCTGAACAAAATCGAATCACATGATAACCCGTTGTATAATTAAAGCTTTAGAAAGCAATGAATAATGGATTGAAATTCCCTTGTATTCTCTCATCGGCTTTATCTCTTTCTATTGTTGCACGGTGAGCTAAATAAAAACCTGTTTCAACACAAGGATCCTGGTGCTTGCCAGATTTTCCATTTTCTTGTGCTGAATAAAACATGACCTTGGTCCTAGGACTGAATCAGGTCAGCGCTCAAATAACAACCTGAATTAGAAAAGTCTGGCTCGCAGAAACAGAGCGTTATTGTTAGGAGAGTCAGGCCTGGTCCTCTGATGGGGACGGCACAACACAAACACCAAAATCTGCTTACAGCAAACAAACTACATTTCCAGGAGATCATCAAACACAAAGAAAGCCGGAGCTGGTTTGTAACCGACAAGCAAAATAAAAACAGATTTATTTATTATATTGCATGTTTTTCATTTAGTTTTGTTATATATATATATATATATATATATATATATATATATATATATATATGACACACACACACACACATACACACGCATATACATACTTTTCACTTTTACGCTTAATAGTTTGTAAAAAATTGTAATACTTTTTTTTTTACAATTTCAGCTAATTTTCTCTGGTGCTAATATAGTGCTGCTCTAAAATTAGACTTTTTGTGATCCGCATTGTCTACCGTAAATTTTAATATGTCACATATCTATTTTAGGACAATTGGGTCAGGGCTAGCGTTACAACAATGATTGGCGGGAGGAGCGGTTTTTTGGGGGGGTATATTTAGTGTGTCTTTTTTTTGTTGTTTTATTTTTTCCACTTTTATTATTTTATTTTTTAAATTCTGTTTTTATTTATTCATCATAGGTGCATGACAGCGAAATGACACATTGCACAATTCTGTAAAACATAGATATGACATGTGAGCACCAATTTAAATTATACAGTCATAGAAAACACGAAAGAAAGGGGACCGGAGAGGGGAGGGAAAGGGTGGCAAGGGGGAACTTATCCTCAGGGTCCATCCCATAGACAGACGTCCCAGACGAGGAACACGAAAATCCAGTGACGCACTATTAGGATATTAGATCAAGATACTCCGAAGAATTCTCAAAGCTTACCCACGTAGACCATACTCGCATAAACTTATCATGAGTGTCCCGTAGGGAAGCCGTAAGCTCCTCCATTCGTTTCACTTCTTGGATCTTCTGAAACCAAAGGCGTATCGAGGGAGCCTCCACCTGTTTCCACATAGCCGGAATGCACGCACATGCCGTACTATGGACTTCTTGTATGTGGAGATCGGGATGTCACACAAATTAAGCAGGAAGAAGCCCGGTGATGTGTGCAGCGTGTAGTCCGTAAACCGAGATATTACAGTCCAAACCGTCTCCCAGAACGTTTTTAAACACGGACACCCCCAGAACGTGTGTAAGAGATCCCCGACCCCAACCCCGCATCTCCAACACATAGGAGACACCTCCGGGTAAAATTTATTAAGCCTGGAAGGGACCCTGTACCACCTTGTCAGAAGCTTGTATCCCGCCTCCTGAATTCTACTTGATATCGAGGACTGATGGGTCATGATATATAGTCAAGTACGCTCCCCCGCGGTAAAACTCCTGCCAAGATCCGTCTCCCACTTAGCCAAGTATGAGGGGTGTGAGTCTGCCGTTGGGGAATTTATGAGACTGTAGTTTGCCGAAAGGGCGTGACTGACCGCGCCAGATATTGTGCATTGCATTTCAAATGGTGTTAGAGCACGCGAGATATCAGCCGCCGGAGCAAGGGATAGCAGAAAGTGACGAAGCTGTGAGGCCTGCCAAGTCGGAAGGTGTCCCGGGTCCGCCCTGTCCACTAATTGAGCTGCCGTCTGCAAACTGCCATCAGTGATATAATGGCGGGCCTGTGTCTCCCACACTAAGTGTTTGCGGGAAAACGGCCCGGATTCACACCCCGGCTGAAAAGCGGGATTGTCCAGTACTGGGTATAGCGGAGATGGTAACTGGGAGATCCGTGAATGTTTGAACGCCTGCGCCGCAACACGCAAGGTCAGGCCTATAAGCGAGTGCGATTTTGCCGAAGTTGGGATCTGATCCAGTAACCACGGTACCGCCGCGAGAGGAAGGGATATGAAGGATTGTTCCAACTTGACCCATGGTTTGGACTCGGCATGTCTACACCGGTCTAAAATACGCGTCAAATGTGCCGCCTGGTAATAGCGGTGGATATCCTGCAAGCCCAGACCACCGTCAGATCTCGTGCGGGTCAGAATCGCTCGAGCAATGCGTGCGGGTTTGTTCGACCAGATAAACTTAAGCATTAGAGAAGTGAGTGAGGTAAAGAGAAGACGTGGTATGTAGATTGGGAGAGCCTGAAAGATCTACAACAGCCGAGGCAACACATTCATCTTGAATATGGCACAACGGCCGAACCAAGTGAAGGTCCCTTTTGACCATCTCTCAAGGTCTCCCTGGAGTGTCCGTAATATGTGCAGATAGTTACAGGTATGAGGGTCGACTTGTGAGCCGAATACCAAGATATTTGATGGAACTAGTCGCCCACTTAAAGGTGAAGGAATCCGCCAAGGTTGCCACCTCCTGGGGTGGGAGGGAGACATTCAGAGCCTCAGATTTTTGAAAATTAATTTTAAAGTTAGACAGCGCTGCAAATGACCGGAATTCGGCCATCAGGTTCGGCACCGAAATACGGGACCGTGAAAGGAAAAACAATAAATCGTCCGCATATGCTGCGACTTTATGAGTCGTGGCCCCCACCCGTACCCCCGTAACATCTGGGTTGGCTCGGACATGACATGACATGGCGGGTTCCATTGGAAATGGGAAAGGAGAAGGAATGATGCCCGTTAACCTTCACAGATGCCGAGAGGGATGAGTACAGACTCAAAATCCAGCTGAGCATTCCCCGGCCCAGACCTATGTAAGATAAAGTCTCCTGGAGGAACGACCAGTCAATCCGGTCAAACGCTTTCTCTGCATCGGTGGAGAGCACAAACGCTGGGACCGAGGAGGCGGTAATGTGCTCAATGATGTTGACTGCTCGAATAGTATTATCTCTAGACTCTCTCGTAGGGAGGAAGCCCGTCTGATCCCCATGAATTATTGTCGATAAAAGCGGTGCGATTCGGGTAGCCAAGATCCTTGAGAAAAGTTTTAAGTCTAAATTTAGAAGGGAGATGGGCCGGTAACTACTGCATTGGGAGGGATCTTTATCCTCCTTGGGGATTACTGTGATGTGAGCCCTCAACGTGTCTGTAGGCAGCGATCTACCTTCTGTGATGGAATTAAATGCAGCCAAAAAAGGACTGGTGAGGGGAGTAACTTTTTTTAAATATGCCAGAGAAAGACCATCGGGCCCTGGGGCCTTACCTGCAGGGGAGGTCTTGAGAGCTGCAAGAAACTCCTCTGCCGTAATCGGGGTGTCTAGGCTGGACACCGCATCTTGCGGTATCTTACGTAATCCAGAGGATTGGAGAGAAGATCTGACAACAAGGAACTCTGCCGGTGAAAGTCAAGCTGTAATGGCGAAAAGGAACATGCAGCCAGTCAGTCCCTTCAAATGTCGTTTCCCTGAGGCGGACTACACGCCGTGCGTCTGGGTCCCTCGTCTAGATGCTCCGGTCGTCTCGGATGAGTGGTCGGATCTCTCCTAAGCGGTAAAGGAGGTAGCGGCATATTCCAATCCGGGAGCGGGACCCTCTCAGTTTCCAGAAATCGGAAGGCCTCCGTGAGGTCATGTGGCGTTTTAACGGCGAAGGTTTGGCCAGCCTTCGGAAGGATTATATGGAAAGGGTGACCCCACCGATAAGAGGCTCCTGCCCGCTTAGTGGCATCCAGTAGAGGTTTAACGATACGCCTCATGTAGAGTGTAAGACGAGAGACATCAGGAAGGATCAAGACTTCAGCCCCGTAGTAGGGGACCGAACCGCGGTCCCATGCGTTACGCAAAATGTCCTCCTTCTGTCTGTAGAAATTGACTCTACGGATCACATCTCTGGGGCGGTCAAAGTCTCTGGGTGTGCCGGGCTTAGATTTGCCCCTTGGCATGTCGTTTGGGTCCGGTATCGGGTGAGTATACACTGCACAGTTGTCTGATGTGTCCGGAGCTCCGGGTCCGTGCTGCCTCACGCCGCCACGTCCAAGTCACGCCCCATTTTATTATTAAGACCTGTCCCTCAAAAAAGGTCAGAACACACCTTTGGGGGACTTTATTATTATTTAATTTCTATTTTTTCACTAACTGGCGCTGCGCAAGCGAAATCAGCCCGGTTATAGTGACTGTTAGGGTATGTTCACATGGCTTCGCAAAATACGTGGGGTTCGAATCCAGTCAGGGAAACAAAATACTTACATAGGTTAATGGATTTATGATATTTTGAAACAGGGGGAGCCCCACTGGGGACATGCATTCTGGGTCTAGAACTGTGCACTATGTTGGCCCATGCAAATTATATATACCACCATTCTAGCGAACGCAGCTGAACAGACAAGATAAAATGTAGAATTTAATGCATTATAAATGGATTTTCTACTATTTCGTCTGTGCTCCTAGTGTCATCTAGTTCAAAGTCAGAAGATGGGAAAGCAGCAAAACTCTTAAATATTCTAAACTTCGGAGGCAGCAAAGCGGTGTCCCCTTTGAAGATCACTGCGGCATGTTCACATTTCCAGAATGTAAATTATGTTGTTTAAGCAAAGAGATATTAGTCACTTACATAAAGAGAAATAGAAATAGTTGCAGATTAAATGGCCAATGAAGGATAAAAAAAAAAATAAATAAAAAAAAAAAAATAAAAAAAAAAAAATCGGCATATATGTGTGTATTAAACGGGTTGTCCCACAAAACACATGTATCCCTTATCCACAGGATAGGGGATAGATGCGTTACCGCTGGGTGTCCGACCGCTGAGACCCCCAGCGATAAGAATGGGGAACCGAATGTCCACCGAAGCGCTCCATGAGAAGCTTGGGACTTGCAGGGTCTGCGTCCGGCAGCTCCATAGAAATGAATGGATTGCTGGTAGCGCTTGTGCGCATGCGTGACCGATGCCCCATTCATTTCTATGGAGCTGCCGGACACAGACCCCAGGAGGTCCCAAGCTTCTCATGGAGCACGTCGGGGAACTTTTGGTTCACCGTTCTCCTTATCGCTGGGGGTCCCAGTAGTCAGACCCCCAGCGATTACACATGTATCCCCTATCCTGTTGATAGGGGATATATTTGTTATGTGGGACAGCCCCTTTAATTAAATGCTAAACAGGGAAATGAAAAATATTGGTATGTATGCCTGAGAATTTACATCAGTTTAAAACACAATGTGTAATTTGATTTAAAAAAATAGAAAGGGAAATTACTGTAAAGACTGAAAATATAAGGTGGATTTGATGTGCACATTACACATTTACAAGTGGAACACCGCATATAAACAAGCTAGCTCAATGTTAGGTTGCTGTAGTATTGTACAACAAACCAATACTGACAGGGCACATTGGCCAACTAAAAACACACCTTGAAGTAAGTGGTAGCTCTACACTAAATATATATACACAAGGTTAGGATTGTTATAGTTCAAATGGGACCGAGCTCCAGAGTCCAGTGGCAGCGGCTTTACAGCACTCCATCCGACGCTTGACATTGTGCTTGGTGATATAAGGCTGGCATGCAGCAGCTCAGCCATGGAAACCTATGCCATGAAGCTCCCGGCGCACAGTTTTTGTGCAGATGTTAATGTCAGGAGGTTTGGAGCTCTGCAGATATTGAGTCAGCAGAGCGTTGGTGACTTTTATGCATTATGCGCCTCAGCACTCAGTGACCCCGCTCTGTAACGTTACGTGGTCCGGTTCCTAAACACTTCCACTTTACAATAATACCACTCAGAGTTGATTGTGACATTTCTTCCCTGCTAGATACTCCACGAACTGCCTTGTTACACTAGTGGAATCCTATAACCTACATTACCAAAATGACCTCAAGGATAAGGAGACTCTCACTCAACAACTTTAAACCAAAACGAAGTGGAATGTTACCTGTGCCAATAAATCTTTCAATTAAAAGGGTAATTACAATGTTACTGGCATTCTTGTCCATTCAGAAGTTTAATGCTGATGGCTGGAGACCCAGTGGACAGATTGGGTGGTACTGTGGCTGTCGCTGAAAGCCTCTCCAGCAAAGCTCAAGTGCAGGAGAGGGATTGGGTGACATATGGTCGCCTTCTCGAAGGAGAATGCCAACGACGTTGGAGGTGCTGTAGACAACTCTGGATTCATCTACAGTACATTATTTTAGAGACCAATGGTCCGAAGTAAGCTGCTCATATGACAAATGATAACATGATATAATATTGTGCTGAATAAAGGTATATGGATTCGCGTGATCCATTTCATCAATGAGATAAGCAAATGGCAAACCTAAGTTTATCATGTAACTAATTTTCCAGAACCCTTTCTGACTTAGCATCCCATGAACAGATATAAAATAATGAGCAATTAAGAGGGCAATAA
Source organism: Rhinoderma darwinii (assembly GCF_050947455.1). Classification (NCBI taxonomy): domain Eukaryota; kingdom Metazoa; phylum Chordata; class Amphibia; order Anura; family Rhinodermatidae; genus Rhinoderma; species Rhinoderma darwinii. The sequence continues at coordinate 30,816,296 of NC_134697.1, read as the reverse complement.
GGAGGGACACATTCTAAATACTGACGGTTCCCAATGGCACCGAGCTTATCCTCAATACTGGACCATCAAAGCTTTACGCCTATCACACCTACTCATGGGCATATGTTGCTTTCCTGTTTTGCAGCCGCCTCAAATATACAAGATGGGGACCTAAATGATTCCTGGCAACAAATATGTTCCAAAGTCTTTATATATGAAGAGTTGGAATAACGTGCTAGGATTTCCAATGTGATTTCGTGGTGACGGACATTATAACACGTTGATTGCAGATGTGCAAAAAATGACATTTGACAATTAAATTTTAATTGACATCTTATAAGAAATGTTAAGATGTTCATTTCCAATCTAGGTGATATTGTTCCACGATTTGTGTTCTAGTCGAGGTTCAAGAATTTCTTTCTAGTAGCGCAGACGAGGAAGAGTGAAGGTGAAATATTACATCTAAGTGTTGACAATTGAAGTTTCTTTACACCAAGTCAACACTTCTGAAATGTTGAGACACTTTAGGCCTCTTTACATTACTGGGCTAAATTGATTTTAATGCTTATAAAACGCATCTTGCATAAGAGGTTGGATAACAGTACTAGCCAAAAAAAATTACGCAAAAGCCAAGAGAAAACACTTGATAAGGGCTCATGCACACAGATACGGAGCCTTAAAGGATTATTCCCATTCAAAATATGTCTGATAGATGCAGGTCCCAGCACTGGGGACCCTCACCTATATTGAGAACAGGGGTCACCGGCCGCTGAATCAAGGCCGAGTATCAATAAAAGAGAGGTGGCTGCGCACACGCGGGCTCAGTGCTTAACAGAACTCTCAAGAAATCGAGAGCTGCGTACATTAGGGTCAGGGGATACAGCTGGGACCAGCATCTATCTGTGCCAAATCTGATGGATATACCATAAATGTCTTAGATGGGAATATCCCTTTAATAGGGCTGCCATATGGTATATGATGCTCATACACCTCTATGCCAAGTCCTATTACACCTCCTACAAAATGGAGCCGTAATACAGCCATGTGCATGTGCTCACCCGCGTATCACTGCTGACATCCGTTTATGTATGGTTTGCCAAAAGAACTCCACACTTTACAATGAATGCAGATTTTCTTGGAAGTGCATGTTTATTCTGTTTATCAAAAAGCCTGAAATGAAGGCTCACGTCTCACATGTTAAAACTATGTTCACATCTGCGTCAGGACTCCGCTCCGACGTTCCATCTGATCTTTCCGTCGGAACGGAGCCCTGACTGACACAAACTAAAACAAAAAAGGTTTCCGTTTTCATCTCCATTGATTTCAATGACGACGGATCCGGTGCCAATGGTTTCAGTTTGTGTCCGTTGTGCAAGGGTTCCGTCGTTTTGACCGGATGAATTTTGTACTTGCCAGCATTCTGTGTTTCATTGTAGAGGCCGGCCTTCTGGGATGACGTTCATGTAATTCAGTGCAGGATTTCCGCAGAGGACATTCTGGCCGAAAATCTGCACCACAATTTGGTGCGGTTTTTCGGCTGGAATTCCCTGCAGCGCACAACTGTGTAAACATAGCCCTAGGGTACTATTACACGGCCCGACCTAGGCCGTGTAAACAAGAACCGATCAACGAGGCAGCTCGTTGATTGGCGATAGTTTGCTTCTTTCACACGGAGCAATGATTGAAAATGTATAAGGACGAGCACTCGTTACTCTGATCAGTCATCCCTATACATTTTCATCATGTCGGCAGCACATCTCACGGATCACACAGGGAGAAGTGCTACCGACAACAATGATTTTTAATTCTGCATAAAAGAGAAGGATCAGCCGATGAACGCGCAATCGTTGCGGTTTACACATGGCAATAATTAGGCATGAGAATTCACATAAACGCTCGTTTGCCCAATCATTGGCCCCTGTAATAGGGACTTTATTATCCTGAAGTTGCAGTGACAGACGCATCACAATGGAAATAAATACCATTTTGTACCACTTTTTCAATTACTTCTATGTAGAGCAAAATTAAGGTGGCAAAAATCAAATTAGGTGTCACCCAGCAACACCGAGGTCTTGGATTTTAATCTTGCCAGGGCAACATCTGCATGGAGTTTGTATGTTCTCCCAGTGTTTAATTGGCTTTCCTCCTAATAGATACCAACAGGTTAACCAGCTACTATGCCCATAGTGTGTATATTTGAGATAGGGAAATTAGACTGACCCCTATTGTGGACAAGGACTGATGTGAGTGATGACAATAGATCTGTACAGCGATGCTGAATATATTGGTTCTATATACACATAGTCCACTTCCCCGTAGTGAATGTCTTTCAGTTAGAGCTCTGCATGGTGGCAGGTACCCAATTATATACTCCCATTGTTTCCCACCCAGACTACTGCAATGTAGTGCAGCGGCTGCACAGATATGTCAGGTGGTTTTACTAAGGCCTCGGTCACTTACTCCATTGGTTACCATATAAAATGCGAGCCTATAATTTTCTCCACCATGCTGCACCTTCCTACATCTAGTCTGTTCATTGTCCTACTTGTGCTCTCCAATATGCGCCCATTATCCTGCGTCAGCTAGGTATAGATGTAGTCATGCATATTTAATGTCCTGGTTTGCTCCTTCTTTAGTCCCTATTTCACTTTTGCCAAGTGCATGAGGTCTTACAGAAACATAGGGCTGTTTTAAGGGTCTTGTAGGGTCAAAGTCATTAAAACCCATGTAGGGCTCCAATTCCATACATTCATATTCATTTGTCATTCAGCCGCTGCCACCATCCCACGGTACATTCATTCTACAAGCAGAAGGTAAAATTACAATTTCAACAAAGAATAATGAAGCTCTGACCTCGAAAACGGAGAAGGTCGAAAAAATCTATTTTAAAACTTGGTCTGAAATGTGGCAACTTAATTGGAATCCATGGAGACTTATTGCTGGAAATCTAGATTGCACATTGCTCTGCATCAGTAAACATGTCAGTAATATTGCTTCACAGAAGATATTTCTACGGTTGTGTCATGATATTTCCTTATTTGAAATATCTCACATGGGAGAAAGGACTTGTAAAGAGTTCATATTGAAACACGTTGGATGGAGTGACAGTCACACATAACCACATCCCCACCTCCGATCATTTTTATTGATAAACCACTATTACATGGACACATCATAAATCACTTCTTACAGTTCATATCCTAGACGTAGACCAGGGAAAATTGGATCAAACCCAGAGAATCCCATTGGAATAATTCCTTACGGAGTCCTCTAGATCCCGAATTAATATTTTTTCGGCCCCAGTTTAGGTCATTGCTTATTGATGTCAACTATGGTTAGAAGAAGTGACACTCTTTGGATATCAATTAACATATGCGGACACCAAAATTAGAACAAGATGGCTGCCGCTCCCCAACGCTGGAGCAGGGTTCCGTAGCTCACATAGACTAATGGAGAGAGACATCTGTCCAACAGACTATGCTTGCATGCGTTGGCTGCCTCTACGTACAGATCAGGGAATACCCATTTTACTGATAGGTGGGGGTGTCCAGAGGCGAGACCCTGACCTAGAAGACATTTTTGGCATGTCCTGTGGAAAAACACCTTTAAAGAGGCTTTCCCCTAATCCCTTGCCGACATTCGACATAAACTTACATCATTGTCGGCAAGGAAGTATGGAGCGGACTCACGGACTGAGCACACTCCATACTAAGCAGGTGTCGGCTGTATGTTACAGCCAATACTTTAGGCATCTAAACCATTAGGGTATGTGCACACACACTAATTAAGTCCGTAATTTACGGACGTATTTCGGCCGCAAGTACCGGACCGAACACAGTGCAGGGAGCCGGGCTCCAAGCATCATACTTATGTACGATGCTAGGAGTCCCTGCCTCGCTGCAGGACAACTGTCCCGTACTGAAAACATGATTACAGTACGGGACAGTTGTCCGGCAGCGAGGCAGGGACTCCTAGCGTCGTACATAACTATGATGCTAGGAGCCCGGCTCCCTGCACTGAGTTCGGTCCGGAACTTGCGGCCGAAATACGTCCGTAAATTACGGACGTAATTAGTGTGTGTGCACATACCCTTAGAAAGAGGAGAAAAGCCCCCTCTGATGTCTCATCTTTTTTTCATACCCTTTAATATGACCTTTCCTCCCAGCCGAGATTTCCCATACTCCTTATAGTTGCCCTTTGCAGAATCATTTTATTTTCCAGTAAACTGTTTTACCCGATGCTACCTGAATATGGTTTTACAAAACTTTTTAAACTTCCATTCCACTTGTCGCACCCTTTAACCCCTTCCCAACATTTGTCATAAGTATACGTCACGGAAAGCTGGTGCTTCCCTCAAATTGTCGTATAGTTACAACAAATGGATGGCACAGGCTCAGAAGCGGAGTCCGTGCCAACAGCTGCAGGTGTCAGTTGTATGTTACAGCTGACACCCTGCTGTAATGGCTGGGACCGAAGTTAGCTCCAATCCCTGCCATTAACCTCTTAAATGCAGCGGTCAAAAGCAACCGCTGCATTTAAGGTGTTTGTAGCCAATCAACACCCCAGACGAGATCGCCGGGATGCCGATGGATGCAATGGGAACCCGAGGCCTAACACTGTTCTCCCGGTCTGCTTAGTACGGAACCCTCCAAGGCACCGCCTGGAGGCGGGGCATAAAAGGCTTGCGATACCGATAGGAAGATGGCGCACGCTCAGAAGCGGAGTCTCCGTCGTCAGCAGCGGGTGTAGGCTATATGTTACAGCAGACACCCTGCTATAACGGCAGGTACCAGAGCTAGCTCCGATCCCTGCCATTAACCCCTTAGATGCAGCAATCAAAAGCGATCACTGCATCTTAGCGGTTTGTAGCCAAATGCAAAATCGAGGCCAAATTTGGTAATTTACAAAGTATTGGTTTACAATTGCAGGGGCTCCGATTTGAAATAATAAAAGAAACCCCTGAGAAGTGACCCATTTTGGAAACTACACCCCTCAAGGCATTTATTAAGGGGTGTAGTGAGCAGTTTGACCCCACAGGTATTTTCCATAAATGATTGTGCTGCGGATAGTGCAGAGTAAAAATGACAATTTTTCCCTAGATATGCCATTTCAGTGGCAATTTCTACTTTGCACCATCCGCAGCGCAATCATTTATGGAAAAGACCTGTGGGCTCAAACTGCTTACTACACCCCTTAATAAATGCCTTGAGGGTGTGGTTTCTAAAATGGGGTCACTTCTAAGGGGTTTCTTTTAATATTTCACATCAGAGCCTCTACAATCGTGAACCAATACTTTGTAAGTCGCCAAATTAGGCCTAAATTTTTAATGGTACTCTTTCTCTCCTAAGCCCGGTTGAATGTCCAGGCAAAAGATCAGGGCCACATGTAGGGTGTTTCTAAAACCGGGAAACACAGCATAATAATTAGAGAGCGGTCTTTTCATGGTGGCACAAGCTGGGCACCACATATTGGACATTGAAATGGCATATCCATGGAAAAATTGCCATTTGCACTCTGCAACATCAAATGTACACTAATTTCTGAAAAAACACCTGCAGGGTTAACATGCTCACTACACCCCTAGGTAATACCTTGAGGGGTGTAATTTCCAAAATGGGGTCACTTCTGAGGGGTTCCCACTGTATTGGTCCCACAGGGACTTTGCAAATGCGACATGGTGCCCAGAAACCAATCCAGCAAAATCTGAACTCCAAAAGCCAAATGGCGCTCGTAACCTTCTGAGCCCTGCCGTGTGCCCAAACAGAAGTTTATGACCACATAGGGGGTATTGCGCGAGAGAAATTGCTTTACAGATGTTGGAGTTATTTTCTCCTTTAATTGTTAAGAAAATGAAAAAATTTGAGCTAAAGCTATTGAAATTTTTTATTTCCACTGCCTAATGCTAATAAAATCTATCAAACACCTATGGGGTCAAAATGCTCACTACACCCCTAGATTAATTCCTTACCTCTGACATAAAGTACAATATGTCACAAGAAAACAATCTCAGAATTTCTCGGATAGGTATTCCAAAGTAATTACCACATAAAGTGACACGTCAGATTTTAAAATTAGGCTCTGTCAGGAAGGTCAAAAGTGACTGCAGTGGGAAGGGGTTAAGGGTGATGCAATGTTGTCCTTTTAGTGTAGAGCGGTTGAACTTGGTGATCGGGATTGTGTCACCATGTACTCCACAGCTGGATCTGCTTTCATAAATAATACAGCCAGAACAAATATTGTCAGCACTTATTTTTGGCAAGACTCCCAGCTAAGCCCGGATGTAAGAGAAATATCAAAGAAAGTCTATTAGTACAGCCTGAGAAGCAACACCTGACACTCCACTAGTATTACAGGACGATGCCTAAAGGTCAGGGTTGTGGAAGTCACTCCCAACCCACTGCTTGAGACACTTCGGTAACTCAAATGGAAGTCCATTATACTAGCTCTGAACAGATGAAGCTGGGTGCCGACTGACTGCTAAGGCCATGTTCAGATGTGGCGGAATTGCTGCAGATTTACAGTACAATACACAAGGACTGGGTTTTGAATATCCCATCCATCCGTAGTGAGAGAGAAAAAAATAAAAAAATCTGCAAATGCTGTGGATTTTTAAATGCTTCCGATACCGGATGTGAAAAAGAGTGCCGATTAACGATACAGTGGGTTGAGCGGCGCTCATTAGCTCCATTCACAACGAGAAATTGTTGGTGATGTACGATGACGAATAATAGTTACTACGATTGTACGCCCTCATGCAATTGCATTGCTGCACATCTTCCAGTTTATTAGCGCTGCTGATAGTGACCATTTTTTGGGTCGCATAAATGAGTATATCAGCCGCTGATCGACTGTTTGCTCGTTCATCAGCTAATCTTTGCCCTGTTTAGACAAGGTGCTGATCAGGAACGAGCGTTCGTATGAACACTCATCCACCCGATCATTGGCCTGTATAAAGGGGTTCTCCCCATAACCATTATTTATTACCTATCCACAGGATAGCTTATAAACACCTAAAATCGGTGGAGGGCCAAATACTGGGCCCCCACCAATCACGAGAACGGGCTTACCTTGCTTTTCCTGGGAGCCCGATAGGAATGGAGTGATAGTGCGCATGCTCGGTCACCACTCAATTCATTACTATGGGAATGGCGAAGATAGTGCTCGGCAGCCCCATAGAAATGGAGCGTTGGTCGAGCATGCGCACTAACACTCCATTCCTACGGGGGTCCCAGGAACGGCACAATAAGCCCTTCTCTGCATCGGTGGGGGTCGCCCACCGACCAGATATTTATCACCTATCCTGCAGATAGTTGAAAAATAATTATTATGGGAACACTCCTTTAAGCTTATTTCCTCTGCAGCACCACTGCTTGGGGAAACAAAGCACATTGCCAGGTACACATTGAATCCAATAGGTGCCCACTGTTGTCAATTCTTATGGTCCTCCATACCAGCTGAACGCAGCTCAGGCCTCTAGTGACTATAGAGAGGTTCCCAAACCCCCACCATCCCATAATGTAATAGGGGAAATAAAAGCAAGAGGTCTTCAAGGTCTTATTCATGCATGCCATGAATAAGGACACAGACGTGTCAGAAACGCGTAGGCATTTTTGAACAGGGCTTACTGCTATCCTTCACCTAACATTCATTCCTGTACTCTGCCACAGAACTACTCCATATAGTTCTATCATTTTTATCTTTGTTATACCAATAAAATTGGAACAGGAGTTCCTTTTTAACGCACACCCAGCGCTGGATCTTGGTTCTGTTTTTTCTTCCTGTTTACCGCTGGCCGCGCGGGAATCCGGGCGCTGTCTGCACTCAGACACAACTAAACGGTGAGCTGGAGGTCTACCTCCCCCCTCTTCCCCATTCATAAGTTCTTCCAGTAACTTAAGAGCCTATTACACGACCCGACAAGGGCCGTGTAAACGAGCACCGATCGATGAGACAGGTGGCTCATCGGCGCTCGTTTACACAGGAAGATATGCTGCCGACAACGATAATATTTTATGATGCCAAAATCAGCCGATGAACGAGCGTTTGCTGATCATTGCCCTGTTTACACAAGGCAATTATTGGGAACGACCGTTTTGCGACCGCTCGTTTGCCCAATAATTGGCCGGTGTAAAAGGGACTTACACTGCAGCGGTCCTAAATGTTATTTATGTAAGTTAACAAAACGTTTGCTGACGAATATTCATTCGTGTTTCTGTCCTTGTCCAACCCTCTTGGAATATAGGATTTTGCAGCTAATAAGTCGATAATGTGACCTCACATTCTGCTGAGCTACATTGAATCTGATTGGTCAGAGCTCTCACTGTAACTCCAGCCTTTAGACTCATGTAGACAGAAGCCGACCCTCTAGACCCATTCACTTTAAAGTGACAGGTACTGAAAAATGGCACTAAAAAAAAAAAAAAAAAAAGGAAAAAGATATCATGTAAATGCCACCCACAATGAACACATCAAACTAATACGATGACATCACAAAATTGGTGACAGATCCACTTTAATGTGTTAAAAGTGGCTTTTCCTATTAACTACTAACCTAACATGCACCCTGGACTCCACAGGTTGCACCACACATGCCACTGTCTCTCGACAACCTTAAGCAGGAAAACTATGCTGGGGGTTATACTTTTTTCAAGTATATAGTGATTACTACTGAAAATCAATGTGATAATTGTAAGAAACCAAAGGACCCATTAGATGGGAAAACCAACGTCACCCCATAATTTAACCCAACACATCTCAAAGTAATTTATATGAAATAACACTTATTAGACTTAGTGTAGTCATAACGTCTGTAATCTACAAACCTCATTACATTTTATAGTGTGTAGGTTACATAACTCAGCGATACAGTGTAGGTCAAGCAGAAAATGTCTTATTGCTCTGGTAGGTTTAACGTCATCACATTTTGAGTTTATTACACCAATGTAACCGGCATACTCCAGTAGTATAGATCTTTTCCAGCTGCTTTATTGTGTGACGTTCCGGTGATATATCAAACAATAAGGGGAGTATATATCCGGCTAGGTCTATAAAGTGCAGCAAACATGCTGTGCCGGCTGTGTCATTAGCGCAGGCAGCAGAGGTAGGACAAAAAAGGGGTTGTCCAGGACAGGAACAAAATGTCCTAACCACGATCAAACAGCTTCCCTACTAAAATATTTCTCTTTAGGGATCTTGTGACTATAAATGATTGCTGGCGGAATTTACTGAGCTGCATAATAAATGACGAGCGCTGCCCTGTATCTGTACAGCTCCTTGTATATGCAGAAGCCTAGAGGAGGAAAAAGCTTCCGAGACCCGGCTATAGAGCCATTCACACATCACAGGAGCATGTCAAGTGCAGGAAAATTAGTACCTGCCATATAAAATAGGCAAGTGGGCACTGTGCCATGTTCAAGCAAGATATCTATTACGGATTGTGGCAGGCAAAGGGTTAAACCTAGTGAGGAGAACTTACTACAAAGGCCATAACAGGACTGCATCTTTCTGGCCAATGATGTATGTAGGGAGTCATAAAAACAAAAACAAAAAATGACTCCCAATGAGCCAACTAAACCCAATTTTGGACTCATTTTGAAGGTGGTGACCAGAAGGTTGTTGATCGCTTACTATAGTCTTCAAGGTCCAGTCACTGTTCCCGGGGTCAGAGTCAAAATATAACTAGTGCTGGATCAGTGTAACAAAACAAAACAGGGAAAGTAATAAAGAAAAAATAAAAGTGCAAAGGGTAAAGCAGAGAAGATGCCCATAGCACCCATTTAGCTTCTAGCTCTCATTTTCAAAAGCCCTTTGCAAAATGAAAGAAGCGACCTCACTGGTTGCCATGTGTATCTGCTTCATTTTATTTTTTGGGTGGTTTCTCCTAAACAAAACCCTGCTCAGTTCATTTTTAGTTGCAATTTTCGTGTACTTTTTAAAAATATATATTTTTAAAAAACTATAAAATCAGAATTGCGAGGCAAACCCAGATAGAGATACCATCCCTTAGGCCTCATGTACACGAACGTATTTTTTCCCTCCCGTAAATACGGGTCCAGTGTCACACGTATTCGACCAGTATTTACGGACCCGTGCCCGTAAATACGGTTCAGGTGTCACCAGTATTCCACCCGTATTTACGGGCAAAATTGCACTGCACTAATCGGCAGCCCCTTCTCTCTATCAGTGCAGGATAGAGAGAAGGGGCAGCCCTTTCCGAGGTAAAAGTAAAAGAAATTGGCTGCAGCGGTCACATGGACTGCCGCGTCATCCAGGGATGTCGGGCCGGATGTCAAGAGAGGGACGCGTCACCAAGGCAACGGCCGGGAGGCCGGACTGGAGGAAGAAGCAGGAAGTTCTCGGTAAGTATGAACTTCTATTTTTTATACAGGTTGCTCTATATTGTGATCGGAATGCACTGTCCAGGGTGCTGAAGGAGTTACTGCCGATCAGTTAACTCTTTCAGCACCCTGGACAGTGACTATTTACAGACGTCGCCTAGCAACGCTGCCGTAATTACGGGTGTGCACACGTAGCCACCCGTCATTACGGGAGCTCCATAGACTTCTATGGGCTGCCCGTGCCGTTATTTATGGCCTGAAATAGGACATGTTCTTTCTTTTTCAACGGCACGGGCACCTTCTCGTAAGCATACAGGGAGGTACCCGTGGCCAATAGAAGTCTATGGGCCCGTTATTTCGGGTCGTAAATAACGGGAGTTTTTACGGTCGTGTGCATGAGGCCTAAATTTGATTTGTTGATCCCTTTACTCTATCATTCTTAGGGCTTGCCCACACATAGCGGAATTACTGCGTATTTTACGTCCGGAATTGTGGACGGAAAATACGCAGCAGAACACAGTAGCAGCAAAGGGGGGTGATATTTAACAAATCTCATCCACACACTGCGTAAAATTTCCGACCAGAAATTCACCTGCGGTGCGTGTTTTTCGTACCGCAGTAGGTCAGTTCCTGAATTGCTGCGTTTTTCAGGATATGTCACCAGCTCCCAGCATTAAATAAAAACGCAGCAACATCCGCACCATTTTCTGCAGTAAAACAAAAATGCAGGAAATGGTGCGGTTTGTCTGCTAGTTTTAACGGAAATGCTGCAGAAATTTTGTGCAGCAATTCCGTTCCGTGTGAACCTTATTGTAACTAGCCAACTCAAAGAGTGTATAAGGTCACCTTGGCCACCAGAGGATAAAAATAGATATGGTAGTGAAAGGGTTATCGTATATTGATCAGCTGCTGGTAAAATCCATTTCACTGTGTAAAACAACTGCTAAACATCCAAGACGCATCAGTAAATATAGCAACATGAAGGAATACTGCAAAGTCAACGTGAATTGCACAGCATGTACTATATATAATTGCCATCCAATACAGTGGCCGTGGTGCCAGTTTCTGAGAAGGTTACTTCCTGTGAATCTCTGCAATACGACCATGACATGCTGAACTATTCCTCTGTGTAAAAGTCTTAGAAGTTACTAGCGGCAAATGCTTCTGTCATTGTAGTTATTGTCCGATCTCTAGTATAAACGGATTTATAAAACAGCAATGTTACGGCTCCCTCACCACCTCCACTTCTTCTTAATCTGGTCCACAGGTACAGACATAAGGACTTTAAAGGCTATGCACACCTTTTAATGTAAGTTTTTTTTTTTTAAAATTGACTTTTATTAAGAAATATTTTTACTTTTTACAATACAGCTTCTATGTATCCTGTATCGTTCTCTGTCAGCTGATTCCGTCAGTTCAGCTGAACTGACAGCTCGGCTGAGAGGAGGAAAACAGGATCCACCTAATATCGATCACATCTAAGTTATGGACTTAGAGGATCCACCTAATATCGATCACCTCTGTGTCAGAGACACACAGTACCCGCTCTCGACCAAGCCGTCAGTTCAGCTGAATTGACGGTATCGGCTGAGAGTGAGCGATCCATCTATACATAAATGATACATAGAAGCTGAAGAATAAAAAAAAGTTAAAACATTTTTTAATAAAAGTCTATTCAAAAAGATTCAAAAAGTGCTTAAAGAGGCTCTGTCACCAGATTATAAGAATACTAACTCTTACATAATCTAATTGGCGGTGTAATGTAGATAACAGTGGTTTTTAAAAATAATAATTTTTGAGCAATTTATGAACAATTTTAGATTTATTCTAATTAGTTTCTTAAATGCCCAACTGGGCGTTTTTTAACTTCTGACCAAGTGGGCATTGTAAAGAGAAGTATATGACGCTGACCAATCAGCGTCATACACTTCTCTCCATTCATGTCCATTTGTATTGACAGCACAGCGTGATCTAGCGAGATCACGCTGTGCTGTGTGAGTAAGTCCCACAGAAACTTTACCGAAGTGTCGGGAGTGTGAATAGACATCGCGTCTTGGCTGGAGGTGATGTCTATTCACTCTCAAGACACTTCAGTAAAGTTAATGTGGGTGTATGTGACAGCACAGCGTGATCTCGCGAGATCACGCTGTGCTGTGAATACAAATGGACTTAATTGGAGAGAAGTGTAGAGAAGTGTATGACGCTGATTGGTCACTGATTGGTCAGCGTCATACACTTCTCTTTACAATGCCCATTAAGAAACTAATTTGAATAAATTTTAAATTGTTCATAACTAAATTTTAAATTGTTCATAACTTGCTCAAAAATGATAGTTTTTCAAAATAAAAATAAACTTATCTTGATTGCAATTCCGATTAGATTATGTAGCAGATCGTAATCTTATAATCTGGTGACAGAGCCTCTTAAATTAAAAAAATAAGAAAACACATTGAAAAGTCATACATAGCCCAGTTGCTGACTGCCTATAGACTATAAACGTCCTGCAGAGTTTCTCCCTCCATGCTCCTCCTGCAACATCAGAGCTCTATCTATAGGCAGCGGAGATCATGGAGATCACAGCTGTTTGGAATGTTTGACTTTGCCTGTGTTTTTAAGGCTGGATTCACACGCGCATGTTCGGTCCGTAAAGGACGGAACGTATTTCGGCCGCAAGTCCCGGACCGAACACACTGCAGGGAGCCGGACTCCTAGCATCATAGTTATGTACGACGCTAGGAGTCCCAACCTCTCCGTGGAACTACTTTCTCTTAGGCCTTATTCACACGAACGTATTTTACGTGTGTGAAAATAACGCGCGTCGCATGGACCTATGTTAGGCAATGGGGACATTCAGACTGTCCGTGATTTTCATGCAGCGTGTGTCCGCTGCGTAAAACTCATGACATGTCCTATACTTGGCCGTTTTTCGCGCAGCACGCATCCATTGAAGTCAATGGGTGCGTGAAAATCGCGCACGGCACATAGAAGCACTTCCGTGTGCCGCGCGTGATTCACACTTCATTTGTAAAATAAAAGCACATCCTGCTTTTATGTTTTTAAAAACAGAGTGTTGTAACGATGACATATGCACGAAAATCACGCAGGCACGCACCAAATACTGATGCCACACGGAACTGCTATGCGCGCAAAGCGCAGCGTTTTTTTGCGCGCGCAATACGCACACGCTCGTGTGAATAAGGCCTTACTGAAAACATGATTACAGTACGGGACAGCTGTCCCGCAGTGAGGCAGGGACTTCTAGCATCGTACATAACTATGATGGTAGGAGCCCGGCTCCCTGCAGTGTGTTCAGTCCGGGACTTGCGGCCGAAATACGTTCCGTCCTTTACGGACCGAACATGCTCGTGTGAATCCAGCCTTACAGGTAAAATAGTAGTTTAACCTGAAAAAGCCAGGCGATATAAACAATCATTACAAACTTGTGCCAATTTGTAGTAAAATCACTTGTTAGGTTAGTTTTCACCTGCATCGTGGAGAGTTACTAAAAAGGGGGAAAAAAAAAAAAAACATTTCCTCCTACATTTTAAAAAGTTAAATATCTCCATTATTGTATTACACAATATCGAAACCTTACATATTCTGAGAAAAACCGAGACCAAATACATGTATTACACGGTCACCTTATTGAATTCAATGGGGATGGGCCAGTAGCTGTGGCCCGCTGATAACAGCCGATCAGCTCAGCACCAGGGGAACTGCCAAACAAAAAAGACAGTAGTTCTAGAGATAAAGCCCTAAAAACACAGTTTTTAACCCCTTCCCTCTTTAGCCACTTTTGACCTTCCTGACCGAGCCTCATTTTTCAAATCTGACATGTGTCACTTTATGTGGTAATAACTCCGGAATGCTTTCACCTATCCAAGCGATTCTGAGATTGTTTTCTCGTGACACATTGGACTTTATGTTACTGGCAAAATTTGCTCGATATGTTCAGTATTTAATTGTGAAAAACACCAAAATTTAGCGAAAAATTGCAAAAATTAGCATTTTTCTCAATTTAAATGTATCTGCTTGTAAGACAGGCAGTTATACCACCCAAAATTGTTGCTAATTAACATCACCCATATGTCTACTTTAGATTGGCATCGTTTTTTGAACATCCTTTTATTTTTCTATGACCTCACAAGGCTTAGAACTTTAGCAGCAATTTCTCACATTTTCAAGAAAATTTCAAAAGGCCATTTTTACAGGGGCCAGTTCAGTTGTGAAGTGGCTTTGAGGGCCTTATATATTAGGAACCCCCAAAAAGTCACCCCATTTTAAAAACTTCACCCCTCAAAGTATTCAAAACAGCATTTAGAAAATGTCTTAACCCTTTACACATGTCACAGGAATTAAAGCAATGTAGAGGTGAATTTTACAAATTTCATATTTTTTTGCAGAAATAAATTTTTAGTACAATTTTTTTTATAACACAGAAGGTTTTACCAGAGAAATGCAACTCAATATTTGTTGCCCAGTTTCTGCAGTTTTAGGAAATATCCCACATGTCGCCGTAGTGTGCTACTGGACTGAAGCATCGGCCTCAGAAGCAAAGGAGCACCTGGTGGATTTTGGGGCCTTATTTTTGTTAGAATAAATTTTAGGCACCATGTCAGGTTTGAAGGGCTCTTGCGGTGCCAAAACAGTCAAAATCCCCCAAAAGTGACCCCATCTGGGAAACTACACACCTCAAGGAAATTATCTAGGGGTACAGTGAGCATTTTGACCGCACAGCTTTTTTACAGAAATTATTAGAAGTAGGCCGTGAAAATTAAAATCAACATTTCTTCAAAGAAAATGTAGGTTTAGCGATTTTTTTTCTCATTTTCACAAAGACTAAAGGAGAAAAAGCACCGTAAAATTTGTAAAGAAATTTCTCCCGAGTAAAACAATACCCCACATGTGGTAATAACCGGTTGTTTGGAGACACGGCGATGGCTGAGAAGGGAAAGAGCGCTATTTGGCTTTTGGAGCTCAAGTTTAGCAGGAATGGTTTGCGGAGGCCATGTCACATTTACAAAGCCCCTGAGGGGACAAAACAGTGGAAACCCCCCACAGGTGACCCCATTTTGGAAACTACGCCCATTGAGGAAATTATCTAGGGGTATAGTGAGCGTTTTGACCCAACAGGTTTTTTGCATAAATTATTGGAATTAGGCCCTGAAAATGACAATCTAAATTTCTTCAAAGAAAATGTAGGTTTAGCTAATTTTTTCTCATTTCCACAAGGACTGAAGGAGAAAAAGCACCGTAAAATTTGTAAAACAATCTCTCCCGAGTAAAACAATGCCCCACATGTGGTAATAAACCGTTGTTTGGAGACACGGCAGGGCTGAGAAGGGAAAGAGCGCTATTTGGCTTTTGGAGATCACATTGAGCAGGAATGGTTTGCGGCGGCCATGTCACATTTGCAAAGCCCCTGAGGGGAAAAAACAATGAAAACGCCAAAAAAGTGACACCATTTAGGAAACTACACCTCTTGAGGAATTCATCTAGGGGCGTAGTGAGCATTTTGACCCCACAGATGTTTCATAGAATTTATTAGAATTGGGCAGTGAAAATAAAAACAATCCTTTTTCTTCAATAAGACGTAGCTTTAGCGCAAATTTTTTCATTTTCGCAACAAATAAAGGAAAAAAAGAACCCAACATTTGTAAAGCAATTTCTACTGAGTACGGCAATACCCCATATGTGGTCATAAACTGCTGTTTGGGCACACGGCAGGGCTCAGAAGGGAAGGACCGCCATTTGGAGTGCAGATGTTTCTGGATTGGTTTCTGGGCGCCTGTGGGCCCAAAACAGTGGAAACCCCCCAGAAGTGACCCCATTTTGGAAACTACACCCCTCAATGCATTTACCTACGGGTGTAGTGAGCATGTTAACCCTGCAGGTGTTTTGTAGAAATTAGTGTGAACTCGATGTTGCAGAGTGAAAATGGGATTTTTTCCACAGATATGTGGACAATATGTGGTGCCCGGCTTGTGCCACCATAACGAGACAGCTCTCTAATTATTATGCTGGGTTTCCTGGTTTTAGAAACACCCTACATGTGGCCCTAATCTCTTGCCTGGACAGTCGACCAGGCTCAGGAGTGAAAGCGTACCATGTAAAATTGAGGCCTAATTTGGCGATTTACAAAGTATTGGTTCACAACTGCAGAGGCTCAGATGTGAAATAATAAAAATAAACCCCTGGGAAGTGACCCCCACTATGGAAACTGCACCCCTCAAGGCATTTATTAAGGGGTGTAGTGAGCATTTTCACCCCACAGATCTTTTCCATAAATGAATGCGCTGTGGATGGTGCAAATTAAAAATTTATATTTTTCCCTAGATATGCCATTCAGTGGCAAATATGTTGTGCCCAGCTTATGCCACTGGAGACACACACCCCAAAAATTGCTAAAAGGGTTCTCCCGGGTATGACGATGCCATATATGTGGAAGGAAACTGCTGTTTGGGCACGCTGTAGGGTTCAGATGGGAGGAAATGCCATTTGGCTTTTGGAGCGTGGATTTTGCTTGGTAGTAGTTTTGTTTGGAGTCTTACTGGTGTTTCCGTTTACAATGTAGGGCATATGTAAGCCGGGCAGAGTATATAAGGGGCATAGTCAGGTGGTATAATAACGGGGTAAAAAAAAACAATAAAATAATCCATAGATGTGTGTTACGCTGTGAAGCAATCCTTTCCGCACAGGCCGGTGTCGCACTGATAAATGGTGTCATTTCTTATCCCCCTTTTGGTCCACACTCCGCACCTTTGTAGTTTGGGGAATTTTGCTGGGAAAGTGTTGTCCTGGTATAATACGGGCACCGTCGCTTCCAGCGGATATGTTTGGGCCCTCCCCTTCCTGGTTCCCAAATTTTAGGTCCTTGAAAAATCGCCTCTTCAAACAGAAGAAATGTTCCCCTCGGGCACAACTGCATATTTTTTTATTTCCTGACTTATTGGAGCCATAACTAATTTTATTTTTTCATAGACGTAGCGGTATGAGGGCTGGTTTGTTGCGGGACGAGCTGTAGTTATTATTGGTACCATTTTGAGGTACATGTGACTTTTTGATCACCTTTTATCCTATTTTTTGGGATGCCAGGTAAACAAAAAAACGCAATTCTGGCACAGCTTTTTTCGGTTTTTTTTTATACAGCGTTCACCATGCGTTATAAATTACATGTTAACTTTATTCTGCGGGACGGTACGATTCCGGCGATACCTAATTTATAGAACTTTTTCATGTTTTACAACTTTTTGCACAATAAAATTACTTTTGTAAAAAGAATGTATTTTTTCTGTCGTCAAGTTGTGAGAACCATAACTTTTTAATTTTTTTGTCGACGGAGGTGTATGAGGGCTTGTTTTTTGCGGGACGAGCTATAGTTTTTATAGGTACCATTTTTGGATACGTGCGACTTTTTGATCACTTTTTATTCTAATATTTGTAGGGCAAAGTGACCAAAAAACAGAAACTCTGGTAACGTTTTTTACGGTTTTTTTTACGCTGTTCACCGCGTGCAATAAATAATATAATATTTTGATACCTCCGGTCGTTACGGTCGTGGCGATACCAAATACATATGGTTTATTATTATTTTTCAATAATAAAGGACTTGATAAGAGTAAAAGGGGGATTGTGTTTTATTTGATTACTTGAAACTTTTACTGTTTTCAAACTTTTATTTTGTGCACTTTTTTTTACACTTTTTTATACTTTTTTTACACTTTTTCTCAAGTCCCACTAGGGGACTTGAAGTTCCAACGGTCAGATTTTTTTTTTTCTAATACATTGCACTACCTATGTAGTGCAATGTATTAGATCTGTCAGTCATTCACTGACAGCAAGCCGATTAGGCTTCGCCTCCCGGCGGGGCCTAAATCGGCTTCCGTAATGGCAGAGCAGGAGACCATTGTGTCTCCTGTTGCCATAACAGCAGTCGCCAGTCCCGATTGCCTGTCAGGGCTGGCGATCTGCTAGTAACCGCTACGATGCAGCAATCGCTTTCGATTGCTGCATCGAAGGGGTTAATGGCAGGGATCGGAGCTAGCTCCGGTTCCTGCCGTTACAGGTGGATGTCAGCTGTACAGTACAGCTGACTTCCACCGCTGATGACGCCGGATCAGCTCCTGACCCGGCGCCATCTTGCCGGCAGCTACGGAAGCCGATCAGGCTCCGCCGCCGGGCGGATCTTGACCGGCTTCGGTGCTAGGCAGACCGGGAGGCCAGTATTAGGCCTCCGGTTGCCATTGCAGCCACCGGAACCCCGGCAATTTCATTACTGGGGTTCCGATGTGCTGCAAACACCTTAAGTGCAGCGATCGCGTTTGAGCGCTGCACTTAAGGGGTTAATGGCGGGGATCGAAGCTAATTTCGGTCCCCGCCGTTACAGCCGGATGTCAGCTGTAAGATACAGCTGAGATCCGGTGATGATGGCACCGGCTCAGCTTCTGAGCCGGTCCCAAACATTTGGCGTACATGTACGGCAAGATGCGGGAAGTCAGTACTTTCCATGACGTACATGTACGGCAAATGTCGGGAAGGGGTTAAATTGCAAAATGTGAATGCGATTTTTTTAAATGCAGTGGAAAAAACACCAAACCAGCACTTCCATTCTAGCACCCGGCAGGGAGGAAAACACATCTCCCGAGCGCTCACGATAAACAGGGTAAGGGTAGGACTTCAACAGCATATCAACTAGATACACCATAAACTGTGATCAGCGTAGGTCCAGCTGTGTGTTCTCTGCTGTCCCTATATAAAGATCACTGATAACAGTCATAATAGTAAAAGCCCATTTGATGACCGTTATCAGTGATCTGTATACAGACATGCAGAGAAGTAGCAGATCATGTATTTTCTGCATCCAAGTCCCCTCTGCACAGGGAATCCCAGTGACATCATTGGGTTCCCTAGAAACCGTTTGAATGCAACAACCAGCTTCTTCACTCAGTTCCCCGTCACGGACAGCCTGATCCTGCCGAAAGCACTGCATTTGGGAAGAGGAGTACACATAGTTTTTTTTTTTTTGCATGCAAATCTGCACCCAAATCTGCACCCAAATCTGCATGATTTGGTAAGGATTTGGGCTCCATCTGGATTTGCAGCGACGGTACTGCTAACACATACTACAGTTAGATTACACCCGGGTGCACTGTTGTGCAGGAGACAAGGGTTAGTAAAGGTTGTACTAGGCTGTCCTCTTCTCCTAGCACAAGACTTCAGGTAGGTTCACATCGCATTCATTTCCTTCAATCTCTTTGATAGAACATAGCGAGGTATCCCACTGTATAGGCGTACAGTGGGATATGTCGACCATATTCTCCAGGCAGAGAACTACTTGAAGAGGAAAAAGAAAGAAAAAAATCCAGCGCTGTGTTTAATTAAAAAGGAGAACTTTTCCCAAGTTTATTGTAGAAAATAGTTAAAAATTGCATGGAGACGCAGTCTCAAGGTATATATGTTAGCGGGCTAGATGGCCTTGGCCTACGCGTTTCGAGCAAGCGTGTTGCTCTTAATCATGGCAAAAAGAATATGAGTGCCCCCAATGCTGTGTCTACTTAATATACAAAGCGATCTGCCGTTCAAGAGTCAGCATAGGTTGAAATTGATTGATACTTAATTCCGCAGGTGGAAACTTTAACCCGTGTGTTGAATATGGGAGGAGTGCCTTTTCGTTACTTTGTGTAACACGATGAATTGGCTCTGAGTATCACTTGTTAAATTTGTACAAAACTAAAGCACTGTTATACTGCTTTTATTTATCGGATCGTACTTGTCAAACCTTGGATCTTTTGTTACTAAAAAAAATTATACGAGTCAAAAGTTACGGATTGAAATAGTCAGCGGACAGAAAATGTAGACTGAGCATAAAGGGGGCAAACATAAATTAAACATTCCAAATATACAACTAACAAATTAAGGATAAAAACAAATACAGATGTGAAAAGACATTTACAGATCGTAATCTGATAATCTAGTTCCTATTGTATCTGAAGCACACAGAGGTATAAACAAATACAACAAAGAATCTGCATGGATATGATATATAAACAGAACATTATGATGGCAAATGTCATTAAATTGAAATAAAAATAATAAGGGAAGAAAGAAATTTCCCTACCACTATGACCAATTAGACTTAAAGTTTGGGAATTCAACATGTATGCGTGTGTGTAAAGTATAGGAATCCTATTCCTCTCATGGGTATATGTGTATTGTATTTAAGAAATCAAACATACATGGTTTCGTATAAATGAAAATATCATATTAATGTATTTTATTCCATATATTTGTAGACTGTAAGTCGTGAAAGTATGTTCTTAGTATCTTACTGGAACATGGTTTGAATGTAGGTATATATAATTCACAGAGTTCCTCATATTTTCGTTATTGTTATTTTTTAAGAATTTATATTTGGTATGAAAACTGAACTAGTGTTCGAATACCTAGGGATATAACCTGCCACACTGGTCCGTGCACGAACTCCCATCGCCTCCGCAAGCCTTCTACATATATGACAGAGCACAAGCTGGACAGTAAGCTTGCATCATCAAAGCTACTTGAGGACACAGCCCCGCCTTAACCAACACGAGAAGCGGTCCGACAAACGCCCCATATGAACGGTGAGTACAGTTCCACTCTACATTTTTATATCATTTTCGATTTTATAAAATTATAATGAAACTAGATATTATAGGTATTTTCGAAAATATAGAGCGTATATATACAAAAATTCTTCAAGTACAAGGTTCGCAATATCAGGATAAATATATGTTCTAGATGTATATAGGCGGATACCTCAAATCCTCCGGTTATATTGAACAGTTATTACTGGAATGTTCTGAAAAATATACGAGATAACCGATAAATTCGTTATGTCCCATAATCCTGGGATTATTCCCCTAATTTTCTGGGAATTAATTTATTTATCTTTTTAAACAATAATTCAAAGTTCTTAAATCTGTATCCTCATCCTAACTGCCAAAATTGTATGCATGTGGTGAGTGTGATCTATACAAATTTGTGACCATTTCTAATGTACTCGATATCCAAACAAAATTGTGTGGAATCTCGATTGATATATCTTATGTAACTAATGGTTGTTGTCTAATTGGTCAGGTATAAATCTCTGTGATATTATTTGTCTTGATATCTAAAACCCCAAGAATTTAGAGACATTTCGGGGACTCTTGGAATTGTATATACTTTATTGATAAGGTGACATGTTTGAAACTATGTAGAGTTTATTGACCAAGTGACATGTTTAATAATGAAACATGAGCTCTTTTTTAAGATTCAAGCCTACAGGGAAACGTGTCTGTAAATTGTATATCCAGAAAGCCTCCCTGGTCAGAAGAAGATGTTTGAGGTCCCCTCCCCTTGTTGTACCCCTGATTTTCTCTATTGCATATGTACTGAAAGAGTCTATATTTCTATTGTGACAAGATATAAAATGTCTGGCAGCGTTAGATATGTTGGTTATATTGGGATTTCTTATATAACCTAGATGTTCTAGTATGCGTATTTTGAATTTCCTTGTTGTACATCCCACGTATTTTAATTTGCATATGGTGCATTCAATGATATAAACCACGTTCGTACTGTTGCAGTTGATATATGATTTAACTTGAAACTTAGTATCCTCTTTGGAATTAGAAAAATGTTTAATGGTTTTAGATATATTGCATGTTTTGCAAGGGTGTGTACTCCATGCCTTACCCAAGACACACAAGGGTGTTAATCCCCCTCCTATGAGACCCATAGTCTCAGGTATAGGTTCTCTTACTGAGAAAACATCCGAATGGCTGGATTCCTTCTTACAGCCATTTGTATCTAGGGTACCGGGTCATTTAAGGGACACTAAGGATGTTCTATCCATCTTCCACAGTAAAGTCTGGAAACATAACCACACATGGCTAACATGTGATGTGGTGTCTTTATATACCAGCATCCCCCATCCAGTTGCCATTACAGCTCTTACTCATCACCTTCACAAATATAGTTCGTTTGACGAAACACTACAAAACTTTTTGATAGAAACAACTTATTTCCTAATGACACACAATTATTTCAACTTTGCAGGTACCTTTTACTTACAACAACGAGGGGTGTCTATGGGAGCTAAATTTTCTCCATCTCTGGCAAACTTAGTCATGGCATGGTGGGAAGAGTCCTATCTCTTTTCCCCCCATCAATATGCATGCGGACAAAATCCACTGGTATGGCAGATACATCGATGACCTTCTGTTAATTTGGGAGGGAGATGTATCTGCCATTCCTAAATTTCTGGAATTCTTAAATGATAACGATCTCAATTTAAGATTCACCCACTTGTTCAATCAAAATACCATCAATTTTCTTGATATAAAATTTATATCTACTGTAGGCTCCCACATCGATTCAGAAATCTTCCATAAACCCATCTCAGGGAATACCATCCTGCATGCAGCTAGTTGCCATCCAAAACATACCATCACGGCAATACCAGTAGGTGAATTAACACGTGCAAAAAGGAATTGTAGCACAGAGATGGGTTATGCTAGAGAGGAATCTGAGACGTGTCACAAATTACAAGCCAGAGGTTACAAATACTGGATATTAGATAGAGCCAAAAAAATAGTGGGCACCAAGACAAGAGATTCCCTGTTGGAGACTGACAAAAAGACGGAAGTTACCAAGTTGGTCGGAATAAATTCTAACATGCCGACTCTGGTACTGGAATATAGCAACCAATTCAATTTAATCAAAAAAACAGTGTTAAAATATATTCCTCTCCTGTTTGAAGATTCCAAATTAGAACAAGTTCTGCAAAATGGGTGTAGAGTGGTATCCCGCAGGGCAACCACCCTAGGTAACAAACTGTCCCCGTCACTTCTGACATGTAGTGACACTAAACCCACTTGGTTAACACACAAGGGCTTTTTTTAAATGTGGAACACACCCTTGCAAAACATGCAATATATCTAAAACCATTAAACATTTTTCTAATTCCAAAGAGGATACTAAGTTTCAAGTTAAATCATAGATCAACTGCAACAGTACGAACGTGGTTTATATTATTGAATGCACCATATGCAAATTAAAATACGTGGGATGTACAACAAGGAAATTCAAAATACGCATACTAGAACATCTAGATTATATAAGAAATCCCAATATAACCAACATATCTAACGCTGCCAGACATTTTATATCTTGTCACAATAGAAATATAGACTCTTTCAGTACATATGCAATAGAGAAAATCAGGGGTACAACAAGGGGAGGGGACCTCAAACATCTTCTTCTGACCAGGGAGGCTTTCTGGATATACAATTTACAGACACGTTTCCCTGTAGGCTTGAATCTTAAAAAAGAGCTCATGTTTCATTATTAAACATGTCACTTGGTCAATAAACTCTACATAGTTTCAAACATGTCACCTTATCAATAAAGTATATACAATTCCAAGAGTCCCCGAAATGTCTCTAAATTCTTGGGGTTTTAGATATCAAGACAAATAATATCACAGAGATTTATACCTGACCAATTAGACAACAACCATTAGTTACATAAGATATATCAATCGATATTCCACACAATTTTGTTTGGATATCGAGTACATTAGAAATGGTCACAAATTTGTATAGATCACACTCACCACATGCATACAATTTTGGCAGTTAGGATGAGGATACAGATTTAAGAACTTTGAATTATTGTTTAAAAAGATAAATAAATTAATTCCCAGAAAATTAGGGGAATAATCCCAGGATTATGGGACATAACGAATTTATCGGTTATCTCGTATATTTTTCAGAACATTCCAGTAATAACTGTTCAATATAACCGGAGGATTTGAGGTATCCGCCTATATACATCTAGAACATATATGTATCCTGATATTGCGAACCTTGTACTTGAAGAATTTTTGTATATATACGCTCTATATTTTCGAAAATACCTATAATATCTAGTTTCATTATAATTTTATAAAATCGAAAATGATCTAAAAATGTAGAGTGGAACTGTACTCACCGTTCATATGGGGCGTTTGTCGGACCGCTTCTCGTGTTGGTTAAGGCGGGGCTGTGTCCTCAAGTAGCTTTGATGATGCAAGCTTACTGTCCAGCTTGTGCTCTGTCATATATGTAGAAGGCTTGCGGAGGCGATGGGAGTTCGTGCACGGACCAGTGTGGCAGGTTATATCCCTAGGTATTCGAACACTAGTTCAGTTTTCATACCAAATATAAATTCTTAAAAAATAACAAAAACGAAAATATGAGGAACTCTGTGAATTATATATACCTACATTCAAACCATGTTCCAGTAAGATACTAAGAACATACTTTCACGACTTAGTCTACAAATATATGGAATAAAATACATTAATATGATATTTTCATTTATACGAAACCATGTATGTTTGATTTCTTAAATACAATACACATATACCCATGAGAGGAATAGGATTCCTATACTTTACACACACGCATACATGTTGAATTCCCAAACTTTAAGTCTAATTGGTCATAGTGGTAGGGAAATTTCTTTCTTCCCTTATTATTTTTATTTCAATTTAATGACATTTGCCATCATAATGTTCTGTTTATATATCATATCCATGCAGATTCTTTGTTGTATTTGTTTATACCTCTGTGTGCTTCAGATACAATAGGAACTAGATTATCAGATTACGATCTGTAAATGTCTTTTCACATCTGTATTTGTTTTTATCCTTAATTTGTTAGTTGTATATTTGGAATGTTTAATTTATGTTTGCCCCCTTTATGCTCAGTCTACATTTTCTGTCCGCTGACTATTTCAATCCGTAACTTTGACTCGTATAATTTTTTTTAGTAACAAAAGATCCAAGGTTTGACAAGTACGATCCGATAAATAAAAGCAGTATAAGGGTATGTGCACACACACTAATTACGTCCGTAATTGACGGACGTATTTCGGCCGCAAGTCCCGGACCGAACACAGTGCAGGGAGCCGGGCTCCTAGCATCATACTTATGTACGATTCTAGGAGTCCCTGCCTCGCTGCAAGACAACTGTCCTGTACTGTAATCATGTTTTCAGTATGGGAAAGTTGTCCTGCAGCGAGGCAGGGACTCCTAGCATCGTACATAACTATGATGCTAGGAGCCCGGCTCCCTGCACTGTGTTCGGTCCGGGACTTGCGGCCGAAATACGTCCGTCGATTACGGACGTAATTAGTGTGTGTGCACATACCCTTACAGTGCTTTAGTTTTGTACAAATTTAACAAGTGATACTCAGAGCCAATTCATCGTGTTACACAAAGTAACGAAAAGGCACTCCTCCCATATTCAACACACGGGTTAAAGTTTCCACCTGCGGAATTAAGTATCAATCAATTTCAACCTATGCTGACTCTTGAACGGCAGATCGCTTTGTATATTAAGTAGACACAGCATTGGGGGCACTCATATTCTTTTTGCCATGATTAAGAGCAACACGCTTGCTCGAAACGCGTAGGCCAAGGCCATCTAGCCCGCTAACATATATACCTTGAGACTGCGTCTCCATGCAATTTTTAACTATTTTCTACAATAAACTTGGGAAAAGTTCTCCTTTTTAATCAAACACAGCGCTGGATTTTTTCTTTCTTTTTCCTGATTTACCGACCGCTGGCCGTAGCGGGGATCCGTGCGAGGTGTCCGGAGACGCAACCACTGGTGAGCTGGAGGTATCCTCCTTTCCTTACTACAACTACTTGAAGAGCTGTGCCCAGGGAAGCCCCTGACGTCACTGTCCATATATGTACAGTGATGTTAGCAGCTTTAAAATCTCGGAGTTCCCGGTCAAAGTGTTGCCGAGGCTCTGGCCGGGGATTCCTCTCCTGGAGGAGTTCCTGACGTCACTTTCTATATATACACCTTTGTCAGACGCCATAGTGTCATCCGTCACAATGGCTTCCCATGTTAATTACCGCACAATATCCTTAAAGAGGCTCTGTCACCACATTATAAGTGCCCTATATTACACATACACACACATTAACGTTACTGAAGTGTCTTGAGAGTGAATAGACATCACCTCCAGCCAGGACGGGATGTCTATTCACAATCATGAAACAGCGTGACAATCATGACACTTCGGTAACGTTTGTGTGGGACAGAAAGCGTAATCTTGCGAGATCACGCTGTAAGCTGTCATTTACAGCATGATCACGCTTGCTGTCTTTAACTCCCACCCAAACGTTACCGAAGTGTCGGGATTGTGAGTAGACATCCCGTCCTGGCTGGAAGCGACGTCTATTCACTCTCAAGACACTTCAGTAACGTTAATGTGTGAGTAAGTGACAGCAGAGCGTGATCTAGCAAGATCACTATGTGCTGAGTACATGGATGGAGAGAAGTGTATGACGCTGATTGGTCAGCGTCATACACTTCTCTCCACAACGCCCACTTGGTCAAAAGCTAAAAAACGCCCAGTTGGGCATTAAGAAAGTAATTAGCATAAAGCTAAAATAGGTCATAACTCTGTCAAGATTGATTGTTTTTCTAAATGAAAAACACTGTTGTAATCTACATAATAGCGCCGATCACATTATGTAGAAGATAGGCCACTTATAATGTGGTGACAGAGCCTCTTAAAAAAAAAAAGAAGTGTATAGCAAAACATACAAGCCCGACGGTGGTCAAAAGGACACTCTTGATCGCCGTCTGGCTAATGGAGCCCTATAGACACGTTCAGCATGTACAGTAGGAGTTTTTCTAAAAATAAAACGTGAATCAGACCTCCCTGTACAAGACCCTCCTCCATTGGACACAGCAGACACCGGATAAGTATCTGTGGCCCCCACTCTGGCGGGCTTTGCCCTGCCATGTGTTACAAGGTTGGCCATTTATCTGAATGGGCACCATGAATACTACAAATGTAAGACTGTATGAAACTACCCCTGGTAATATCAAGTATTGCCAGACACAGGTGGCCGTAAGATGATCGCCGGACTGCCTTAGGGCATGTTCACATCACCATTGGCTTTCCGTTCCGGGGTTCCGTCTGAGGTTTCGGTCAGGTGAACCCCGCAACGGAAAGTGAAATCACAGCTTCCGTTTCAGTCACCATTGATATCAATGGTGACGGAAACATCGCTAATGGTTTCCGTTCGTCACCATTCCGGCATTCCATAGCCTGCGCTATCGATTCCGTAAAAAAAAACGGAAACCTGACGGAATCGTGACGAACGGAAACCATTAGCGATGTTTCCGTCACCATTGATATCAATGGTGACTGAAACGGAAGCTGTGATTTCACTTTCCGTTGCGGGGTTCACCCGACCGAAACCTCAGACGGAACCCCGGAACGGAAAGAGAACGGTGATGTGAACATGCCCTTATAGACATCCCCTCCCTACGCATATTCTTTCAGAATTGGAGTAAGATATATGACATATTATATAGTACCAAAAATATTCAATAGAAACAGCATTGATGTAATAAAGTGGTGGGTGCAAAGCAGCTAGAGCTCAAAATACCATGAGAAAAAAGGCCGCAGCACTCCAGCGAGGTTTAGTAGAAGATATGTAGGGTTTTTTTTGCCCACGTTTAAAGCCAAGCAACGTTTTAGTTTCACCACGGAATGGACACGTCGCTTGGCTTTAAACGTGGGCAAAAAAAAAGGACAGATTTTTTTTACTGGACCTTGCTGGAGTGCTGCAAGCTTTTTACTCATATGACAAATTATATAGATATGCCAGAAATGTGGGAAATATACCATTTCAGCTGCCATGGAGTTGTCACCCAGCTTTCCACAACACCTGAATGGCATAATGATGGAATAACAAAGCTCATCACTTTATAACAAGATTTACCATGCAGAGCTCTAGAAAAGCTGAGTGATAACCCTTGTGGTAGAATTACTGGTTGTCAACCATTATTTCCCATCACTGACGGAGGATTATAGGTGCAAATTCTCCCTAAACAGATATATCATTTTTCAGGTACAAAGTTACACATAATCCAGCTGTAGGTCTATACACAACCACATATACAGTAACGCTGAGGACTGGATGACATTTAAAGGGGCCCCTCCATATGTCAGGTCTGTGCGACTAGACGCCGCGGCCCCTGCAGCCCGTGCCATTCACCTGTCCAGGATCTGCTGCAGGGATACACTGTTCGGTTCCGACATGACGTCCTCCGCTCTTCTCAGCTCCTTTCTCCCCAGTGACGGACGGTCCGGCCCTCAACAGTCCATTCACAGTTCCCCTGTGTGATAAAGCGATTCCGCCACTCCTCCTCCGCCCAGTATAACGGAGGCCGGTCCTTGTTGTCGTGAGGTCACCAGAGTCGTCGCTCCTGTACCGTCATGTGATCCGCCGTCCCTGCGTACTACGTCATACGCTAGCGACGTGAGCCGGAAGTCAGGGGACCAAGTGGGAGGCGTTGCTTAGGCAACAGCTGGAGGGGTCCTAGCATCTTTAGATGTGGTGGACTAACGTGATCTGCATCCTGTGGATCTCCAGATGGGAGTTGAAGTTTCACAACAAGTGGAGAGACATAACTTGCACATCACTGATATACTGAGAACTTTATCTCGATGGCTGTTTGCCCTTTATATACATAAGTGATCTGCAACCTGTTGTACTCCAGCTGTTGTGAAACTACAATTCCCAGCATGCCATGACTGTGGCTGCTGTTGTAATTTCACAACAGCTGGAGAGCCACAGGTTGCCGACCACTGATCTATACAAAGGGACTTAGTAATGCAAGTGATGCTCCATATAAAGGGGTACAATAGAGATATATACGAAATATATCCCTGCACCATTGTGTAATAAAATTCATTTCTACATACTGCTGCGTCTTTGGTGCAGTGTATAAATTTACACATTGATGTCCACGGCATTCACATTCAAATTAGTAATTAAGAGAATTGTATAAAAGTACATTTTTCCTTTAAATAGTAAATCCATAATATATTTTAAAGGCTCTTTTACACCGGCCAATTTGCTGGGAAAACGAGTGTTCACAGACGCTCGGTTTATCGTTTTAAATGCCAAAAATATCGTTGTCGGCAGCACATCTCCCTGTATAAACGGAGATTTACTCCTGACATGATAATAATGTATGGGGACGAGCGATCGTAGTAACAAGGTCTCGTCCCCATACTAGCTCTTTGTGAAAACAGAAAACGAGCGCCGATCAACGAGCTGTCTCGCTGATCGCGCTTGTTTACATGGCCCACGTCGGGCTGTGTAAAAGTACCTTTAAGCTATTCGGCTAAAAGCACCCATCAAAGAATGTATTCAAGATGGAAGCCTAAAGGCCCTTTTACACCGGCCAATAATCAGCCGGTGCAGCGAGCGCCGATCAGCAAGACATCGTTAATTATCGCTCGTTTGCTCCTGTCACACGGAGCTGTGGATGGGGACGAGCAGTCGTCACTCTGATCGTTCCTCCCCGTACGTTATTATCATGTCGGCAGCGCTTCTCCCTGTTTACACATGTTGCTGCCGACAACGATAATATTTCACTTTTTTAAAACTATACAATCAGCAGATGATTGAGTGTTTGCTCGTTCATCTTCTGATCGTTCCCCTGTTTACACAGGGCAATTATTGGCAACGAGCGTTCGATGAACGTTCGTCTGCCCGATAATCGCCAGTGAAAAACCCCCTTAAGACCTCATTCATACAACTATACCCATTATCCCTGTGATGTGTATCTTGAATAGGATAGTAATGCAGTCTTAGGGTATGTTCACACGCAGTGGTTTCAGACGTAATTTGGGCCGTTTATGCCTCGAATTACGCCTGGAAAAAACGGCACCATTATGCCTACAAACATCTGCCCATTGCTTGCAATGGGATTTACGGTGTTCTGTTCCCACGAGGCTTAATTTTACACGTCGCTGTCAAAATACGGCGCGTAAAAAGACGCCCGCGAAAAAGAAGTGCAGGACACTTCTTGGGACGTTTTTGGAGCCGTTTTTCATTGACTCCATTGAAAAACAGCTCCAATAACAGCTGTAAAATATGCCGCTAAAAACGCGAGTTGTTCCAAAAACATCTGAAAATCAGGCGCTGTTTTCGATTGAAAACATCTCCGTATTTTCAGACGTTTTTTGCTAAGCGTGTGAACATACCCTGAGGGCGAGTCCACATAAAAGACAAATCACAGCTTGCTCCATCAGATGCTGTATATCAGACAACAATCCCCTCTTGTAGCACTGTTTGGATAGATGCACACGTATCATAAACACTGCGGAATTTCCATCCCGATTTTCCTTGCAGAAATTCTGCAACGTGTATAATAAAAGTGGATCAGATTTGAACGAATCGCATCCACATGCTACAGAAAAAAAACACAAAAGACGTGCAGAATTTGACTTGTTTTATGTATTTTCAATCCGCAGTATGTCAATTTATAATGCGAAAACGCTGTAGAGTTTCTGCACAGAAAATTCTGACTGAAACTCTACAGTGTTTAGTCTACGTGTGAACTAGCCTTTTAGTGTGTCTAGATGGGGTGGATATGGTGCAATATACATACATACATACATACAGTGGAGGAAATAAGTATTTGATCCCTTGCTGATTTTGTAAGTTTGCCCACTGTCAAAGTCATGAACAGTCTAGAATTTTTAGGCTAGGTTAATTTTACCAGTGAGAGATAGATTATATAAAAAAAAAAAAAAAGAAAATCACATAGTCAAAATTATATATATTTATTTGCATTGTGCACAGAGAAATAAGTATTTGATCCCCTACCAACCATTAAGAGTTCAGCCTCCTCCAGACCAGTTACACGCTCGAAATCAACTTGGTGCCTGCATTAAAGACAGCTGTCTTACATGGTCACCTGTATAAAAGACTCCTGTCCACAGACTCAATTCATCAGTCTGACTCTAACCTCTACAACATGGGCAAGACCAAAGAGCTTTCTAAGGATGTCAGGGACAAGATCATAGACCTGCACAAGGCTGGAATGGGTACAAAACCATAAGTAAGACGCTGGGTGAGAAGGAGACAACTGTTGGTGCAATAGTAAGAAAATGGAAGACATATAAAATGACTGTCAATCGACATCGATCTGGGGCTCCATGCAAAATCTCACCTCGTGGGGTATCATTGATCCTGAGGAAGGTGAGAGCTCAGCCGAAAACTACACGGGGGGAACTTGTTAATGATCTCAAGGCAGCTGGGACCACAGTCACCAAGAAAACCATTGGTAACACATTACGCCGTAATGGATTAAAATCCTGCAGTGCCCGCAAGGTCCCCCTGCTCACGAAGGCACATGTACAGGCCCATCTGAAGTTTGCAAATGAACATCTGGATGATTCTGAGAGTGATTGGGAGAAGGTGCTGTGGTCAGATGAGACTAAAATTGAGCTCTTTGGCATTAACTCAACTCGCCGTGTTTGGAGGAAGAGAAATGCTGCCTATGACCCAAAGAACACCGTCCCCACAGTCAAGCATGGAGGTGGAAACATTATGTTTTGGGGGTGTTTCTCTGCTAAGGGCACAGGACTACTTCACCGCATCAATGGGAGAATGGATGGAGCCATGTACCATCAAATCCTGAGTTACAACCTCCTTCCCTCCACCAGGACATTAAAAATGGCTCATGGCTGGGTCTTCCAGCACGACAATGACCCGAAACATACAGCCAAGGCAACAAAGGAGTGGCTCAAAAAGAAGCACATTAAGGTCATGGAGTGGCCTAGCCAGTCTCCAGACCTTAATCCCATCGAAAACTTATGGAGGGAGCTGAAGATCCGAGTTGCCAAGCGACAGCCTCGAAATCTTAATGATTTACAGATGATCTGCAAAGAGGAGTGGGCCAAAATTCCATCTAACATGTGTGCAAACCTCATCATTAACTTCAAAAAACGTCTGACTGCTGTGCTTGCCAACAAGGGTTTTGCCACCAAGTATTAAGTCTTGTTTGCCAAAGGGATCAAATACTTATTTCTCTGTGCACAATGCAAATAAATATATATAATTTTGACTATGTGATTTTTTTTATTTTTTTTTATATAATCTATCTCTCACTGGTAAAATTAACCTAGCCTAAAAATTCTAGACTGTTCATGTCTTTGACAGTGGGCAAACTTACAAAATCAGCAAGGGATCAAATACTTATTTCCTTCACTGTATCATACAATACTGAATTTATACAGACCACATTACAGTGAACATTACAGTCCTACAATTCCGCAGGGTGTCCTTGCACTTGTCCTTGATCAATATCATAGCTAACTGGAGCAATTCCAAAATTATCCAGTTTTTGCTGTTTATATTCCCAAATATCATACAATTGCCAGAAGAAAGGGAGACCTCCTGGATTCCCAGGAGAGCAGGCAGATGTCCCAGGTGTCCCGCACCCTCTCCATATACTCACCTCTACTCACCTCTACTCATTCCTGCAGTTCTCTTCACTCCTGGGCACCACCACGAACAATTCCCTGATGCTACATTGTCTGCGGCGCTCAAGAGGATTACAAACTGCAGGAACAGGGAGAGGTGAGCATCTGCAGTCTGGTTCTCTGGTATTTTTTTTTTTTAAGGATTCTGCATTTATTTCGGGTGTCTGGTATCTGTATTTATTTAGGGGGGTCTGTTTTTGCCTTTTGGTCTGACGTCTGTATTTAGGACGCCTGTGCCATCAATAGTACCACACAATTCCAACCAAAAATAATTGTGCTCAGCAGATATTGCCATCAAACAGTAATAGTATCCACAAAATAATTGTATTAATGAGAGTACCCTCATAGTGCCTAGAAGCGTTCCCCCACATTGTATCCCCCAAAGTAATTTTGTCAACCATAGTGCCCCCATTGTGCCAAAAAGAGTGCCTCCAACAGTAATAGTGACAACAGTGTCCCCTAAAATACAGTGCCAAGCATAATGCTCCCATAGTGTCACAAATATTAATATTGCCCATATAGTGCCCCTAAAATAATTGTGCCAAAGCAGAGGTGCCCCATAGTGCCCCAAACATTAATAGTGCCACCATGTGTTCCACATAATGTCCCCAAAAGTAATAGTTCCCCCAAGCAGAGTACCTAAACCTATGTTCTAAAAAAAAAAATACTAAGTACTCGCAGGCCTAAAGTGGGCTGTGGTCTATGAGGGTGAATGGTGGAGCACAGAGCCAGAGCTCTGCCACACTTATGAATTTGAATCCACTTCCAGAGGACGCAGATAAAGTTGAAAGTGGTGCTTGCTACCGATGCCCAATATACTCAGAACCCATCGGTGATTGACCTGCCGATTGTGATTGAAGGTTTGCCGACCTAGGGTTTAGGGGGGGTCTGGTCTAGGGTCAGTATTAGTTTAGGGGGTCTGGTCTGAGATTGGTATTTATTTTGGTATGTGATGCCATTGCAGCAGAGTGTCAGCTGTAATATACAGCTGACAATCCGCTCCGGATGGTGCAGGCACAGCTTCTGTGCCCGTACATCCCCACACCATACTTTTAAGGCAATTGCCACTAAGCACATAGCACCAGTGCCGTAAATGTATGACGGATTGTCTCGTTTTGAAAACCAATTTTCAAATACTTTATTAGGGAATTCTGAGTTAAATGAAGGGTTTTCTTGTTTAGAGATGTACGTTCACTTATAATCAATATAGATATCACTGCCTATATGAACGATTAAGATTTGAATTTTATTATAGAAATCAAAAACTAAAGTTAGGCTAGATAGCCAAAGAACTATTAAAGGCGTAAGCACGGCGACCAGATGGGTGCTCAATTGTCTATGTAACCACAAGATGCCTGAAGATATCTCCCCCAATTGATTTATATTATAAACACCTGGTCAATCCATGACACTAGAAATGTGTCCCTACGCGTTTCAGCTACCCCTTAGTTAGCAGGGTGCTTCATCAGGGGTCACAATGTTTTATTGATTAAAAAACACCTAATGGCCGGTAAGCACCTATTACGTGCTTAAACATTCACCCGGCTCGTGCACGACACTAGTCAGCTGGTCGAGCTTGTTTAGGATTAGCCAAAGCAAAGTCAACTATTAGCTATATATAATCCCTTGCTTTGGTAGACCAAGGCTGTCTGAGAATTACACAGGCAGACCAATGATTTCAATAATGATAAAATGGCCTAAGGTGATTCTAAGCCGGTTACATGTAACAACGTATGTTCAGTGGTGCAACGAGGACTTGATGATCATTTCCATCAGTATGATGATCCTTGCTACCAAGGAGCGTTGTGAGAGCAATGCCCATAGTACATAGAAATGGCGCTATGAGCAGAATTTAACTTTAATCCAGTACAATACAGATGGAGTGGCGGGAATAATTGACCAAATGCATTGTGCAGGTTTGAGTGATATGATCATTTATGTGTTTGTCCAGGGGGTAAATATAGATTGAATTGCTTTTTGCTGCTTTCACAACGCTAAACAAAGATCTTTTCATTGTGTCCACGAGTATAAATAGATGGACAGAATAACAGACCTACTGGGCAAAGATACCTAGGTCCTAAAGGGAAACATTAAAAAAAAATGGGGGTTAATGTGTGCCATGCATTATTTTCTCTTGTAAGGGTATGTTCACACGTGCTATTTTCAGGCATTTTGTTGGGCCATAAAACGCCCCGAAAAACGGCTAACAATGCGGGAGCTGAACGCCTACAAACATCTGCCCATTGATTTCAATGAAAAAAACATTGTTCCGTTCCCACGGGGCGTTTTTTTTAAAAAACAACCACATAAGAAAACGCCTCGTAAAAAGAAGTGCATGTCACTTCTTGAGCCGTTTTTGGAGCCGTTTTTCATTGACTCAATAGAAAAACAGATCCAAAAACGGGGTGAAAAACGTAGCAAAAACGCAAGTTGCTTAAAAAACAGCTGAAAATCAGAGGCTGTTTTCCTTTGAAAACAGCTCCGTATTTTCAGCCGTCCTTGTTAAGCGTGTGAGCATAGACTGAAAGGATAAGATTGGCTCATACTACGAGACATTACCTAGAAAAAATATGAGCAGTACATGATTACAATCTCCTGTTTTGTCTCTGACGTTCGCAGGGCGTGCTTTTTACTAGCCCATATTTTATCTGGAGCATGAACCTTTGCTCTATGGATCAGCTGGTACTTATTTCCTCCCCAGGAAATGATATGGGCGCAGTTATTTTTGTTCCTACCTCTCTGCAGCTGGCCACTATGTAGATTTTCATTGTGCGAGCTGGCCGCCTGCCTTTGCGCACTATCCTAGCAGCTGCAATGTCACCGGATTTTTCAGAGAGTATTGCTGAGAGAACAAAGAAATAATATGATTCACATAGACTGTAACCTAGGAGCCGTTCCACAGAAGCTGTTTTTTTTTATCCCTTTTTTGTCTAATTTTATACCAGGAAATCTGGAGCTAAGCTGCTTCAATTCTTACAGTCTACTTTTCAGCTTATGTCAATTTCTATGTGATAGTACAAATAAAATCCTATTCTAATCTAATACAGCTATTTTTTTTTTTTAAATGTAATGAATAATAATAAAGCGGAGTACTAAGCTAATGTGCTCAGTTCACCTATTTCTCCAAAATATCATACAGTATAACCTAATTTTCAGCTCATATACACTATACTACTGACAAAAGTATTGGGATACCTACACATTCCACCTACAGGAGCTTTTATGACATCTTTCTAAATCCATAGGCATTAATATGGAGTTGGTCCATCCTTTGCAGCTAAAACAGCTTCCACTCTTCTGGGAATACTTTCTACAAGATTTTGGAATGTTTCTGTGGGAATTTTTGCCCATTCATCCAGAAGCGCATTTGTGAGGTCAGACATTTATGTTGGACGAAAGGGCCTGGCTCACAGTCTCCGTTCTAATAACCATAAAGGTTGATGAATGGGATTGAGATTAGTCTATGTGCGGCCAGTCAAGTTCTTCCACACCAAACTCACCTAACAGTGTCTTTATGGACCTTGCTTTGTGCACTGGGGCACAGTAATGCGGGAACAGAAAAGGCCGAACCCCAAACTATTCCCACAAAGTTGGAAGCTAACAATTGTCTAAAATGTCTTGGTATGCTGAAGCATTAAAGGGAAGGTGTCATGAATTATTATTATTTTTTTTAATTATATTGCTTTTAATAAAATATAAACAAAAATTTAATTTATTAGTGTTGTGACTTTAAACTTTTTACTGTATTCTTACTTTTACTTCTCTATGGGGGCTGCCATTTTTTTTTTCATCTCTGTATGTGTCAATTAACAACACATACAGACATGGAATACAGCACATACAACCCCATAGAGTATGCGAATGGGAGCCATTCCATTCACAGAAGCGTACGCCGTCTGTGTGGGAACGGCACATGCGCCGCTCCCACACAGACCAAAACGAAGCTCGTTCGTAGAGCGAAATCCGGCGCCATTTCCATTTGGACCAGAAGCCGCTGCCGAACAGTAAGATGACGACTTCCGGCCACGGCTTCCGGCCATATTTTCAACGAAGCAAAGGCGCAAGGAGCGTAGACTAGCGGAGGTGGCGGCGGCAGGAGCAGGTAATTTATGTTCGTGTATGTGATGTATGTATTATGTTCATGTATGTTCGTGTGATACTGTCTGCTGAGCCCTGTATCTAATCCTCCTACACTGTGCAGTCGCTCAGAAAATGGCGGCACACAGTGTAGGAGGTTGGAAGATTCAAACCCCTCCTTCTCCTGGCACTAGCCAGAATAAGGGAGGGGGGATTGTGTGAGGACACTAGAGAGAGTGTGTCCACCCCAAATTTGCGGCATAAATCAATGAGGTTACTTTACCACAGTGACCATGCTGCAATTTTGGGAACTGCTCCCTCTAGTGACCAGCACATGGAAATGTTATAAATCAGAATCTAATTTATAATATTTCCTGACCTGTGAAAAAATTAAAACAATGTGTAATCACTCAAATACTAATTGTTTAACTGAAAAAAAAAAAATTTCTAGCGACACATTCCCTTTAAGATTTCCCTTCACTGGGACTAAGGAGCATAGGCCAACCCCTGAATAACAACCCCATAGCATTATCCCTCCTCCACCAAACTTTATACATTCTCCTGGCATTTTCCAAACCCAGACTTGTCCATCAAACTGCCAGACAGAGAAGCGTGATTCATCACTCCACAGAACACATTTCCACTGCTCCAGAGTCCAGTGGCGGCGTGCTTTATACCACTCCATCCGACGCTTGGCATTGTGCTTGGTGATGTAAGGCTGGCATACAGCTGCTCGACCATGGAAACCCATGACATGAAGCTCCCGCCTAACAGTTTTTGGGTGGATGATAGTGCCAGAGGAGGTTTGGAGCTCTGCAGTTATTGAGTCAGCAGAGCGACGTCTATGCACTATGTGTCTCAGCAAGGTCCCATATTTTATATTATACAGTTTATCGTATACAATCGGCAATTATTGCTTATATCTAGATCAGTGTGTTTTATACGTGTCCCAGTTTTCAACAAACCCACGTCAACCCATCAGCCATGAATTGTCCTCCAGAATGCCACTGTGCAGAGGTGTAGAATGCTCTCTTCTCAAATAACCTACATTATTAGTGGTGGTTCTACCCAGGGCCGGCTCCAGGTTTATGTCGGCCACTGGGCGACACAGACTTAGTTGGCCCCTTTGCGGGGGAACTCACGGTGGCAGTAAAATGGTAGAAAATTTCACTTTGTGCCCCCATATAGACTTTAGGGCCTGTTTATGCCCCTATATAGAAGTTATGTGGTGCTGACGCCAGCCCTGGTTCTACCATAAAAGTAAACAGGAGTGAACTGACAATTCCAGCAGTGGGGTTATGCCCATGGGCCCATGGCCAGAAGGGCCCCTTAGCCATAAAATTTTTGGGAAAAATATAAAAAATGAAATAAATGCCGCTCAGAGTCAATGTGTTGACCTGTCTTAAGTATCATATAACTATGGAGGTTGTCAAAGAGCCCATGACCATTATTGTCCAGGCGTCCAGGTCACTCCTAGCCTGCCCCTGCTGGCAAGCTAGTCTGCTGCTTTGGGTTCTGGAGCCAAACTTCCCCAACCAACCTTTTCATGGTCAAGATCTTCTACAGTAATGTGAATACTATGGGAGACCCCAGCTGCTGAGGGTGCAGATGGTGTGGGTGAAGAGTACGGCTTTTATGTTCATTTTGCTGTTGGGCCCTCACACCACAGTGCACATTATTATTGCTTATTACAAACGATTGTCCTTCATTGAGTTTCATTTGACATATAGGCAGACAATCAATGAAGGAATTTTTTTTTTGATACGAAAAAGTGCTCAAGCAACGTCGCCCACTTAGGATATAAGAAGTGTCTTGTGTTTATTGAATAATTATAAGAATTTTTGAATTGGACATACACATAAAAATACAGTTGATTATTCAGAGTGCCCCCCATTTTTCTAGGAGCCCATCGTCTGGGATCTGTGGGTCATCTAACAAACAACTTTCTATTCTGTATTCCTGTTCAAAGGTAGGAAAGCAGAGGTCCCGATAGGTCTCCTTACCATTTTCTTCCTACTATAAATAGTATCTAAAATCTTGGTAGAAGAATATCTATAAGTGATTAAGTGTGAAGAAACAAGCCCCAACATGTTCCAAGGTAAGCCGTATCCTCTGGGTTTTCCTATAATTAGGAAATGATTAACAATACAATGCAGAGGTCGGTCCCGTTTCCTCCTGAGTGCACTGGTGGAGTGAGTGAGACATTTGTACTTAAAGAGACTCTGTCACCACATTATAAGTGCCCTATCTCCTATATAAGGAGATTGGCGCTGTAATGTAGGCGACAGTAATGCTTTTTATTTTGAAAAACGATCTATTTTAAACCACTTTATGAGCGATTTTTAGCTTTATGCTAATGAGTTTCCTCTGTACAACGCCCACTTGGTCTAACGTAAAAACACGCCCACTTGGGCATTAAGAAACTCATTAGCATAAAGCTAAAAATCGCTCATAAAGTGGTTTAAAATAGATAGTTTTTCGAAATGAAAAGCATTACTGTCACCTACATTATAGCGCCGATCTCCTTATATAGAAGACAGGACACTTATAATGTGGTGACAGAGCCTCTTTAAACATGACCTGTTACTTGTGCTTTTTCTACAGTGACTTGCAGAAAATAGTTTTCAAGGCACCACAAGATATGTTCAAGGTGTATAGAATTTATACAAATGTCAAATATGAATTACAGTGGAGGAAATAAGTATTTGATCCCTTGCTGATTTTGTAAGTTTGCCCACTGTCAAAGACATGAACAGTCTAGAATTTTTAGGCTAGGTTAATTTTACCAGTGAGAGATAGATTATATATAAAAAAAAAACAAACAGAAAATCACATTGTCAAAATGATATATAT
The DNA here is from genome assembly GCF_050947455.1 of Rhinoderma darwinii. Taxonomy (NCBI): domain Eukaryota; kingdom Metazoa; phylum Chordata; class Amphibia; order Anura; family Rhinodermatidae; genus Rhinoderma; species Rhinoderma darwinii. The sequence goes on along the minus strand of NC_134697.1, from coordinate 30,776,667 downwards.
TTATTTGCATTGTGCACAGAGAAATAAGTATTTGATCCCCTACCAACCATTAAGAGTTCAGCCTCCTCCAGACCAGTTACACGCTCCAAATCAACTTGGTGCCTGCATTAAAGACAGCTGTCTTACATGGTCACCTGTATAAAAGACTCCTCTCCACAGACTCAATTAATCAGTCTGACTCTAACCTCTACAACATGGGCAAGACCAAAGAGCTTTCTAAGGATGTCAGTGACAAGATCATAGACCTGCACAAGGCTGGAATGGGCTACAAAACAATAAGTAAGACGCTGGGTGAGAAGGAGACAACTGTTGGTGAAATAGTAAGAAAATGGAAGACATACAAAATGACTGTCAATCGACACCGATCTGGGGCTCCATGCAAAATCTCACCTCGTGGGGTATCCTTGATCCTGAGGAAGGTGAGAGCTCAGCCGAAAATTACATGGGGGGAACTTGTTAATGATCTCAAGGCAGCTGGGACCACAGTCACCAAGAAAACCATTGGTAACACATTACGCCGTAATGGATTAAAATCCTGCAGTGCCCGCAAGGTCCCCCTGCTCAAGAAGGCACATGTACAGGCCCGTCTGAAGTTTGCAAATGAACATCTGGATGATTCTGAGAGTGATTGGGAGAAGGTGCTGTGGTCAGATGAGACTAAAATTGAGCTCTTTGGCATTAACTCAACTTGCCATGTTTGGAGGAAGAGAAATGCTGCCTATGACCCAAAGAACACCGTCCCCACTGTCAAGCATGGAGGTGGAAACATTATGTTTTGGGGGTATTTCTCTGCTAAGGGCACAGGACTACTTCACCGCATCAATGGGAGAATGGATGGAGCCATGTACCGTCAAATCCTGAGTGACAACCTCCTTCCCTCCACCAGGACATTAAAAATGGCTCGTGGCTGGGTCTTCCAGCACGACAATGACCCGAAACATACAGCCAAGGCAACAAAGGAGTGGCTCAAAAAGAAGCACATTAAGGTCATGGAGTGGCCTAGCCAGTCTCCAGACCTTAATCCCATTGAAAACTTATGGAGGGAGCTGAATATCTGAGTTGCCAAGCGACAGCCTCGAAATCTTAATGATTTACAGATGATCTGCAAAGAGGAGTGGGCCAAAATTCCATCTAACATGTGTGCAAACCTCATCATCAACTACAAAAAACGTCTGACTGCTGTGCTTGCCAACAAGGGTTTTGCCACCAAGTATTAAGTCTGGTTTGCCAAAGGGATCAAATACTTATTTCTCTGTGCACAATACAAATAAATATATAGAATTTTGACAATGTGATTTTTTTTATTTTTTTATTTTTTTATATAATCTATCTCTCACTGGTAAAATTAACCTAGCCTAAAAATTCTAGACTGTTCATGTCTTTGACAGTGGGCAAACTTACAAAATCAGCAAGGGATCAAATACTTATTTCCTTCACTGTATATGAAGTCTGATTTATTACAATTTAATAACTGACATGAGAATGGCCATACAAGGACGTGCTGAGCCAGATACCTATGGTGAATTGGTGGTGGTGGAGACCACGGGAGAAATGCTCATTTTGCCTAGAAATAATCATAAGGCCCCATTCACACATTACCGGATTTCAGTGCCAAAATCCGCATGAAAACCGCCTCCCATTTACATTTAAATAAAGGCAGACATTATGACAATCATCAACCGGTTCATAGACCTCCACTTAGGTTTCGTTCACATCTGCGCTAGGACTCCATTCCGATGTTACGTCTGAGCTTTCCGTCGGAACGGAGCCCTAACAGACTCAAACGGAAATCATAGGTTTCCGTTCCCATTACCATTGATTTCAATGGTGATGGATCCGGTGCCAATGGTTTCCGTTTGTCTCCATTGTGCAAGGGTTCCGTCGTTTTGACGGAATCAATAGTGTAGTCGACTTACTGTGATTGACTTGGATCCATTTGACCACAACCAAAACCAAGCCTTCTACGTGCTGCTTGACAGTCTATTTGGGACTATACTGAAGACCGCAACACAGTAATTCACCTGGCAAAGTCGACACCTCCTTGCGGGGTTTAAGGGTGGAGAGCGGGAAGGTTCCTTCGACTCCGATCCTAAGTTTAGCCAGCGCCAACCTGTTGTCAGACATTTTCTGTGCAAAAGTGCATCTCCAGCTCTCACAAGGTTCCACATCTACTCAATGTCCGATTCATCTACGCTTCTTCATTGTGCAACTTTGTATCACCGCTCTGAAGCTGCCACCCAAGTACAGACTGACGTTAGCCAGGGACCGGCATCTAGGCTATAAGTCAAATATAGAACGTTACACAAGATATAGGCCCTAGTAGACCCGGCCAACTGTATTTTCTTGGGACAGTGCAGATATTTTTTGTCAGTCCTCCCCTTCAATGAAACTGGCTAGAAGTGTCAGGCAGACACTTACCTCTCCTCCCTCCAAAGCACATTAATGGTGGGGTGGTTTGACGAGTAATAAATGCCGCTAAAGTCTAAGGCTACACTCAGACGAGCATGTGCAACCTCTGATGTGAAAAACCAACATTTTTCACGTCCGAGAAAATAGGACATGCCCTATTTTTCCACGGACACTTCACTCGCTCCCTTGAAACAACGGTCGTGTGAACGGCCCCGTGACGGCTGTTGTTTTAACGGCCGTCACACGGATGAGTTACACGCTCGTCTGAATGAGCCCTAAAGAGGGCAGCCGAAGTAGTAAATACCAACTCTATTGTAAAAGTGGAACAAAGGTACATTACATGGCTGTAATACACCTCCTCTATTGTGCATTGTTCCCGTGTATTGACTGAACCCAAGTACAAGGAGGTCTTGTTATCTTTACTTTTAAGCAAACACTTTAGAACACGTTGATCAGCTGTGACATTTATCAAATCAACCCTCCTAAGCAGCATGGAGGACAAAGGGCTTTATAAGCTTTATATCACCAAAGAAAATACCTCCAAACAATCACTATCAGAGGAAGCAATAATTGTATGGTAACTTGGTTTATATTTTAAGGCAATCTCATGAGAATCATATTATTTTGTTCAATTTTATAATTTGTGAAACTGGAATTTGTCATGTATTTATTGTTTACAAAATGGTGAACAGTGGAGATATCATGGTGCAAAAACACAGCACTTCTGTGCAGGAGGCGTCTCGTCTCGCGGCCTTATGGTGTGGGAGTCCTGAATATTCTTTAGGCCGGTGTCACACACACAGTTTTGATGCCGTTATTGGCGCAGTTTTTTTGTGCCAAACATAGTAGTTGGCATCAAATAAATGAGATACAACAGTTTTTTAGTTTATACCTTTCCTTCTATTTGGATCCACTTCTGGCTTTGACTAAAAAAACTGAGCCAAAAACTGAACCAAAAACGACATCAAAACTGGGTGTGACCCTGTCCTTAGGGAAACCCCTGCCTTTTAGTATCTGTTTATTTGATCTCCTAAAGGTTCGTGCACACGACCGTGTGTGACGCCCCAGAGACCCGTATGTGATCGGTAGAAAGATAGGACATGTTCTATTTTTACACGGATCGGAGAGTCGGTCTGTTTTCACGGACCTGATTCACCCACTGAAGTGAGTGAGTCAGTGAAATCTATCGGGTGCCACGCTGATGCCGTGAAAAACGTCCCGAGTGGCACTCGGTCATGTGCAAGAGGGCTTATAAATCCACCTGCACAGGACGTGGGTCAATGTGCAGGCCTGGAAGTGGTGTCAAATATATGTACATATATACTTTCTATCTTTCACCACCGCTCCTCTTTTTCTTGTCTATATCTAGCCCTCTGTCGTTCTCGAGTTTGGTTGACTTTACTCCCATTAAATCCACAGGTTATGCCATAAATGTCTGATTTTTGCGAGTCCCACCTCTGGGACCAGCACCTATCCCCAGAATGTGGGTCCCCTACCTTATCCTACTTGGTGAGGCAGACACTGGTTTGTGTTCTGGGAATAGGTGCGGATCCCAATCCTGTGGATATTCCATATATGTCTAAGGGCTCATTCAGACGAGCGTAATACTCGTCCGTGTGCTGTGCGTTCAAGTAACTCACAGCACACGTACCCATTCATTTCAATGGGGCTGTTCACACATGTGAGTATTCATGCAGCGAGTGTCCATTACGTGAAACTCACTGCATGTCCTATATTGGTGCGTTTTTGCGCACCTAGTCGATCATTAAAGTCTATGGGTGCGTGTAAACCACGGACAGCACATGGACATCATCCGTGTGCTGTCCGTGTTTCACGCATGAGTGACATAGAAAAGCAGAGAAATAAATTTTAAAAAAGAAGTGCACTGATGCCAATACGCAACGCACACGGACATGCAATGTAGGAAAAACGCTGCGTCTGAATGTAGCCTGACATGGAAATAGCCCTTTAATGTCAGGATGGGTGTGCTTCGATATATATTGTTGGAAATGTCAATACATGTGCCTTATAGGTAGGTCTGATATATACTGTCATTACATTTTATGTCACCTTGAATCTCACTCTTCTCTTTGTCATTGCGAATTGGACAGACTGTTTCTCTTCTATGCCTGTTGTATGTCTTGTATTTGCACTGTTTTACTTTTATTGCTTAAAAACGAGTTTTCCAGGAGTTTAAAAAATTAGGCACACTGTAATGACAGGGATAGGGAAACAGACAAGTGAGCCCTAATCTACCCGCCACTCAGTCCCTGCCTACTTGCAACAACCCGCCCTAGGCGACGGGGTACAACTGGGCGACGGTCCCTACACTCAGTAAGTGCACGACAGACAACCAGACAAGGAAACACAGAACAAAGGGAAACGGGGCAGTTGCCCACGGCAACACTGTGAGCAACAAGATTAGTAAACGAGCCGAGTCAAACCAGGAGAGTACGAGGTGCTAAACGCAGAGCAGGAGAGTAGTGAACAAGCCGGGTCAAACCAGGAGTGTACGAGGTACCAAACGCAGAGCAGAAGAGTAGTCAGTAAGCCAGGGTCAATACAAAGCAGGGACAAGTAGTTCAAGAAGCTGCAGCAGGGCCAGGAAACCAACAGAGAAGAATCACAAGCAAGGAGGAACAGGAAAGGCAGGTATAAATAGACAGAGGGCGGGAGCTAGCTCCGTCTGGCCAGGCTGTGATAGGCTCTCCCACTCCGAAGCCTGCCATCCTGAGTGGTGGAAGATGGAGTCAGTCTCACAGACATAGAAGCAAGTGCAGACTGATTACCTATGGGCGTAGATACAGAAGCTGTGCCTGGCAGATCCTTAACACACACAGCAGAAAATATGATTAAAAAAAATAAAAATATAACCATTACTCACCAATTAAATCCCCTACCGCCCCAGCACCGTCACTCCGGTGGTCCCTGACGGTCTTTGTTTATGTTGCTGCACCGATGAATTGGCGTGAATGCTGCAGTCAATCGCCGGCCCCAGTGGTCACATGCAGTACTTGCTAGCATCACTGCTGAGGTCAGTGATTGGCTGCAGTAGTGTAAAGGATCTGCCAGGCACAGCTTCGGGGTTAACGCCCATAGATAATCAGTCTGCACCTGCTTCTATGTCTGTGAGACTGACTCCATCTTCCACCACTCAGGGTGGCAGGCTTAGGAGTGGGAGAGCCTATCACAGCCTGGCCAGACGGAGCTAGCTCCCGCCCTCTGTCTATTTATACCTGCCTTTCCTGTTCCTCCTTGCTTGTGATTTCTTCTCGTCTGGTTTCCTGGCCCTGCTGCAGCTTCTTGTACTATTGTCCTTGCTTCATTTTGACCCCGGCTTGTTCACTACTCTCCTGCTCTGCGTTTGGCACCTCGTACTCTCCTGGTTTGACTTGACTTGTTCACTTCTCTTGTTGCTCACGGTGTTGCCGTGGGCAACTGCCCTTTTCTCCACCTTGCTCTGTGTACCCTTGTCTGTTTGTCTGTCGTGCACTTATTGAGCGTAGGGACCGTCGCCCAGTTGTACCCCGTCGCCTAGGGCGGGTCGTTGCAAGTAGGACTGAGTGGCGGGTAGATTAGGGCTCACTTGTCTGTCTCCCCACCCCCGTCATTACAAGTAGTCATGTGAATGTACAGCAATCCATTGCTGCAGCAAAGTAAAGTAAATACCGGCGGGGACCACCAGAGCGTCACTGCTGGAGCGGCGGGGGATTTAATAGATGAGTAATGATTCTTTTTTTATTTTATCACATTTTACGTGACTGCAGCAGCCAATTTCCTGCTGTTTGCTTAATTTTATAACTCCTAGACAAACCCCATTAAAATTTTCAATTGGGTGTGCCCCTACAAGCCAATTATCGGGCAAAGGAGCGTTCACTGAACGCTCATTCCCGATAATTGCCCTGTGTAAACAGGGTAACGATCTGCCGATGCACGAGAAAACACTTGTTCATCGGCTGATTGTATCATTTTAAATGCAGAAAATATTACCGTTGTCGGCAGCATATCTCCGTGTGTAAATAGGGAGACGTACTGCCGACATGAATGAAATGTATGTGGATGGGTGATCCTAGTAATGAGCGCTCGTCCCAATACCAGCTCGTGAAAGAAGCAAATGAGAGCAGATCAACGAGCTGCCTCGTTGATCGGCGCTCGTTTACACGGCCAACGTCGGGTCATGTAAGACCACCTTTACACTATCAGGATTGATTGGACACCTTCATCGGAATAGCAACACCCAGTTGTTATTTTATTCATACATTTCCAGGAGGAATAACAGAGGAATGACACAACGCAGAGGTCTAAGAAAAGGTTCTCCAGCATTCTTATTATACATGTCCGGAAAGCTGACAGCTCCTCCTTAGGGAGTGGTTTTGATATTCACACTTTATTAAGGAATTGCTACTTATGCAGTCCACTAATATAGTTCAATAGGCTAACCTATTTAATAATTGTTTCAGAATTTACCTTGGATACATTAAAATCTTTCCATGTCTTTCTTTTATTTAGTTATGGTAATATCTCAGCTGTTAGTTGTTATAAAGTGAGTTTTCATAGTCACTAGACACTAGACCTTAAGACTTTAGCACAACCTACGTCACGCAGACAAATGAACCATGGCAAAAGACTTGCGTAAATAAACATTTCAAATAAGTCAACTCACTGAACAAAAAGGTCTTATCGGTTTTATACTGTAAGCAATCTGCCACGTGGCTATTGTGGACTAAGGCCAATATATTGTACTTTATATGTATAAGTGACATCACTAAACCTGGAAGAGAGGAACAGGACAGCTTTGTGCACGAGCGTTGTGCATCTCGGAAGTGAAAAACGGTAGTGCTCTGCGCTGCGGGACACGTTATCATGCATCCCCCATAAACTAGAGTCTATGGAGGGATGCGTGAAAAAATAGGACATGTCCTGTTTTCTCACGGACCTTTCAGACGGTCTGTTGAAACAACGGCCTTGTGACCGGCCCCATTGAATTATATAGGTCTGTGTTACGTCCGTTGCTTAAACAGCCGTCACACAGAAGTTTTAGGCCTTATTCACACAAACGTGATAAACGTCCGTGTGACGGCTGTTGAAACAACGGCCGTCACACGGACCTATATAATTCAATGTGGCCGTTCACACGACCGTTGTTTCAACGGACCATGTGAAAGGTTCGTGAGAAAATAGGACATGTCCTATTTTTTCATGCTTCACGCATCCCTGTATAGACTCTAGTCTATGGGGATGCATGATATCGCGTCCCGCAGTGCTGAGCACGGATGCACCTCGGATGTAAAAAAACGCCTGTTTTTCACGTCTGAGATGCGAAACGCCTGTCTGAAACTAGCCTTACACGTTCGTCTGAATAAGGCCTTAAGTGAAACTTTGGCATTGCACTTTATTTCCAGGAGTTTTGCGTTTAAAAAAAGCGAAAAAACTAAAAAATTCAGAAGAATTCTTTAGCTTTTAAGGCCTTGTTTACACAGTGCAGATTTTGCATGTATTTTTAAGCCAGGAAAAGAAACTTAAACAGAAGACATATGTATATTAGGCCTTATACACACGAACGTGTCCGTTTTGCGTGCGCAAAAAATGCTGCGTTTTGCACGTGCAAAAGGTCCGTGTGTCATTAGCATATGGTGCGCGGCTGCATGATTTTCGTGCAGCCGGTATCATTATGACACTCTGGTTTTATGTTTACAAACAGAAAAGCACGTGGTGCTTTTCTGTTTTCATTCATTGATTTTACTACTGTTGGGGGAATCACGCGCTGCACCCGGAAGTGCTTCCGTGTGCCGAGCGCAATTTGGACGCACCCATTGACTTCAATTGGTGCGTGATGCGCGAAACACGGCCAAATATAGGACATGTCGTGAGTTTTACACAGCGCACATATGCTGCGTGAAATTCACTGACAGTCTGAACGGCCCCATTCATTAACATAGGTCCGTGTGACACGCGTAAAACACGTTCGTGTGAATAAGGCCTAAGGATGTGTCTCCCCGCTGTGTAAACAAGGCCTACTACATTCCCATCCAGCTCCTCTTAAATTGTTCTACTCTAATAGTGTGAGATGGGCCCAGTAGAGAAAATTATCCAGAGAGCCCATCCTCTAGAACAGTGTTCCTCAATGCTGCTAAGCCAAAATAAATGACATAAAAACTCCATTAAATGACATAAAAATAAATTGCATCCAAGGCTATGATAATAAACTGTGTTGCACCTATGGCTATATTCACACACCAACTGATCAACTGTCAGTTTTTCATGGCTGTTTTACATCAGTCTGTCTCCAAACTTTAATCCATTTCCCGTCCGTCTGACCGTGTTTTAATGGCCGTTTGTCATCTGTTTTTCATGGCCGTTAAAAAAAAACAAAAAAAAACAACAACAGATGAATTATATTTGTCAGGGTTTTTTTTTTGTCCCAACCCCTAACAACACCACAGTGCTCATGTAGATAGTGACACAGCGCCCACTGTAGATAGTGCCCACATAGATAGTGTTACTGCCCTCATAGATAGGCCACTGTGGCCACATAGGGTCGCAGTGCCCACTGTAGCTTGTGCCACAGTGCCCACATAGTGCCACAGCGCCCACATATACAGTTTCATATAAAATGCCATAGTGCCCATATATAAAGTGCCAGTGCCCACAAAGATAGTGCCACAGTGCCCATGTAGATAGTGCCACACATAGTGCCCATGTAGATTGCGCCAATAGTGACAAACACCCCCTGTAGATGGCACAAGGGCTTTCCCAAGACAGGAGTCCCGAGCCAGACAGTTTGGTTCTGCTGTTGTTGTAACACACCAAAATCGTGTTATAAATTAGTTATAAATTACAACTAATAGGTAAAGTTTATTAACTGAAGCAGCTGAGAATCTTTATCACGTCATACAGACGAAGTTAGACTGGCCACCAGAGGATTCTCTGGTGCGCCCCGGCTCTGACACAATAATGGGCCTCAAAGGTTCGGCAGAAGACATTCCCATTTGGAGCTGTCTTTGGAGGCAATCACAAATAGTATGATGTTTTTTATATATTTTTTCATATTCCATTTATTTTGGAAGATAACAAGAAAATATTATAATAAATACAGCAAATTACTCTGCAAAAAAACAAACAAAAACAAAGACTAATGCAATATATTTGTTTTTATTTCATAAATTCTCATTCACAAAGACCATGCCCGACTATTGTGTAATGAACTAAACTGATAGCATGATAGGGATCTATGATGTTGTTATTTCGGGTCATAAGACCCACGGTTGGTCCAGGATTTGCAGCCATAACACGAGTGAATTTAAGCTGGGTTCACACATACATCGGGTCATTCTGTTGTTCTGCATCGTCAGAGGAGCAGAACAAGAGAATACCGGAAGCAACGGTTCTGGGGGTCTAAAAAGGGCAATAATGGTAAATGGACAGAGCATTCAGTGCCACCTTGGTGCCCATTTGCCACGTATTGCCCCTTCAGTGTCCGTCTATTCAGTGCCCCCTTGGTGCCCATTTGCCACTTATTGCCCCTTTATTGTCCTTCTGTTCAGTGCCCCCTTGATGCCCATTTGCCATTTTGTTGCCCCTTTATTGTTCTTCTGTCACAAAAGATGCTAAAGGCTACAGGGGCAGTAAATGGCAAGGGGCCACCAAACCGAAGGATGCTAAAGGGGCAATAAGTGGCAAATAGGCACCATGGTGGCACTGAAAGATACTAAAGTGTTAATAAATGTCAAATGGGCACAGAATTCAGTGCCTTCATAGTGCACATTTAACATTTGTTACCTTTTTTAAACCCTGTTCAGATTACGTTAAAAGCTATGTTCACCTTTGAAATTTTTTTTATTTTTTTTTATATAAATCTATTTGGTGCAACTTTGTAATTACATTTAAGGCTGCATTCACACCTGCGTCAGGGCTCAGGGTTCAGGCATTCCAGTCAGAACGGAACCCTGACTGAAACAAACGGAAATCATAGGTTTCCGTTTGCATCACCATTGATTTCAATGATGACGGATCCGGTTCAAATGGTTTCCGTTTGTCCCCGTTGTGTAATGATTCCGTCGGTTTGACTACGGTATTGATTACGTCAAAACTACGGAACCCTTGCACAATGGAGATAAACGGAAACCATTTGCACCGGATCCGTCACCATTGAGATCAATGGTGAAGCAAGAGGAAACCTACGGTTTCCGTTTGTTTCTATCAGGGTTCCGTTCTGACGGAAAGCTCAGATGGAACGCCTGAGCAGAGCCATGACGCAAATGTGAACGAAGCTTTATTAAAAAATGTCTACTTTTTGAGATACAGCTGCTTTGTATTCTGTATACAGAGCAGCCGTATCCAGCGCTGAGACCTGAATCCGTCAGGTCAGTGGGACTGACGGGTTCAGTGTCAGTGGGTCCTGCGTGTCTTTGAGAGTTCATAACTTAGATGTTATCGAAAACAGGTGGATCCTGCGTGTCAGAGACACGCAGAACCTGGTGACATTGAACCCGTCAGTAGCACTAACCTGGCAGATTCATGTCTCAGCGCTAATTACGGCTGCTCTGTATACAGAATAAATGCAGCTGTATCTTAAAAAGTAAAAATATTTTTTAATAAAACTATTTATTTAGAAAGTTGCACAAAACACACTGACTGATTATTAAAAAAATAAAAATAAAAAAAATATACAATTTCAAAGGTGTGCATAGCATAGCCTTTAAAGTGGTTGTCTGGAATAAAAAAACAAAACATTTTGTTGAAGCAGCAGGAGTTAAAATAAAAAAAAGAACTTACTTACCTCTCTCCCCCCAGACGTTCCTGCGCTGGGGACTTCTGTGATCTCTGTTTGTGTGTACACAGAGCGGCTGCAGCGGTGACATCATGTTGACCGTACACCACCGCTGCAGCCTATTAATAGCCTCAACGGTGTTCAGCTGAGACCAACAATAGGCTGCGGCGATGGTGTCCGTTGTGTGAAACTCACTGCATGTCCTATATTGGTGCGTTTTCACGCACCCACGCCCCGAATGAAGTCAATGGGTGAGTGAAAACAATGCGCCGCACACGGATGCACATCCGTGTGCGGTGCGTGATTTGCGCATCAATTCCATTAAAAAAAGAAGTGCTTTGCGAGTGCGTGAAAAACTCATGCCACTCCGTAAAGCACACTAAAGCATAACGCAACACACCACACACGGACCAGATTTAGGTACGCTTTTCAAGCACGTGAATATGTCACGCTCGTGTGACTGTAGCCTAATACATTATCCGTAAGCAGAGAGTTATCACTGTGTGTTATCTGGGGTATTACATAGGACTGCAGGTGTGTGTGTTTGTGTGTGTGTGTGTCTTTGTGGGTCTAAGTCCATATATATGTATCTGTATGTGTATATATTTTTGTGTGTGCATCTACTACATTATCTGTACTCAGAGTTATCACTGTCTTATCTATTGTGTTACATAGGACTGCAGGTAACAATACTACATTATCTGTACTCAGAGTTATCACTGTCTTATCTATTGTGTTACATAGGACTGCAGGTAACAATACTACATTATCTGTACTCAGAGTTATCACTGTGTTATCTGTGGTGTTACATAGGACTGCAGGTAACATCTGCTGCACTATCTGTGTATATATGTGCCTGTGTAGGTATATTTGGGTCTATATATTTCTTTTTTAACAAATGTTTTTATTGTGATTTTCACCATAAACAATTCTTTTACAATGAAACAGAAACATCAAAGCGACAAGGGCATTGTGATAATAACAACGATTGATACTATAGCAGAAGATGCAGCTAATCCTGTGCATAAAAATCAGAAGTATAGAGGCGTCCGCCATGTCAGTAGCTAGGTAAGGAACAATGCCCCTATCAGTACAGTAAATCATAAAAAAGAAAATAATAAAATAACATGTCTATATATTTACCTATATGTATTGGTATATGACCTGTTGTGTGTGTACATGCCTCGTGTGTGTCAGTATATGTATGTATATTTGCCTGTCTAAATATGGGCCTCTATGTATGTACAGTATATATGTTCCAGTATGTGTGTGTTTTTATATATATATGTGGTTAATTTTTTTGTGTTTGTGGGGGGCAGCAATATAGAATCCCGCACAGGGCGTCATCCATCCTAAGGTCGGACCTGGGCATATGCACCTCTATGTTGGCGCTATTTTGGCTCAGTACAGCACAACTATAATACTACTGTGTCCATGAGTCATTATACTGTAAATTGGGGAGCTGTTCTGAAAGACTGACCACCTAACGTGTGCTGCAGACCTATGCAATTGCATGCCAAAAATACACCCTTTTGGCTATTAAATGGGACGTCCCATCAGGAGGTCCCCTGTCCATATGTGCTATTACGGCATATAGACGTCATTGAGGGGGGTCCAGAACGTTCTGGTGAACCCAGTGCATCCTTGTATTGCAGCTTTCCCCGGCTATAAGGCTGGATTCACACGAGCATGTTCGGTCCGTAAAGGACGGAACGTATTTCGGCCGCAAGTCCCGGACCGAACACACTGCAGGGAGTCGGGCTCCTAGCATCATAGATATGTACGACGCTAGGAGTCCCTGCCTCTCCGTGGAACTACTGTCCCGTACTGAAAACATGACTACAGTTGTCTTCCTTTAGGGACCGAACATGCTCGTGTGAATGCAGCCTAACAGTCAAGGCCATACTCACACGAACGTGTTATACGTCTGTGCGACGGCTGTCAAAACAACGGTCGTCACACGGACCTATGTAAATCAATGTGGCCAATCACACGGCCGTTGTTTCAACGGACCGTGTGAAGGATCCATGGGAAAATAGGACGTGTCCTATTTTTTCACGCTTCATGCATCCCTCCATAGACTCGTCTATGGGGGATGCGTGATATCGCATCCAACAGCGCAGAGCACAGACGCACCACGGACGTGAAAAACGAGATGCGCAACGCCCGTGTGAATTTAGCCTTATTAATAGTTGGGGGGAAGAGAAGACAGATTCCTATTTGAAAAGGGGTTGTCGTTATAATACAACCCCTATAAAGTCTATGGGCATGTCAGGAGATTTTTCAGGACGTGACCCCAGGCTTGGTGTGTTGCATATACTGGACCACCATGTATAGAAACCCAAGACCCCAAATAGTGGAGGGGTTGCATATAGTAACCAATCACCATCCAGCTTTTATTTTCCAGGTGCAAGTCAGGAAATAAAAAAGTGATCTGATTGGTTGCTGCATGAACTCATTTTTATCCATGTGTTTTTCAGGACACGCCCACTATGTTGTCTTACATCTGCAGACCTGCTCAAGTTCTGTGTTTACATCGCCAGGTCAAACCTCTTATGACGACATCCTGATCCACCACAGCATTGATGACCTCACAGTAAGTATATGCTATGACGGCAACGGGTTGGCATGTGTCTGTGTGTCAGTTTTCCGCAGCCTGTATTGCGCAATGTATCATCTGACATGAGGTAGGCAGGCTTACAGCTATTGACACTGCAGTTCTGGAAAGCTACAGACTCCTAGCCGAGCAATTATGCGCCTATGTTTTGAAAGACTACATCTCCCATGAGCCAGCACGCGCGCCTGCGCACTAACCTCCCAGTTGTCAAAGTGCTCTTGGCGATCAGGTCGCTCGCCAGCAATAAGCAAAGCGAAAGAAGGACACAAAATATTGTTCTATCGATCTTTACAAAGTGATCACAAATAAGGTAATTATATACGATCTCCTGTATCTTCCAGTGGGATATAATTAACTGTTCACTAATGAAACTGCATTAATTAGTGGATGATCTATGAGGAGCAGCTGCAGCCGGCTGTCTACAAGTAGATGGGGATATTTACGGGTCTATGGCAGAGGAAAAGTTGCTAGTTATGAAAAAACCCTGTATAGGAAATGTGGGTCTTGACCTTGAGGAGAAAGCCAAATTGGTTGTAGGTGATAATTTAGCGGCTGATTACTAATTGATTACTTATCCTGGCGTAACAGATATCGTATGTGATCCCAAGAAAGACGGCGCTAGTGATAATAGTAATATTTGCAGTGCCAAAATAATTTCCGACCGATGGAAACCAGTCATAATGGTTATTTGACTTGCATAAAAAAAAATTCTCGGATGTAAACACGACTGTCATGACCTTTATATCATCAGGGAAAATACACGTGCGGCAATGTACGTCTTCATTTACACAGTCGTAGTAAAGCTAATTTGGTGCTTCAACCGGGATCTGATCCCAAAAGGGGAAAGCCACATTCACTGTAAGGGATTATTCACAAAGTAGGACCAAGTCATGTTATTTTTCCACGAAAGTTGCGGCAAATTGTCCGGACGTGTGAACACAGTCTAATATAAATATTTGCTACTCTTTTGTGTTTTGGCTTAAAAATACTGATCCAAATTATACAAGTGTGAATGAGGCCAAATCTCCTTTCTCATTCCACCATCCAATCTCATTTATGGATCTAAATATCTGATCCGTATATTGAACCGTAATATGGTTGGGGTAAGTGTACTTGAGTCGTTTTTGATTGTGCGGGTGAAAATCACATAAAAAAACTGCAATGCAGTTTTTACAGGTAAAACACATAAATGTTACGTTTCATCTGTAAAAACCACATTGCAAAACCATAGGAAATTGCGGTGTGTGTGTGGTTTTTTTAGGCAGTTTTTGGCCACACTGTCAAAAATGACTAATGTAAGCCTACCTGAGTTCATAAAATGATCGCAAGAAATAAGGCGAGGGCTACACGGTGACGTTGACCACGACACAGGTCGTACGGTCACAGTGTTTCACTGGTCATCGCAATAATTAAAGTTAATGTGGCTGCAATTGGAGACACGAGTCCCAACATGTCCTTTAAGTTTGGATTTCTTGCGAATGTATTGTTGTGGTAATCTTTGGGTCGCAACGTGGCTACATTAACATTACAGTGCAACATTGTGATCTTTGGCCATTCGACCTGTGTCACGCACAAAGTCGTCGTGTAGCTTTAGCCTAATGCGGGTGGAGGGGTTCTTCATGTTTGTGCGTTTAGTACTGGCCTTTCCACTTGTGATATGCCAAATAGGTAAGCAACAATAAACAAAATGCTTGAGCGATTGCAGATTTAGGCGATCATGCTACGATCATGCAGCTCCTGTTTACACAGAGAAGCTGTTGGAATTGATACATGTGCTCGTTTTACAATTAGGGTATGTGCACACGATGAGAGGCTTTTACGTCTGAAAAGACAGACTGTTTTCAGGAGAAAACAGCTGCGGCATTTCAGACGTAAATGCTGCTCCTCGTATTATGTGAGGCGTTTTTGACGCCTGTAATCTTGAGCTGTTCTTCATTGACTTCAATGAAGAACGGCTCAAATTACGTTGCAAAGAAGTGTCCTGCACTTCTTTGCAGAGGCAGTCATTTTACGCGTCGTCGTTTGACAGCTGTCAAACGACGACGCGTAAATTACTGGTCGTCGGCACAATACGTCGGCAAACCCATTCAAATGAATGGGCAGATGTTTGCCGACGTACTGTAGCCCTATTTTCAGACGTAAAACGAGGCATAATACGCCTCGTTTACGTCTGAAAATAGGTCGTGTGAACCCAGCCTTAAGGCCTCATGCACACAAAAGTGTTTTTGTGTCCGCAATTCATCCGCAAAAATGTGGATGAATTGTGGACCCATTAATTTCTATGGGCCCATGCACATAACCGTGGTTGCCACAGTCCGTGCATTGGCCGGGAGTCCTACCGCAAAAAAATAGGACGTGATTTTACGGGCCACATTTGCGTTCTGGGATCATTTAAATCAATGTGTGCACAGTCCATGAATTGCGGACAGCCCGAGGATGACACACGGCCTTGTGCATGAGACCTAATACATTTAGTTTTTTTAGCACATTAATTTAAATTAGTGGGGGGCACCAGATCAAGAGCAGAGTTTTAAAAAAAAAAAAACACTACTAGGGCGAAAGTGGGACAGATTTATTATTACTTTAGATCATGCTGGCAGAAGATGCACCAAATTGATGTTAGTGGCGCACGCTGTGTACTTTACTCCTGTATTTTGCACCCCCTTTTCTAGACACTTTTTATAGCTGTCTAGTGAGGTGCAAAAAGTCTAAAACCGATAATAAATCTGGTGCTAACATTTGTGGCGCAATTTAAAGTAATCATTTTGGCGCATATGACTTAGTACACTTGTCACAATGTGTGTAAAACATCATATTCAAGGAAAAACCCTTCTGCCAAGGCACAATAAACACCCTGGTTCCCAGCTACCTAAATGATAATTATCATTATATAATTATCATGCAAACCAGGGTGTTTATTGTGCCTTGGCATAACAGTTTTTCCTTGAATTTCCATTGCCCGCCAGCTACTAGGGTCTTTCTATTTTTCCATAGAACGTCATATTTTCCCATTGACTACCAGGAAACATGTGCTGCCATTTGACCAAGATATTCTCCCCTACTGCTATGGGTGTCCTGATGTGATAACCACTTTAAGGGGATGTTCACACATAGCAAATACGCTCCAGATTTTCCCCAGAGCCGCTCGTACAGAATAGGAGCCACTTGTACACAGGGGCTTAATGTTCTGGCTCATAGAGTGGATTCCCGAGCAGGGACCCCTGTATGATGTCCATATGTCCTTATAGGGTATATGTACAGGGGTTGTCTTCATGAGACAACTCCTTCAACATAGGGCAGTTCCTCATTCAGAACCCCACCTATAACCTGCAGTGAGTGGCTACAAAGAGTGTCTCTAGAGGACATGACACGTCCATCAATTACATGGACTGCACATTAATTTCAATAGGCACAATGTAATACTTCATTTCTCTTGTGGTGGCCATGAAGGGAAATTATAACAGCTGATCTCAGGGATTTTCGGCAGTGGGACACCCGGCCATGAGTTAATTTTCTAGGGACTCTTTTAACAAAAAGGGTTGTCTGGGGGTACACAGTAGTGGCATGCATGTAGGGTATGGTACACATGTCCGATCTGTGGGCGTCACAGCAGTCAATCGCTAGAACAAAATAGGAGAGGTGCTAGAAGAGTGTGGCGACACTTTGTCTCTATAAGGCCAGGATCACACATGCCGTTTTGATGCGGTTTTGTCTCCATTATTTTTAGCCAAATGCAGAAGTGCATCTAAAAGGAAGGAATGGTATAAAGAAAAGACTGATGCATGGGGGTCACGGCGGTCAGACCCTGCTGATCAGCCATTAGTGGCATTTCCCAGCAATGTCTATACTGAGGCAAGCTTTTTAGGGATTGCTATTTAATTGTTAAAGTAGTTCCAAATTAGAACTTTACCTTAAAGGGGTTGCACCAGAATCGACAATTATCACCTATCCACAGGAAAATTATCACATATCCCAGCACCGATCACAAAAACGGAGCGCAGGATAGGTGATAGTTGTCTGATCGCTGGGGACCAGAAATGATCACGAAAATTGGGGTCCCAAACCCTGTTCCTTCTCAGTGCATCCCCCGCAGTGAGGAGGAGCATGAATAAAGCTACGATTCTTGTGATCAGTGGAGGACCCAGTGGTGGAGCCCCAAGCGATTAGACAATTATCATCTATCCTGTGGATAGGTGGTAATTGTCGATTCTGGGAATAACCAGGATTACATTGTGTCATTTTTTGCGGTTGGAAACGCTGCCTAAAAAAATTCTCATAAACCAAATGCGCTTTTTACATACCCGCGTGTTTTTACATACGTTTCAGCTGTAAGCCTATGACAATTAAATTGAATACCAAAATGTGCAAGTAATTTTAAAAAAAGCATCTATTTTTTAAAAAAAAAACTTTTTTGGGCAGCCTTTTAAAACGCAGCAAAAATGCACCATGTAAACCCTGCCTTAGTTAAATGACTTGAAAGCCAGGTGATTTTGTAGACGTTTTTTCCCTCTGTATGTATATATATATCAGTGTATTGCTTGTTGACAGTTTTTATCCCTATGAGTTTATGTATTCTACCATTGCTGGGATGACATGGCCATAGGTACACACACAAATCCTACTTTTTAATCCCTGGGAGTACATGTCTGTGCATAAACATTGCTAGATGTCGTGTGTCACTGTCGCATATTTCAGACCAGGTGATTAAGCATTCTTGAGCATATCTCCTAGGGTTATTTCAAAGGTTAAAGGGACAGCAAAACTAGAAAAATATGTTAGAGTTCATTACACAGGACTTTGTCATGCTGCACTTGCGAGGCCTCAGGGTATGCTGTTTATTGTGCCAGCAGCTGATCCGGGAGTGCTGCATTGCTGTACTGCAGTACTGTGATCACACAAGCTCATCCTCGCTGCTGTATCTCTCTGCAGACCCAGAGGACGGAGCCCCTGCTTCTCGCTGCCATCCTTCATCTTTTACCAACTACCAGCTAGGCAAAATAACACCCCGTCCTGCAGATTAGCTCGGGCAGATCATGTTGCTGCCCATACTGATTTTTGCCAAGGAAAATGTTTTCAGTTGCTCTTTTATTTCCTATGATGTCTAAATCATTACATGTAAATAATTGGTGTAGTTGGTTTGGTAATTAAAGGGGTTTTAGGGTTTTATGTAAATTGAGATTAAAGGGGTTATCCGGGACTATTAAAAATCAGCAGCAGGGCAGGGGATGGTACAAAATAACAAACCGGCAGATACCTACCCACTGAATTGCCCGCTGCTCCAGCCCTGAGGTTTTATTTTACGCCGCTCCAGTCACGTAGGCTAATGCTGTGGTCATGTGCCGTTCATCGGTCCTGTGCCGCTGCAGCCAATAGCTGAACTTAACAGTCACGTGGCAGCATGACTGCTGTGGCAAGCGGATGGCTGCAGCGCCATGTGACCGATGTATGACACGTGACCGTTGCAGGAGCCTCCAGGACCCTAGTGGTGGAGAACGGGTTCTCTGCACTAGAGCGGGGTGGCACTATAGGGAGTGAGTACCTGCTAGTTTATTTTATACCATCCTCGGCCTTGCTGCTGATTTTTGAAACTCCCAGATAACCCCTTTAATAATCATATAATGATAAATTCTGCAGCTCTCTGATATATTTTATATTTCAATGCCTCGTGAATTTCAAGATCTCTGTTGTCAATGAATGGGAACATTCTTGTATACAACCAAGTTTAAAACCGGACATAGTACTTCTACAGAATTGATGTTTGCTACAATTTTATTCAGTCCTGGCAGTCCTCTGTGAGCTGAACAGTCTGGACTCCAACCTGATACACTTTACCTACATTGATACATTGTGGCAAACCATCAGGACCGATAGATTTGAGAAGTAGAGTAAGGCCTCATTCACATGAGCGTATCCGATTCACACGCGTGAAAACCGCGTGTGAATCGGGTCCGTGTGTGTTGCGTTATGCATCCGCGAGGTGCATGCGTTATTCGCGCACTCGCAAAGCACTTTTTTTATTTTATTATTATTTTCAACTGAATTGATGGACAAATCACGCACCGCACTCGCGTGTGCGGTGCGTGGTTTTCACGCACCCATCGACAGCAATGGGCATGTAGGTGCGTGATAACGCACCAATATAGGACATGCAGTGAGTTTCACACAGCGGACTCTCGCTGCGTGAAAAATCACGCATGTGTGAATGGCCCCATTGAAATCAA
Source organism: Rhinoderma darwinii (assembly GCF_050947455.1). Taxonomy (NCBI): domain Eukaryota; kingdom Metazoa; phylum Chordata; class Amphibia; order Anura; family Rhinodermatidae; genus Rhinoderma; species Rhinoderma darwinii. The sequence goes on along the minus strand of NC_134697.1, from coordinate 30,756,650 downwards.
TGGGTCCGTGTGCTGTGCGTTGTTTCAATGCAGAGCACACGGACGTGATTCACGCTTGTGTGTATGGGGCCTAAGAGAACTGTGCAGCTCACATAGATCTTTATAGACTGTATACAGTTGTAGCAAACTCTCAGCTGTAAGCAGAACTAGGTATGTATAGATTTGTGCGCCCCATTCACTGACAGTGAGAAGAGATCTTGAAAATGGTGAGGAATTGAAGAAAATTGCAGACCCTTTTACTATACAGTGATTAAAGGGGTTTCCCAAACACCATAGTAAGCAGTGGCATATTAATAGGATATGCCATCACTTACTGATTAATGAGGGGTCCCCCATAATTCTTACAATGAAGGGTCTGCATTGCTAGGTAAGTACTGCAGCTCCGTCACAGTGTTTCCCTCCACAGCAATGCTCCTGGCCCCCGCCCCCTTTATACAGGGAACTGCAATATAGCCCCATTTGAATGAGGCTGTGTCGGGGGTACTTGAGAACTACTACCCTATACTAACAGAGGTGTTACTCTTAACCCCAACACTAGCCTAGACCACCGTGATGTGCTAATTAACCCCTAAATAGTATTTTGGAGAGTCTAAAAAGAAGTGAGAAACTATTATTTATTTAATAGCCATTCTTTATAAGGAGCCAATGTATTCCACGGCTCTACTGTAAGTATTATATTGACTACATAATTTGGTGCACATACGCTAATATTACTTTGGCATTGTATAATGGTATCATTTAAAAACACCCACTAATATTCAGACAAGACTACCCAAATTAAGTCACATTTACTTGTCAACTTGAATGAGTGGTATTCAATGTCCTAGGTGACCTCTGTAATTATTTGTATATGTAAATATGCCACAAATGTCTGAGTTGGGAATAACTCCATTAAAAGGGTTTTCTCATAATCCTTATTTATCATCCTTCCACAGGATAGGTGATAAATATCTGATCAGTGGGGGTCCGACAAGTGGGACCCCCACCGATCACTAGAACGGGCTTACCTTACTATTCCTGGGAGCCTCATAGGTATGGAGCGGTAGTGCGCATGCTCGGCCACTGCTCCATTCATTTCTATGGGGCTGCTGAGTGCTATCTTTGGCAGCCCCATAGAAATTAATGGAGCAGCGTCCGAGCATGCGCACTACCGCTCCATTCCTATGAGGCTCCCAGGAATAGTAAGATAAGCCCGTGCTAGTGATCGGTGGGGGCCCAGCGATCTGATATTTATCACCTATCCTGTGGATAGGTGATAAATATTGATTATGGGAAAAACCCTTTAAGCCGGTGGTGGGACAAGGATTCAACCTGTTCAGCCTTAGGGTATGTTCACACTGGCTATTTTCAGCCGTTTTCGGGCCGTAAATGTCCAGAAAAACGGCTGAAAAATCGGAAGCACAACGCCTACAAACATCTGCCCATTGATTTCAATGGGAAATACGGTGTTCTGTTCCGACGGGGCGTTTTTTTATGCCTCATTTAAAAAAAACGGCGCGTAAAAAGACGCTCCAGCAAAAAAAAGTGCATGTCCCTTCTCGAGCTGTTTTTGGAGACGTTTTTTCATTGATTCAATAGAAAAACGGCTCCAATAATGGCCGAAAAAACGCAGTGAAAAACGCTAGTTTACAGGAGCTGTTTTCCCTTGAAAACAGTTCAGTATTTTCAGCCGTATTTTGTTAACCCTGTAAACATACCCTTATTGTTTTCCTGAAATAAGCAGCGACAGAGGTGCCCAGCAACCTGCTGTCTCCCTCGTCCAAGCTAACCAGGCATGCTTATGGAGGAGTTGGGGGTGAAAAAACATTTCTTGGGGTAGGTACATTTACACGTAGTTGCACCACTACAAAAAAAAATTAAAAACAAACCCACACAACAACCTCTTTCAAAATGCGGCACCCCCGGCAAATGGCTGATTTTGCAGGGGTAAGCTGTGTCCAGGCATTACTAATACTGCTATTACTAATATTGTTACTACTGCTTTTACTAGTATTACTATTATTACTACTACAGCTATTACTTCTATTACTACTACTACTGCTTTTACTAATACTATTACAATAACTAGTATTACTATTCTGCTATTACTACTTCTACTCCTATTAATAATACTATAACTATTATTACTACTACTACTTTTATGGAAACTACTATTACTACTACTACTTTTACTAGTAGTACTTCCAATACTACTATTGCTATTACTTCTACTAATACTATTGTTACTACTACTGAAATAACTTCTATTACTACTACTATTAATAATACTATTACTACTGCTATTACTACTATGACTTCTGCTATTACTGCTACTGCTATTACTAGTACTACCACTGCTATTACTACTACTGCTATTACTAGTACTACTACTGCTATTACTACTACTGCTATTACTAGTACTACTACTGCTATTACTTCTCATATTACTACTACAGCTTTTACTACAATTACTAATACTATTAGTACAACTACAATTACTACTGTTTCTGGAATACTTATAAAGATTGTAAATACATCCTAAGGTCTCTTTCATACGGCAGTATTATGGTCAGTATTTGGAAGACAAAACTAGGAGAGGATCTAAAACACAGAGGAGGTAAAATCTTTCCCTTTTACTTTTTCTCTGTGTAGGCTCCACTCGTGGTTGTAGCTTCTAAGGTTATGGTTACAGGCTGTGTTTTCAGGCATATTTTGGGCCGTAAACGCCTAAATACGCGGAAAAAATGGTAGCTGAACGCCTTCAAACATCTGCTTATTGAATTCAATGGGAAAAACTGCATTTTGTTCAGATGTGACGTTTTTTACATCGCCGTTTTAAAAAACGGCCGGTAAGAAAACGCCCCATAAAAAGTAGCATGTCACTTCTTGAGCCGTTTTTGGAGCTGGTTTTCATTGCGTCAATAGAAAATGGCTCCCAAAAAATGCCTGAAAAAAACGTTTTCAGCTTCAAAAACATCTAGTAATCAGAGGCGGTTTTCTCTGAAAACAGCTCCGTATTTTTTCAGCCGTTTTACACTCTGCGTGTGAACGTACCCAAATACTGATGTAGAATACTGACCAAAATACTGGCGTGTGAAAGTGGCTTTAGGCCTCTTTCAGAAGAGCGTATTTTACATTAACACTCCATCTGTTTTTTTGCAGATTGCAATGCAGAGCTAACGTTAAACAATGAGGCTATTCACATAGACGTATAAAATATGCGTGCATTTTAAAAACGCATCATACACTACTTTTATACGTATTGCAGATGAAAGACGTCTGTTGAAGTCTATAGAGAGTGATTCAAATATGGATGCATCCTTATTAGGTCTTTATTAGATTGGTTTGTCATCCGTATTGGATCAGTTTTTCAAAGAGGTTGTCTTATGTCATTCAATTATCTCCCTATTATGTCCTTATGGCAGTATTTTGGTCAATATTTTGCTACAGTATTTGGGAGCAAAATAACATGGGAGAAGTGCAAATCTTTCCATTATTCGTTTTCTCTGTGTAGATTCCACTTGAGGATTTGGCTTCCAAATACTGATGCAGAATACTGGCCACAATAGGGGGTGCATGTTAATGTTCAAGATGAAGAGGCGTGCAACTTTGCAATGTGCATGAAAAGTGGTGTCGCACCCTTAGGCCAGATTCACACGAACGTGGAGAAACTCGGAGGTGAAAAACGTGAAGGTTTTTCACGTCCGAGGTGCTCCCGTGCAGGTTCCGTTTTCACTGATAAAAGTGGGGCACATTTTAACAATAAGGTCATGTTCACACAGGGCAGATACGCTGTGTAAAAGTACACTGCGTACTCGCCCTGGAACCCGCAGGAAATTCTGGCCGAAATACTGGCCCAAATTGTGGTGCAGTTTTTTGGTGGCGGAAAACAGTGGTAAAAAAAAAAAAAAAAGCTTATATTTACCTCTAGTCATAGCAATGCATTCCTCTGTTGACCGTGCAGCCTGACCTTCTGGTATGACGTTTTTTCCTATGTGACCGCTGCTACCGTATTATGCTGCGGATTTTTCGCAACGATATGCGTTGCAGAAAATCAGCAGTGTTTACGCTATGTGTGGACATACCCCAAGCGTGAATAGTGAGGTACAGCTTCATTGTCCGGTTGAATAGTGGGGTGCATCTTCCTAATCAGGACGGATACTGAGCAGTGATAAGAAATAATAGCTGTGAGCAGTTGTAAGATGGGGTGCATGTATATAATGAGGATTTGTTTTTATCTCAGTGCATGTTGATAAATAGTGTGGCTGATGTTAATGATCTGGATAAATAGTGGGGTACACCTTGATGATCGGTATAACTAGTGGGGTACATCTTGATCAGTATAACTAGTGGGGTACATCTTGATCGGTATAACTAGTGGGGTACATCTTGATCGGTATAACTAGTGGGGTACATCTTGATCGGTATAACTAGTGGGGTACATCTTGATCGGTATAAACAGTGGGGTACATCTTAATGATCTTGTATAAATAGTGGGGTACATCTTGATGATCAGTATCAATAGTGGTGTACAGGTTGTTGATCTGTATAGATAGTGGGGTACGTCTTGATGATCGGTATAAATAGTGCGGCATGTAAATAATGAACATCAGCTTAATTGTTGGGTAACATCTTGTGCATGTATATAATCAGCATTATTTTCGGGGCGCACACATTGTCGATCAGGAATAACAGTGGGGATTATGAATGACCTTGATAATCAGGATAAATAGTGGGGATTCAGCATGAATGGCAAGGTGCACCGAGTACATAAGGATAGATAGAGGCTTGCAGCTTGAGCGTCATGATAAATAGTGGGGTGCAGCTTGGTGATCAGCGGTGATCACTAGCCCGGGCTGCTGCCGGCTCCGGTAACCTTGCTGAAGGACGCGGCAGTGTGTATTGACGTATGCTAATAGCGGGGCGGGGCTAGCCGGAGAGGGGGCGGCGCCTGCAGATAACAGGAACCAGAATCAGGCTGTGAGTGCAGGCAGAGCGCAGAGTTCCGGTACTGGAGCGCAGAGACGTGGCGGAATCGCAGTGTAATGTGGCTCCTCTGCCCCCGGGGAGGGCGCACGGCTGCAGGGCACTGGCACACTTGCTGACATGCAGCACATTGCAGTGGTTTAGTGCCAGGGAGGCTGCCAGGTGACACAGTCCTTACCCACATCTGCTTCTCTCTCTCCCCTGTTTCAGCTGTGCAAGCCATGCAGGATGATTTACTGATGGACAAAAGCCAAACTCAGCAGAGGCAGCAGTCAACCCCATCATCTCAGCAGCAGGAACCCAACATCTCAGAAGCCTCCTGTGCTGCAGAGCCCCCCAATTCTGAGAACAACAGCAGCACCCCAACTTTGAAGGAGAAGATGCAAATGGAGTCCCCCATCTTGCCTGGTCTGAGCTTCCCCCAGCCTGGTCAGCAGGAGCCCCCCACTGGCCCTTCCTTGTCCCCATCTTTTGGAAGCACCTGGTCCACTGGAGGTACTAGCAATGCTATGGATGACAGCTTTTTCCAAGGAATTACCCCTGTCAATGGGACCATGCTATTCCAGAACTTCCCACACCACCATGTCAACCCTGTATATGGGGGCACCTACTCCCCTCAACTGGGGATAGCTCATCAGACTCATCAGCAACAGCAGAGAAGGTCCCCTGTGAGCCCCAATAATCATCCTCCCTATAATCATAGAAACGCTTATAGCCACCAGGCTATCCTGACCAATAAACCCTCCTCATCCTCTTCATCACCATCTCCTTCCAGCTGGAATAACCAGCAAAATGCTGCGTGGAATAACCCCTCCAATCCCTGGAGTGGTATGCAGCCAGGCAGAGACCCACGCAGGGCAGTGGGGGTAGGAGTTGGTGTTGGGGTTGGGGTGCCCTCACCACTCAATCCAATTTCCCCAATGAAAAAGCCCTACTCCAGTAATGTGATTGCACCCCCTAAATTCCCTCGTACTTCACCTCTAGCTCCCAAGTCGTGGGTGGAGGACAACGCTTTCAGGACGGATAATGGCAATAACCTTTTGCCCTTGCAGGTACCCATTAATTGTTAATCTTTGTTTTATGTTTGTCTAATATTTTGCCATCACATTCTAGAAAGCAGAATGAATCCTTTACTAGCAATGACAGTGTTAAAGCATTCTGAATGACTGGATCTTGGGCAATGTACCACAAATGGCCAAGTCCGATATGGCATATGATCATTGGGTAGTGGGTTGCCCAGACGTTTTCATGTTGCTAGGTTATGGGCCGCGTCTGTATTCTATACACCTAATTCCTGATAGTTGGCACACCTTTTGCGGCCCCGGGCGACTTTGTTCATAAGAGCGGTCATGTTGCGTAATGGCGCAAATGTACGTCCACCTGCAATTTGCACAATTTGTGTAATTTTGCCACAGCTGTGCCATTCACATTATTATTAAATGTTAATATCTTTTTATTTGTTCCCATAATGACCATAAAATACTTTTGGACCTGCTTTTATTTCTTGTAGCGCTTTGATCCCTAATTTCACTTCCGAATCGTATTTCAAGAAGTGTATTCTAAAATACGCGGTTTTATGTTTTTGTTGTATTTTATGACTTTTTAGGGCAGTGGTATATTCCATATTGTCTGTACGGAGTCGCTACATTGTATAAGATACTGCGATATTTTCAGTATTCCGTGGATGTCATTCTTGCAGTAATGTAATTGGCATATTATCGCACCGTGTCGTTTGGGTTCAGGTCTTGCATTTTTTGTTAATTTCGGTCACGTGACATATGCAGAAAAATGTCTCCCAGTAAAAGATGAAAATATTATTGCTGTCACACGTTTGTATTGTTGTTGCACTTTAGTATATTTGTAAATGTATCGCACCACGACCGATTGCTTTTGCAGCATAAAAATGTCTGATTTCCCATCGCTGACACTTTTTATATATACGAGCCTTATTGTCTTTAATGTGAATCTTGCAAAACTATAGGGTAACATGGTATTCTGCCAGGCATTGACCACGTTACAGAACGGTACAGACCTTGTATAGAGGGAATGTTTGTGCAGCCTTGTAACAGCTGTTGGATAAAGGCAGTGCTGAAATACCATTCATTATAGTACAGTCGTCTTGACATTTCGGCTAATCTGCCTAGTTGACCTACACGATCTGTATATTTTTTTTAACTTTTTACCTGCCCTTCGTAGGTGTGACCTAGGAAACGACTTTATTATGGACATGTAAAATTGTCAAATAGATTTCTAGAATGGTTTTGCATTACGGTAGATGCTGATTTCTGGGTTGAACTAATTATTTATAATTTATATTTATTTCTGATGTGTTAGACGGACAGGAAAATATGCGTACCTTCAGGGTCCGCACTCCATGCAACAAATTTATCAAGCTTTACTAATAAACATGACTTGTGCTGCATGGGAGGGGGGGGGGGACTGGCTCACTACTCCGGTGCATTACTATGAATAAATATTCCTATTTATGCCAATGGGCAACAAAAATAAATAGTAAAAAAAAATTCTCCTCGTCGTGTGATTGCATCGTGTAAATCGGAAAATAATTTCTTGGAGTCCCTTTTTTATATTTTATTTATAAATTTTTTTTTTCTTCTATGATGGGTAAAATTCTTCTTGTACCATTTGCAGTAAATTATCCCATCTGAATAGACGGAAAAAAATCAGAGCGTGTGACGTGGTTCTTCGCCACTATTGTTTTCGGTCCCATGGAATTAGGAAGTTGTATCCTTTTTAGATGTTTTTTCATTGCTAAGACCTGTTATCATTTATCCAGTCATAACGTTACAGCCACAGTCGTATATACGTAATTCAGTTTAACTTTTTTTTTTTTTTTTGGTATTTCTGTGTGGCACAACCCAAATGATGCTGGTAAGAACAAATCCACCCAGTTTTGTATTTTAAGGGTATGTTCGCAGCTTATTTTCGGGCTGAAAAATCTGAAGCAAAACACCTCCAAACATCTGCCCATTGATTTCAATTGGAAAAACGGCGTTCTGTTCCGATGGGCCGCTTGTTTACGCGGCTGTTTTGAAAAACGGACGCGTAAAAAATGCCTCCGAAAAATACCCGTGCATGTCACTTCTTGAGCCGTTTTTCATTGATCTCTATAGAAAAACAGCTCCAAAAAACATCCATAAAAAACGCGAGTTGCTGAAAATTAGGTGCTGTTTTCCCTTGAAAACCGATCTGTATTTTTAAAAGTTTTTGGTTAAGCGTCTGAACATACCCTAATGGTCGAGAGAACATTTTATTCCGGTTATTAAAATAGAGCAAGAACATGGTGTACAAAAGCCTGTGCGCTAATCTGTGCTGTTTGCGACTTGTTCAACCCCGCAGCAGCATCCTCACCCACCTACAGGAGGCGCTGAGAGACCACTGGTATCGTATAAACCTCGTTGGTGGCTTCCATTGGAGGTGTACGCTCATGGCGTATATGTCTGACGGGGGCCTGTGATGGACGCCGTGCAGTGGCATTTGTTTTATAGTAAAAATATATATATACCATGTGGTTATATATTATTTTTTTTTCGTGTGGTGACCCTCTGTATAGGAAAGTGCGTTCTGTGCTTTCCTGTTTAGTTTAAAAAATGAACTATACGTTAACGCATACTGACCTGACAGAGGCCAAAAGGACACTCGTTTAGCCTCCGTCTGGTAAATGGGGAACTATGGATACGTTTAACGTATACGCTGTGAGTTTTTTCCATCGTGTATTTTAGTGCCCAAAATGTATTTTCCCACTGCCTGTTTTGAAGTTCGTATGTATGTATAAAATATATATATGTGTGTGTGTGTGTGTGTGTGTGTGTGTGTGTATGCTTGTTTTGCCTGTTGGAAGCTCAAAGCCTTGGTTCAGATGCTTGTAGCTCATGCGCATGGCTGTATTATGGCGTCTGTTTTGTACGGAGCCATAATAGAGCTGCCATAGAGGTCCATGAGCCCTCTACTATACCTCGCTACACCTCTGATTCGTACAAAAATTGACAGAATAAAACTCTGTATGAAATCGAACAGAAAAAATTGTGGCATGCTCCATCGGATGCAGTATCTACGGAGGTATAGAAGTTTTGGTACTATGGGAGAATATCTCTATACATACGGCAGCACCCAGAGATAATACGGCGCCATACTGAGGATGCGTACTGGCTTCGTGTACTGGGCTCTGCCGTGTGCATGAGCCTCTACACTGTCAGTTTCCCACCGTACTTCTCCACTCTATAGGCTCTGATCTTGGTTTTAGGGCAGATTCACACGAACGTGATTTACGACCGTGTAGCCCGCGTGGTTTTCACGCGGGTCGCACGGACCTATGCAAGTCTATGGGGCAGTGCAGACTGTCCGTGATTTTTTCGCAGCGTAAATCCGTAAAACTCACGACATGTTCTATATTTGAGCGTTTTTCACGCATCTCGCACCCATTGAAGTCAATGGGTGCGTGAAAATCACGCGCACCACACGGAAGCACTTCCGTGGGACGCGCCCTATTCGCGCAACAGCAGTAAAAAGTATGAATGTAAACAAAAGCACCACGTGCTTTTCTGTTTACAAACATCCAAACGGAGTGTCATAATGATGGCGGCTGCGTGAAAAGCACGCAGCCGCGCATCCATTTGAACATGACACACGGAGCTGTCACGCTACTGCCATGCGCGCAAAACAGTGTTTTTTGCGCGCGCAAAACGCTCACGTTCGTGTGAATCCGCCCTTAGCGTGTGGTAATTTACTTTTCAACCGAGCTGTTCCAAGCGATGAATATTTTGGCCGCCAGCAGGTGCATGGCCTTTAAAATGAAAGACATTATATTATGGTGTCAGATTGCAAACCAGGTTAGAACAGCACAAGCTTTTCAGAAGCAGCAGGGAATTTCACTAATCCATATGCTGTATGTGAGTGTGTATATATATATATATATATGTGTGTGTGTGTGTATGTATGTATGTATATATATATATATATATATATATATATATTTTATGCATGTGCGTTGCTTTTGACCGGCTGCCATGCCAACCAGCGGCGATTGCATCGAAAGGGGGGGGGGGGTGATGGACTGTCAGTGGGTCACCCCCCTCTTTCTAACACTTAAATCTGCGGTCGCTATTGACCGCGCTATAAAGGTTATAAGGTAGAAGGGGTGAAATCCGCTTTAAATCCACAGCAAAATCCGCACGTAACACGTGGATATTTCTGCAGAAGGAATAGTGGCCGAGCTGCCGTACTGCAGCTCTTCTATTCAAGCAAATAAGAGCAGAGCTGCAGCACGATCGCTATGCAATGTATGGAGTCAACTGCTTCCGGCTCAGTACGCTGCATACTGTACAATGACATCCAGTGCCCGCAGGCAGTCGGAGCAGCTGATTGGTGCGGGGTCTGGGTGTCGGACCCGTGCCGATCTACTGATCACCTATCCAGTGGATAGGTCCTCAGTTGTCTGGTAGTGGAAAACCCCTTTAAAAGAGTCTAAGATGATGGTTGTTACACTGGCCAGTGTAAAGAGTCGAATATAAAAATAAACGAGGGAAATATTAGCGCTGTGTTTGTGCCAGGACACCATGCGTATTCAAAAGCTGCAGCTACCGTGGCCATCTGGGAAATGCTTCTAGGTTCAGGTAATGTCAGAAGTTCACCTAGGGGACAACCGGACGCTTTTTAAATCATACTGGTATCCCGGCACCAACACGGCACTAATCAGTATAAGGGTATGGGCACACGACCTATTTTCAGACTAAATTGAGGTGTTTTACGCCTGAAAAGACGGCTCCATTACGTCTGCAAACATCTGCCCATTGCTTGCAATGGGTCTTACGATGTTCTGTTCAGGCGAGGTGTAATTTTACGCGTCACTGTCAAAAGACGGCGCGTAAAAATACGCCCACGTCAAAAGTGCAGGACACTTCTTGAGACGTTATTGGAGCCGTTTTTTCATTGACTCCAATGAAAACCAGCTCCAATTATGTCTGTAAAAGATGGCGAGAAAAAAGCGAGTACTTGTAAAACGTCTGAATTTCAGCCGTATTTTGGGTGTGAACATACCCTAAGAATTTATTTTGCGATTTTTGTGCCGGAGTCGCAGCTTTTCATCGCAAAAATCGCAACACCTGCTATTTGTTGCGTGTTTTACCTCCCCTTTTGATTATGCAAAGACAATTGACATGCTGCGGATTAAAATAATCAACCGCAGGTTTATTTGAGTGTTCTGTTTTTTTCCGCTCCCCGGTTACGCAGCATGGGGATCAGATCTATTCAAATCTCATCCACTCAGCTGCTACTGTATGAGGCTATGTTCAGACGACCGTCTGCGAAATCTGCTGTGGAAAACGGATCCCTCATAGACTTGAGTCTGTTGAGGGATCTGTGAGAACGGACAAAAATAGTACATGTCCTATTTTTTTCATGGGCCCTTCACACGGTCCCCTTAAAACGATGGTCGCGTGGACAGCCCCATAAAAATACTTGCAGCCGTGTGATGTTCGCTAAAAAAAAAAAACTGCCATCACACGGACTATTTATACGTTCGTCTGAATCTGCCCCTTTATGCTGCAGATGTTCCTCAACAAATTCTGTTGCGGAAAATCCGCAGTGTTTACGCTTTTTGTGAGCTTGCCCTCAGGCCTCCTTTACGTGTTCGTATTACGGCTCTCTATTTAGAAATAATACAGGGACCCTGCTGTACTTCCATATCAGGTACAGGTGTGTTTTTTTTATTTTATGTCTGATTCCGTATGAATCTGACAAAAAATTATTTGTGGCATGTTCCATCGGACGCTTTATTACATAACTCTTCGCGGTAGGGAGCACCATACTTCAGCACAGGTATCCGCAGCGTATTTCAGGCCTGTATTGTGTGTATATAATATACAGTAACATTACTTAACTAAATTAGGTAAACCTTCCACGTAACTCCCTGTAGTCTGCTCATTTATGTATAAGGTTCAGTTACATGAGCGCGCTGATCCTCCATGACCCCACGTGTCTCTATTTTCCATTTCCAACCAGGGAACACGTGTGGAGGTTGAACACATTTACCAGAAAGTTAATGTTCCATAAGTCGTGTCCTGACATTGTTTGCTATACTTTTTTTTTTTTTTTGTCAGATATGTTATTACTGTAGTTTGGAAATAAGCAATTTGTATTGACCCCCCCCCCCCCTTGACATCTGTATAGTAGGGACTTGTTCACACGTGCAGGATTCTGTGTCTAAAACCTGACATGAATTAAGAGTCCATTCTAAGCATTGCATGTGCATGGGGTATTTTATGTTCCATTCACTTGCTCCAGAAAATATCTGTGCGGAATAATGAAAAGGTCCCGACGTACATGCTAAACGTGTCCAAAGGGTTCGATTAGTCTGACGGAGGCCAAGAGGGTGTCCTTTTTGGCCTCTTTCGGGCTAGTATACGTCTATAACTTTTTTTGGGAATGGCATATCATAATAGACTGGTTTTTCCATCCCGAGGGATCCCACAATAAAAAACGTATACTGCGTGGTATACGTTTTCTCCAACATGGGTCTATGGTTGTGGTATGCCACTGTATATTTAACAAATCGTGGGCTTTTCAGTAGCCATTCATAATGTATACAGTCAACAGATCTAATTATAGTCTATGGGTGGCGGATGCCACGGTTATGGCATGCATCACAGCCTAAGGCCGGATTCACATGAGCGTGTGCTTTTTGTGCACGCAAAAAACACGGCGTTTTGCCTGCGCAAAAGGCACTTGACATCTCCGTGTGGCAGCATCATATGATGCGTGGTTTTCGCGCAGCCGCCATCATTATGACACTCAGTTTGGATGTAAACAGAAAAGCACGTGGTGCTTTTCTGTTTTCATTCATCCTTTTCACAGCTGTTGCGCGAATCACGCTTGTCCCACAGAAGTGCCTCCGTGTGGCATGTGTGGTTTTCACGCACCCATTGACTTCAATGGGTGCGTGATGCGCGAAAAACGCCCAAAGAACGGACATGTCGTGACCTTTTACGCAGCGGACCAACGCTGCGTAAAAATCACGCACATGTCTGCACAGCCCCATAGACTAATATAGGTCCGTACGACGTATATCACGTTCGTCTGAATAAGCCCTAAGTTTAAGGGTATGTTCACACGGCCTATTTTTGGCTTAACAGCGTTTTGTTCCGACGGGGTGTTTTTTTTTACACGGCCATTTTGGAGCTGATTTTCATTGACCCTATAGAAAGACGGCTCAAAAAAACGGCCGTAAAAAAACGTGAGTTGCTAAATAAAATGGCTGAAAATCAGGAGCTGTTTTCGCTTTGAAAACCGCTCCGTATTTTAAGAAGTTTTTTTGCTAAGCGTGTCAACATACCCTTACATTCACGTTGGGAGGTGTTACCGACGTATACGTCCAAATTTAATACAATAAAAGGGGTCTTTGCCCTGGTCTTGCATATACATCCTTCCCTGGCAAGCAGTGATAGAGTAGTCCGTATAATATAATGTTGATAGACCGTGTCTGTTCAGGGGCCAAGAACCCAAGAGGTCACTGTCATGAGGTTTGATTACTTTGCGTTCGCTCGTTCGTGAATGGCATGAGCTGTAGTAAATGTATAACTGACTGTGACTACATGTGCCAAGTATATCTATGGACTGAGTATTTCCAGTATTTTTCTGTTCATGTAACGTGTGTCTCGTAGCTTCCCAACCATGACGGGATGAATTATCTGGCCCATTTTTGCCTTCATCATTGTTGGAAAAAAAACAAACAACTTCTGCTATTTGCAGATTTCACCTCCCCATTGAATTTAATGGTGAAAATTCGCAACAAATATGCAGCATTTACGCAAATACAATTGACACGTTCCGGATTTAAAAAACGCACTGCAGGTCAATTTCTGAGCGTTTTTTTTCCGCTCAGCATTTATGCAACGTGTGGATAAGATTTGTTCAAATCTCCTCCACTTTGCTGCTACTGTATTAAGCCCCCTGCACACGGCCGTGCCTGTAATCACAGTCCGTGCTTACGAGCATGGCTGGACGTGGACAGTCACCCGCATTTGTGGGCCGTGCTCCCGTTATAAAGTATGGGAGTACGATCCGTAAAATAAAAAAATAGGACATGTCCTATTTTTTACGGATGCTTTCTACACCCTGGGCACCTTCCCGTAAATATACGAGAAGGTGTCCGAGGGCTAGGAAATGAATGAAACCGTATTTTGATCCGCAATTATGGTCCGTAATTGCGGACAAATTCTGGTCATGTGCATGGGGCATTTTACTGCAGATTTTCCACAACAAAATCTGTTGTGGAAAATCCACAGTATTTTAAGTACGTGTGAACTTATTCAGACGATCGTTGTATACATCCTTGTGCTGTCCGTTAAACCCTAAAAAAAAAAAAACGGCCAGCGCACAGACCCATGCAATTCAATGGGGCTATTCAGATTTTTCACGCAGCGTGTTTCCCTTGTGTGAAACTCCCTGCATGTTCAGTTTTCGTGGACCACGTCGCGCATTGAAGTTTATGGGTGCGTGAAAATCAGACCACACACGGACGTCATCCGTGTGCGGTCCGTGTTTCACACAACAGTTGTTAAAGAAATGTTGAGGGAAAAAAAGTGCTCTATTCTGACATTAATTGATGCCACGCTGAACTGAAGTGCGTTAAGTACGGTCTATTTTTTGCAGATGCAAAACTGACATGCTTGTCTGAATAAGGCAATATTTACACGTCAGGGTCCGAGCGTCGGCCAATAAAACCGGCCGTTTTGTGTCATTTTTCCCAGCCGTTTTGCATCCGCTCCGATTCCGGGCCGTGTTGCCGATTTTAGACCCATTTTGCATCCGTTTTTTTCCCCTGTCCGTTTTAACATCGGATGAATTTAATTTATACATGTTTTGCCACACACTGCCCTCTGCAGATACTGCCACAGCCCCCCTGTAGGTAGTGCCACACTGCCCCCCCTTGTAGGCGATGCCACACTGCCCCCCCTTGTAGGCGATGCCACACTGGCCCCCCCAGCAGTGGTATTACGCTTCAGAAGTCCCTGACATCACTGTGTCCATATATGGACAGTGAAGGCAGGGACTTATCATGGAGCGGAATCCCCGGCCACACCGCCGGGGATTCCGCTTCAGACGTCTGTGACGTCACTGTGCATATGACATCACTGTGTCCATATATGGATACAGTGAAGTCACGGACTTCTCCTGGAGCGAAATCCCCAATTCCCGACCACAGCGTTGCCGACTCTGTGGCCGGGGATTGGGGATTCCGCTCCTACAGGGAGCAAAAAATACCCTCCTCCTCACATGTACTTCACACCGTGAGGAAGAGGAGGACAGAGAGCGAGGGACGGAAGACACGACCGTCACTTGGAGCACATTCATTCGGTGAACGGCCGAAAATAGGGCATGTCCCATTTTTTTGACGGCTGAGTTTCCCGGGCTGTCAAAAAATCGGTCGTGTGAATAGCCCCATTAGGGGTCTATTTTTCCTACTGGGGTCGTGTGGAAACCCTGTCATGTGAATAATGTCTAAGGCCTTAATCTGGCATGCTTGGACCCACTACGGCATCCGTTTATAAAAGTTGGCTCCACAAACCTTTCTGCAGATTTTGACTGACTTTTATGTTTTGCCTTAGGCCCCCTGCATACGAAACATGTCGGGTTAGCTGATCGTGTCTATTGTAAAGATTTTTAATAAACCCCGAGTAAATAGGGTTGCTATTTCTAATCTCGAACCTAGCTATGGGTTTGGTATCTTGAGTATAGGGGAGTCCTATAGATTTAGGTCCTTTTTAGTATTTGGAAGCTGGATGGAAAAATTAGGTTTCCTGATAAGTTTAAATGCTGTCATTGGCACACATGAAACCATATGGCATCATGGTAATAATATTTGTGTGGCATTCAACCAGTCCAGATGCTTTGTTAACTTTTCGTTGAAGATTTAATTCTGTAATGATCAATGATCTGCTCATTAACCTGGTTGAGGGCCACCCGCTATATACACTGCGCAGGCTCAAGCTTGCTGCCCGAGCGATTGGTCAGCTGAATGTCGGGTGCTTAGTAGTCGGAGACTGCCGAGGACCCTGGAGAGAAAACGGAACCGTTTTTTACCACTTCTGTCTTCTCTGTACTCGCTCAAGGAACACTGTATAGAATAAAGGCCGCTGCCCCTATTGGTCCCAGTGATTATTCGGTGCAGCTCAATTTACAGTAGAAAAGTATACTGTGAAAAAATAGTCCCAATAAAGTATTTCCTGACCTTTATGAGAAACAGCCCATATTAATAAAAAAATAATAATCTACAAAATAAATTAAAATATTACACACAAAACCATTACCCTGTCAACCATTGTCGTAACGCTAGCCATGTCGCAATTACTTTAAAATAGACCTGTAATATATCAAAATTTACAGAAGACAATGACTATCACAAACAAAAAAGTTTTATCTTAGGGTAACACTATTTTTACTATAAAATAATAGCCAAAAGGTAAAAAAAATAAAAAATGTTTAACATATAAATGTAAAGAAAACAAAAATGATGTGTTTAAGACACCTGCACGGATTACAAAATAAACATTGCAAAAAAATTAGTGTTGGGCCCCATGCACACGACCGTGCCCGCAATCACGGCCCGCGATTGCAGGCACGGCCGGCCGCCAACTGACAGCCGCATTTTCGGGCCGTGCTCCCATACAAATTATGGGTGCACGGCCCGCAAAATGCCAAAGAACGGACATGTTCCATAATTCCCGGAACATTTCCACGGCACGGACACCCTTCCGTAGTGCTACGGAAAGATTTCCACGTTCAATTAAAGTGAATGGGTCTGTTTTTGCGGACCGCAATTGCGGTCCGCAAAAACTGAGGTTTTTTACGGTCGTGTGCATGGGGCCTTAGGCTGGGTTCACACTGAGTTTTTTTGACTAGTTTTTTGGCACGGAAACCGCTCCGCAAAGCTCGACAAAAAACTGCAGAATGTCTCCCATTGATTTCAATCGGGGGCGGTTTTACCTCACGCGGGAGAAAGGGACATGCCCTGTCTTCTCGCGATTATGCCTCAGACCTCCTATTGACATCAATGGGAGGCAGAGAGAGTATTTTGAGGTGTTTTATGACCGCGGGCGAAAAAACGCAGCGCAAATCGGTGTGCATGCAGAGGAAAATCTTCCTCAAACTTCCAAACTGAATTTTGAGGCAGATTTTCCGCCTGAAAAAAAACTGTGTGAACCCAGCCTTATAGCCATTCAACTAATGCGTGCTTAAAATGGCTAAGCGGTGCCTGGTCCTAAACCGGTTAAATTCCTAGCATGCAATAAGTAAGTACGTGGAACATAAAACATTCTTCTCATAGATGTTGTAGCTTATGTGCCTATTAGTACATGGGAGAGGAGATGTTCTGCATTCTGGGTCAGGTTTGTGTAGTCTTACCCTTCCTTATACGTGGTCGCACCCCTCTGATGACTAACCTATTCATAAAGAGGAATGCCCGGGATGCCAGGAACATAATTTCCTTGGGAGGAGTGCACTAGAAATCATACCGGATTAGTGTTTAACATAAGCAGAGATCTTTTTATATATTAGGCATTAATATAATATTCATTATATCAATAATCTCAACCTTCTACGATGCTTACTATGGGCCCCCCTCTCTTTTATGTATACCATCGGGTCAGTGGTGTTGGTTACCAGCACCTTATGCCACTTCAAATTTGAGAACATCCGTAGACCTTTTAGAGCGATAATAGGTTAAATATCGACGGTTGTGCACTAAAGTTTTGCGCTGGGTCCTCAATGAGAAAGACCGTCGCACTTCAACAGAAATCCATGTAAATGTAGGCATCAATGACATCAGTGGTCCCCAGCCAGGGCAGGATGAAGGTTGTACTAGGAAAGCCACAGGTTGGAGATTGCTTATTTATATGGATTGTATTGTGATGCACAAAACGTGAGTGGCAAAACCCTCTTAGGGCCTTGTTCATATCGGCGTCGGGCTTCCGTTCATCTGTTCCGTTCGATCTTTCTGTCGCAGGAACAGACTATACGGAAACCATTGCTTCTGTTGCAGTTGGTTTCTGTTTTGTTTCCGTATTGTAAAGTTTGTTTTTTCGCCGAAACAAAAACATAGTCGACTACATTATTGTTTTCGCTTAAAAACAAAAACGGAAGCCCAACGCTGATGTCAACAGGCCCTTATGTTGAGTATTGTACGGAGTTACATTGTACAATGTAGATTTTGCCTTATGAACACCATCATGTCGGGTGGATCAGGTGCATGTTTGCCTGCACTACATGGATTAGATTATTGCAGCATTTTTTTTATTTCATTCTTGCGGCTTGTCGTTTTTCTACTGCGACACTACAAAGCCAAGATGTTTAGTCTGGCTGACTATCTCCGCAAGCTGGCAAGTAGGTCATAAACACACTACTTTGAATATTTAATGCAGATCCATGTTCCTGCAAATCTTGGCACTAGGCGTATAAATAAAGGAGGTGAGGAGATGTTTTTTCTGGCAAACAAAGCCTCAATTTGTAGAAGACGGTAAGAGCTAAGAATGGGATGGAAATTATATTTGCTGTAGATTCTGCTCTTATATTTGTATTTTTTAGTGACTATTTATATGCATTTCTAGAATTTTATTCAGTTTAATGTAGTGAAACAAAACATTCAGTTGTTGTCATAAAAAAAACATTATATTTATATCTATATTCGGTAAATTTTATCATTTGAGAGATTTTTTTCTGCATAGACTTGCGAATGCAAAGACCTTATTACATGTTCTGACACCTATCGTTGCCAATACTAATCATACATGTTCAAATTGTCAGACGGGAAGCCGCACTCAAAACGAAAAGGTGGATTTATTCACCGCAACGTTTCACCCTCTCAATGAAGGCATTTTCAAGCAAAATGTACGAGTCACATGGACATTTTAAATAGGGAGCAAAGCGCAAATACATAACAATGTGCAATATAATATAATCAATATACATTTCAATGCACATTAATATCATAGTAAAGTACATAGTAACACAAACCCCAACATATAAACATACAAATAAATGACAACCACAACTTTATAAGTGGAAATATAGGCCGTGATGTTTATTAAGGGTTACCCAAGAATAAATAATTCAATCCAACATAACCATAGAATTATTGAAAATTCATTAATCAATCATCATCAAATTATTGAACCAAGTCCCCCCAGCATTAGCTGGGAGACTAAACCCCACTAGTAAACATCGCGACAGGGAAGCCCTTTAAAAAAAGGGCTGGGCGGGGCTTGTCTTGAATCTTCTTCAAACGGCCCGGAACACTGCCGGACACCAGAATTTAAACAGGAAATCTTCCCGCCGTTGCTGCTCATTATCCAATCAGTAAAAAGCGCGGGCTTCACGAGCGCAAGGTGGAAAGTTCCAGAACCTGCTCGTACATTCCTGTACAGCTGACCTGAACCTGACCTATGCAGGTAAATATCAACTGTAATAATAAAAAAGGGGTGGGGAGGAAGAAACCAAACCAGAAACCACCAAACTTTAAATCATAAAAATTATGTGGGGCTGTGATACCATGTGTCCCCCAAGCGATTGCTATGGGGGGCCCTGGCAATAGTGCTAAAGTAGAAAAATTACATAAATATATCCAAATACAGTGTGTCAATAAAAAGTGTGTGTATATAATTTAGTGACTCGGTCGCACACGCACACACACATCAAACTGCGCATGTCCATACCTAATCTGTCTATTGGACCAGCGCTAGTCACCTGTTTCCAGGCAGTAGGAGTGCAATGTAATAGTAACAACTACCTATTCCCGGCTGCAAGCACCAGTCTAGGAGACGAAGCGTAGGAACACACAGAGCATAATCAGGGCGGATACGCAGCGTCAAGCTTGAAAAAGGCTCTATTGAAGAGCTGAAACGTTGTCATATTGGATTGATGGAATAAAACACCTTTTCTAATTTTGCTACAACTTTTTGAGTGCTGCCTATTTTTTGGAAAAATATATATCTTGGGAGACTGTGGCCGGATCCCTGGCAGGCTTGAACCTTCATTTTTATGAGACCTGGACTGTGCGGTTGACATTTTTTGTGTGTGTGTGTGTATATAATATATAATTAGTCCTTGTCTATAAATTTTAATATCCTCAAGAAGTCAATTTATTTCCTTAATTCAATTCAAAAAGTGAAACTCCTATATTATATAGATTTATTATAGACAGAGTGATCTATTTCCAGCACTTTTTTCCTTTAATGTTAATGATTGTGGTAACCGTTAATGAAAACCCAAAATTTAGTGTCTCCGAAAACTAGAATATTCTATAAGCCCAATTTCAAAAATGATTTTTAATACCTAAATGTTGGCCTACTGAAAAGTATGTCCAGTATATGCCCTCAATACCTGGTCGGGGCTCCTTTTGCATGAATTATTGCATCAATGCAGCGTGGCATGGAGGCGATCAGCCTGTGGCACTGCTGAGGTGTTATAAATGCGGTGTGGCATGGAGGCGATAAGCACTGCTGAGGGGTTATGGAAGCCCAGGTTGCTCTGATAGCGGCCTTTAGCTCGTCTGCATTGTTGGGTCCGGTGTCTCATCCTCCTCTTGACAATACCCTATAGATTCTCTGTGGGGTTTAGGTCAGGCGAGTTTGCTGGCCAATCAAGCGCAGTGATGCAGTGGTTTTTACACCAGGTATTGGTACTTTTGGCAGTGTGGCCTAGTCCTGCTGGAAAATTAAATCAGCATCTCCATAAAGCTTGTCAGCAGAGGGAAGCATGGAGTGCTCGGAAATGTCCTGTTAGACGCTGCGCTGACTCTGCGATGTAAACCATTGAACACTTAAAAAAAAAATACAGTATCTTGCGCTCAAACTGAAAACCGTCATGTCAGCGGGACTGACTGCTTCAGTGGACGCTCGTCCTGTGTGTGTCTGACATGCTGGATCTACATGGTATCGATCACATAAGTTTTATAACTTCGATGTGATCAATAACACGTCTCTCTTGCTTGTCCGAGGCAGGCAGGACCCGCTGTCAATGAAGCAGTCCGTTCCGCTGACCTGACTGATTCGGCTCGGAGTGCTCAACACCGCTTCTCTCAAAAAGTAAAATGCTTTTTATTTTATTATTTTTTAAACAAACAATTCATAAGTTCTATAAAAAGTGTTCAAAGGTTTACATAGCCTTCAAAATCCTTTTTGTAACTAGAGACCACTCTCTTTTTAGAATGCGGCACCTTGGGGCAATTAGTTGATTTCCCTCCCCCCTTCAGGTCCCGCTCCTGGCACCGCCGGCAAACAGCCGCTGCAGTGGGTATGTGGTATTATTAGATGTCGGCCATTCAGGTGAAACTCTCAAGCCTTCAGATGGAAAAACTCTCAGATATTGACCTGCGGTACAGGTTTATTAATCCGCATCATGTCAATTGTATTTGAGTAATCGCTGCTTTACCCAGATATCTGGTTTTCTTTGTCCAGGACGACCTCCTGCCGTCCCTCTCCAGCCAATCACAGGCCAGGCTGCAAGACGGCAGAGGGATGTGTTGCCATAGCTACGTAAGTATCAAACTTTTTTTTTTCCTGCTATGTGCCGTTTTCTGCAGCGGACATTCGGGCTGAAAAACGACACCACAGTTTGGTGCAGGTGTTTGGACGAAATTCCCTGTATGACCATAACCTAATCGGGTATACGAACAAGTGTCTTCACGAGACAACGCCTATTTAAGCTGATCTGACATTTTGGACATCCGAAAAGGCAGGTTTACACTATTCTTCGCTAACTGTTTGCACTTTTCGTCTGTGACATACACCGACCAAAGGCAGATATGTGCGCAAAAGCGAATCTGTTGTGTTAAATGTTTTTGGTTGATATCCGGTCCGGTGCAGTCGTTGGAAGATGTTCATGCCAAACAGATCAAGTTAGAGATCTATTGGCGTGGTCGTCCAAAACGAAAACGTCCATCTGATGTCATTAATGTGTGGCAAGCAGTTATAGTGGGAAAAAATATAAAGAGTGTGTGTGTGTGTCCGTCCCCAGATCAGTGTTTTTTTTTTTTTATTGTGTGGCTAGATTGACCAGGATAATTCTAGCCCTTGTTTCAGGGGGAGCACTATTTATCTGTTCTCGTTGTCTCTGGGTGAGTAAACCCTTTCAGCTGAAATATTTTGTTTGTGTCAGCAGTGAAAGCTTTTAGCTTTTTATGTGTTGTGCTTGCTGGGAAATTTACAGAACATACCCTTTCATTTCTATTAGGTAATCATAACGCTTCCGCCACAAAATACAGGGATTTTTTTTTCCCCTTGCAAGAATTCTTTGTCATGCAAAACAGCATTGTAAAGTGGTTGTCGCCCTTGAATGGAACGGATCGAGTCTGCCAGAACGGGAGCTGCTCCTTCACAGGACCCCACTCCATGATATCCATATGCCCTACTGGGGCTTAAATTAGTTTCTCCTTCATACTTATTCGGCTTTTCATCCCTGTGTGGAAGAGCAGAAAGTAATCATTCATTTTAGTAAGGTCTCATGCACGTGGCCGTGCCCTTAATCACGACCCGCGATTGCGGGCACGGCTAGCTGCCGGTGGCCATGGGTCAGAGACCGCATTTTCAGCCTGTGCTCCCATACAAAGTATGGGAGCACGGCCCGTAAAACGCAAAAGATAGGACATGTTCTATCTTTTGTGGTACAGTTCTGCGGCACGGACACCTATCCGTAGCGATGCGGAAAGGTGTCTGCGGCCAATAGAACTGAATGGGTCCGTATTACGGAGATTTTTTTATGGTCGTGTGCATGGGGCCTTAGGCTGAGTTCACACTACCATCAAAATTAACGTTTTTCTGCTCTGTCATAGCAGAGCAATGAAAATGAGAGTGCCAGAGCTGGCGGACACCAACAGCGCCCATTGAACCCCATTGCTTTTAATGTGGTCCATCGGTTTCTGTCTTAATCTTCTCGTCAAATCAATTGACCTTAAAGAGACTCTGTCACCACATTATAAGTGCCCTGTCTCCTATATAAGGAGATGGGCGCTGTAATGTAGGTGACAGTAATGCTTTTTATTGAAAAAAACGATCTTTTTTCACAAAGTTAGGAGCGATTTAAGTTTATGCTAATGAGCTTTCTTAATGCCCAAGTGGGCGTACTTTTACTTTCGACCAAGTGGGAGTTGTACAGAGGAGTGCATGACGCTGACCAATCGGCATCATGCACTCCTCTCCATTCATTTACACTGCACTAGCGATATAGTTATATCGCTATGTGCTGCCTCATACACAAGCCCTAACATTACTACAGTGTCCTGATAATGAATACACATGAAATCCAGCCTGGACGTCATGTGTACTCAGAATCCTGACACTTCTGACTCTTTTTTTTTGTGAGATTCCAGCAACTGATACGAAATCTCGCGAGATCTCGGAGCTAAACGAGATTTGGTTTCACTTGCCAGAATCTCACAAAAAAAGATTCAGAAGTGTCAGGATTCTGAGTACACATGACGTCCCGGCTGGATTTCATGTGTATTCATTATCAGGACACTGTAGTAATGTTAGGGCTTGTGTATGAGGCTGCACATAGTGATATAACTATATCGCTAGTGCAGTGTAAATGAATGGAGAGGAGTGCATGATGCCGATTGGTCAGCGTCATGCACTCCTCTGTACAACGCCCACTTGGTCGAAAGTAAAAGTACGCCCACTTGGGCATTAAGAAAGCTCATTAGCATAAACCAAAATCGCTCCTAACTTTGTGAAAAAAGATCGTTTTTTTGAATAAAAAGCATTACTGTCACCTACATTACAGCGCCGATCTCCTTATATAGGAGACAGGGCACTTATAATGTGGTGACAGAGCCTCTTTAACGCTGCCTTCTACGCTATTCTACCTGACGGAACTGCCGACGGAGGCTACAAACATAGCCTCTGACGGAAGTGTGAACAGAGCCATATAGTCACATTCTTCCCCATTATACTGAACACTGCTGCATATGTAGAGAAGTTCTGTGTATGGTTTGGTCATGGCAGTCTAGTCGGGTAGGTAAATTGGTGGAGTCACTCCCATATACAGTATAACCTTCTGGGTTTAACTTCTCCATTTTGAGTTTAAAGGCTTGAGGTTTTTTTTTAATCTTCTGCATGCCTTGAATAAACCGATCTACTGTATTGTTCCAGTCGTTTAAAATCCTTGGCATGATCAGTTTTTAAGGTTTTGTGTTTTTTAGACGTGTATAAGATGAGACCCAGCCCAAAAAAATTCCACCGAACATTCGATTGGAACGTGAGTCCTCTTACAGATCTATTTTGTATGGAGCCATAAAACTGCTTCCGTAGAGGTGCTTGAGTCATTAACCGTTCCATACGCCTCTGATTTCCGACAGAAAAATAAACATGCTGTTCCCCATGGGACTCCGTATGTACACAGGTATTCTCTCCTGTTCTCTAGAGTCGAATGTATCTTTACACATTGAGTCTGCAAGTGGGCATGAGCCCTGACAAGAAACAAGCAGAAATGAGCTTGGCAGTTATGGAACCAAGCCAATATAACGTCTGTGGACCTCTTGACCCATGGTTTCAATAACTGTACCTAAAGGGGTATTTTCCATTTGTCATATCCATATTACCCACCTCTGGGACCCTCTTGTATCGGGAAAACAGGGGGTTACTTGTGACGGTGGTTCGACAATTCCTTGCTCCGTTGTGCCACTTTGCTCTTTCCGTAACTCCTATAGACTTAAATGGAGAGGGACGTATGCAAGCATGTTTATTTCACCCCATTCTACTGATAGCTGCAGGTCCTGTGGATATGCCCTAAATACTGAAGAAGTGTGGACACATAACGTGGCCATGCATATAAAATAGCTGTTGGCCAAACTCTTAGCTGAGCACGCATGTGTATTTCAATGGGGAAAGGGAGACTCTTCTGGTGTCGGCTTATCTACCAGAACAAAGGGTTGTCGTTTCCCCTGAAATCTGCTGTTGGGGGACCATTAAGATGCCCATAGGTAGAAGGATAAGATTGTTCGCGGGATCCATCCACATTAATGTGTATGGGCTGCTATAATCACAGGTGGTTTATTTTTTTTTTTTTTTTCCCCACCTACTTCTTCTTGCTTTTTTAAATTGCAAGCTCATGCGTAATCTGTGTGTGTAAGTGTTTCTTTTCTAGCACTTGGCTAATGCCATTAATACTTGTGATCTTTATTTTGCAAGACCACTTAAAAGTTTTATCTTTGCAGTATTGCTTCCTTTCAAGTAGAAGACTTAAGTACAATTTCATAATTGTCTGGCAGAAACAGCGTTACACATCAGACCGATTGCTTTTAATGGTCACTCCCTACACCCCGTACACACAGTAGCATTGTTTGTTAATGTCCCCTGATTCTGTCCAGAACTGACCAGTTTAATTATTGCTGTTAACCTGAGTATAGGAACCATTAAAAATATCAGCATTTATAACCGTTTTATTAAGGCTTCAGTTGCCCTTCTGATCAGGTCGATCGTTTCAAGATCAACTACATTTAGCCTTAAAGGGGTTGTTCAAGATGAATAAATCCTAGATACTTTGCTTCAGAATTCATGTCTCACCTGTTCATGGGTTGTCTGTATTGAAGCTCCGCTCCATTGAAGTGAATGAAGCTACGCCGCAATACCACATGCAACCTGTGGACGTGCATCCCAGGCTGTTTTTGGAGAAAAAAAGCAGCCATGTCTTTCTAATCCTGGGCAGACACCTCCATCTACAATGTCCATAAAATGTTTGGTTATTTTGTAAGAGATCAGTGATGAGTCTAGAGATGTTTTCATTGTCAACTTGTGTCCATGCAGATTACTGGAAATACCTTCTAAAATTGGAGTTTAGTTTGAAGTTTTTGCAATTGGTATTGATCATTGGTGGTTTCTCTTCCCTTTTAGGAGCTCTCCCTTTCCAGTATTGACTGGGTTGCTATATTTCTCCTTATCTCTCCATTTCTTAAAACCTGTGCCAGGTCCACCAGATTATCCCCTGTCAACAGTAGTTTTAGAGAACCACAGCCAAAACTTGAGTTTAGCAATTTACCCTAACCACATATTTTGCTAGGTTCAAACCTTCCATGATGCCCAAAAAATTATTCCTTTTTGCACTGCTCAATAATACATTTATTTTTTATTTATGTTTTTGTTCAACTTTCCTTTTAAACTTTTTTCCTTTCTAATCAAAAGGGTTGTACCATAATCGACAATTATCCACAAGATCGGTTATAATTGTCTGATCGCTGAGGCCTCCACCACGAAGACCCCCAGCGGTTGTGTGAATTGGTGTTCCGAACCCCACCTGATCCTCCTCCACTGTTTAACCTTGACTGGCGTGGTGGTCAAGCGTGCGCCTGTGTTCGGCTATCTCCAGCATTCCCTTAAACTTTGAATGGTTTTGCGCATGCTTGAGGCCTTTCCATTCAAGACCGTCCTGACTGTGGTCAAGCAGTGAGGAGAATTGGGGGGGGGGGGGGTGTGGTTTAGGACTTCCGTGATCAGTATGGGTACCAGTGATCAGACAACTCTTACCTATCCTTTGGATAGGTGATAATTGTCGATTTGTGATACGACGTCTTTAAAACATGTTTTTAACCTAAATACTATATTTTCCAACATCATTTCAACGCAATCTATAGAGTCAAACTAAATGATTCAACCCATTGTGTTGATGGGTAGATACAATAATTGTATTATTGGTTGTCAAGGAAATGAGAACAGGAAGCTTGTGAGGTCATTAATGTATAATATAATGAACATGAAGACAACCGGTTTCTAACCCTTGGTCTCTGTTGAATACGGTGCTTCATTTTATTTGTATTTTTATTTTTTTCTCCTCCCCTCTCCCCCTTTTATTCGATAGGTGAGTTGTCTGACACCGGCCCTGACCTAATAGTCTCCATCTTATAAAGGAATCTGAAACGGTCTCATTTCCATTTATAGTGACCTGTCTTGACAAGCAGAACATCTTGCCTTCTCACTTCCCATATTTAAGTAGAGGTCAGCTTGTTGAGGCTCACACTCCTGGCCTAAATCTGAATATTGTAAATCTGAATATTGTAAACCTATATTTTAATATGGATGTGGAATAGACCATGAAGACGTTTCCATTTACACCGTGATAGTCTCACATGATAATTAATAGTAGTACTTTCATTCATTCATTTCCGGATGAAGATCATCTCATCATCTTATGTAGTTGACTATAGTAGAGTCATTGATCATTTATCAGTCAAGTAGTTCTGATCCAAAAGTTCTCATTACAAAAGTGCCCATAGTCTTTCCTGACAGTGCTGTTCCCATACAATAGTGCTAACCATGAGTGGCAAAAGATCTAATAGTACCCATACAGTTGTGCCAGCAGCATATCGGTGCCTATAAAAGTCATAGTAGTTCCCATAAGATGTGCCTATTAACCCCTTGGCAATATGTCACGGACATGTACGTGACCGCCACCAAGGGAAAGTATTGAGCGGGTTCACGGGCAGAGTGCACTTTATACCCAG